>NC_141811.1:3751875-4377187 GCF_057944985.1 Cucurbita pepo subsp. pepo | reverse complement strand
CCCTTTCAAGCTTCCCCCTCAAGGTTTTTAAAATGCGTCTGCTAGGGTGTTTTGTTCTCCTCCCCAACCGACGTGGGATCTCACATGAAGTCATCAATATAAACCTTTAACCAATATTGCATTTTCTCTCTCCATCCAATATTCTCCTGGCATTTTCTTTCCCCTTTTCTTTGTGTTCATCTAGATTGAGTATGTGCGTTGTTGTGCGATCCTAACAAGTTTCTCAACAAAATTTCCTTGTCTTGTGTGATTTATTTTATAATCTAACTCAATATCCACCAACTTGTGCAGCGTCGACTCTTGAATTTTGTTGAGAAAGCTTCTGTGGAAGATGTTATAACTATACTGATTGCTGCATTCCATTGTCAACTGGACCAGCTGCACATCCCCTGCATTCAAAGAGTGGCAAGGTCGGACCTCGATGCTGTATCTTTAGAGAGAGAGCTTCCTAGTGAAGTTGCAAGTGAGATTAAAGCATTGCGTATGAAATCTCAGCAAGAGACTGAACCAAATATGGTGGAAGAAGTGGACCTGAACCGTGAGAAGAAAATCAGGAGGCTCCACAAAGCATTGGATTCTGATGATGTTGAACTACTGAAACTTCTTTTGAGTGAATCTTCTGACATTACCTTGAATGATGCTTATGCCGTTCACTATGCCACTGCCTATTGTGATCCTAAGGTCATTAAGGAGGTTCTTAATCTAGGCTTGGCAGATCTCAATCTTAAGAACCCTAGAGGACATACAATTCTTCATGTTGCGGCAAGGCGTAAGGATCCTAAAATCATTGTGGCCCTTCTGGACAAGGGAACCTCTGCATTAGAACCTACAGCTGATGGACAAACTGCTGTTACCATATGTCGAAGGCTGACTAGACCTAAGGATTATAATGAGACGACTCACAAGTGTCAGGAATCTAACAAAGATCGGTTATGTATTGATGTGTTGGAGAGAGAGATGTGTAGGAGTTCTATCTCTGGTAGAATGGAAATGACAACTCAGATTTCCGCTGCTGACATGCACGTGATGCTAGACTATCTAGAAAATCGAGGTGATATGCTCTCTCTGTATATTTACATATATATTTTTTGTGAGATCACACGGGAGAGGAGAACGAAGCATTCCTTAAAAAGGGTGGAAACCTCTCCCTAGTAAACTCGTTTTGAAACCTTGAGGGGAAGCCTAGAAGGGAAAGCTCAAAGAGAACAATATCTGCTAGCGGTGGGCTTGGGCTGTTACAAATGGTATCAGATCCAGACACCGAGCGATGTGCCAGCGAGGACGAAGGGCCCTCAAGGGGGGTGGATTGTGAGATCTCACATCGGTTGGAGAGGGGAACGAAGCATTCCTTGTAAGGGTGTGGAAACCTCTCTACTCCCTAGTAGATGTGTTTTAAAACCTTGAGGGAAAGCCCAAAGAGGACAATATATGCTAGCGGTGGGATTGGGCTGTTACAAATGGTATCAGATTCAGACACCGAGCGGTGTGCCAGCGAAGACGCAGGGCCCTCAAGGGGGGTGGATTGTGAGATCCCACATCAATTGGAGAGGGGAACGAAGCATTCCTTGCAAGGGTGTGGAAACCTCTCTATTCCCTCGTAGACGCGTTTTAAAACCTTGAAGGAAAGCCCAAAGAGGACAATATCTGCTAGCGGTGAGCTTGGGCTATTACAAATGGTATCAGATTCAGACACCAGACGATGTGCTAGCGAGGACGCTGGCCCCTAAGGGGTGGATTGTGAGATCCCACGTATCGGTTGGAGAGAGGAACAAAATATTGAGTTATTAGGATTGATTGTGGTATGTTTAGTTGACTCGTGTAAAGATGTTTCAAACATTGTATCCTTTGTTTCAGTGGCCTTTGCTCGTCTTTTTTTCCCTGCCGAGGCAAAGGTCGCAATGGAGATTGCGGATGCAGATTCAACAATAGCATATACTGGCCTTGTATCATCCAAGGGATCATCTGGCAACTTGCTTAAGGTTGACTTGAATGAAACACCATCTGTTGGAACCAAAAGACTCCAATCCAGAATGCAAGCTCTAATGAAAACAGGTACTACTTTTAGAACACTGTCTTAATCATCTTTGCTAGAGAGGTAAAATGAAACATGTTTGATTCTGGTCTGGCTGATAGTATTTTCTGAATCTAGATATGAGCTGGGCTTGTCCTTGGCTATGTAACGGCCTAAGCTCACCGCTAGCAAATATTATCCTCTTTGTGCTTTTCCTTTTTTGTTTTCGCTCAAGGCTTTTAAAACGTGTCTGCTAGGGGAGACGTTTCCATACCCTTATAAACAATGTTTCATTCTCCTCCCCAACCAATGTGGGATCTCACAATTCACCCCCCTTTGGGACCTAGCGTCCCCGTTGACACTCGTTCCCTTCTCCAATCGATGTGGGGCACCCCAATCCACCCCCCTTCAAGGCCAGCGTTCTTGCTGGCATACCGTCTCGTGTCCACCCCCTTCGAGGCTCAGCCTCCTCGTTGACAAATCGTTCGATGTCTGGGCGTTGTCTGACTCTAATACCATTTGTAATAGCCCAAGCTCACTGTTAGCACATTAGTTGGAGAGGGGAACGTCCTGTAGACACATTTTAAAAAACCTTAAGGGGAAGCCTAAATGGGAAAATCCAAAGAGGACAATTTCCGCTAGCGGTGGGTTTGGGCTGTTATAGACTCGGTTTGTTATAAAAGAAATAAAGAGTCGTTGATCAAATTGAGTATATGATGATAAACTCATCAAATCTTGAACGCAGTGGAGACAGGTCGACGCTTTTTCCCTCATTGCTCGGATGTTCTCGACAACTTCTTAGCAGACGACATGCCCGATCTTCTCTTCCTCGAAAAGGGAACTCCAGAAGAGCAGAAGAAGAAGAAGACTCGTTTCATGGAACTTAAAGATGATGTACAGAAGGCATTCTGCAAGGACTTAGCAGAGAATAACCGATCAGGTTTTTCATCTTCCTCATCTTGTTCCCCTCCAAAAGTGGGAGTAAATCAGAAAGGTAGGAGAAAATAAAGTGAGAGTTGTGCTATATTTTTGTAGGTAACATACAGTTGAACGTTGCATAGAATTTTCTGTGGAAGAATATTTATATTATAGGAATGTCTTCTCTGTATGCTGTTCTTGGCCTGTAAAATAATTCTAACTTATTAGTTTCTAGGAAAAAGAAATTGGGCACTTTTCTAGTGGATCCAATCGAATTTTCTATTTTTGGGAATATGCTACACAAAGAATGTTAATCTCGAACCAGGTGAAGAGTCTCCACTTAAATCGGGAATGGGAGAGGGAGTAAGGAGAGATTTTTCCGTAGCTAAACCGGGCTGGAGACGGAAATTATATTCCCCGTCCCTCACCCTGCCTATATACATACGTACGTACATAATGGAAAAAAAAAAAAAAAAAAAAAAAATCTATTTTGTTACCAAATCTTTGAGTTTGAAGGGCTCATCATAGCTCTTCCAAAGGCTATGGGAAGTGATAGCAATTTCTTTGGTTTGCTTACATATGCCCTTTTGGTGAAGTTGTCATAGTCATTTGCTTCAATGGAATCTAATATTTGCTTGTAAAGCATTAGGGATGCCCATACTGGCCATCTACTGGCTGCACTCAGCTCTGCAATGCCCTTCTCAGCCTCATCAAAGAACCTTCTTGCTCTTTTTATCTGCCCTTTCATGAAACTCCGCCACTTCTCTGTCACTTTCCCTTCGAAGACATCTTCGTCGCATAGCCCTGCTTGTGCCAACTCGTCTTGTGGGAGATACACTCTTCCCCTCCTAGCACTGTCGAAAAAGTAAGTGACGGAGTTGGGTTGGAGAGGGAAACGAAGCATTCTTTATAAGGGTGTGAAAACTTCTCCCTAGTTGACAAAAAGGACAGCCTAGAGAGGACAATATCTGCTAACAGTGGGCTTGGGTCGTTACACTTTAGCTATTGTGAGAAGGTGGTGGAAGAAAGCTTACTCTTCTCCAACGTCTCTAAGAATGTTTGTGAGTTGATTGGCGAGTCCGAGAGCGAATGCTGCATTGTAGACGCTCTCTACTGAAGCTTTCGACTCGGGTGCCAATCCCATGACAGGAACACTCATGAGCCCCACAGTCCCAGCTACATAATAGCAATAAAGGTAAAGCTCGTCGAAGTTTTCGTATCGTGATTTTCGCAAGTCCACCCTCATTCCTTCGATCATGTCCTTGAAGGGCTGTCGAAACATAACGTGCATAATTTCAAGCCAAGTGATTCAAGAAATACACAAATGGAACTAGAAATGACAAAAGGATCCAGACCTTCTTTACTCGAACACGAGAGTAGTTAAATCATTGTCGCTCGTTTTAAATCGTACGCTTTTGATTACATTAAACAAACTCATGCACTGCCAATTCAGATTAGAGCAATGAAGAGCTAAGTCTCATTTAACTAGGATGATCAAATTTTAATGATAAAAGCTCTGTTGTTCTTGTACTGACAAAAACATTCATTTCTTCATAAGTTTCCCAAGACCTTTGTCATGGCAGCCTAAACTTCTCATATCACAGACCAACGAATCGCTAAGTATTTTAAGCGCAAACAACAAATTCTTAAGCATTTAGAAAGTCATTTCAAACAGGCTCTAAATCAAGTTTACCTGAATGTCGACAAAGTATTTTGAGACTGTATCGGAAAGAGCAGCATCATACATATCATACGGTCGACCCTCAAACAGATCAGTTAGTCGTGTTTCCCATCGAGCAAGAGCCTTAGGGGTGATGTGTGAAGCATTAGGTCCATCTACAAGCTCGTCGGTCCTTCTGCACCACACTGCATTACAAGGATGTTTTTAGATACCCTTCAAACTCGGGTTCAAATTTTCATATCGAGAACTTAGGTCCCGTTCGATAATGATTTTCCCCTTTTGGGATCGTGTCTCCTAAGACCCTCTATTTGAAAAGGTTGTCTTATAAGTTTCGAAACTTTTAACTTGTGTCTATTCGGTTCTTGAACTTTAAAAAATTTGTAACAGGTCCATAAACGTTCACGTTGTGAGCGTCATCAATAGAAACTACTAGGAGAACATGGCTAGAACTTGGAGCAATACTTTGGCTGTCCACAGCCATGTCCTACAAGCAACTTGGTCTACAGAAGTGAACAAAAATTGCAGTAGACAACAAGATAATAAGGTGGAGGAAGAGAATGACTGATACCGTAAATCGCCCACACAGCTCTTCTTCTCTCTGGTGTCATAAGCTGTGTCCCTGAGAATAGCAAGAAAGTGACTCAATCATGAACGACCAAGGGGAAAAAGAGAAAAGCCCAAATGGTTTGAACCGAACTCGGAAATGTATCATGTAACAGTCCAAGCTCACCGCTAGTAGATATTATCCGCTTTAGCCTGTATTGCCGTCAGATTCACGGTTTTAAAATGTGTCTGTCAGGGAAAAAATTTCACGCACTTATAAAAGGATGCTTCGTTCCCCTCTCCAAACAATGTAGGATCTCATGATCCACCCTCATTCGGGTCCAGCGTCCTCGCTGGCACACCACACAGTGTTTGGCTCTGATACCATTTGTAACAGCCCAAGCACAAGCCCACCGCTAGCAAATATTGTCTGTTTTGGCTCGTATTGCCATCAGCCTCACAGTTTTAAAACACATTTACTAGGGAGAGGTTTCCACACCCGGGATGCTTCGTTCCCATCTCTAACCAATGTGGGATCTCACAAATCCACCCCCTTGAGGCCCAACGTTCTCGTTTGCACACCGTCCGGTGTCTGGCTTTGATACTCTTTGTAACAGTCGAAACCCACCGCTAGCGGATATTGTCCGCTTTGGCCCGTATCGCTATCAACTTCATGGTTTTAAAACGCATTTATCAGTGAGAGGTTTCCACACTCTTATAAATGGATGCTTCGTTCCCCTCTCTAATCAATGTGGGATCTCACAATCCACCCCCTTAGGGCCCAGCGTCCTCGTTGGCACACCGCCCAGTGTCTGCCTCTGATACCATTTGTAATAGTCCAAACCCACCGCTAGCAGATATTGTCCGTTTTGGCCCATATCGCCGTCAGCCTCATGGTTTTAAAACGCATCTATCAGTGAGAGGTTTCCACACCCTTATAAAAGAATGCTTCGTTCTCCTCTCTAACCAATGTGGGAACTCACAATCCACCCCCTTAGGACCCAGCGTCCTCGATGGCACACCGCTCAGTGTCTGACTCTAATACTATTTATAACCGTCCAAGTCCACCACCAGCAGATATTGTCTGCTTTTCATGGTTTTAAAACACATCTATTACAAAGAGATGCTTCATTCCACTCTACACTCTTACGAAGGAATGCTTCATTCCCCAATGTGGATCTCATATTCTAGTACAAAACATTCCAAGACTGTCATTATCAGTTCCATTTTCTACCTAAATCTCAAAGAAGACCAACAGGATGACAAAAACAAGATCATTCAACCCAGAAATGAAACAGTAGCATAGAGGGGGAAAGTTTACCCAAGTAAAACGTTTTGGCATATTCAGCACAGACCTCACCACAGCGAGCATAAGCCTCATTCAAGAGATTCCCATCATCACTGATACTGCCTTCATTTTCTATGGTTTTCTCCCAATCCAAACCTCTCTCTCGATCCTTTCTGGGTTCCCTCACAAGAGCCGCTTGCTTCAACACCACTTCATACACCCTTTCTTCAGCCGATCTTGAAGGGTTCGCTACCACAGCAGAGGAACCCCAAACTCCACCACAAAAACGACTCAATCTCTTACACCCAATTGGCCTGCACCCGATTCTGATTCTCGGCTTGGGGCTGAGCAGAGCATTGACATTGACACCAGACATCTTCTTCACAAACCCCCCTCGGCCCTGCTTCTTCTCCCCTCCCCGCACCCTTATTTGGTGGATTCAGCGAGAGAAAGAGGAGAGTAAATGGGTGACTATCAATTTCTTGGCCATTTTGGATTGAAGGAAGAACAAGGAATCAAAAACTTCTCAATTGGGGGTTCAAAAAGCACTCACTCCCCTTGAAAGCCAGAGTGTGGGAGGGAATATGCCCTCTCTCTCATCCTTAAAGATCACACATGGGAGGATTGGTGGACAGAGTTAAGACCCCATTTCATCTTCCTTGTCCTACAACTAGAGCTTTTACTTGGGCGCCAAGATTGTGGTCCTAATAATGCGCTCAGTGTGGCCTCTTTTGTGAGGATGAATCTAAAACGGAAGTTTAACACACATTAACATCATATCTCCTTTTATTTTCGGTATATTTTCGGTATAAGAGTGGAAAACCTTTCATTAGTGACACGTTTTAAAGCCTCGAGTGAAACTCGAAAGAGAAAGACTAAAGAAGACAATATCACCTGTTGATTTTGGGTCGTTACAATTTCTTTTTAATTGAAAATTTTATTTTTTTATAAAAATCATGGCATTAATATAATAATTTATATTGATTTATGTATTTTTTTTTTTCCTTTTTAATTTCATGTTTTTTATTAATTTTTTTTATTTATTAAAATGGTTTATTGATTATTAATAGAATGCTAGGGAAACTAATTATAGACAACATTAAATATTTAATGAAATTTTAATAAATAATATTTTCATTTATTAAAAAACCAAAAACAAAAACTTCATGCATGTGAGAGTCACATGGCTGATATAATGTGGGACCCACACTCACTTTTATTATTTTCGTTATTTATTTATTTGAAGTTATATTTGATAACGATTTTATTCTTAATTTAAGATAATAAAAATTAAAACAAAATAAAAATAAATAAATAAGTGTGTTATTTATTTTATCTTTTCCAACTTTAATATATATATATATATATATATATATATATATATATATATATATATATATATATATATAATTTTTTAATTAAAAAAATTGATAAATAGGTATGATTATAAAAATAGTTATTTACCAAGTAAGGTAGGCTTATTATTATTTTTTTAATGATAAAAATCTTTTGACAATATCAACCACTTGTCTTTTTGTAAATATTAAATTCAACAAACCAACAAATTAGTTAGACCATAAAGATATATATATATATTTAGACCTATGTTCTGTTGCATTAATTGCCCACATCTAATATGTAAGAGAAAATATTAAGAATATAGTTTAAAAAATGTTAAATTTAATAAAAAAAAACTTTATGATATACGAGATAGTGTGACACCCAATAATGAATGGTACGTAAATGAATTAAGATCACATTTAAAATGTAATTTAGTTACTGTCTATACTAACAAGGTGTACTTTTCTTTTCGATGGTTCAGTCATAAAAACTTCAAAGTATTGTGGACTGTGACACTGAGTATGCTTGACTTGGAGCAATCAATGTTGAGTGCACTCGTAGACTATTTTCTAATAAACATGTGAGTGAGGACATGTGATGTCCCACATTGGTTGGGGAGGAGAACAAACCACCATTTATAATGGTGTGGAAACCTTCCCCTAGTAGACGCGTTTTAAAGCCTTGAGGGCAAGCCCAAAGAAGACAATATCTGCTAGCGGTGGATCTGGGTCGTTATAAATGGTATCAGAGCTAGACACCGAACGATGTGTTAGCCTTCTCGCTGTTCCTCGAAGGGGGGTAGACACGGAGGAAAGAAAGAGTGTCAGCGAGGACGCTGGGCCCCGAAGGAGGGTGAATTGTGATGTCCCACACCACCATTTGTGTGAAAACCTTCCCCTAGCTGACGCAAGCTTGGAGGGAAATCCCAAAGAGGACAATATTTGCTAAATCCCAAAGAGGACAATATTTGCTAGCGGTGGATCTAAGTCGTAACATGACAAAACACATTAAAAGAACATAGTGGGTCTTTGGGAATTTCACATTCAAAATATAGTTCATGTCAAGTAGGTAACGTGGTCATATCGCTCGAGAATGCTTTACTTCTCTAGTGTCAAATCTAGATTCCAAATCTAGGTCTAAAAACTAGGCATTAAACTAATAAGAAAGAGCGAGGGGTCGTGTCGTGTGGCCCAATGGCGAGTGGGCAACGACTTGACCCAAGGATAAATAAACGTGAAGTGGCTCCGTTAGGCTCGACTATTTACAACTCGGCGTTACAAAGGCACTTCAAATTTTCAAAAAAAATGGTTTTTTTTTTTTTTTTTTTTTGGGTACAAAGTAATGGATAGTATGAAAATAATACATTGACTAAATCAAGTAATATAATTTACTTCATTACCAAATTAAGCTATTTATCTCCACGTGTCACCATATAGAAGCGAGTAGCAATCAATTAGCGAAGCAAAACAGCAGGAAAGGGAAATGACGCCAATACCTTTCCCTCGTTCTATGAATTCAAATTTCAAAAAACGACCCAACAACTCTCTCCTCTACACTGATTGCATAAATCCCAACTCGAAGAAAATGAAAATTATTGTAACCCCACAATAAAATTTGAAAGAAAAGTAATACCCAAAAGGGGAGAACCCATTTTTGTTTGGGGCCTTGGGCGTTTTGGGGTCAGCGGCGAGCACCGATGATATGTGCGCGCAGTTGAGGTGTAAATTGGGGTTTCTTTGCAGGTCTTTGGTGGGGTTTCTTGATCGATCGGTTTCAAGAGCAATGGGCTGCTTCTTCGATTGCTTCAAAGTCAGAGACGATCGCCATCGACCTAGAGCGCACCTTGTTTCCGATCCTTCTTGTTCGAAGTACAGGGTACGTTTTCGATCCTCGTTTTACCTTATTTTTTATGTTCCGTAATTCTTCCGTTTTGCTCAAGAGTAAATTAGGGAAGTGAAATCTAATGGGAAATTTGTTCCCCTGTTTCTTGGGAAGAATCTGTCCTGTTTTTTGTATCATGGGTGTCGTCCTCTTTCATTCTGCTGCTGTTCTTGCGACTTGTGTAGTTTAGCTCAGCTGGATTGCCTGAATTAGGTAGCTGATTTGGCTTTGATTGGAGTTTGCCAGTTTTTTACTTCGCTTTCTATTTCATGCTTCAGGCACCTGTGGTTGCTCGAAATAAGTTATCATCTCTTTTCCTGTCTGAAGGTAGATGTTCGACTCCTCCATGCTTGTTACTTGCATTTGAATCTGCAGATTCTTACTTACTTTTGTGTTTTTTTGTTTTGTTAAAGAAAATGAAGATTTCCCGAGGAATGATTCAGGTTCCAAGTCTTTTGGGTCTCCACGGTACACCAAGGAGTTGAAGGATGAGGTATGTAACCTTCCCAATAGTGTTCAGCTCCAAGTATAGTGTGTGCTGGTTTTTATGATTGCTGGTATGTTCATGATTTCAGTTTGATGGTTGGATTAGAATTAGTTAGGGAAATGAAAGGCATGAGCTAGAATGAGCTTCTCTGTGTTCAAGTTGCAATGGAACATAATGTTTCAAAGCTCTAGTCTGTCGAAGATTCCTTAGTTCTACTTCCTTTTCTTTGTAAATGCTGAGACGGTTCTTGTGAGATCCCAAGGGGAGTAGTACGAAACATTCTTTACAAGGGTTGGAAACCTCTCCCTAGTAGACACGTTTTAAAAATTTTGAGAGAAAGCCCAAAGATGACAATATTTACTAGCAGTGGGCTTGGGCCGTTACAAATGACATCAGAGCTAGACACCGGGCGATGTGCTAGCGAGGAGGCCGAGCTCCGAAGGGGGGTGGACACGAGGCGGTGTGTTAGCAAGGACGTTGGGACTCGAAGGGGGTGGATTGAGGGGTCTCATATCGATTGGAGAAGGGAACAAGTGTCAGTGTCCACACTGGACCTCGAAAGGGAGTGGATTGTGAGATCCCACATCGGTTAGAGAGGAAAATGAAACATTTTTTATGAGCGTGTAGAAACCTCCCCTCAAGGGAAAGCGCTGGTAAAGCTCAAAGAGGACAATATTTGCCGGCAGTGGGCTTGGGCCGTTACCGTTTTTTTTATTCCTCTCAGGCCTTAATCTTGTCTCTAACTAGGACATCTTTACTACACTTAAACATTAATCTGTTGACATGGGCATAAATTTGCAGGCCAAATTTCTTAAGGCGTGTGGGACTATAGTGGAGACCCCAGCTGAAATCCGGAAAGCATCAAGAAAGCTCTTGGGTTCTCCTCATGATGACAGAGATTTGGAGCCTCCTAAGTACCCATCACTTCCAAATGCATCCCTTGAAACACCTCCGGATCCTCCCCGCACACCTGCCAAACATTTGGAAGAGGGAAGAAGTGAGCCAGGTTCTGCTGAACGTACACCTAGCAGGTTGTAGTATATATGTGAAACACCCTATACTTGAACATTCAAATTCCTTAGCATTGTCATCTTATAACTGTTATGGAGCTTGTTGATACTGCAGTTGTACTACCAGTGAACAGAATACTCAAAGAGTCTCTGCTCTTAATAGTCCTGATCATGTGATGACAACATGTCAGAATAAAGTAAACCGATCTCCCAGCCGAAGTTCATCTGAAAGCGGAAGAGAAGAACTTGATTCATCAGGTAAGTCATCACCTAATCCAACCCCACGACAGCTATCTGATAAAATTCAAACACCTGGAACTGTTTTTCCTGCAAACTTGGATCATGGAACAGCAAGAATCAGGTCTCAGTATGTTTATTCAGGTATGAACCCAGTTGAGAGTGAATCTAATCTGGAAGGACTTTCAAGAGAAGTGAAAGAGTCTGTTCAAGAGCTTGAAATGATGACACCTATACCAGAAAGGACTGTCAGAGCTAATACTCGTGAGAAGGAGTTGGTGGTGGAAGCAAGCTTGTCTGCTTGGTTGAAACCAGTAGCTACTCATGATGATGATGGTCTGAAATTTGGAGGTGCACATAGGCCGATTCGTGTTGGAAGGAGTGCATGGGACAGGCCAATTATAGGGATGGTTGCTGCTCACTGGAGCGAGGATGAACCTGTTCAAATCTCACCCAAGGAATGGGACGGGAATGGAATCCCAAATTCAACCAATAAGTACAAGGAGGTAATTTTATGTGGGATTTTCCTTTTTGTATGAACTTGGATGGTCTGTTACAGATTGGTGTCCTGGTTGCAGGATCAGAAAGTAAGTTGGCATGCGACGCCATTTGAGGAGAGGCTAGAGAAGGCACTATCAGAAGAAAGCATAGTTACAAGGTATGCCTACTCTGTCTTGCTGTCTTCCATGCCTTTTTCTAAAATAGTCTAACACTTGGACCTATTTGGACCTTGTAACAACCCAAACCCATCGCTTATAGATAGTGTTCTTTTTGGGCTTCCTCTCAAGGTTTTTAAAACATGTCTACTAGGGAGAGGTTTACACACCCTTAATAATGTTTCATTCTCCTCCTCAATCGATGTGGGATCTCATAATCCACCCCCCTTCAGGACCCAGCGTCCTCTCTGACACTCGTTCCCTTCTTCAATCGATGTGGGACCCTCCAATCCCCCCCCCCCCCGCGGTCCAACGTCCTTGCTGGCACACGTCTCGTGTCCACTCCCTTTCATGGTTCAACCTTCTCGTTGGCATATTGCCCGGTGTCTGGCTCTGATACCATTTGTAATAGCACAAGCCCACTGTTTAGCAGATATTGTTCTCTTTGAGCTTTCCCTTTCTGGCTTCCCCTCAGGATTCTTAAAACACGTCTAATAGGGAAAGGTTTCTACACCATTATAAAGAATGTTTCGTTCTCCCCCAACTGACGTGGATCTCACATTCCCCTATCTTATGCAGGAAGAATTTCCAAGGAAAGCTAGTAGCTTTTGATGAGGAAGATGATACAGCAGTTTCGAGGGTTCAACCTGCAATCCAACCCAGTTCAGTGGTATCATACTGATAAAACTAGTACATTCTGTTGCGACGGTGTGAACCAACCCAGTTGAATGGTACCTTCAATCTGCCATAAGTGAATGTTCTGTAATGCATATTTTGAAAGCTCTATCATATCTCATATCACAGCTCAGTTGAGTTTTTTCTACAACGCAATGGAACAAGTGGCTGAATGTTCCACAGTGTTTGTTACCTTTTTTTTGTGGTGCTGATTTACAGCAGCTGTAAAGAATACTTGCGTTATGCGGCCTCTGCAACCTGTTTACGGGTTTGTGCTTGTAAACCACATTTGATAAGGTATTGCGTGGTTTGGTTATAAACTAATTGGAAATGTTACAGAAAAAAATGAATATGTTACCAAAATATTTCCACTCAAGCATGTAAGAACTTGAGGCAAAAGCTTCCGTGTGAGATCTCACATCGGTTGAAGAAGAGAATGAAGCATTCCTTAAAGGGTGTGAAAACCTTTTCGTAGCAAACCTGTTTTAAAACTGTGAGGTTGACGATGACATGTAACAAGTCAAAATAAACAATATCAACAGTTACAAATGGTATTAGAGCCAAAGATCGGATGGTGTGCCATGTGCCAGCGTAGACGCTGGACCCCAAGGGGGTGAATTGTGAAATGTCACATCAGTTAGAGAGGAGAACGAAACATTGTTTATAAAGGTGTGAAAACCTCTTCCTAATAACAGACGTGTTTTAAAATGTGAGGCTGACGGTGATACCGAACGAGTCAAAGCAGACAATATTTTGAATTAACCAACATTGCTTTTGTAGAATGTTCAGACGCCACCCTAGTGAGTAAAATACAACAGGGCAGGAACGAAGCTGACTATCAATAGAAAAAACACTCATCAACAATGGTTTTTGTTCTCTGGATTTACATCTCCGACCTCTCTCGACACAAAAGTAAAGTCATCGACTAATTGGCTCACACGACAAACACATTCTGCTAGAACTTAAGCATCTAACGTCAAGAAATGTACACCACACATCACCAGCATCAGATCAGTCCGCCAAATATTTCAATATTACTCTCACAGAAAAGAATGCAAAAGCAAAGTTCGCATTTTTCTTAACTCTAGGTGCTAGGTGCTGTGTACTGTATGCTTATCTGACCTGCATTTTTGTTCTGTATGATGATAAATTTACGGCTGATTGGAAGAGCACACATCTTGTTCATGATGGCTGCTGACTGGTTGGCTAACAACAGTAATATCTAAACTGCTACCTTCGGTTTCTGCAGCAATTTCTCTAACGTCTGCGATTCTTGCTTCTGTTGTCTGAATATCACTCCATTCCGCATCTCCAATTGATCGTAGGTTGACCTCACCAGAGACCGGTGTTGCTCTAGAGTCACTCAAGCATGCTTTATCCACATTATCGTCTGACGAGTCAACGTGCTTCGTTAGCAGGGAACTATCACTACCTGTGCAAGATTCCTTCTCCTCAAAAACTTGTATATGTTGTCTGCAAAGCAGAAAAAGTAGCACATTGAAGTTTACTAGCCACAAAATGTCACATCACACGGATCCTTTCAAATAAAGCTAATGAAACCTTGAGATGATATATTTTCAACAATGAAATTTAAGATACAATATTGATCTATGTGGAATTAAGAGATAATAAAGCTCCATTTATAGTTTTATTTTAACAAAATATATGTAGGGTGGTCTGCTACACTACTGAAATGTCAGCCGAATTTTAAAAAAAAAAACGTTTTGAAAAACAGTGTTTTATATAGTTTTAAGATATGGCTATGATTTTTTAACACAAAAGCAAAAATAGTGTTGAACAACAGCTCCCGTGAAAGAGGATGCTGTTGCTTTCAGAGATATCAAAATAGCAAGACGTGCCACTTAATCAGTCAAAAACAGTTATGGAGAGGGATAAGAACAGCTGCATCCAAGTAGGAAAGTAAGGGGAAAAGATGATAAACCTCTGAATTTGTGCTTGTAACCTATTTATATATGCCATAAGCTCCTGCTTCTCCTGCAAAGCAGCTAACTCTTTCTGCTTAGCCTCCTTTGTTCTTGCTTCAGCATCTGCCTCTGTAACCCTGACTTTTTCCTCCGCTCGCACAATAGCGCCTTCTAGAATCACAGCTTGCTCTCTAGCTTTTGCAAGCTCAGATCGCCACATATGTGCTTCCTGATTAGCAGCATCCCTTTGTTTTATCAATTGATCTCTTTCTCTACTCATATCAACTAATTTTGCTTCATACTCTTTGAGCTGGAAGTGGATGTGAAAATCAGAAACATAACCACATAGAACATGTATCAAAGAAGCCATAACAACAGATAGGCACAGGTCCTTTCATGAGTTCTAATTAAGTGTTGCATAATAAGGAAGCAAATACCTTCAACATGGATGCATCCAGTTGCTTCTCAGAATTTTCTTTTATACGTTCAATTTCTGCACAAACGATTTTCCTTTGTTTATCCATCATATGGGCTGCAGAAGCAGCAGCCTCAGCAGCTTCAGCTGTCTCAGATAACTTTTCAGCTATATCATTTATTGTTGAATCACGTGCACGAAGATCACGAGCCAAATTATGTAGTTCCTCATCCTTGACTCGTATCGTCTCCTGGATAAACATAGAAACAAACACTTAGAACCATATACAACTGAATGAAATACCAAAAGGACCTACAGCATACTACATCCATAGTTCTTCACGTCTCAAGCAAATCCAGCCTCATACAAGTAGTAGAAGTCTTGCATAAACAACATGATCCAAAATAAGGGTGCAAATGTTCAAGGCCTACAGTTTTTATTCTGGACATGAAAACACTCCCATACTACAAAGAATCTTAAGCCATCGTGTCAGAAGAGCATAATGCATCAATCATACTCCAACTTTTCGTGTTTCTAATTTGCACATAAGATGGAATAAGAAAGCAAATACTTTTAGAACAAATGAACCCTTCCACACCTGTGCTAAACAAACGTGCAGAAGTGGCTCGGGATGGAAGAAAATATTAGGCATGAGTTTCAAATATACAGATGTTTTACCTTCATAATCGCTAGATCATCCATTGGAACATCAGTTGTCTTATTTGCGATAATTCCCAGAGTATTTCTTAAAGAAATCTGCATTGCTCTTTCAATTTCTTTAGAACTTTCCTGTGCAGCTGAATTGGCAGCAGCAACTACTGTGGCCACTGTTCCTAATTTTGCAGAGCCATTGCCGCTCAAGGAATTTACAGCCTCTTTATGTGCCTTAAGGACCAACTGGGTTGCACTGGTTGGAGAATGTCAACACAATAATATTAAGACATATTGTATCAGCCTACTATGCATCAAAGGAAAATAGAGGAAAATTATGAATTTGTTTCTTTAAATCAGGTGAATTGTTATATGTCGTAGAAAACAAGCCCACCCTGAGGTGTCATCAATCAAGGTTAAGAAAATGATAGAAACCAAATATAATGAGATGTAAAAGATAACAAAATCACAATTTTTTTATACAAGAAACCAAGATTTTAACAAGAAAAGTGAACGAAATACAAGAGCAAAAACAATCCACAAAAAAACAAAAGAGAAAATGGGAGCCCCAAAACTAAGTACAAAAAAGGTCTCCAATCCAACAAAATCAAACCAAAAATCATAGTTACAAAAGAGCAACACCCACAAGGAGACATTAAACCTTGCCCCCCCTCCTCTTCCTCCTCCTCCTCCTCCTAGACCTCCTTCATTTGATCTCTCCACCTCTCCAAAAATTCTATTATGTCCTGTTAACAGAATTACATTATAGCACCCAAGTATTCTTGGTACTTCGAACCTCCCCTCTCTTGACATGTCACTCAAGCCTAAAGCCATTAAACAATTGCCTATCTTCATCCTTTCTCACAAACTTCCCTAACTAATTATCAATATACCTCTAATACCCTAATCATATTCATAACTCTATCTTATCATTCCTATCAAAGAAGTCTTCAAGTTGAAATGGTATTCTCATAAAAACTGAAAGAAGACTGTTCAAGAGCTATTATTCAGAAAATTGCCCAAAGCCTAAAGTTCTTTCGAGGAATGCTATTAAAGCTCGTCAAGGATAACAGATAGCTTATGAAAAGAAAATTATTTTAATTTAGAAAAGAAAATTGATTTTTACGAAATTCAAGATTGCAACCATATAAATGTACAAATTATCCTCTTGTTCTGCAATTTTTTTTATCGATAAAATCTCAGAGCATATACTCCAATGAAGGTTCAGAAACTGTCATTTTATGTACAAACAAACAGATAGGATATTACTGGTTATGAAAAGGTATGGAAATAACTGTGCCTTATGTGAGTTCATAAGGATGTTGCACAAACAATATCACTGATATGAGGCATGTTTGAATGACTTACTGCAAAGTAGACACCCAAGCTCTAGCTGCACCAGGAGTCTCTGCACAGAGGAAGTAATCCTGTTTCTGGGGCGTGCCAATATCTGACGGTATAGTTAAGACGTTTACAGCATGGTAAATCAGTTCAGATGAAACATTTTTGTTCGAATTGTCAAGCATAACATTCAAGGTAAATATTTTTCTCAAATTGATACGAAATAAAGTAGGAAAATAACGAGGATACAGATACAGCAACCATCGTACCTTGGTAGCCCACTAGAACAAAAGAAAAATTGAAGAGAAAATACAAATTAGTAAATATCAAAGCCATAATGGGTCAAGAAAGACTCGGAGAAAATTATAAATAAGCTTTAAGAATCAAACTTACTGAAAATTCACGGGAGAAACAGTAATATTGCTATTCGCATCAAATATCATAGTTCCTTTGATAGTTGCCTCATTTCTCCTAATTCTATAGCAGAAGTTGCAAAAGGAAGGGGAAAAAATATGAGCTATTTCCAATGTCATATAGTACAGTGAACCTAGCAGAAGAAAAAAAAATGTCTAGATGTTGGAAGTATGGTTACTTGTATTCCATTTTCCCTGATGTTGGATCCAAAATAACCCATCGCTCATTCCATTTCCTCAACTGCAAAAATTGGAATAGAGAATATCAGATGGATCATGGCCATCATAATGCAATCTAAGAATAAAACGATGCAGAAAAGAGAAGATTGATCTATAAACGTAACCACAATTCTGCATTTGCCCACCATAAAACAGTCTGAGAATATTATCGTGTCAACGACATATTCATAATCACAAATTTGCAGAAAGCTGAAGCATGATCATGGGCGTTTCTCAAATTTCTCGTCCCAGAAATCACAAAGACTGACATCCTATAATCTTAATGAGTTACATGAACTTTAGTGTGATTTAATCAAGTCCACGAACATCACAAAACACAGTCTAATTTCCTACTTAAAAACGTGCTTCATGGCAAAATTTGAAAATCAATCTCAAGCGAAATGCAGCTATTGCCCAGGTCAGAAAATGAGGGAAGGGAGAAGACAAGAAAAGAGAGAAAGAAAATTTCTCCCAAATCAACAGAAAACCCAAAACTATCCTACTTCGCCAGACGAAGCCCACGAGCAATTCTTCCCCCACCCCCCACCCCCCCCCAATTTAGTCATCTAAAATTCGACGATAAAGATTCAAATGGAAGCGCCTAAGCCAGCGAAATTCAGTAGTGAACATCAATTCAAGACAAAAGAATAGAAATAAAGAGCTGCAATGCTTGAATTAACGATCGTACTGTTTCAGATCGCTTGAGAAGGGGACCCTGCAACAAATTCCGACCAGAACCAGAGGCCAGCTGCCGCTTGATCTTCTCCAAACTGTTCCCAGCATCTTCCGCTCTCTGCACCAACACGAATCATAAATTAGAAACATGTTGAACCTACAAACATCCACACCGGCAAATCATACACCGAAAAAACGAAAAGATACCGACCGGAATTGCACCATTAGATGCCATTTTCGATCAAAAGTAGGCGTCCGAGCTATCAAACAACTATCATTAGACTAATGGAGGGAATTTGCTTATTTGTTGGATTCAACCTGCGATTTTCTCAACTCTTCGATCGAGATTTTCCCCCAAACGTTTCTTCTTAGGTTTGCTTCTTGCTCCTTCAGTCGGTTGGGACTGTTCATCCCTTAGAATGAAAGTTATTTTAGAAATTTGTTAAATTAATAAAATTTTCATTAAAATTTATACTTTCTAGAAAAAATATTAGGATAAAATTTTTTATAATACTCATAGATTTAAACACAAAAATCTAAAATATATATATATAGGAAAAAATATTAAAAAATATCTTCAAATTTTCAATAATATTTAAAAAAATTTAAAATTTTTATTAATATCCTTAAACTCATTAAAAATTTCAAAAAATATCATTGACACCTTTGAACTATATTTAATCATGAGGCATTTTTTGTTCATATATTAACGGGAATTTTTCTTTTAATAAAAGTAGAGGGTGTTAATACTATTTTTAAAATTTTATAGGAATTTTTTAAACAAAGTAATTATGGAACAGACATTTTTTATCTTAAAAAAAACTTTAAAATGTACCAATATTAACGAAAGGAAAGGTAATTTTGAAATACTATTAAGAGTTGTAGGGTATTTTTTTAGATTTTTTTTTAATTTAAAAATATTATTGAAACGTTTAGGTGAATAATTCGGGCAAAATACAAAGTTTATGAATAATAACCCATCTCTCCTAAACTTCCCCCAGTCTGCGGCCCGAGCTGTATGAGGCAGAAACTCGTCTCACGTACGGTTCGGAGGTCGAGCCGCACCCCAGCAGTAATGGTGCGGCTTAGGTCAACTAACACAAAGAAGATAGAGTTCACTCAACGATTGCCTTTGGGTTCCAAACTCCATATGGGGAAGGAGTGTTGAGGGCAAATTTTAGCGGACGGTGCTGCTATAGTTAATGGCGAACTTGCGTTGGGAAAAAACGTATTAATAGTTTATATGCTATGGAAAGGTTACAATTCTTAAGATGCACTAATTAGCGAGCGTCTGATATATGAAGATGACTTTTTTAATATAGAGATTAAAGTTGTTTTTTAGCTAATTTTCCCTATTGATTTTATTTCAAAACTCCTCTAGCATAAATCACTAATATGTGCTCCTATTAAAGATTAATGATTCAAAAACGGTTGCTTTCACATTTTTACTAAATTTATAAAAAAAAAAAATTAAGATTTTGAATATTGTATCTTTACTCGATATTATCCTTAAAAAAAAATCAAAGCTAGAATGATCTAAGAATCTCATCTTACTTTTAAATTTAGTTTGAATATGTTAATGACTTATTAAATATATAATTTAAAGTTAAAAATATTACTAAGCACATGAATCAAATAAACACAAATATCAAAGTTTATAGACTAAACTTGTAATTTATCCATAATTAACTAATTAAAAGTCGAATACAAAATTTAAGATAAAGAATTTGAACTTCAAACTTTTTAAGTCGAAAATATATATTTTAACCTGTTAACGAAATAACGACTTAAAAGGTACTATTTTCAAAAGTCATTCTCGACCAGTCCGTGTCAGCAAAGCATAAAAAAAAGAACAATAAGAAAAAATATAGGGAAGAGAAGAATTTATCTTACCAAGCATTTACGACGCAGTTGTCCAGATAATTACATCGAATTTCTTAATAATGTTGTTCATAATAATATGCTACAAAAACTAAAGTGAAAAGAACAGACTTTTTAACTTCCCTTCAGCTTACTGCACCAAAGCACTGGTGTTGTACACAAGAAGAGCACCTCCAGCAAGAAGACCGGCCAAGGTCACTGCCCAAATGGCTAACCCAGTGGTACCTAAAATTCGATGTTCTCCACAATATCAGCAAATATATTCATCTTTAATCCCAATGCAACACCATATTTCAATTCTATCCCTTAAGAGGCATTTAGATCTTATTCAAACTTATCGTAATCTATAGCTAAAGTTGGGTCTAGTGGTGATTTATTGCAACAATCCAAGCCCACCACTAGCACATATTGTCCTTTTTGTACTTCCCTTTTGAGCTTCCTTTCATAATATTACAAGGGCGTGGAACCTCTCCCTAGTAGACGCATTTTAAAACCGTGAGGTTGAAGGCGATACGTAACGGGTCAAAGCGGATAATATCGGCTAGTGGTAGGCTTAGGCTGTTATATTTATGCTCTAAGAAGTGCAGACATTTGAATTTAAATACCCGTGTTTGAACAATAAACGTGTATAAGACGCTAGTCGTACAAAATGAAAACAAGTTTGATACTTATTGAACGTATATGGAATGTTTGTTGAGCATAATAAACATACATCAATTACAATACTATGATAATTAATTTTGAGAGCGAAATAATCAAACTCATTTTGTACGCTTGAATTAGATAAAAGGTGTCGTTGAATAAGCTACAATCAAACTTTTTAAAAAAAACAAATCCTAAATTTTGAGGCAGGAAGAAGAAGAAGGAAGTTTATATCCATCAATAACCAAAAGTAAATCAATGATAGAAATTCAAGATGAAAAACGGAAAATCAATCATTCTGAATGAAACAAAAATTAGAAATTGAAAACCCAATTTCAAACAGCACAACATGATTTCTGCTCTGTACAATTCCTGTATCGTCTACTGAAAGTAGATTAGATGCATATGTTCTTACAATTTCAGTAATTGAATACTCAATCATAAATTTATTCAGCAGGCATATTCAAATTGCTAACGTAAAACTCAATTCTGTAATCTACTGTGAATGATTCTAAAGAAATAGTATAGCAGATTCAAAAGTGGTGGAAGAACTTACCACCGACATAGACATCACCACTTGGAGACCAGTCTTTGGTGTCGTAGATGGGACTGCAAAGTTGAGAAAACAATACGTATGAGGTTTGTTGATACGATGATGGAAGGTTTACAAATTAAACATGAACCGCTTTGAATTCAGTTTGATTTTCAAATAAGAGAACTATGAAAAAAATCAGAGACAATAAAACTAAAAGAAAATGAGAAAGATGATGTTCACCTGTAGCCATCGACATTGGCTCCGTACTTGTCGACGTACTGGTAGACTCCTTTTCCCTAAATGAATCAAATTCGAAAACAGTATCAAATTAGAAGTTGCAGAGTAGCCTATAAGATTACTAAAACGGAAATTTTATCGATGGAATGAAGAGATTCAGAAATCTGTTTAGCAACCTTGCCCTTCCTTCCCGATGCATCAACTCCATCCCTCAAATTCATCGATCCATTGATTCCTACACGCATTACATCAAAAAACGAGTCAGAATCGTCTCCAATAAGCCAAAAATCGCATCAATCGGCGGCTAATTTTACCATAGGGTTTGTCGGTCTTAATCTTCTTCCCACCACTGGCCTCGACCTTGAAGAAGCCGGATTTTCTCGCCAGAGACGGAATACCTCTCGCCGCTTTCTCGACGGTGAAAGGAGCTGGTTTGAGACTCACTGAGGTCATCACCGAGGCTGCCATTTCCAATCGCTAAGCTTCTTCTTCCTCCTCCTCTTCTGCTTTGGCTCGAAAATTTGCAATGGCGCAAAACAGAGCTCGGGGATTGATAATCTGAGAGATGTGATTGGTAGGTTGACACGTGGCATTCCATGAATGGCGGTAATCTGGATATAATCTCATTGTATTATCGGAATCTTTTTGGGAATTATTTTAGCCGCTTCCTATGAAGTTCAAACAATGGCCGTTGATCTTTGCTTCAACGGCTGTGATTTTTTTAGTGGAGCCTTGTAAATTTACGACCACGTAATTCTTTTTTTTTTTTGTTTAATTATGAGCACCACATAAATTTTAAAAGAATTTGTGGAATTTTATTTGGATTTTAAATGTGATAAAATTTAAAAAAAATAAATAAATAAATCGTGTAGGGATAATATCCAAGAATAGTGATAATATCGAACCATTTTAATTAAAATAAAATGAAAGTGGAGATTTTGTATTCTATTATAATTAGACTCCTCATGGTTAATTTTTTAACCTTAATTAATATAAGCTTAATGGTAATTAGTAAATCTAATTTGATTTTTATTGTACGAAAAAAATAATTAAATTTTAATAGTTTTATTTTCTATAATTATTTACTTAAATTAATAAAATACTCATAAACTTGATAAATTATTAATTAAAATGTCATTACATTTTTATAAATTTCGATAATATTTTTAAACTTTCAATAAAATTTAATACTTATTAGTTCTAGAAATCATTAATATTTTATTTTTAAAATATCTTTTTTTAAATTAAAAAAAAAAGTTTAAATATACCCTTTTAAAAGTTAAAAATCTTTAAAAAAATACTTTAACATTACTGTAATATCAGGTTTAGAAAGAAAATACCCATAAAATCTATTGACATTAGTTTTGCTTTGGGCTTCTCCAACCAGTCAATAGAGAGAGTATTCCTTGATTATAAACTGATGATCATTCCCTAAATCAGTCGATGTGGGACTTTCATCCAACAATTAGCATATGATTTGAAGTAGATAATTGCGAATGATATCAAATGCACGAGGACAAGTTGAATAATGATTATACAATAATAATAATAGAATTTAGTCCATTTATTTTATATTTTTTAACTTTATAGTTGCACATTATTGACCCATACATGAAACATTTAATGTATTAATTATACCATTAATACATTTGTTGATAGATTAATACAATAAAAAAAACGAAAAATAAATCAGGTTTATTTATTTATTTATTTATTTTTGCTATACTCCTAATTTTTAAAATTAATTGTTAGATTCATATATACCACGTCAGCCTTACGGTATTTATTACAGGTCTCAGGCATTGCATTGAAAGTCAAAAGTCAAAAGTCAATAAAACTATTACCACGTGGGACAATCAACAGCTTCACACGTGTTCAATGCCTTTATTTTCAAAAATTAGAATGGAATTTATTTTTAAATACGAGGCTTCTTTTCACACTAATTTTTGACCGTTGAAATTCCATGGTTTTGTTAGAATTTGGACTTCCAATTTTGATGAGTACGTCAAAATTACATTTTTAAAAAATAATTATTATTTTAGTTTGAAATTAAAAATTAAATATCCATAATAATTATTATTCATTCAACTAGTTGATCTTAATAACCGTAATGACCCGTAAATATTTTATATTTAAATTTTGTGAAATTTTAGTTATTAATGTAACAAATATAATTTTTTAAATAATAATAATAAAAAAAGACGACAAACTTAACAATAATTTTTTCAACTCAATTTATTATGGAAGCAATTTATATTCTTTTTACGAGAATATTACGTTAATTTTACCATATTTGACGGGAATAGGAGAGGGAGTGAGAAACATTTTTTTAAAGATTAATAGATAGCAAAAGAATTAACCACGGTAACTCGATCTTGCAAATTCTCTATGGAGAATCTCTGCACTAATCCGCAGAAAAATAAATAAAAAATTTAGGTGATCGAGATGGAGAAGGAGAAGGAGAAGGCTTCTCCGTCCTTGTACGTTGACATCTCTAATTATACCTGGTTTAACGTATTTAATTTGTATTTAATAAAAAAAATGTATGGTCACATGTGAGTATTTGATTCAATTAATATTTAAATTATTTACTAAAAAGACTACAATCTAATTTTTTAAAGTTGGTGGATTAACGAGAGAGGATAATTGACTTATGGGAATTCGGGGAGTGATTTAAAATGTAAGTGGATATTCCTATGATAATGACCAGAAAATAAAAAATCGCACATTTATTCCAATATTGCCCCTTGACTTTTCCTCCTACTACATTGACATTTGTAAATAAATCAAATATTAGAATATTAATTTTTATTGTTCGATAAAAGTCCCACATCGACTAATTTAGAGAAGGATCATGAATTTATAATCAAAGAATACTCTCTTCATTGGTATGATGCCTTTTGGAAGAAGCCCAAGTCAAAACTATGAAGTCTTATGTTCTGACCATATCATTGCGGAGAGTTGTGTTCATCTTTCATTTATTATCCTTATATATATATATATATTATTTGCAATTTGTTTTTTTATTATTATTAATAATTTAATTATTGCAATATTTTTGTCCCATCCATGATATGGTTGTACATTTCATTCTCTTAATTTATCCAATAATTAACATAATTATATTATATAAAAAAATATCAAAAATTAAAATAATAATAAGAAAATTCGAGTTATCGAACTATGATCGAGAGATATCCTTCTTAGAATATAAAATTGGTCGGGTCGATTTTATGATTAAAAATAATAAGAATATAAATTGAAACCGAATTTAATTAATTAATTAGGCATTGAAAAACTATCATATTTTAGTACCAATGTCAAATTCATAGGATGAAAAAGAAAAAAACTTAATTTTTTTTTTCTGATTTCAATTTTCAACGAGTGCACAAGACTAAACTCGCACTATTTGACACCGCAAAAGAAATCAATTTGTTCAACCACCCCCACGACGAATCAACTTTATCAATTGGTTGGTTCAATTAAGGCCGCCATTTGGGGGTTTCTTTAAAGGAAAAAAATTGGGTTATGGGTCAAGATTAAAGCGGCTAACGATGGAGACTGTGTTGTTTGAACGTTCAAAATAGGCGTACGCGGGGAAGAAGGGAAGAACCCACTTCCCAAAGCTAAATTTGCTATATAGAAAAGTCCACATACCCTCTCAACGCCCGTCTCTCCTTGATTACTTCTTTTGTGTTGGCATAGCTACGAGTTTGTTACTCTCTCTACTCCGCCGACCTTCTAAGGTCAGTTTGGCTTCTGGGTCTCTTTTGATTTCTTGTTATGATCCTGTTTTGTGATCTGGGTCGATCGTTGATTTCTCAGTTTGGATGTTTTCTTCCTCTCGTTCTTCATTTTCTTTTGTTGTTTTTGGAATTTGAATCGAACTAGAGGGATTGGATTAGCTGTCTGATTGTTTATGTGCTTGTTTGTAAGGATCTCGTCGCTTGATCGTTCTGTTTTTTTGGGTTTGTGGAGTTTTCTTTGTTAAATGACGATGAACTTGAAGTTGGACGTGAATTTTGGATTTGGGAAACCCAGAAGATATGGGGTTGTTAAGAATCACGACTCTCCACAATGATATGATATTGTGTAGAGCTTATGCTTTGGGCTTACGGAGATGTATTCCTTACTTATTAACCCGTGATCATTCTCTAAATTAGCCAACGTGGGACTCCCTCTCGACCAGGGGTTTCTCTGGAGGGGTCGTTAATGCTCACCATTGTCTTTTCATACCATTATATCCAATTCCACTATCTTAAGATCTAGAAAGTCATCTAACCAATTCCACTTGAAAGGATTATGCTGATGAAGGGATGTGGATTGCTTGTTGTTGAGCAGTGGCGAGGAACATCTGTTTGTCTGTTATATTTGATCAATAATCTTTGCTGATCTCTATCAATATTGAATTGTTGTTCGAATTCTATGGGGTATGGAGCTTGTCATGATGCAAACCTGCTGCATTGTTAATTACTTATTGTCTGCCATTTGTGTGTGTGTGCATTGTTCTACTCATATATCTAATGCTGAACTGACTTGTTTTGTTGACAGGTTTCGGTATTGAACGTGGTCGACATAGGACGATTTGAAGGAGCGGAGAACGGCTGCTGCTGCTGCTTTATCATATAGATATGACTTGCTTCCCTTTTTTGTTCAGTAAGAGGGTAAAGTCCCCAACAAAAAGTTTTGTTGATGAAGAAGAAGGTAAGTTAATCACATGGGCATACATAGCCTCATCTTTTGATGGACATATTTGAAGAGTTTCTTGTGTTAAAAGATGTGAGGAAGTTCTAACATTATTTTTCTATGGAATAGAACTGTCGGGCATTCAAAATGTTAAATTTTACACTTACAAAGAGCTGAAAGTTGCGACCGAAGATTTCAGCTTGGCGAATAAAATAGGGGAGGGTGGTTTTGGCTCGGTCTACAAGGTACTTGAATATCTCGTTTAACGTGAACTATAGATAGTCGTTGTGTTTTTGTGAGATCCCACGTTGGTTGGAGAGGAGCACGAAATATTCTTTATAAGGGTGTGGAAACCTCTTCCTAGTAGACGCGTTTTTAAAAATATTGAGGGAAAGCCCAAAGAGGACAATATCTGCTAGTGGTGGGCTTAGGCTGTTACAAATGGTATCAAAGCTAGACATCGGGTGGTGTGTCAGTGAGGAGAATGAATCATTTTTTTCCTTATAAAAGTGTGGAAACCTCTCCCTAGCTGATGCGTTTTAAAAATCTTGAGGGGAAGCCTGAGAGAGAAAGCCCAAAGAGGACAATATCTGCTAGCGGTGGCTTAGGCGGTTACAAATGGTATCAAAGTCAGACACTGGGCAGTGTGCTAGCGAGGACGCAGAGCCCCCAAGGGGGGTGGATTTTGAGATCCTACATTGGTTGAAGAGGAGAACAAAACATTCTTTATAAGGGTGTTGGAACCTCTCTCTAGCATACGTGTTTTAAAAACCTTGAGGGGAAGCCCGAAAGGGAATGCCCAAAGAGGACAATATCTGTTAGTGGTGGGCTTAGGCTGTTACAAATGGTATCAGAGCTAGACATCGGGTGGTGTGTCAGTGAGGACGCTGGCCCTCAAAGGGGGTGGATTGTGAGATCCCACATTCGTTAGGGAGGAGAATGAATCATTTTTTCCTTGTAAAGATGTGGAAACCTCTCCCTAGCTGATGCGTTTTAAAAATCTTGAGGGGAAGCCTGAAAGGGAAAGCCCAAAGAGGACAGTATCTGCTAGCGGTGGCTTTGGCGGTTACAAATGGTATCAGAGTCAGACACCGAGCAGTATGCCAGCGAGGATGCTGGACCTTGAAGAGGGGTGGATTTTGAGATCCTACATTGGTTGGAGAGGAGAACAAAACATTTTTTATAAGGGTGTTGGAATCTCTCTCTAGCATACGCGTTTTAAAAACCTTGAGGGGAACCCCGAAAGGGAAAGTGCAAAGAGGACATTATCTGATAGCGGTGGGCTTAGACTTAGACTGTTATAGCTTTAGGTCTAATGTTTCTAAGTTGTATTGTTCCCTTCATTCATCATGAATATAACCTTGGAAATTACTATCTATGATCAGGGAAAGCTAAAAGATGGAAAGATTGCTGCCATAAAAGTTCTTTCAGCTGAGTCAAGACAAGGATTGAAAGAGTTCTTGACAGAAATCAATGTCATCTCTGTGATAGAACATGAAAATCTGGTTCAGCTTTATGGCTGCTGTGTGGATGATAATCATAGAATTCTTGTCTACAACTACCTCGAGAATAATAGCCTCGCACAAACTCTTCTCGGTACGAACTGAATCGGGTTCTCGATTATATTTCCTTTTGTACAATGTTTTCCTTTTCAAATTCTCTCCCACTTTTCAGGATTGTACTGTTAAATTGCAGTTCAATGCTCAAGATATTGTTTGTTTTTCAGGGCGAGGTCACAGTAGCATCCAGTTTAATTGGCGAACGAGGTCCAAGATTTGCATTGGAATTGCACGTGGGCTTGCGTTCCTTCACGAGGACGTACAGCCACATATCATTCATAGAGATATCAAAGCCAGCAACATTCTTCTCGACCGCGACCTCACTCCGAAAATTTCAGATTTCGGTCTTGCAAAGCTTATTCCAGCCAGCATGACTCATGTCAGTACACGAGTGGCAGGAACAATGTAAGCCACTCCATTTCTGATTGAACTTCTTGGTTGTGAACTTCTTGGAATTCTGGTTGTTTGTGTGTGAAATTGTGGCTCTGACACTAATATCACAGTGTAGACAGTTTCTTCGTTCGGTTGTCTCGTGTAGCTGAATGTTTTCGTGTTTTCCAACATTGTTCAACTAATCTTAGCTCGATTTCGTAGCATGTTCTGATATCTTGCATTTGTTAAGATAGTACAACCATGAAAGTTTAAGCACCAAAGTCTGAAGACATAGGAACACAATAACGAAGCCAATCGCTAGCAGATATTGTCCTATTTGAGTTTTTCCTTTCAGGCTTTCTTTCAAGGTTTTTAAAACGCGTCTGTTAGGGAGAGGTTTCCATACCCTTATAAGGAATGTTTCGTTCTCCTCTCCAACCAATGTGGGATCTCACAATCCACCCCCCTTGAGGGCCAGCGTCCTCGCTAGCACACCGCCCGGTATCTAGCTTTGATACCATTTGTATATTGTCCTCTTTGGGCTTTCTCTTTTGGGCTTCCCCTCAAGGTTTTTAAAACGTGTCATCTAGGGAGAGGTTTCCACACCCTTATAAAGAATGTCTCCCCTCTCTAACCGATGTGGGGTCTCATAGTTTCCCACCTAAGAACATTCTTTTATCGTTTTGGTCTCTCTCTTTTTGCTCGTTTGTCTTTGTCGAGGTAATTCTCCTTTTAATTTTGTTTACATTCTTGTTTGTTTAGTGGTTACCTAGCTCCAGAATATGCCATCAGAGGACAGGTGACAAGAAAATCGGATCTTTACAGTTTCGGCGTCCTCCTCGTGGAAATCGTCAGCGGGAGATGCAACACGAATACACAACTACCAATGGGAGAACAATATCTTCTTGAAAGGGTACGCACAGCTTTCACCAGTCCTCCCATAAGTAATGAATTATGATCATGTTGTTTCAGTTTAGATCTTAGAACTCATTGTACTAATGTGTTGAATCTATGTTCGAATGTTTCAGACATGGAATCATTACGAGCGAGGAGAGCTCATTCTACTTGTAGATGTGTCCTTAAATGGCGACTTCGATGCCGAGGAGGCTTGTAGATATCTAAAGATTGGTCTACTTTGCACTCAAGACAGTCCAAAGCTCCGTCCATCGATGTCGACCGTGGTAAAGATGCTAACGGGCGAGATGAGTATCGAAGATAGAAAGATAACGAAACCGGGGCTGATTTTGGACTTCATGGATCTAAAAGTAAGGGATCAACAGCAAAAGAAGGGGAATAAAGAAGGATTGTCTTCTGATAGTCTGTCTTCTGGATCGTCAACTGTTACAACTGCAACCTTCAGTGCACAATATGACAGGAACACCTTCTCATCTGTGCTGTGAAAGTGGCTAAGATCATTTCATTCATTCTCTTCTGCAATAGAGTTTTTGGGGGAAAAATGTGTGTAAATTGTTGAATATGTTCTTTGTTTTTTTTGGGTAAGGAAGAGTTCTTGGAAGGCTTTGTAATATATTGTAGAAATTTATGTGTTTCATCCTTGCATTCCATATTCCCTTTTTTTTTTTTTTTTGTTTCTCCTTAGCTATAGAAATCGACTTAGAAAAATACTGTTCTTTTTTCCTCGAGCTATACTCGTGTTTGACGATAAATTTTCATGTTTATTGTGAGATTCCACATTGGTTGGAGAGAGAAACAAAGTAGAGTATGCAAATCTCTTCCTAGCAGACGCGTTTTAAAACTATGAGTCTGATGACGATACGTAATGAGACAAAATGGACAATATTTGTTAGCGGTAGATTTGGGCTGTTATAGATTGTCTCGGAGTCAGACACTGGGCAGTGTGCCAGCGAGAAGGCTCCCAAGGGTGGGTGGATTGTCAGATCTCACAGGAGAGGGGAACAGAGTGGGCGGTGTGCCAGCGAGAAGGCTCCCAAGGGTGGGTGGATTGTTATATCCCATTGGTTGTCTCGGAGTCAGACACTGGGCAGTGTGCCAGCGAGAAGGCTCCCAAGGGTGGGTGGATTGTTATATCCCATTGGTTGGAGAGGGGAACAAAACATTCCTTAAACATTTCTTATAAGAGTGTGAAAATCTATCAGTAGACACGTTTTAAAATTGTGAGTCTTATTATAGTGACACTTAATAGGACAAAACAAACACACCTAATGGGACAAAACAAGACAAAACAAACACACCTAATGGGACAAAACAAACAATATTGGTAGGACAAAACAAACAATATTGGTATGGTGACACGTAATGGGACAAAACAAACAATATCGGTATGATGATACGTAATGGGACAAAACAAACCATATTGGCTAGCGGTGGGCTCGGACTGTTATATTTATTCTTTCACTTTTATATTAGGGCGATGATATATCCCATTCTTACCCCTTAACGTTGTAAAACAAGTTCATTAACTTCCCAATCCATACGTAACTAAAATATTTATATAAAAAAATCAATTCGAGCGTAACTTAGCAAATGAGATATTTGGTGTAATACATTAAAAAAATTGATCTCATTCTCCGACATCAAAGAATTAGAAGTTTTTCTATACTACCATAGTAGACGCACTACACATGCGTAACATCATCATCATTTAATAAAACATGACATGAAGTCCAATAGATAAGATCCAAACTTTGTAACAAGGTTTTGATGTTTGAGCATGTGAAGAACAATTATATATATATATATATATATATATATATATCATGTTATTTTGCTTCAACGTGGGTTGGATTCCAGTTGTCTTTAGTGAAAATTAAGGATAGTTCCGGATCTATAGGACGATGGAGAAATTGAGCCGTTGGATTCAAAGATTTGTGTTATAGCTTATGATATATCAATATATTACCTTAAACACCATATTTAATGTTAATAGAAATTAAAAACCAACTAATTAAAATTAATTTTTGGCGAAAACTTGAGCAACAAAACTGAAGTGGATCCCACATAATAAACATTACTGTAAAGCAATCTCTCCGCCCTCTTCCGTTGCCGGCCGCCTCAGCTCCGCCCATCTCGATTTTCTCTCTCATCCATTTAACACCAAAACTCTGCTCCAACCTCTCTACTTTATCAAACTTTTCAATAACCCACTTTCTCTTTTCACGAGTTATGTGATGCTTCGAAGGATAAAAACAGCGAGAACAAAAAAAAAAAAAAAAGTTAGGGTTTCATTTCATTTCCCCAATCTGTTCATCCAATACCCAGATTATTTTCACTTTGATTCCTCCATTTAATGCTTTGATTCAAGTCGGTGCTCCATTCACTCTGTTCTTGTGTTGGATTCTTCCATTTCTCATGATTCCCAATGCGTTGTTATTGTCGCTGTTCGTTTGCCCCATTTTTCGATTTTTGTTTTCTTCTCCTTAATGGGTTTGATTCTTGTGTACCCTTCTTGGGTTTCTGTTGATTTTCAAGGATGGTAGGATATGGGATCTTTTGATTGTCCTCTTTTTCTCAGAAAAGTGTTTCTGTTGGTTGCTCTTTTTTGTGTCTTCTTTTCTTCGTGGAAACTTACATGTGAAGCAATTTGCGTTGAATGAACTGAGTACCCCTAATCTGTGATCGAGTTTACAGAGGTTCCTGCTTACTTTAATGTGTTGTTGTGCATAAAGAAGTGTCCGGATCTTCTTGCAGCTGAAAACCCGTGAAGAATTGGTTCATGGGCTTCTTTTTTGTGGTACTCTAAGGGCTTAGATTCAATTCCCATGGGGTGCATTTTAGATTTGGTGGCATTGATGGTTATCTATAACAATAGCGGCGGCTTCTCCAAAAGGGTATCTCTGTGAGGGGTTTGGCTTTGGCTTTGGTTCTTAGCTGCCATGGAGGATATAGGACTTTTCAAGCAAGGATGGAAATGGTTTCAGTCGCAGAAACACACTTACTCGCGAGCTCGAACTGTGTTTTTTAGATTCAGAGACAAAGTTGGGATGTTTATTGAGAGACATTGGCCAATGGTGTGCCGTGGCTGTGCCTGGATTTGGAGTTTACTGTGGTTAGCTGTGCTTCAGTGGTGGGATTGCATTATAAAAGGCTTTCGGTCGCTTGTCGGATTAGGCTCTGCTGCATTGCTCCTTATAATGTGGAGTTGCTTTCTTAGTTTAACATCCATGTCCTGCCTGGCTTATGTTCTTCTCAGTATGGTATGTTCCTTTCTGTTATTTCGGGTTTTTCATGAACTAGGATCGATAAACTTGCTTGAAATGATAGCGAAGTCGAGAAGTTGAGTTCTAAATGGTTCGATCAAATGAGAGCTACTAAAACTTTGCATAGGATCTTCATTGTTTAATATTTGTAACTTGAGAAGCTAGAGATGTTTAGAATGCTCTAGGTCTACCAGTCTAGGCTTCGAAAGAGTTAAACTTTGTACTACGATTCCATCTATGATGGTTCATACGAATATCGACCACCTTACTTTCTATATTGTCCTTGGTGGATCCGTCGTTCTGCTACTTGTGGTTAGGATTACATTGAGTTGTTTACATTTTATTGACCAGATGAGGTAAGTTTGTTGTAGAGATCATTGTTAGAGTTGTTTTGAGGTATATTGTTCTGTTAATGTGAGATCTCACATCGGTTGGGGAGGAGAACGAAACACCCTTTATAAGGGTGTGGAAACCTCTCCCTAGCAGACGCATTTTAAACCTTGAGGGGAAGCCCGAAAGGGAAAACTCAAAGAGGAAAATATCTGCTAGCGGTGGGCTTGGGCCGTTACAAATGGTATCAGAGCCAGACACCGGACGATGTGCCAACGAGGAGGCTGTTCCCTGAAGGGAGGTAGACACGAGGCGGTGTGCCAGTAAGGACGCTGGGCCCTGAAGGGGGGTGGTTTGGTGGGGGTTCCACATCGATTGGAGAAAGGAATGAGTGCCAACGAGGACGTTGGGCCCTGAAGGGGGGTGGATTGTGAGATCCCACTTTGGTTGGGGAGGAAAACGAAACACGGGTGTAGAAACCTCTCCCTAGCAAACGCATTTTAAGACCTTGAGGGGAAGCCCGAAGGGAAAGCCCAAAGAGGACAATATCTACTAGCGGTGGGCCTGGGCCGTTACTTTTAATAGCTGAAACTCTTTGGTATTGGTAGCCATCCTAGTCGACTTATAACGTAATGGAAGTGTGCAATAATCAGTTTATCTTCTCAGATACTTGACAAGATAATTCGTGAAGATGCTTTACAAGGCCCGACCCCTTCTATTTTAGTTCAATCGTGTAACGTTAATAAAATGAAGTTTCATTTCATTGTATTTATAGCTTAGTCCACTGTTTCAGGGAGCTGCAGGAGTTGCTGTTCAATACTTGGGTTACACTCCTGGAATATTTATCGTCGGACTCTTCGCTATTCTGGTATTGTGGATGTACGCTAACTTTTGGATTACAGGGACGTTGTTTATAGTTGGAGGTACGAACTTCTTTCCATGTGAGAATCGAATTTTTATGTGCGACCGTAATTTGGGCTCGTTGTCCCTTAAGATGCATCTTTTCTTGATGAACTTGTACTCGAGTTCAATCAATTGCTCTATGAATCTTGAACTTCTGTCAGTTGATTCGCGTTTTTGTTTATCGTTTGCTAATATGTAGGTTATTTGTTCTCTCTTAATCATGCACGGTTGGTGGTGTTAATGGCAACTGTATATGCTATATATTGTGTTAAAGTTCGTGTTGGATGGCCGGGCGTCTTTCTCTCGATAAATCTTGCATTTTTGTCAAACGATGCATTAAATTATATGCTCCAATGGTGTGATAAGGCAAGTGAGAGTTCACATTTGGAGGAGCCGAAACAATCCGAAATAGTATCGGAAGATGAATTCTCAGGAGAGTGTGAATACTCTATTCCTACCGATGAGTCCGAGAAGGTGCATGCGTGTAAATCATCGACCCCAACTGTTGTGACATCTGTTGTTGATAACCAGAAAGAGGCTTCTTGTAGCAAGGTGACCAAAGAGCAGACCGATTCAGTCGACGAGATGAAAAGAATACTAAATAGTGGGGACCATTACGAAGCACTGGGATTCCCGCGTCACAAGAAGATCGATGTAATAGTTTTGAAAAAGGAATACCGAAAAAAGGTGATATCATACTCGTTCCCACTTTTTTAAGACACGATTTCCTTTTTTACATGTGAAAGATAGTCGGGGTGTAATTATGAAATTTAGTTATATGGTTACTGTGCGATCTCACATCGGTTGGAGAGGGGAACGAAACATTACTTATAAGGGTGTGGAAACCTCTCCCTAGCAGATGCGTTTTAAAACTGTGAGGCTGATGACGATACGTAACGGGCCAAAGCGGACAATATCTGCTAGCGGTGGGCTTGGGCTGTTACAAATGGTATCAGAGCCAAACACCGGGCGACGTGCCAGTGGGGATGCTGCTCCCCCAAAGGGGGTGGATTGTGAGATCCCACGTCGGTTGGAGAGGGAAATGAAGCATTGCTTATAAGGGTGTGGAAACCTCTGCCTAATAAACGTGTTTTAAAACCGTGAGGCTGACAACGATATGTAATAGGCCAAAGCGGACAATATCTGTTAGCAGTGGGCTTTGACTATTACAAATGGTATTAGAGCCAGACACCGGGCGGTGTGCTAGCGAGGATGCTGGCCCCCCAAGGGGGTGGATTGTGAGATCCCACATCAGTTGGAGAGGGGAACGAAGCATTGCTTATAAGGGTGTGGAAACCTCTCCCTAGCAGACACGTTTTAAAACCGTGAGGCTGACTGCGATATGTAACGGGCCAAAGCGAACAATATCTGCTAGCGGTGGATTTGGGCTGTTTTTCTCGAGGAAACAATGTACTAAATGTTTTCTTCTTCTCTTAGGCTGTGCTTGTGCATCCCGATAAGAATATGGGAAGCCCGTTGGCTAGCGACGCATTTAAAAAGCTTCAATGTGCATATGAGGTAATTTTCTTATTATGGAATGGATACTAAGTTCCCCCAGAAAGAGAGCCTACATTATAGCCCGAAAGTGAGAAATCTTAGCTTTCTGTTTCTTCAATCGTATCTGCCTCGATAGTAGAGTGACTTCCAATTCTCTGGTCATTATCATCTCGTACTCATGTTTACATGGAAAATTAGGTTCTTTCCGACTCGGTGAAGAAACGAGACTACGATGAGCAATTGAGAAAGGAGGAATTGAAGACCAAAAGTGTCTGCCAAAGGTCCCAGTCCTATGGGACTTCACAACAGGTTCTGCATAATCTTTATATGATTGATACCGACATTTTATAGTTTCATTTATGTATGTGCGCTCGTTCATGATAAACGTCTTTTGTTTCGAACTCGTGAGATTTACGGTAATTAGAACGGAAGTAATAATACTAATAAAGATGCCAAACTCTTTCTGCTAGACTCTGTATGAGGGAGAGAAAGAGAGTAAAGTATCTTCTAGATGGCTTTGTGTTCATTCATCGAGTGTGACATCTCACATTGGTTGGAAAGGTGAACAAAATATTTTTTATAAGGGTGTGGAAACCTCTACCTGGCCGATGCATTTTAAAAAGCTCGAGGGAATCTCGAAAGAGAAAGCTCAAAGAGGACAATATCTACTAGTGGTGGGCTTGGGTTGTTACAAATGGTATCAGAGACAGACACCGGGTAGTGTGCCAACGAGGACATTGAGTCCCGAAGGGGGGTGGATTGTGAGATCCCATATCGAGGAATGGAGAACGAGTGCCAGCGAGGACGCTGGGTCCTAAAGGGGGGTGGATTGTGAGATCCCATATCGGTTGGAAAGGGGAACGAAACATTCTTTATAAAGGTGTGGAAACCTCTCGAGGGAAAGCCCAAAGAGGACAATATCTACTGGCGGTGGACTTGGGCTGTTACATCAAGATTTTGGTATCTTGAGAATTATTTTCGTACCCTCCATTTTTATCGAGTCACGGTATTGTGTGGCTTCTGAAGCTCGTTGGTTCTTGTCCGAGCATTTCTCTAGTTGCTAGTGTGTAGTTGAGTTGAAATTAGTAACTTTCAATCTACTTTATAAGCAGATGAATTCTGATTATTGCTCCGAGGAGTCGAGACGTATACAGTGCAGTAAATGCGGGCATTCGCATATATGGGTCTGCACGAATAGGAACAAGACGAAGGCAAGATGGTGCCAGGTTCTTCCCCAAGCACCATCTGTTCTTTCTTTTCGAATCTTGTTTAAATTTTACTTTCGAGAATAAAGTTAGTGTTCGTACGTACTTTGATGTCAGGATTGTTGTCAATATCATCAAGCTAAGGACGGAGACGGATGGGTCGAATATAAAGGGTCTCTAATCTTCGATAAACCTCAGAAAGTAAGTTCTTTTTCATGCTCAAGCTCAAGGGGAAGACTTAACGGATCGAACGTTAGCTCTAGTAGACAACATGGGATTCGACTATGTTATCCGTTCGGATCTTGTTGTTGTCTTATTGAATGTTGTGTTTGACATGCATATTTGACTGTTCGGATCCAACGTTACTATTTTCTTGTAGATGGATATACCTCGAGCTTTCGTTTGTGCTGAGAGCAAAATCTTCGATGTGTCCGAATGGGCGATTTGTCAAGTAAGTGGTTGATAGTCCACAGTTATATAGCTTTTGGGTTCATGCTCCGATCTTGAAAGATTTGACTTTGGAGCAGGGAATGGCTTGCAGACCGAACACTCATCGCCCAAGCTTTCACGTAAACATGGTCGGTTTAGGAAAAACCACACAACGATCCAAGTCGAGTAGATTTCCTTGGGAATTGGATGCTGAAATGATGGACGAGGACGAGGAAGAATTCGAGCTTTGGCTTCAGGAGGCTTTAGCCTCTGGTCTCTTCTGCGAAACCTCGAAACGGAGGAAGAGCTGGAGCCCGTTCAAATTGGGACAGAAGAAAGGGAGCAGCAAACAATGGCGAAGAACATCGTGCTAGAGTAGCAGCCAAAACTGAGCCTCGGCAGCAGCATTGCAAGCTTCTTATTCCCGTGGAGAAAGGTATGAACGATAAACGGATTACTCGACCAATAGGACGAATGCGTAAACTCATCGAAAACACGAGTAAGACGTAATATAGGATCCAAAGCTTAGGCATAATAGCCTCTGTTGCTGCTGCCCTCCCCTGTTCTTGAAGATTTAATCTGTACACCATCTATTCCCATGTACATATCTCTTTCTTTCTTTCTTATATGCTATGATATTTGATTTTGATTTTGTTTTTGTTTTTTAGTTTAATAATATGTGCTTTAACTGAGTCGAAATCGAAATTAGTGATTTAATAATATGTATCCGGATATGGCTTAGTACAACAATACGAGACGATGGAATGTCATGGGATAGATGGTAGAAGGCTGTCCCCTTGTCTAATGGGACCTCGTGGTAGACAATCGAAACGATTCCCACTAGATAGCCGCCCTTTCTCTCTTTTTATAGCCTCGTGGTAGACAATCGAAACGATTCCCACTAGATAGCCGCCCTTTCTCTCTTTTTATAGCCTCGTGGACGATATCTTCATTGCATGGAATGACACACTCCAAATCGATGTGGTTAACTAGTGAAGTGATGAAAATGCGACAATGAGATTTGGCAAAAGGATGTTGCTTCGTCGTTTAAAGATATCTTCCCTCGTGCCATTTTTCCTTTCAAGCATGGCCTTATAGTGGCTTTTAATGGCGCCGACGGTGGAACCTTGTTTGGCGGTGAGCTCCGGCAACTGGGTTACGATTATTACAGAGTTCCCGAAAGACCCACAAGACAATTTTTAGTGTTCATGCTAGAATGGGTTGCCATTTCTGGGCGGTGTACTAGCGATGATGTTGGGTTCCCAAAGAGTGGATTATAAGGGTTGGAAACCCCTCTGTCCACTGCAGACGTGTTTTAAAATCTTTATGAGAAGCCTTTGAAGGAAAGCTTGGATAATATTTGAGGACGTTGAACCTCCAATGGAGAGTGGATTGTGGGATCCCACGTTGGTTGGAGTGGCAAATGAAGCATTACTTATAATGGTGTGGAAACCTCCCTACTATCTCCCTACTAAACGCGTTTCGAAACTATGAGGCCGATGACGATACGTATCAAACTAAAGCGGTGGACATAGGCTCTGACAGATTGAATAAGCTTTGTTGTGGTCGATGTTCATAGCAAGGAATCTTTAAAGATATATCAGATTGAGTCTAAATGTGATACTCGGCCTGTCAAGTTCATCATTTACTACAGAGCGGATGGCTTCAAGAATTGTCTAGCAATGCAGCTCCCGTGGAGCTACCGGTCGAAAACCGACAACCGATTTGAAGTGAAAACCGGCGGAGTAGCTGAAAAAAATGGTTGGTTGTGTTTGTTGTGTGGTCTCATAAGAACAGGTAGCATGTGAAATGTTGCAGGGAAGCAGCTGGTTGAGTTGGGAGTTCCAACTTCTGACTGCTTGAGGTTGAAGACAGAATCACTTGGCAGATGGTTGTGTTATAAGAGCCCTATCCCTAACTTTCTCTTGTCCCCCAACAACTCACCCTCCCCCCTCTTTCTCTCTCTTTTGAATGTTAAGTATCAAACCCCGTCATCACCGGGTCGTGTGTCAGAGACAACTCTAGCTTCTAAGAAAGTGGGTTGTGAGATCCCACCCCGATTAGAGGGAGAAACGAAACATTCCTTATAAGGGTGTAGAAACCTTTCCCTAATAGACGCGTTTTAAAAACTTTGAGGGAAACCCTGAAAGGTAAACCACAAAGAGAACAATATCGGCCAACGGTATGCTTGGACTGTTACAGGTTTGATTTTAGACGTTTAAGGTCGTTTTAGTTCAATAATGTTCGGGGTAGAAATATCCGAACAGTTGTCCTCTTAATCAAGAGTATAAACGTAACCAGCTAAGCTGAGATCGAATTATTAAAACTAATAGGATTAGACTTTCGAAAAACACCCTCGAGAATCTAAAACCTATTCAATAATTATTTTAGGGTTAGTAGAATAACAATAATTTTGTGTAGGCTTTGACAAAATTGTTTACAATTACACTTTCATTTAATTTAATTTAATAGCCCTAATTATTATTAGTTGATTTTCTAATATAAGATTATGATAAGATTTGAATTTAAGTTTCATAAATTATTTTTATTAAATATATGTATATATTAAATTCAAAATTTTGATTTGTGAACATTTAAATTATTATTAATTTTTTAATATAAAAATATCTATATTTGTAATTCAATTTTTAAATAAAAAATTTGGTTTTTTTTATTATTATAAGATATTTTTAAATTTAGAGAATAAATAGAACAAAATTAGAGGGGTAAGAGTGTAAATGGACCACATGTAATTTTTTAAGAAATTAAAAAGAAAATGGAAATAGCGCCATTGGCATTTTTTGGCTGCATTTGCAAAAAAAATAAAAAGTAAAAAAAAAAAAAAAAATCCGTTTTATTTTCAGATATAAATAGTGGGTTTCCTGTACGGTGGCACCACGGACCTCTTTCTAAAAGGCCAACTCATCATCTCTCTAAACCCTAGCTCTTTCTCTCTTTCTCTCTTTCTCTCTCCTCCAGATCTCGCCGGATATTCAGCCGATGTGATTTGCGCCGTAGACGTTGACCTTCCCCGGCGTCACTTTCTTCTCCATTTCCCTCATCACCGGACTTCCATTTCACCTTCGCATGATCGCTGCCGTCATACATGGCTTCCGCATGCGTTAACAGCGTCGGAATGTCGCCGGAGAATTTCCTCGACTGTTCTTCTGCTCCTTGCCATTCCTATGGCTGGCTCAGCCCTCGCGTTTCCTTTAGTCGCGACTTCTCCGACGATTCCTCGCCTTCTTCCAACCTCGCCAGACCTATATCTAAGCCGAAGCCTGGCGCTGACCCGGCCGGGAAGTCTGAGATTCGAGATCCGGATCCTGAACTGGTGCCGGTAAGCGAGTTCGAGTTCTGCCTTCAAGATCCTGTTGCCTTGATGCTTCCTGCGGATGAGTTGTTTTTGGATGGGAAACTCGTGCCGCTTCAGGTCTCGTCTGTTAAACCCTCGGTCAATGGTTTGAAGTCGACGAGGTGCGTTTCGTCGCCGGAGACTGTGGTTCAAGCCCGCCGGAGAGTTGAGGACGAATGCAATACGGATCCGTATCTGTTTTCTCCCAAGGCGCCGAGGTGTTCCAGTCGATGGAGAGAGCTTTTAGGGCTCAAGAAGCTGTACCAGAGCAGCAGCAATGGTAATAGCAATAGCAATGGCGGAGCCAAAAACGAAAACCACAAAACAACGACGACGTCATCGTCGTCTTACTTCTTGGAAGCGAATTCGAAGGCGCTGAAGTATTTTCTCCACCGGAATTCGAAATCGTCGTTGGCGTCTTCGTTCGATTCGTCGCTTAGCCTTCCATTGCTGAAGGATTCCGATAGTGAGTCTGTTTCGCTATCTTCTTCCCGTGTATCTCTTTCCTCTTCTTCCTCAGGTCACGAACACGAAGATCTTCACAGACTCTCGCTCGATTGCGAAAATAAGCCAAACAAGAATCCGATCTCTCTCCATCGGAACCCTAACCACAACAATCCCCCGCGGATGAGACTGGTGAAACCGAGGCCTAAATCAGAGACCAATCCGAGATCAACTTCAACAGTGGATCATCATCCAACAGCAACGAGAGTAGGGAGAAGCCCGATGCGGCGCACGCCTGGAGAATCATCATCCAGTCGATTAGGAGGGATCCGAGGAGTATCCGTAGATAGTCCACGAATGAACTCGTCAGGAAAAATCGTGTTCCACAACTTGGAGAGAAGCTCAAGCAGTCCGAGCACTTTCAATGGCGGACCAAAATTCAAAAACAGAGGAATGGAACGTTCATACTCGGCGAACGTGAGAGTAACTCCAGTCCTAAACGTTCCAGTTTGTTCTTCCCTGAGAGGATCCTCAAAATCCGCATCTGTCTTCGGATTCGGACCATTATTCACCGGCACCGGCGGAAGAAGTCACCAGAATAGTAGCAGCAGTAGTAGTACTAACCGGACGACAACAAGGCGTATCAACGAAACCGACGGCGGAGGGAAACTCCATTGATGAGATTAGAAGAAGAACAGGGATTTAGATATTGGGTAATAACACTAACAAACCCCGTTTTCCATTTCTGTAATTTTTTCCCCCTTCGTGATAAGAGACGGATTTGGATCGAATTTGCTAATTCTAACACAAAAAAGAAGGTTCAGAATCATCATGTAAATAAGGCGGAGGGATTTTGTTCGTTTTGTTTTCATTCCAGTTCTAATTATTTTTCACCATTTTGAATCCATCCTCTGTTCAAAGATCACGAAAATGGCGTCCCAATTTCCAATTCGTTTTTCGCTGTTCCATCCAAAAGGAGCGTTTGAATCACACGCGCCGAGGGAGCGTGTGGGTACAGAACTCTCTTGCGTTTTCGTTGAAGCTTTTCTCGTAATGATGTGCGACATACTTGTTATCTAAACCCTGTCGCTTTCAAGGATCTACACTTTATATATATATATATATATATATAATTATATAATGTTCAACAATTTTATTAATTTAATACATATAATTTTATGTGTATTTTAATTAAATAATAAAAAAAGGGTGTCCTCCGTGAATGTGTTGTCTTTTGCGGTGTATAGGAAAAGATGCCAATATTGGAGCAGATGTGGTTTTTTGGTAAATTACAAAGTTAATTAATTAAATAAATAATAAAAATCTGGTTTGTTGATCTTTGATGTTTCCAAAAGCTCCTTTGCCTAATGCTTTTTGGATCCAAATGCAAATTATATAAAATTTATTCCCTTTTCTTTAATACTTTTCTTATCTACGCTTAAATATATTAATATTTTATTTTTATTTTGTCTCGAACATTAAATTCTTTCTTTAGTATCCAATATTAAAATAAACCTTATAACTTCTCTCTCTCTATATAATATAAATTATTTTAATACTTTATATATATATTTAGTGGATAAGTTAATCGAATTTATAATATAGTTTTTTTTATAAGAATCACGGTGTTCCAAATGGACCTACTGCCAAGAACATTCAAAAAATATGAAATATGTTACAGAATTCGAATCATGGTGTTCCAAATGAATTTACTGACAATAAGATCAAACCTAACACACAGAGGTTAATTAATTTCAAACCTATCGCACCAGTCACTCAAGCACATCAACATTTGTTAGAAAAAGTTATTTTTAATTTCATAAATTATGTATAAGTCAAATAGTCAATTTGACTAATTTTTTGTGGAGATGGGGATCGGGAATAAATCTCGTCCACAACATTTTTTTTTAAATAGACTATAAATACCCACAATATGTTATGTACCCACAATATTATGTAAAATTCAGATCTCAAAATGAGACGTTTCCCTTAGAAATACAATCATCATATTTTCCATTTCTAAGTTTTTAGCAGTAGAATTGCACCCAAGTCATTCAATAGGCGGGATCAAATTAGATTATGGAGTGACTTAATTTAGAACCAGGTTCCAAATCTTGCTCCTAGATCTTCGATCTAATAGTAATCTAATTGTAACTTTATCTCTTAGTTGATCCAAGTTCAAGGGTTATTGCTGAAACAAAAGCTTGTTGGACTGACGATTATGAGTATGATTATGAGTTTTTTAAAAAAGAAATATTATTGTGAATCATTTTACTCAAATTCATTGTTTTTATTATTATTATTATTATTATTTTGTGCATGAAAGACACAACTTAGGATAAATCAAAAAAAATGTGGGGAGAAAGCACAGGGAAGTTGATCCTAATGTACTTTACAATTAGGTTTTCTTTTTAGGTCTAGTCAATTCATACTCTTTCATTTTTTTTTAATAAAAAAGTTATTTTCTTACGAGTACACATTTTTCTTTAATAACTTAATAATAAGAACTCTAAATTTAAACCCGGTTTACTCGATTTGAAATTCTTCCAAAACAAGTAACGTAATCTTGTTGTAAATAATGTCGAGACATAAAGACATTACACGACATAATATGTGCACTATTTTGTCCATTGGCGCAGTCGACTTTCTATTCCTTTTCTGCCCCTTTGGCAAAAAAACAGAATTTTTTGCAATTAATTTCTAACTTTTATCATTACGTTTTTTAAATGTAGAAGTGATCTAAACTGTACACAAAATAGGACGTTAGAGATCAGACATGTCTTTTTCTGTCCTTTTTTTTTTTTTTTTTTTTAAAAAAATAAAATTTGGTATTTTATTTTATTTTATTTTTTTTAAAAAAATAAGAAAATATTCTCTGAAGTTGAGAAATGAAATGATGAGGCTGGTTGACCTAAACACCCTTTTTCCTCTCGAGGGTCATTTTGTCTTTTCACCTTTTTATTTTCCTTTTTAAAACTTTTGGGGTTAGTTAAATAACTTATTCCAAATTCCAAATTCCAAATTACCCTTTTACCCCCGTTATTTGCACTTCAAATTTTGCTAATATGTTTTAGTTTAATTTTTATTTATTAATTATTAAATAAATAAAAGGAGAATTTTTCAAAAAATAAAAAATAAAAATAAAAAAAGAGAACGTGGTTAAGGACAGTCCAAAGGGAAAGGGCGTCTGATGATATTCTCCCTTTATTTATTTATTTATTTATTTATTTATTTATTTATTTCCCCTCAGAAATTGTAGGTAGAGAGACAAGTACACACTAGAGAGAGAAAATTACACGTTGGAAACACCCGTGTTGGTCTATGAACATAGTTTTCATGTAACGTCACCAACTAAGCCACCAGAAACCGAATATGAGTACTAAGACATAACACACTGAAAAGACCCACATCAGTCTGTGAACATAGTTTTCGTTCTTAAAAGCAAGAAGTAACATGATCATGGTGCACGGAATGTTGGAGTCATCAGGAACCAAATCTGAATCCCGAACACCAACGACGATTTATACACATAGCGACATCACTATTATAACCAATGATGTAGTAAGACCGCCCGAACCAAGATTACGAGAGAAGAGGCAATAATTGACATGATATGGAATTTTTTTGTAATTAAAAAGTAATTTTCAATCTGCCAAAATAATAAAGAAAAAAATAATTTTAATGGCTGGAGTGAATTATTATTATTTTAATTATTTTATTTGGCTATAAATAGGAGTAGGTTTTAAATTGTTTTATATAAATGCCTTTTATCTAACGCTTCATATTCCATCCAATTTTGAGGTTAACATCTCACCAAACATAATATCCCGTCGTGTTTTTCAACGCTCGACTCAAGATTTAGATCAGGATTTGAAATATGAATTTGATACTTGCATGTCCCGACATTCCCTTATGACATGACTAACTATCTCTGCATAAACGAACACGGGTATTTTTAGTACGTTTTATCCTCACTCACATGTTTCATAGAAATTTTGTCGGGAGGTTACTCGATAGAGAATTATAATGATTAAGTCACTCGTATTATTGAACGGGGAGGTTTGATTATTGTTTACGCATTGTTCTATCGCTCTCGAAAGGGGGCAAGAATGTGGAAATGTTGGGTATGTCATAAGAAAAGTGTTGTTGGTGTAGTGAGTTTGGTTGATATGTCTTAAGTTAAAAGCAAAGGGATATTATTGTGTTGTTTGTTGATGGAATATTTGAACATGCCTTTGTCCTTTTGGATTTTAATATTCATAGCCATTCACTTGGATTTTTATCGAACTTATATATGGACACGGGATTGATGTCCCTATTATATAGTTGACTCATGGGTCGATTTTCAATAACCGTGTTCGAACTAGCACTGAAGATCGATGACATTCTGAGACTTGAGAATCAAAGTAAAAAAGAAGATATATAACAGTGGATTTGAAGGATCTTGACGTAGAGACAAGGTCGAACTGTAGAACAGATATCAGTTTCTGAAAGAGTTATGTTCGGTTGGTATATATTATATATATAAATGAATGGCTTAGATTCTTCGTAATTATTTGGTCAAATTTGGTGCCATTTTCTTATTCAAACTCATTTCGTATCCTTTCAATTATTGTATTTTGGTTGGACAGTTTTTAATAATGCCTCATTTTTTGTGTCGAGAAATGTTCTAAACCCTAAACCCTAAAAATTTTAAACACATGTTCCTTATAACGTTATTTCAGCAACGTAAAGAAAAAAGTTGCGTAGTTTGAAAGATAGCATGACCGACAAAAAAATTATGCAGAATTTGTGAAGAGGCGTGTTTCCCAATTGCATCCCTTAGGAGTTTGTGATGTCGAAGTTCATCGAACATTCTCATCACGTCGAGTCATATGGTAGATATTTAAGATAATATTGTCATTTTTGGACTCCCCTTCAAAGAACTGTGTCTGTTAGGGAGAGGTTTTCGTATCGTTCCAACCAATATAGAATCTCATTGTGATGTCCACATTGGTTAAGGGGGAGAACAAACCACCATTTATAAGAAGGGCGTGGAAACCTTCCCTTAGCAGACGCGTTTTAAACCCTTGAGGGTTTGCCCGAAAGGGAAAGCTCAAAGAGGACAATATCTGCTAGCGGTGGATCTGGGTCGTTACACTTACAATCCACTCCCTTTGAGGACAATATCTGCTAGCAGTGGATCTGGGTCGTTACACTTACAATCCACTCCCTTTGAGGACAATATCTGCTAGCGGTGGATCTGGGTCGTTACACTTACAATCCACTCCCTTTGAGGACAATATCTGCTAGCAGTGGATCTGGGCCGTTACACTTACAATCTACTCCCTTTGAGGACAATATCTACTAGCGGTGGATCTAGGCCGTTACACTTACAATTCACTCTCTTGGAGGCTTAGCGTTCTCGGTAGCACTCGTTTTTTTATCGAATGGAGGAGAGATTTTTAAAAGAGGGAATGGGATATGGTTGGTGATGATCCTGTGGAGTGGGAAAAACAAAGAGAGAAAAAGCTGCGAAGAGTTAGGTTTGACCATATTTAACGAATGGGCAATAAGGGCAGTGTTTGGGAGTGGGCTCCACTAACCCCCAACTCAGATTGACAGGGATTGATTTGATCCCATTTTTTATTATTATTTTATTTATTTAAGAGAGAGAAAGAGAGAAAAATGAGGAGAGAGAATGAAGGGGCGTGTTTGGCTGGGGGTTTTCCCCCAGCCTTCCATGTTTTATCACGTGATCCCTTCCCCCTTTTCCCTTTCTACCCCTCTTATTCCCAACCAATTTTCAAACCCTAATTCTACTTTAATTATCCTCTTTTTAAAATAATATTATAAAAATATAAATAAATGTAACCGATAAGATAAGGAATCACTAGACTAAGATTTGGATTACCTTGTTGATCGAATATCTCAAGGCAAGAACATTGTTTGAGATTCGAATCACTTCACAAGTAAGATCGATCATGTCAAGCTTGAATGATTCTACATGCAACCTAAACTACATAGAATTGCAAATAAACTTAACTATTGACTAAAGAAAAGCACAAATGCTCCTTTTATATATATTTTCTAAGTCGGCTTACAAATACAACATAAATGGTTTTATATAGCCTCAACAATGAAACTATTAAAGATATTCTAAGAGTTGTAACATTCATACTTTTATGACTATAATTAGCCATGTAAATGTAAATAAAATATCTTTAAATACAATGACTCTAAATTACTCTAAATTGTAACCCACCCAAAATTTATAACAACCAAACTTCGTTCTTCTTCAATGTGGCATGAATTGAAATAATTTTGACAACTTTTTCTTCACATATTCATTGAAGTATATTGTATGATTGATGTCTTTTGGTTCATATCAGTAACCATCCAAGTCTCCCACTAACAGATATTGTCTTTTTTGAACTCTTATTTTCAACCAATGTTTCGTTCTACTCTCCAACCAATATGAAGTGTCTCAATAAATAGGCTGGATTTCAGAAAAAAAAAAAAAATCTATAACTTTAATGAATCGTGAAATATATGTTGAATAAATGAGAATATGATAAATTTGCGAATTTCGAAAAATGGGAGTGATATAAATTTTTTTTATTTTTTTTGTTAAATTCAGAACTTATGTGTCGGGATGGTTATAAGTTGTTCCAGCATGTTTTTTCTTGTCACGTGCATCTTAAGAAAATTCAAAATTTATAATTTGAAATTGTTAAAATAAATTTGGTAATGGACAAAAATGAGTCAAAATGTTTTTCACTTTTTGGAAAATTTTCAAACACATGCCTTTTCTTTGACACCTGATGATTGTGATGTAAGCCTGGATAAATTTTAGATGGAAATGACTGTTATGCCCTTATTCATTAAATACAAACATTTTCATTAGTAAATTTCTATTTGGGGTGTTTATGTCATTGGCAATATAAATATTTTTTTGAAGCCCATTTATTTTTCAAGGCCCATTTAGCTTTTCATGGCCCATTAAGGCCCATTTTAGAAATATATGAAAACCTTTTCTCGAACCGACACGTTTTAAAATTTTGAAGGAGGACAATATCTGCTAAGGGTAAGCTTGAGCTATTACTAATAGTATCAAGAGCCCATTTATTTTTTTAAGGCCCATTTAGCTTTTCAGGGCCTATTTACCTTTTTAAGGCCCATTTTAGAATAGATGAAAACCTTTTCTCGAACCGACGCGTTTTAAAACTGTGAAGGAGAACAATATCTAAGGGTGGGCTTGAGCTATTACTAATAGTATCAGAGCCAATCATCAAATGGTACGAGACACTGGTTGGAGTAGGGCTAGACCAATAATATCTATTAGCCGGTGGGCCCACCCCTTGCCCTTGCCCTTGCCCTTGCCCTTGCCCTTGCCCTTGCCCTTGCCCGCCTTGACAAATTTCAAATTGCGTTGAGGAGGTACAAATTTCAAAATTTTAAAAAGAAAACCCTAACGGTCGACAAGACATCGAGTAACGCAGAATTTTGGATCTCTTTTACTTAACCAGAATCATCATCGCTCTCTGTTTCTCTGCAACTTCTTTTTCGTTCTCTTTATACTCTCATTATTTACTTCTTCTGATCCATTAATTACATTGCCATTTCTGGTTATCGATTCCTTGTTGCCCTGTTCTTGTCTCCTGAACAGTTCGGCTACGATGCAAGATCAAGATTGCTGTTCTAGCCCCGGTGAAGGTAAACTCTGTTCGATGCTTTTGTGTGCGATGCTTTTGAGTTTGGAATAGTGTAATTGATTGAAAATTTATGGTGGATTACGGTTGAAGTGATGATTAAGAACCCTAATTTCATTCTGTTGTGTTGTGTTGTGTTCTTCTGAATTTACAGCGCAATTCATTCCGGAATTTACCTTGATTTCTCCTGATATTGCAATGGATAACTACTGTGATTCGCCAGAACTCTTCGATATCAAGTGTTCTAAGTCTATGGAGCTTTCCTTTGAAAATAGCTTTTCTGGAATTGAGGTTAATTACAAACAGAGGACTCCATCTGTTAGATTTTCCCAGTTGTGTGAAACCTATGATCCAGAACTGTCTCCAGAATCTTCCTTTGAGTTGGCTACTCCTCCAGCTACCAGTTCTACACAATCTGAAGAGCTTCTTCAAGCTGTAAGTGTCAATGCAGGTTCCTCTAATGATGCTGTGAGTTTGGATGGGATAAACTATGTGGAAGACAATTGGTTCAAGGGTGGTGATACCATTAGATCTGATGAAATTGAACATCCTTTATATCAAACAGCTCGTTTTGGGAACTTTTTTTACAGCTTCTCGTTATTGGAACCTGGGGATTATGTTGTTGATCTTCATTTTGCTGAAATTGTGTTTACCAATGGCCCTCCTGGTATGAGGATGTTTGATGTTTATTTGCAAGATCAGAAGGTAAGAGCCTTTTCCCAATCACCTAAATGATATCACATTAATTTTATGTTCCTAATCTTAAGAAATTTCGATAGATATGTGTTGGTTTGGTTGTAGGTCGTTTCTGGCTTGGACATATACGCTCGTGTTGGTGGGAATAAGCCTCTCATTGTATCTGACCTCAAAACTTCTGTAGATGTAAAAGATTTAACCATTAGATTTGAAGGATTGATGGGCCGGCCAATTGTTTGTGGTATCTCTGTGAGGAAAGATCTTCCTTCAAGTGAGTTAACTAAGCATTTTACTTCAGTTGGTTCATTTGTTCAAATTTTATGATAATGGACAATTTTCATGTCAGTTGTTAAAGAAGTTGAGCTGCTCGAAGATGTGGGATCCTCTCGACTAGAACACTCAGAGATTTCCAAAGTGAACATTCTTATAAACTTGATTGTGTTCTTATAAACTTGTTGTGGGCATTCTATAAGACTATTGCATTGTGATGTATTGTAGGATAGTAGTGAGTTGATAGTAAAAGAGAATGAGCTGATGAAGAATGAGCTAGCAGCAGCAAGGAAACAAATGGAGGAACTTAGAAAGGAAAACAATCAGAAGAGTAAGGAATGTGAAGAAGCTTGGAAGTCTCTAAATGAGCTACAAAATGAGCTCATGCGCAAGTCAATGCATGTTGGATCTCTTGGTAATAGACACTGTCTTTTGTAGCTTCTAGCTACTTTACTATTTGTTAGCTGACCTTTTGATGTCTTTTTTCCCTTGATTTCTTTGCAGCCTTTGCCGTTGAGGGACAGGTGAAAGAAAAGAGCAAATGGTTTTCCTCATTGTGGGATCTTACCAGAAAAGTAAAGGTATGCAGTAGAGTATATCGACGTGAAAATTAAGAATGTGAGATCCCACATCGGTTAGAGAGGAGAACGAAACATTTCTCATAAGGGTGTGGAAATCTCTCCCTAGTATACATGTTTTAAAACCGTGAGACTCCCGATGATATGTTACAGGCCAAAGTAAACAATATCTGCTAGTGGTGTGCTAGCGAGGACGCTGGACTCCTAAGGAGGTGGATTTGTGAGATCTCACATCGGTTGGAGAGGAGAACGAAACATTCCTGATAAGAGTGTGGAAACCTCTCCCTAATAAATACGTTTTAAAACCGTGAGGCTGATGACGATACGTGACGGGCCAAAGTGGACAATATCTACTAGCAATGGGTTTAGGCGGTTAGAAAGAATGAGTCATTAAGAGTTTCATCCTGTCTGTCAGATTATGAAAATGGAAAACATCAAATTGTCGGAGGAGGCGCTTGCATTCAAGAGCTGCTTTGTGGATATGAACGAAATGATGACATCCCAAATTCAGACAGCATGTAAGCTAGCATGCCTTAACGTTAATTCTAGGAACACATTGCTAATTAGCTATCTGAGTCTACTGGGTTTACTGGGTCTCTCCTCTGCCTTTGAATCTTTGATAGTTAAGCAGCAATTAGAATTTCAAGAAAATCTGAAGACCAAATTTGTTGAAGGAGCTAAGGAACGGAAAGAACTCTACAATAAGATGTTGGAGTTGAAAGGTCAGCTAGCTTTACTGCAGTGTTCTTGTTTCAAACGACATGATCCACTTAGTGATGTTATACTCTTCATTGCAGGAAACATTAGGGTCTTCTGTCGGTGTAGGCCCTTAAATACAGAAGAGATTGCCTCTGGAGCTCCTATGGTTGTTGATTTTGAGTCAGCTAAAGATGGTGAGCTGATTGTTAAGTCAAATGGAGCTCCCAAAAGGGTCTTTAAATTCGATGCAGTATTTGGTCCTCAAGCAAATCAAGGTAATTTGGAAACGTTTAGCAGTGTATTAGTGATGTATGATAGCATATTGATCATTCGTGTGCCTGCATTTGTAGGTGATGTCTTTGAAGACACTGCCCCATTTGCTGCTTCAGTTCTAGACGGCTACAACGTTTGCATATTTGCATATGGCCAAACGGGGACTGGAAAAACCTTTACAATGGAGGGTACTGAAGGAGCTCGTGGAGTCAATTATAGGATTCTTGAGGAGTTGTTTCGTTTAACGAAGGAGCGGCAAAAGCTAAACCGATATAAAGTATCTGTTAGTGTCTTGGAAGTGTATAATGAGCAAATAAGGGACTTGTTAGTGTCAGGATCTCAGTCAGGGAACGGTGTAAAACGGTAAGTGTATGCAGAATTTGATGTTAGTTCGTTCCATAGTGAAAGTTCTCACTTTTGTTAAGAATTTCAGGCTTGAAGTAAGGCAAATCAGTGAAGGAATACATCATGTTCCTGGCATGGTGGAGGCTCCTGTTGACAACATGAGTGAAGTTTGGGAAGTTCTACAAACTGGCAGTAATGCAAGAGCTGTTGGTTCAACCAATTGTAATGAGCACAGCAGCCGATCTCACTGGTCTGTCTATATTTCTTTTACGTTTGGTTTACTTAGGAAAAGGATGTGATCATGCTCGATATTAATGTTGGAATACCTGAAGTGATCAATATAAACCCTTAGTCAATATTCCTTATTGCATTGTCTCTCTCCGGTTCTTTATATTCAGCTAGATCGAGTGTGTGCGTTGTTTCCGATCCTAACAATTAAGAGGTGATTTTGGTTGTTTCTTAACATACAGCATACATTGTGTAATGGTGAAAGGGGAGAATTTGCTGAGTGGGGAGTGCACCAGCAGCAAACTCTGGCTGGTGGACTTGGCAGGGAGCGAGCGGATAGCTAAAGTAGAAGTACAGGGAGAACGTCTCAAGGAAACACAAAACATTAACAGATCACTTTCTGCACTTGGGGATGTCATAGCTGCTCTTGGGACAAAAAGTCCACACGTTCCTTTCAGGTAACAACTCAAGCCCACCGCGAGTAGATATTGTCCTCTTTGAGTTTTCCCTTTCGAATTTCTCGATTTTTAGAACGTGTTTGTTAGAGAGAAGGTTTCCACACCCTTATAAATAATGCTCCGATGTGGGATCTCACATGTTTTGTCTCGTGACTTCCTTTGTTCTTGATTGTTGGCAGGAACTCTAAGCTCACTCACTTGCTTCAAGATTCACTAGGTAGTAGTATACCTTCTGTTCTAGATTACATATGCAATGTTTATGTGTTTCTTTACTGATAGATGGAGGAATTCATGTGGTTAGGAGGAGATTCAAAGACACTAATGTTCGTACAGATCAGTCCAAACGAAAATGACTTGAATGAAACTCTTTGTTCATTGAACTTCGCAAGCAGAGTTAAGGGAATTGAGCTGGGTCCTGCAAAGAGACAGCTTGATATGTCTGAGTTCCTTAAATGCAAGCAAATGGCACAAGCTTCAAAGCAGGATATGAAGAGTAAAGAACTACAAATGAGGAAAATGGAAGAAACAATTCATGGGTTTGAGTTGAAAATGAAGGAAAAAGAGCAGAAAAACAAGAATCTACAAGACAAGGTGAAAGAACTTGAAGCCCAGCTTCTTGTTGAAAGGAAGCTACAGCAGCAGCAGCAGCATATAAAGGTTACTCGCCCACTGACTGAGAACAATGGCTTCAAACCATCATTCTACCCTTTTCCGGGTGGCATGAGTGATGGAACAGAGAAGGAGAACAATCCAGGGATGGCTGAACTATCTTTTGTGCCAATGAAGAGGACAGGAAGAGCCTCGATTTGCACGATGGGTCGACGTGTACCGATGGTGCTCGAACCGAGGAGAAACTCCCTAATGCCTCTACCAAGCATGCCAAGCTCAGCTCATCTCCCATCAGCAATGTTGATAGAGGAAGATGAGAGCAACTGCGAGAGTCCTAAAGAGATAAAGAGTGTGAGAGGAGGAAGCGTTCAGAAGAAGAAGATGCAAATGAAACGAGGGGGTATCAATGTGGGGATGGAGAAGGTGAGGGTGTCCATTGGAAGCCGAGGAAGGATGGCGGCAGCACACGCACACAGGGTGCTGCTAGGCAATGGTAGGAGAGCAGCTAATGACACTCAAAGTAAGAGGGAAAAGGAGAGAGGTTGGAACATGGGAACAATAGTAGGGAGAAACTCAAAGTAAGAGGGATTCTTGTTTGTTTTGTATGTGTGTCAATATTCATTATGATGATGATGGTATCATCCAAACTTGATTAGTTCATGGTCTTGTGTGTTCGTTAGAAAACTCGACAGTCCTATGTAATTCGAAGAGTGTAAAATGTAGTTGTAACAGTTCAAGCTCATCACAAATAAATATTGTCCACTTTAGCCCGTTACGTATCGCCGTCAGTCTCAAAGTTTTGAAATGCATCTACTAGGGAGAAATTTTCACACCCTTACAAGAAATGCTTCATTTCCCTCTCCACCCGATGTGGGATCTCACTATCCACCCCCTTCGATACCATTTGTAACAGTACAAGCCCACCGCTCGCAGATATCGTCTATTTTGGCCCATTACGTACCGCAATCATGCTCATAGTTTAAAACACGTCCACTAAGGAGAGGGATCTCACCATCCACCCTCTTTGGGGGCTCAGCGTCCTTATGGCACAACATCTAGTATTGGGCTTTGATACCATTTGTAACAGCACAAGCCCACCGCTAGCAGATATCATCCATTTTGATCCGTTACGTATCGCTGTCATGCTCATAGTTTAAAACGCGTCCACTAGGAAGAGGTTTCTACACTCTTATAAGAATTCATTTCCCTCTTCAACCAATGTGAGATCTCACCGTACCAATGACTTACAACAAAAAAATTTGGATCACCACACGTTTTAGGTCACCGTCACACTATTTCAAGTTTCGATATCAGTCCGAGATTTTAAACGCTCACATTCCATGACTTATTTAAACTAAAATATTAAATTGAGTTTGGTTGAATCTTTCAAATTGTCAAATTATTGGAACATCTTTTAACGGCAGCCATACCCAACTCATGTCAAATAGCTAAGTGACAACGTTACCTTATAAACATTATGCTTATTTATATTAACACATTTAATATAATGTTAAAGAATATAATATATAGTTTGATTTAAATGTATTATTAACCTATGATCCAATCATTAGTCAGTTATAACCATAAATTGTTGATGGATGAGAATACATTGCATCAGCAAAAAATGTTAAAACATTATTGATACTTGGTTTTTATGCATGCACCTAATTATTCTTTTTTTTAATCTAAAAAAATGTGCATTATTTATTTTTTAAAAAATATTTATTAAGGGTTTTTAATCAATTTAAAAAAAATATATTCACCTCATATTTAACCTATTGATTAATAAGATTTTATATTCAAATAATTTAATTTTATGATTTATAATATATTATCAAATATATATTGAATAATTATTTAAATAAAATTCATGGTCCAATCAAAATTTTGTATTTTCACTCAACTTTAAATTAATTAATAAAATGATGATTTTCTTATTATTCTTCTTTTTTAAAGAAAATATTGATAATCCAACCAAACATGTTTAAATAATATTAAGAAATTAAGTTTAAAAAATAAAAGGAATTTTTTCATCATATTATTCCTTCAATTTTATTTTAATCAAATACTTTGGTAATAAAAGCCATATTTTCTTGTCTTTATTGGTCATTTTTTAATATTTTTTATTTTTGTATATATACAACAAGTAGTAAGCTTATTTATATAGAGCCGCCTTATCTTTTTATTTTTTAAAATATTATTTATTTCTTTTTCGATTTACATTTTTGTCCTTTTTATTCCGAAATGAATTGTAATGGGAAATTAGAAAATTATTTTGTAATACTCCAAACCCACCGCTACCAGATATTGTCGGGTTTAAAATGCGTCTGTTAGGAAGAGATTTCCACACATTTATAAGGAATGTTTTGTTCTCCTCTCCAACCGACGTGAGATCTCACAATCTACCCCTTGAGGGCTTAGCGTCCTCGCTGACACGTCACCATATCGAATTCTGATACTATTTGTAACAACCCAAGTCCACCGCTAGCAATGACTCTGAGCTCTAGCGGGGTGGATTGTGAGATCTCACATCTGTTGGAGAATATAATGAAACATTTCTTATCAAGGTACTCTCCCTAATACTGTGTTTTAAAATCGTGAGGCTGATGACGTACGTAATAGGCCAAAGCAGATAATATCTACTAGCAGTGGGCTTAAATTGTTACACAAACACTAAACAGTGTGCCAGCGAAGACGTTGACCCGTAAGGAAAGTGGATTGTGAGATCTCATGTTGGCTCGAGAGGGGAACAAACATTTAAGGGGGTAGAAACCTCTCCCTAATAGACAACAACACGTAACAGACCAAAGTGGACAATATTTGTTAACGGTTGGTTAGCTTAAGCGGTTACATATTTAATTATAAAAAATAAATTTAATTGAATTTAAGGTTAGAAGAGGCAATTAAAGAGCATAATGATACAAATAAAGATTGAAATTAAAAAATTAATTTTCATATTATAAATAATTTGTTTATTTATTTAATTAAATTGACTTATTAGATGGAGCTGCTAATTGGGTGGGAGTCAGGGACACGAACAAAACACATGTCAAACCTCTAATGTTTTAGATTTACTTTAAAATAATAATAAAATACGTATTTATCACACCCAGCCTGGTGGCACGTGACCTTGCCATGTGACTTTTTTATTTATTTATTTTTTTTCTAATAACAACTTGGAATTAATTCATAATTAAAGTTGTAAATATAAATAAAAAAGGTTCCATGAGCTTAATAGAGACAAATATTTTATTTTAATTATTGCCATATTAATAGCTTCAATTAATAATTAAAAGTAGGTTCAAGAAATGATTCATAAATTATTTCCTTAATTAATTTTATTATCTATTTTTGAGTTATAACACACTCCACCTATATCATTATAAGTCACAATTTATATATATTATTTAAAATTATTTTATTAATAGATAATTTTTATTTTTTAATATTATTTATATTAAAAAATAGTATAAAATATTTTTATAAATTCAATAATATTTTATAAACAGAGAATATAATATATTATTCTCCACAATTTTTAAAAACTTAAAATTCAATATTTTTATTTATTTCAGTATATATATATACATATAGGCGGGGTTGGGGGTGGATAGGGAATATAAACTTCGTCCCGATCCAGTTTAACTAACAAAAAAAAAAAAAAAAAATCCATGCTCTCCCTCATTCTCCATTTAAACTAGTATTTTCCAACGGGTCTACAAACCACGATTAAGAAAAGATAACATTTCGATTTATACGAATTTTTTTAAAGTAAAATATATATATATATATTAAATTTTTATATAAAAAAATTAATTTAACAGGTATATAATATTATCTATTTCAAGCGTAAAAAAAAATTATATATATATAATCTTAAAATTTAGAAATATATTAATGAAATTTCAAACTAATAATTTATAAATTTAAACTTGGACTTTTTTAATCTTATTTTCATAATTTATAATTATTTTCATTGAATTGAATTTAAATAAAGAAAATTGAGAAATATATTAGTGTTGCAACATACATAACTGGGTTTGAGGGAAAATAATATATAATTAATTAAAATAAATAGAATCGTGAGGCCAACTAATTGAATTATGGAAGTGGAGGAAGGCGGCAATGTAGGGCCGGTGTTGACCACGTGGCAGACAGCATTCTGTTCATTTCCACGTGGGCCCTTATCAATGGGCCGTGTTGGCCCATCACATGGCCCCATTACTTGTTTTCCATTTTTCATCCCATTATTTTTATTATTTTAATTAATACTTTATTTTAATCTCCAAGTAAGATACAGACATTAGATTTATATTTTTAATTTTTAATTTTAATTTTAATTATTTTATTTTGTTTTTGTTTTATGTTTTTTAATTATTCTATTTTGGAGCCAAATTGGAAGGCTACCCTTAAATTTTTAAGAATATATATATATTTTTTTATCTTTTAAAGTTAATGGTATTAATAATAAAAATAATTTTGAATTCTTAAAATAAAATTAAGGATATTAATTAAAATTCATATAATCCGAATTGAAAAGGGCCGGGCGGCGGGCGGACCGGCCGACTCGTAGAAATTATCCCAAAATAATAAAAAATAATAGTAATATTTAAGTTAATATTTAATTAAATATCACACACTCCAATACGCAGCTTATTGTCATTAAAAGCCATTGTCAGGTTCCTTCAATTCTTCCCAACCCCCTCACCCATTCTTCGTAGTTTCTTTTTTTTTTTTTTTTTCAGAAAAAAAAATTATTTTAATTTTATCTAGACACGAGAATGAAACATTATTGATAAGGGCGTGAAAATCTCTCTTTAACAGACCAATTTTCAAAATCTCAAGGTAAAGGTGGAATGAAAAGTCCAAAAATGATAATATTGGCTAGCAGTGGTTTGAGCTGTTACAAATGGTATCAAGTCCAACACCAACTAATGTGTTAATGAGTGGGTTGAGCCTTGAAGGGGATGGACACGAGGCGGTGTGCCAACAAGGATGTTAGGCTCGAAAGAGGAATAGATCGGGGGTCCCACATCAATTGGAGAAGGGAATGAGTGTTAGCTAGGACACTGGGCCTTGAAGAGGAGTGGATCATGAGATCCCACACATTAGTTCCTGAAGAGGAGTGGATCGTGAGATCCCACACATTAGTTCCTGAAGAGGAGTGGATCGTGAGATCCCACACATTAGTTCCTGAAGAGGAGTGGATCGTGAGATCCCACACATTAGTTCCTGAAGAGGAGTGGATCGTGAGATCCCACACATTAGTTCCTAAAGAGAAGTGGATTGCGAGATCCCACATTAGGGTTGGAGAGTAGAACGAAAAACCTTGAGGGGAACTTGAGAGGAAAGCTCAAAGACGACAACCGCTAGCTGAGACTAAGGCTATTACAATTGATATTTAGATAAATTGGGACGAAAAGGGAGATTATATTCTGTGTTCATACCTTGGATTCAGCTAAATCTCCATAAGCCTCATAAAAGACTAACTTATAATTTAATATTTAAATGAGGGAAGAAAGGTGTATGGCAGTAGAAGTCAACCAAACAATAGAAAATAACCCCTTCTCTTCTTTCCCTCTCAGTTTACAATTAGGTCAACCAAACAGAGACAGGTTCTTTAATGGCGTCACAGGCCCCACTCCTTCCACTCCTTTTCGTCTTCCTCTGTCCCCTCCCTATATATATATATACATAGGCCTTCATCACTAAGCCATTACGTTCAAAACTACTCAATTTCATTTACCATCATCAATGGAGGACGATTACTCCTTCTTCCCTCCCGATTCAGATCTCGATTTCAGCTTCACTTCCACCACCACCGATCGCACCTTCGCCTCCTCCAGCGCCCGCACCAGCCTTGCCAGGAGCAGCCTAACTCTCAGTTTTAATGAATCTCGCCTCGCCGCCGCTGCCGCCGCCGCAGCCGCTGTTAACCACCGTCCCCACCACCACTCTGACCCTCACTGGTCCGCTATCAAAGCCGCCACTGCACTCTCATCCGACGGCCATCTCCACCTCCGCCACCTGAAACTCGTCCGCCACCTCGGCACCGGCAACCTCGGCCGCGTCTTCCTCTGCCATTTGAGAGACAACGATCATGCCAGTTTCGCCCTCAAGGTCGTTGATAAGGACGCACTCAGTAACAAGAAGCTGTTGCAGGTCCAAACGGAATCCGAGATTCTCGCTTCTCTGAATCACCCTTTTCTTCCCACTCTCTACGCGCGTCTCGACGTCTCTCACTACACGTGCCTCCTTATTGACTACTGCCCCGCCGGCGACCTTCACTCTCTCCTCCGCAAACAGCCTAATTATCGCTTCTCCGTCGCGGCGGCTAGATTCTTCGCTGCCGAGGTTCTGGTGGCGCTCGAGTACCTTCACGCGCTTGGGATCGTGTACCGCGATCTCAAGCCTGAGAACGTTCTTTTGCGTGAGGATGGCCACGTCATGCTCTCTGATTTCGACTTGTGTTTTAAGTCCGAAGTGGTCCCCACTTTTCATACGTGGACTCAACCGGGACCACAGAGTACTAGCTGCTTTGGGTGGAGGACGGCGGCAGCGGAATCGCAGGAGATTGTCGGGGAGTTTGTGGCGGAGCCGACGACAGCGTTTTCTAAATCGTGCGTGGGGACTCATGAGTACTTAGCGCCAGAGTTGCTGACCGGCGGTGGTCACGGCAACGGCGTTGACTGGTGGGCGTTTGGGGTGTTTGTTTACGAGCTGCTACACGGAACGACGCCGTTTAAGGGAGTGAACAAAGAGGGTACATTAAGGAACATAGCATCGTCGGAGGCGGTGAAGTTCCGGGCGGCGGTGGAGGAAGAGGGGATGGCGGAGGCGAGAGATCTGGTAGAGAGGCTGCTGGTGAAGGATCCAGCGAGACGGTTGGGTTCCGGAAAAGGGGCGACGGAGATCAAACGGCATCCGTTCTTCGACGGGATAAAGTGGCCGTTGATCAGAACGTATCGGCCGCCGGAGGTGTATGGGCTGATGAGAAAAGCCAGATCCCGCGTGAGCCACGTGACTGGAGTCAGCCACCGCATGCGGCGGCGGGGATGGTGGAACTGGAGGAAGCTCAGCAATGGTTTATTTAAAAATGGAAATGCCAGTAAATCTCATACCAATAACAATTATTATAGTTATAGCTCAAAATATTAGACGGATTAAAATCAAAACTGAAAAAAAAAAAAAAAAATCAATAGTTTTTTATTTTATTTTTTTAAAATTATTTTTGTACGATTTCGTTTTAATTTTATTGTAACACTGTATATTCATACAAAAAAATAAAATTTATACTTTTTATTTATTTTATTTTATTCTATTTTATTTTAGGTTTTTTAATAATGTGGCAAAAAATAATAATATAGAATTAAAAAGGAAAATAAAATAGAAAGTAATAATAAATCAAAAATACAATCTCAGAAAATTACTCCCAACACTGAAATATGATTGGCTGCAATTTTCTCCAAAATAAATGAAAAAAAAAAAGACAAAAGGAAACAACCTCATCATATACACTACAATGTGTTTTTTCCCTAATCTTTCTTATTCTTTCTCGAAAAATACATAAATGAAACTCGGACGATGAATACTCTCGTCAATTTTGCAATTCAAATTGACGTTTTCATTTTCTTCGACTATAGTAATCGGTGCAGATTTGAGATGAAACGACTTGGTCTTTAACGTCTTCCAAGTGAACTTCGTTCTCGAAAATGGTATCGAGCACTGATATGGATCGACGTTTGGTTATAGCAAGGATGAGACGTGGAACCACTTCCATGGTCATCCTTGCAGCTCGGAATTTAGTTTCTTTGCCCATTGAGAAAAATATTTGGGACAGAAAAATGGTGAAAGAGGAGTGAGTAGAAGAGGTAGGAGATTGACACGAAAATATACGAACAATTTGGTATTTATAGAGTAGAGGTTCTTGGTTGATGGCGTTGCAAGTGGTGTTGCAAGTGAAATGAAGAGGACAATGTGCTTTAAATTGGCGAGTTGGCGTGTGGGGAATGACGAGCTTTTTTGGCTAAGCATTCGAATGTCACGTCCTATTCATATCTTATTAGTATAATATTTTGACGATTTCGTATTTTCGCGTTTCACATCGTTTTAAAAGATTTTAAATAAAGATAAACATGTCTTTAAAAAAAATTAGTTTAATGTTTTTTTTTTTTTGGTTAAAATTTTAAAATTAATTTTCAATCACTCACTAACAATATTTTGAATAAATAATTCAGAAAATGAGGAAAATTTGAATTTGAATTTGAATTTGAATTTGATTTTTGATGTATTTTTTGAAAAGTTATGAAATTTATTGGACCAACAAAAAAGTGGAGAAGAGAGTTGGCAGCGACGATACGGCACCGTATTAGAGGACAATTGTTAATTAATGGCACCTCCTTTTAACATCACATCTTTTCCTTCCTAAAGTTGTCCTTTGGCAGTGGAGGAGGGACCATTATTTATTTATTTATTTATTATTATTTTAAATTTTAAAAATGATATTGAATATTTAAAATAAAATTAGATGCTTCAATGTAATTTTCATCTTCGGCTCAGTTTAACTAATGGAGAGATGAGATCCTATAAATTGTGAAATCGCACGTGAATTGGAGAGGGGAACGAAGCATGTCTTATAAGAACGTGTAGAAACCTCTTCCTAGCAGACGCATTTTAAAATCATGAAATTGACGGCGATACATAAGTAGTCAAAACGGATAATATCTGTTAACGGTGAGTTTGAGGTGTTACAAATGGTATCATCGCCGAACATTGGGTGGTGTGATAGCGAGGACGTTGACCCTCAAGGAGATAGATTGTGAGATCCTACATTGGTTGGAGAGCCAGCGAGAACGCTGGGTGTGATAACCTAATTATGAAAAGAGTAGGTTGTGACCCTCACGTTGCGACAAGAGAAGTGGCAACCCTCAAATGGCGCGCATTTGACCACGTGAGGGCCTAGACAAGTGCCATGATGCGACCAAGGAGGATGATGCCTCATCTAACACACCACACATAGTGGATATTGAAGACAAGTCGAGACATAAGCAAGATAGAAACATCAAATAGACAAGAGTAGCAAAGATAGGCTTGTTAAAGGGTCGGGTATGGTCTCGGACCTTAATCTCGAAAGTTGAGGTTTGAAAGGAATTTGAGCATGCGGTTCTAGAGCTAAGTCCGTTCATATGAAAGATGAACACTCGCCAAATTTGGTGTCAATCAAGCGTCAAACGGACACTTCATGACACCGTATGAACATTCGCCAAAATCACGTTTATGCGTGAAGTATTAAAAACGACTCAAAATGTACTATAGGGAAGGCATGATGTCAACTCTCCATCACCCTTGGGCCCTGTGGCCTAAGTGGGATACCATGTGGCAGATGCGTGTGTCACAATGGAGGCGCGCATGTCAAGACGAGTGTCCCAAACAACTTTCTTTGAAATTGATTTTTCATGGACACTACCTGGCGACTCAGATGTGTGTCGGTATTGCGCCCCAGCCTGCATGTCGAAGGTTGATATATGCACCCTATCATCCAGAGTGGTATCCGTAAATGACATGGCATAGCATGGGAGGGCCAACGCCTCAATAGAATTCGAATAGATGAATGTTGAGATGTCCCAATGAGTGGATCCATTCTCAATGACATGGCTAAGTGAGTTGTGATGGCCTACATCACCTCGAGACTCGGGATGGTGTCAAGACATATGGGCCCTGTCAATTGGGAACCAAGATGACAAGATGAGATGCAATGTTGCATTGAAAGACCTTGGCCTTGAGTAAAGGCAAGGTCAAGTCGAATGACTTGGCCTAGTGTAGAGGCAAGTAGACGATTGAACATGTACACGCAAGCAGCGTGTGATCGAACAATCTTGGATTGCGCACAAGCGATGTTCGGTTGGCGAAGACAAACCTCGCTTAAGGTACAATGAAGCCACAAATTCGAGACGAGAAATATATATGGGGATTGATTCTCTTTAAGACTGGTCGTGAGCGTGTCAAGATCACGACGCCACATGCTTAAAAAATGTGAAAAAGTAGAACCGTACGCTTGGCACATTGTGAGATCCCACGGATTGTGAGATCACCCATGAATTGAAAAAGGAAACGACACAAGAAGGCGAACCTAAACATGTACCTCCCGTAGCTATGTTTTGACAAAGCAGGCCCATGACTCCCTTGCCCAACCAACTGTAGGGGCGCATCAAGCAACTCGGCCACAAACCCATAGTGATGCCGAGAGGCGAGATGGTAGCGCACCTGCATGAACTAATATACACTCATAACTCTATATAACAAATACTCTTTGAAATAGCTTTTATAACACAAATCAAAACACATGCATGGCCTTTATTTCAAGAACTAAAAGCAGGGTCATGCCCTTTATTGGAGAGGAGGAACAGCAGATTTGTTCATTCAAGGCCATGTGCTTTCTTCATTTGAACCGCGCAGTCATAGACCTTCTTGGAGTCAGGCAAGGACTTGGAAACACTCTCCTTCTCCAAGCATCTCTTCGCCCAACCCATTATCTTGGGACACTCGGCCTCTATGCTCAACTTACCAAACGCCTCATAGCTATAAAACCAACTGTAGAATCCAATCAAAGCAATGTCTACAAACCCCAAACGCTCCCCTCCGAAGAAACCCTTCTCCCCTAGAACCTCTTCCAGCTGCTTCAGAACTCCAATCAGCTCCTTCATCCCTGCCTCCGCCTCTTCTCCCTTCCCGCCCCATACCTTCCTCCCCGCATCACAAAGCTGCAAGTTTCTCATTCATATGAGGCTTTTTGGAAAAATTAAAAGTAAAGTCACGAAAGTTTATGCTCAAAACAATATTCTATCATTGTGGAGAGTCGTAGTTCCTAATATGATATCAGAACCATGTCAATAGAATCCTAAAATGTCGAATAAAGTTACCTTCTTGTCGATGAAATCCACCCAGAATCTGGCCTGAGCCCTCTGATAAGGATCAGAGGGGAGGAGAGGAGCTTTGTCCTTCCAAACTTCATCGATGTAGTGAAGGATAATGGAAGATTCACAAATGGGTCTTCCATTATGGACAAGAACAGGGATCTTCTTGTGAACAGGGTTCATCTGCAGAAGCAAAGGGCTCTTGTTCCTCAGATCTTGTTCCATGTATTCATACGCTACGCCCTTCTCGGCCAGGGCTATTCTAACTCGCATCCCGAACATGCTCGGCCAGAAATCCAGCAGTTTCACTTCGTCCGCCATTGTTGTCAAATGGGAAGAAACTTGAAATTGTTAATGAAGAAGAAAGAAGAGTTTTGAGTTTGGAACTAAGAATGGATCCATTTTATAAGGAACAAGGAAACATAGGACACATTGGAAACATTGGAAAAAGAGAGGCTAAAACACAAAAAGGAAAAACAAACAAGTGACAATCAAATTTCCATACCTTTATTAAAAAATAGACAAGGAAAAAGAAAGGGATCCACGGTTCTAAATTTCAGGTTAACGTTAAATATTTAATACTAAATTATAGTTTTATCATATATATATATCATACTTGACATTTTATTATAGGTAAAAAAACTAAATATTTACATTCTTATTATAGGTGTCTTTCCCTAAATTGTTCTTTCTATTTATTACTTTTTTATATCCTTGTAGTTTATTTGTTTATAAATAAGATAACTTTCACATCATTTAGGTGTGGTGGATTAGGTAAACATTCTCATGGTATCAGAGCTCTTTCAGTTTAGCAATCCTTATCCTTTATTTTCAATGGCTTCTGAATTCCTTACTCATCTTCTTCTCGACCACCCCTGCTGGCTTTGATGCCGCAGGGGCAGTCTCCATGGCTGCCACATGCGGAGCTGATTGATTATCCTTCGACTCCAACCTTTTGACCTCCAAATCACCCTTCGCCATACTATGTACATACAACCTCACATTTTCCAACACAATCGATTTTCCTCAACCAACAGTCTCTTTCATTTTCTTCCCAATCTTTCCTTCATCCTTAACATAAACCCTAACTTAAACCTATCGAACTTTTGCAGAGATTTACCCTTGGAATTTGGGCGCTGCACTGTCCTCTTCGCCAACCAAGTTGTCGCCTCCCTTCTCACCAAAATTCCTTCTTCGCCCACTATGGCGACTCTTCCGACTTCAACATTGTCTTTGTCCCTTGCTTTAGGTTTTTCCTTCTACTTCTTGGGTTAGATATATTCTTACCAGAGCCAAGGCAACATCGTCGCTGAGCGACGATCCCTCTTCATGGGTTAGACATTCTCGCCGAAGCCAAGGCAGCATCGCCGCTAAGCAGCGATCCCTCTACAATTTTTGATGGACAAGAAAGTGTTTCTCTACGCCTCCTCCAAACCAGGTTGTTGACATCTTCACGAAAAGTGTTTCTCGACCTCTCTTTGAATTTTCAGATTCAAGCTTTACGTTCATTCAAATCTGACGCTCAACTTGCGAGGAGGAAGGTGATTTAGTACTAAATTATAGTTTCCCATATATATCATATCTGATATTTTATTATACGCAAATATCTAGATATTTGCCTTCTTAGCATAGGTGTCTTTCTCTATATTGTTCTTTCTATTTATTACTGTTTCCATTTTCTTGTAATTTATTTGATTATAAATCAAATAACTTTCACACAAGTGGAATATGCAAACATTCTTAGTTAAGTTAACAAAAATACAAAAAAAAAAAAAAAATAACGTTATTAATTCTATGATTGTTGAAAAAAATGAATGATGTTTGAGGTAGAAATCTCTAATTGAAAAAGAAATAAAAGTAATAGTTGAAAAACGTAATAAACAAAATCAAATTTGGGTATCCCATAATTGTCAAACAAAATGAGAATATGCCATTTGTAAAAAAAGAAATTTCAAAAAGTAAACTACAAAAAGTAAAAACAAATTTTTAAAAACTAAGTCAAATAGTTACCAAATTTGCCCTACCTTATTTAAATTTTAAAATTTAGCTCGAAAAACCATTAATTCTAAATAGTGCTTATATAAATTAAACTAAAAAAAACATCTCTTACACTTTAAATAATTTCGAACAAAAATAAATACTTTAAATAATTTCTAACCCAAATAGAAAAATTCAGATGAATACTTTAAAATAATTTCGAACAAAAATAAATACTTTAAATGATTTCTAACCCAAATAGAAAATTCAGATGAATACTTTAAATAATTTCTAATAAAGATAAAAATTCAGATGATTTCTAACCAAAATTAAAATTATAACTATAGTAAAGAAATTATCACATTTTTCAAAAATCAAATAGGTATAAAATATTCAAAAGTACTTCGAATTTTCAAGGCTAAGACTTGTCTCTTGTCTCTCTCACATAGCAAGTAGTTTTGCATCCTTAAAGGCTAAGACTTGTCTCTCACATGGCATATATATGGCAAACCTAACCTCTTCCTCTCTCACACACACACATGCAAGACAAGCCCATTTCCCTATGACATGCAAAACTACACCTCATTCAAATCATCTATCCTAACATAATGGTTCTCTAACCTACTACCATATTAGACTAAGCAACCAATCAAGAATCAAGAGCCTACTCCATTAGAAGACTTACCATTTAGATTGTTAATACCCGATGGGTGAGGCCACTAGCCAAGGTCCTCAATCAGGCAACTCCCATCTATTTTCAAACTATCCATCTTCTATCAATTAACTAACAAGTAATTGTGAACTAGACTTGACCACATACATATCTACTACTACACATGATTATCAGCCCCTTTCCTTAGCCATGCTTCTCTTCAAGGGCGTGTGTATTCATGTTGCTTATGTATAAAAGTAAATAAATAAAAATCCCGTACCATTTTACGTATCTTAGTCCATTCCTTAGAGTGAGCAGCTTCCAGATCAGTCAATAATGAATCCCCGTCTGCATAAAATAGAACAAATTTTAAGACGTAAGAGAATCATTTTCAATTTCATAATATGAAATAGAAGACGGTTCCTTAACAAATGATATTTGTCTCGAGATTTTCTATAAAAAAAGTTTCAAACAAGGAACAACACATAGATACCCACAAGTCACAAGTCAGATAAGCAGGCAGCAGCTGCAACCTCTTGCACTTCTAGGTAGCTGAATTAGGCGATAGATTCCTACGAAGTTAGAAACCCACAAATACCGATATATATATATATATATATATAAAAGTGCATAGAATGATATATCACAACTCAGTAAATGAAATCACCCTCAAAATGAATATATTCAACTAACATTAAAAAAGTGGCAATGGACACTTGAACTGTGGTCAAATTAGAGATAGAGCAGAGTTAGAGCTGTGGTCAAATTAGAGATAGAGCAGAGTTAGAGCCGAGTGATCTAACTCATCTTAAATTAGAAGTGAGATTATCATAAATAATTTTTGAGAAAAGAACACGTCTCAAAATCCTTATATCGATTAACATAAGATTGTCTTCGATGCCCGCCTTCTACTTTCCTAAAACAATCAACGACATTCTCCCATTATCATGTTTCAAGTTGTAATAATGTTCCAAACAAGTTTAACAAAAGAAACAGCATTTGAAAACAGAACAGCTCCATCCGGAATGACTTCCAGCTACTACAAAAAAAAAGTGACTGAAAGTTAGTTTTCGCAAAATAATATCGATCAGCCACAAAACTCTGAATTGTACATACTGCAAAGTAAGAAGTAAAACTGAAAAGCATTAAAGAAACCAAAAGAGATACATGACAGTGAACTAGACCAAATACGACCAAACCCTTTGAAAGCAGTGTCGCCTGTAATATTTCAACTGTAGGCTGCAATAAGAGCCTACCATATCATTTTATCGCAGAGTCAGGTACAAGATCAAACTTGCTTGGTAAAAATGCAAACTCAATGAACAGAACTCGAATATTAGTCCTGGTTGAATCTTCTTGAAAGAGGTCGGTCAACTTGACTGTGTTTTCTTGATTATCACATTCCTTTCTTAGAACTAATTTATTTGTGGGATTGTACGCACGTGCATGAACTGTATGTAGAGAACTAATATACACTCGGGCCTCATAAGTCTATAACAAATACTTTCAAATAGCTTTAACACAAATCAGAACACATGCATGTAGTAACCTAATACAGTACAGGAAATCGGAAAAGGTAAGAGTTTTATTTAGAACTAAAAGCGGGGCCATGCCCTTTATCGGAGAGGAGGAACAGCAGATTGTTCATTCAAGGCCAAGTGCTTTCTTCATTTGAACCGCAAAGTCATAGACCTTCTTGGAGTCAGGCAAGGACTTGGAAACACTCTCCTTCTCCAAGCATCTCTTCGCCCAACCCATTATCTTGGGACACTCAGCCTCGATGCTCAACTTACCAAACGCCTCATAGCTATAAAACCAACTATGGAATCCAATCAAAGCAATGTCTACAAACCCCAAACGCTCCCCTCCGAAGAAACCCTTCTCCCCAAGAACCTCTTCCAGCTGCTTCAGAACTCCAATCAGCTCCTTCTTCCCTGCCTCCACCTCTTCTCCCTTCCCGGCCCATACCTTCCTCCCAGCATCATAAAGCTGCAGGTTTTTCATTACAGTTTTTTCGTTCATATGAGGCTTCTCGAAAAAAATTAAAAGTAAAGTCATGAAAACTTATGCTTAAAGTCGACACTATCATATCATTTTGTAGAGTCGTAGTTTTAATATAATATCAGAACCATATGTCAAACAAAAAAGTTGATAACTTCGAAAATATAGTCAAAAGTGACTCAAATGTTGAATAAAGGAGGTAGTTTACTCGAAGATTCTAGAGAAAAGAGTTAAATCTCGACTAAAGAGAGACATGTCAAAAGTGACTTAAATATCGAATAAAGGAAATACTTTATTCGAAGGCTCTAGAGAAAAGAGTTATAGCCTCGACTAAAAAGAGACGGTCCGAAAGCTCACAGGCCTTCAAAAAAAAAAAAAAGCACTGTAATTTGTTCTGAGGGAGGGAAAGATTATTGGGTGAGATGACTTCTGAGAAACCAAAAGGAAACACAGGAATACATCTCCATCACGCTTTTTGGACAAACTAAAAGCAAGATGACTAAAACTTGTACTTGGATAATATCATAAAAAGGGGAGGGCGAAAAGAAATAAAGTTACCTTCTTGTCGATGAAATCCACCCAGAATCTGGCCTGAGCCCTCTGATAAGGATCAGACGGCAGGAGAGGAGCTTTGTCCTTCCAAACTTCATCGATGTACTGAACGATAATGGAAGATTCACAAATGGGTCTTCCATTATGGACAAGAACAGGGATCTTCTTGTAAACTGGGTTCATCTGCAACAGCAAAGGGCTCTTGTTCCTCAGATCTTGTTCCATGTATTCATACGCTACGCCCTTCTCGGCCAGGGCTATTCTAACTCGCATCCCGAACATACTCGGCCAGAAATCCAGCAGTTTCACTTCGTCCGCCATTGTTGTCAAATGGGATGAAACTTGAAATTGTTAATGAAAGAAGAAAGAAGAGTTTTTGAGTTTGGGACTAAGAATGGATCCATTTTATAGGAAGAAGGAAGCAAAAAGAAAGATCTCGAGGTTTCAAATTTCAATACTTCTATTAAAAAAATAAACAATGAAAAAAGAAAGACCTCGAGGGTTCTAAATTTAAATACTTTCATTAAAGAGGTTAAATTAACAAAAATACAAAAGATCAGTTTAAATACTAGATTAGAAGAAAAAAAAAAACCTAATTAATTTTATGATTGTTGAATAAAATGAATGATGTTTGAGGTATAAATCTTTGTATGAAAAGAAATAAAAGTAATAATTGAAAAACGTAATAAACAAAATCAAATTTGGGAATCCCATAATTGTCAAACAAAATGAGAATATGCCATTTGTAAAAGAAGAAAATGCGTATAATACCTATTTTTCAAAGGGGTTGGCTTGACTCGAAAAGATTTTTCATGGAAAGGAAAAACAATAAATAATATGACGTCATTGCTGGCGTGAAATGGATACAGAGAGAAAAGTAGAACCTTCAAGAGGGGAAAGAAAGTAGTCATTGCTGACGTAACAACGTCATTAGTGACGTCAAACTAAATAAAGGGCTAATTTGGAGATATACTAATTTATATAAAATAACTTTGCAGTCTGTTTTGATTTGCAGACTTTTGTTAATATTGAAAGCGGCTTTTATAATCAATTTTCTTTTTAAAAAATAAATGAATAAAGAAAAAAGGCTTACCATTCAAGAAAATTAAAATTATTATGAGGTCTGCAGTGAGGGAATCATAATGAATTGTGTTCACATGACCTACATTATTTAAATTCCAAAGTTTAGCTTGAAAAACCAATAGTTCTAAATAGTACCTATATAAACTTTAAAAAAAAAAAAAAAACATTCATCGAAAAAGCACAAATCAAAAAAGCACAAAGTTCTTAAAAATTCAAATGATTTCTTACAAAGATGAAAACTATGGTAAAGAAATTATCACAATTTTTCAAAAATGAAATAGTTATTAAATAATTCAAAAGTACATTGAATCCTCCAATGCTAAGACTTGTCTCTTGTCTCTCTCACATGGCAAGTAGTTTTGCATCCTTCAAGGCTAAGACGTGTCTCTCACATGGCATATATATGGCAAACCTAACCTCTTTCTCTCTCGCTCACACACACATGCAAGACAAGTCCATTTCCCAGTGACATGCAAAACTACACCTCATTCAAATCATCTATCCTAACATAATGGTTCTCTAACCTACTACCATATTAGACTAAGCAACCAATCAAGAATCAAGAGCCTACTCCATTAGAAGACTTGCCATTTAGATTATTAATACCCGATAGGTGAGGCCACTAGCCAAGGTCTTCAATCAGTCAACTCCCATCTATTTTCAAACTATCCATCTTCTATCAATTAAATAACAAGTAATTGTGAACTAGACTTGACCACCTACATATCTACTACTACACATGACTATCAGCCCCTTTCCTTAGCCATGCTTCTCTTCAAGGGCTTGTGTATTCATTTATGTTTCTTTTAATGGAATGTTGTTTATGTATAAAAGTAAATAAATAAAGGTCCCGTACCATTTTATATTCGTATCTTAGTCCATTCTTTAGAGTGGGTAGCTTCCAGATCAGTCAATAATGAATCCCCATCTGCATAAAAAAGAACAAATTTTAAGAAATGACACCTTCACTCACTTGATGCTTTATTTGGTACACAAGGACGTAAAAGAATCAATTTCAATTTCATAATATAAAATAGAAGACGGTTTCTTAACAAATGATATTTGTCTCGAGATTTTCTATAAAAAAAAATTTCAAACCAGGAATGGCACATAGATACCCACAAGTTAGATAAGCAGGCAGCAACTGCAACCTCCTGCACTTCTGGGTGCAACCTCCTGCACTTCTGGGTAGCTGGATTAGGCGACAGATTCCTACGAAGTCAGATACCCACAAGTACAGATGTGTGTATATATATATATATATATATATATATATATATATATATATATATATATATATATGTGTGTGTGGTGCATAGAATGAAATAATACAACTCAATAAATGGAATCACACTCAAAATGAGTATATTCAACAACAGTAAAGAGTGGTAATGGACACGTCAAATTAGAGATAGAGCAAAGTGATCTACCTCATCTTAAATTAGAAATTAGAAGTGAGATTATTATAAATAATTTTTGAGAAAAGAACACGTCTCAAAATCCTTATATCGATTAACATAACACTGTCTTCGATGCACATCATCGACTGAGTCAAGCTGCCCGCCTTCTACTTTCCTAAAACAATCAACGACATTCTCCCATTATCATGTTTTCAAGTTGTAATAATAATCCAAACAAGTTTAAGGAAAGAAACAGCATTTGAAAACAGAACGGCTCCATCCGGAATGACTTCCAGATACTACAAAAAAATAACTGAAAGTTAGTTTTTTGCAAAATAATATCAATCAGCCACAAAACTCTGAATTGTACATAGTGCAAAGTAAGTAAAACTGAAAAGCATTAAAGAAACCAAAAGAGATACATGAGAGTGAACTAGATCAAATACGATCGAACCCTTTGAAAGCAGTGTCGCCTGAAATATTTCCAACTGTAGGCTGCAATAAGAGCCTACCATATCATTTTATCGCAGAGTCAGGTACAAGATCAAATGTACGTTGTAATAGATAGCTCAAAAGCAAACACTTGCTTGGTAAAAATGCAAACTCAATGAAAGCATAGATATGTTTCGCTCCCGCAGTTTTCCTGTATTCCTTGAAAGAAAATTCGTAATGCATCCACGACATAATGACTGAAAGCCAAAAATCCTACCAAAAAGGATATTATACAAATCGAATAGAATTCCTGAACTTTCTTCTCGGCGATGACTGCCGCCAGTTGTGCAGCTTCGAGAAATAAAGAAATTTCAAGCGTGCGCATAAGCGATCCCAACTTTTCAAAAGAAATGGAAATCCACTGCAGCGGATTGAGAATGATGAAGGACAAATTCCCGAAGACGCCAATGCTTGCTTGAACAAAGCATTAGACATATTCTTCATATATCACCATCAAGACATTCCATTCCCATCAAAACAGAATGAATTTTGTTCTAAAGATTGTGACGCCATCTCAAGAACCAGGATAAGGTTTCTTCTCAGCACAGCTACCGCATAAAAAGAGGAGACCCACCGAGGTTACTTTTCATGGCTAAACAGTTTAAGTTTTTTGATAAGGTCCTCTTTTAGAGGTTCTGGTATCCGTGAAATAAACTTCTTTCTGGCATCCGCAATCAGCAATATCCTGCATTGCATGTGAGTCCACAAGTTACAATATATTAAGACGGGGAATGAAGGAAAACTCCATAGTGACTGCATGCATGCTTATGACTGGGGTAAACGCGAAAATAATAAAACCACTAAGAAAATTGATTTGAAGTTCTAACTATTGTATTGTACCCAAAATACCAAGTCAAGTAGAGGAGAGGAGGGGCGTAAGCCTGAAAATAATGCTAAAAATAAAATGTGTATGCCCCAACCAAGCAATGATGGTGATTATTTATTAGATAGTTCAAGCAAAGCAAGTATTTACGTCAAATATTTTAACATCCTATACCCAACCAGCCAACCCTAAATCAACTAATAAAAGCAATAAAAAAGAAATCTACCAACCCAGGCAAATGGAATTAAGAGACCTCAAAAGATGGAAAAAAGAAAGCACGATTCAATCTTCTGGAGATACTCCAACTACAAAGTCATAATTCTCCGTTAGAAAAAGGAACGGAAAATGGGAATGCACCACATGGGCATCCAGATACAGAGAACCTTAGCATCAGCACTTGAAACAAGAATTGTTTACCAGCATTGTGACATCGTTAATGAACGGCATAGTTGAAATAAGAAAAAATTCACAATATATCTTTTCTTTTGGTGACAATAAAAATTGAACATACATTTATAGACTATATCTATAGGACTGCAATCCAAAAAATATTCAGCTCAATTATAGAAAAAGGAAGTTAACTGCAAGGTAAACAATTTAAAACTAAACGAAATTATGAATTAAAATTTTGGAATAAAATATATTCCCAGATGAAGACTGGAACATATTGCAATTAAAATATGAAAGCAAGTCCTAAACATATCACGTGTATAAAACAAAATAGTCAATAAAATAAGAACAGAACCCGAGCAACGAACTCATATTCAACAAAATACCAATACAAAATCTACATAGTTACACAACAAAGAAAGCAGCCATCCACTTAAATAAAAAGATGAATAAAATCTCAATTAACTGGAGTTTGATTATCACCAATGCATTAATGATAAACGAATGAGTTCGACCCACATACACTGGAAAAAGAGCCATGAACAGAGAAAAAAAACCTAATAACAGCATAACCAAAAAGCTACCGTTAACTTCAAATGTAAAACATTATTACAACTTCCTAGAAGCACAAACACGAACGTGAAATGACAGACTTGTGGCATGTTAAATTCTAAAATTATAGGATGTGGTAAGGCCTTATTTCTTAATAAATATTCCAATAATTCTCAAACTAAAAAAATCGTTTTAATTTACCATGCTTATGCATGTGATCCATTGTTCTCTATCAAACTACTCCAGATAGATCCAGACCACTGAATCACTTTTTCTAAATGATTTAACATCTTAATGAAAAGACAATTCAAAATCAATACTGGCTTATGCATTTCTATGTACCTCAAATGTTCACAAGTGTTTGATATGTGTTTAATTTGTTTAACCAGTGCCCAAATCTCTATTGGGATTAATGTGTCCAACACGCGTCTGACAAGTGTTAGACACTGACATGTTCCCCAAGTTGAAGTGATCGTGCTTGCTTCTTAGATTACTACATACACAGGTAGAGTTCTTCATGCCAATTACAATACAATTACAAATAAAAATAGTTCCCCTGTTTCTAAATTTACAAACACTGATACAGCTTATCAAGAAGGATTTCACAATCCAGGTTTGGGAAATTTACAACCTGTTAGGACACATCACAAGTTTCATAATAGAATAGGTCAGCCAAAACCAATGACGAGCTTTCTTCAGAAAAGGAATGTTGATTTCAAATAATAATTCATCAAGCAACCCAGTTGACTAGAATATGAAGTTGTTTGTACACTTAGAAAGTAATACGTACTTTAAGTCATTCCTACTTGGTGTCCTGCCAGTTTCTCGTAAACATAATCTCTTCCTTGTTCGCATGCAACTGAAGACCTCCTCTGACCAACCGCATGATCTTAAAACTGAGGAAGTTTCATTCTTGAGACTAAATATAGACACAAAAATGTATCAGAGACCAAAACAACTTGATAGAAGTAAAGCATAAAAGAAATAAACTACAGAGGGATATCAGTAGCCTTATAGTCAGATAATACAACTGGTAAGGGTGAGTTTGGCATACCTAATTTAAACACTTATTTCTAAGACAATCATTTTAAAACATGTTACATAAAATTGGTTTTAATTCGAATCCCGGTACGTTCTGTTACATTTCTTAAAAGTAATTTTAATCACAAGTTGTGTAGTTACAAATGTTTTATTACCATAAAGTGATTCTAGAGTGATGTCCAATCAATAACTTTTTATATAATCAACTTTAAGTGCTTCGGTAGAAAATTGTAAACTAATTTGATTATTTCAAAAATGATTTTTATTTATTATCCAACACTCTAGATTTAAGAAAAAAAAACACTTCTGGCACTCCAAATCACGTAGGAAGCCAATCCAAACACACAGTAAGAGTATTGCCAAACAAAAACAGAAAAAGAAAAGGCATGCAATAGTTAATACAGCTAAAAGGAAATGCACAAAAGAAAAAGTAATTGCACAAACTGTCATACAGAAAATAATACGTACCAACCCTGCATCACATGCATAACTTGTTTTAAGTGGTCTATAATAACAATTAAGTGAATCTAAACCTTAACAATTAAGACTAACAGCTTTGGCGACCTTATTGTGTGTGTAGGTCAACAAGAGAAATATAGTCAGAACAGAAGAAAATTTCCTTTCATCTTAATCTTCCAAAGATCATAAAATGAAACTACAATACTTCAGTGAATTCAACGGAGAAATATTGTCAAGGAAATTAACGTACTTTTGTTTAAGTTCTTCAACTCTTCCCTGAGATTGAGAATCCTGTTGAGACAAGATACATAAGTCTGATCTTCTTTTGGCCCTTTTGATCTCAGAGGGGCAGTTGAATGTATTATCAATTTCATCATGATCAGACCCTCTTCCTGCAGTGATCTTGATATTCATAGATTTACCATTACACTGGTCATGTTTATCTGCTTTCATTCCCATACTCTCACCATTTACATTACCATTCATTAACACAGATTTATGTTCCTTCTCAGGGACCTCACAATGAACTTCATGATTTTTCCTGATATTTCCATTCCCGAGAGAAGATATATGTCTTGCACCATTTTCCAGAGGCAACGAGTTTATATTCTCTTTCTCATTCTCCTTGATGGATTCATCCTTCTCAAGAACAATCTTTCCATTAATGGTGGAAGGAGCTTGCATGGAATTAGTATGTCCATTCATATACGACTTTCCTTGCGGACTGGAAGTTGGTTTATCTACCTTAAATGAACTTGAAAGTTCCTTCCGAGAAGATTGCTCAACATGGGATCTTGTCTGTGCCATTTTAGTTACAACAGAAGGTTTTGACATTTTGAATCCATCACTGCCATTACATTGATGAGATTTTACACCATTGGAAGCAAGATTTGTGCTAGTAGTTACTGGCCTTTGATTCGTACGAGAGAAAAAGAGAATATAAACCTTTTCTGACAAAACCTCCTGCAGAGTTGAAACTGTAACAAATGAGTCATTGCAGCAATACCATCTACCTGATGCATCCTGCTAAGAAAATACAGAAAAATTCGTGAGGATCAGATATTGTTATAAATTTAGTAGGCTTCAGATGCGTATCGCTGACAACAATTACCTTGATGTATGCATAATAATGTCCAGATTCTGCGGAGAAGCCTGAATGCACTACGGTACCAAAGAGCTTGTACTCTGGACGTGGATCCTGCAACATGATTTAAGAAATCAACTTCAATAAAATATCACAAAAGAGAATTATAAAAACCACCCCATAAAAGGACTAAATGGAAGTTACAGCCAATAGCATAAATGAAGCATGCAAAAGAGCTATGGACCAAAAAATTAAGGACATCACAGTAGAAGACATTTGTACAAAGAGGCTTATGGTGTACATTCCAATAAGAAGACGGTTGTACAAAGAAGCTAAGGCTAGATGAAGAAGGAATTCAGAATTTAACACTGAAAATTGCATTATGCAGCATTTAGTCTAGAACTCTAGCTGAAACCTACAATCAGCTAGAAGAAAAGACAATTGGTATTTGGTCCCTCCCAGATGTTAAAGAAAATCATTGCAAATCCTCCAAGTAACTTATAGAGAAATCCTACCTTTAATATACGGACAATCATCAATCATCATTCATCATTCATCATTCATCATTCATCATTCATCATTCATCATTCATCATTCATCATTCGGCGTGGATTTAGGTAGAAAGTCCCATAAAATTTTACAGTAAAATCGTACTCCAAATAAATTTTAGACGTTTATGTACTTCATAATATATATTTAGATCAACGGACATGTTTACGTGCATGGCTCAAATATACAAGCAATCTTAATAAATAAGCATTTCAGCAACGTCATTTTTTGTTAGACACGGACCTGACTTCCTTTGCACATGAAATTTGAAAGCTGCAAACTCTCGTCACACGCAATAGCCTTGTCAATCTTACCCCCAAATATGCCATCAAATCTCTGCCAAACCCATCCAAGAACAACGCCTTTACATGAAAGCAGCAACACTACGAACTTGAACAAACAACAGTGAATTGAACAGGGAAAAGAAACAATAAATCAAAGGTTAGGACAGAAAACCTTCAATTGGATGACAAGAATGTTAGGTGGTTGGAGTATTGACATCTGCTTCCTCGCCACCACCAACTTCTTACAGCTACAAAGCAAACACAGTCTCACCGAATCAGACCCGAGCAAAAGACAATTCCAAAACCAGAAGAGAAAGAAGATGGATGGATATATACAGGACAAAATAAAAGCTTACTTGTCACACTTGTACTTATTATTGCCATCTAAAACTTCCAGTTGAAAGAACTTGTGCAATGCCTCTTTAAGAGAACTACTATGCAAAACATCAAGACTAATATCCATTATCTCGTCAATCTTATTGGAGTCGTTTCCACAAGATAAACACTTCACCTGGCTCTGCAAGGCACCCCCGAAAATTTCCTTCACCACCGTGGAGCTTCCACTCGCACCTCCACCGTTGTAGTTGCCATTTCCATTTCGACGCAGCTTCTTCAAGCGGAGGCAGGTGTTGTGGCAAGCGTCGATGACATAACGAAGGAACTCGTGGGCGTCCTCCTGACGGCCCAAGCGAAAATGCTTGGCGAAGATCCTGAGACAGTTCTGGATCTTGAGAGGCGAATCTAAGGTGAGATCCAAACTCAAAGACCTCACTATCCGCCTCTCCAAAATGCAAAATGGACATTCGCGCTTTCGCTCGTTGTCGGAGGAAGCCGAATCACCTGAAACAGAAAAACGAAACGCAGGAACCACATACAGAGAGAGACATAAATTAGGGCTGAAAGCGGAATCAAATTGAAGCGAGAAAAACGAAGAATACTTACAGAGAGAGGAGTGTTGGTTCCGGAGGCAGAAATTGGCGAGGGGAGGGGTATAAGTGAGACACTGAAGAACGCTGTTGAGGTAGCAGGTATTGCCTAGGTTTTTAAGACCGAGTGGGGGGCCGTTCCGGCGCTTCTGACTCAGTAAACTCGGTTGCCAACTCATTTGCAATTGCAAGGCCATTAACGACCTTCTTCTTCCTGGCTAGGTTTGTGCAGAGCATTAGAGGCCGATGGTCCGGTACCTCTACTACCAGAGTGTCGCCGCCGGCAGCGCCACCAGCGAAATCGCATAGCTTATTCGTCTTCTTATTTTCGTTATTTTCCCTCCCTTTCTTCTAGCGCCTTCCCTCCCCCGCCCTCCAACTGAAAATAAAATAGGACAAATCGTTGAAACGGATGCGTCTTCTGAACCAAACGCGGCTTTTATATTTTTTCTTCTTTTTATCATTTCAATTCTAATTATTTTAGTGTTTATGTATTTTTTTTTTTTTTTTCTTTTTACCCGCCATGTTAAGCCCTACTATTAGTAGATATTGTCTGTTTTGACCCCTTAGGTAGATATTGTCTATTTTAACTACTTACCGACTAATAGATATTGTCACCCTTAGGTAGATATTGTCTATTTTAACTACTTACCGACTAATAGATATTGTCAGTTTTGGTCCGTTACACATCACCAGTCACGTACTAGCTTTGGCCTAGGTAGATATTGTCTATTTTAACTACTTACGGACTAATAGATATTATCAGTTTTGGTCCGTTACACATCACCAGTCACGGACTAACTTTGGCCCATTACGAACTACCGGATTTTGTTTGCTTTGGTCTGTTACGCAATCATTATTAACCTCTCGAGCTAGCAAATATTGTCTATTTTCGTCCGTTTTGTTCTCAATGTGGGATCTCACAAAATATATATATATATATATTAGAGACTTTCAGATAAACTTTACAATTTTGAAACTTTTCTTTTGTAACCTTCCTTTTACAATTTTGAAACTTTTCTTTTGTAACCTTCCTTTTAGATATGTATATACCGTTTCATTTTTATCATAAACTTTTAGTCGACTTTATGGTAAACGTTACGAAACTTTTCTTTTGTAACCTTCCTTATATATATATACCGTTTCATTTTTATCATAAACTTTTAGCCGACTTTATGGTAAACGTTACAATTTTGAAACTTTTCTTTTGTAAACTTCCCTATTTTGAAATTGATTCAAAATACTCATTTCGTTAGCTTCTTTGTTACATTGTGATGTGGCGGTAGTAAACAAATTTGAAGAATTTGTCACATTCAACATGGAGAAGAGCAGGATTAAATTGGAGATTATGGTAAAATATTGTTTTCCGCTCCTCACGATCAAACGATTTGGGCAGAAGAATAACGTTTTTGGAGAGGATAAATAGAAAACAAAAGGCAAGTGAAAGTAGTCATATCAAAGGATAAGTAAACACAAGACGATCTAACTAGTGTTTAACTTTGCACACGAAAGGACACCATGTACTCTCCACTCTTACCTAATCGTCACATCATATTTCCGTCTTCATTTGAACGAAGAAACTAATCTAAATGATTATTTTAAACAATTGCAAGAGCTCATGAACATGTTTAAAATGTTACGAGCACGGTTGGAACCTATCTAATTCATGGTATAACCGAAAAACTTCCATTTTGATCACATCTACAAGGCATTGTCACGTCACGTCACACAAAGATTCATAATGTCCTCTCCCTCACTATATTCACGAACGAAAATAAAACCTTTCTCCATCTCTCTATTCACAAAAGTAAGACAAAATGTCAACCCGAACATAACTCAACCAGTTATAATATGCATCATTTCTCTCTTAGAACTGAAAAAAATGTAAAATTAAGATATCCATTCTACACGACTCAAAAGTATGGTACGGTCGATCTACTTACATAACCTAGAATTAATGAAAACAGCCCCTTAATGTAAAGCCAAAACTCAGAACAAATAACAAGGTGTACAAGTTTTCAGTAAATAATGAATACATATGAACTTGAAACTCAGTCAAATGATACAAAACACAAGGAAAACAGGCCAACAAATCTTACATTGTATAGACAGTTACTGAAACTGTGGGAAATTTCTATCAGAATTCTCAAAGATAGTAAAACCATTGAGATTCACAACAGTATAATAGTTTGGGCAGCTACAGCCATATGAACAACCAAGAGAATCAATTTCCAATGATATATCTAAAACAATATGAATCATTTCTATAAGCTGGGAATAAATCTACACATAAAAGATGTATGTTTTGAATCTACCTTACAATTGCCATATGCTTTCATCTTTGTCCTCCCAGTGAGAAGTTTATGTCACTGGTCTTCAGTTCATCGGCCGGGTTTCAAAATTGAACACGAAAAGATATAAAAATCGCAAAGGATACACGTTAGTTCATCTTTACTTTTGACAGTTGACTGTGGATAATACATCTCTATACGTCTGAATCTGTCCCTGCCATCAGCAAACTTGCGTTCCTCATTGCAGGAGCATATATATATACACACACTTCAACTATAAACACATTAGTAAAAAATGCTTAATAACATATCACTTCATGTTTAGTGAGCTTTGAACATGCTTCCTAGTCAAGTATTCGGGTCAAACCACCCTACACGTAAATCACTATGTAACAGTCCAAGCCCACTGCTAGTAGATATTGTCCTCTTTGGGCTTTTCTATTCGAGCTTCCTTTCAAGGTTTTAGAAATGCGTATGCTAAAGAGAGGTTTCTACACCCTTATAAAGAATGCTTCGTTCTCCTCCCTAACCGATGTGGGATCTCACACACTATTTGCCACAAAGCACTTTTATGTAACCCCCAAACATAACTTTTTTGAGTAGCACTCTCAAACATAGTCTAAGACCAAAACCTACTAAGAAAACTCAGTAGGTCTTTCCTGCAACCGAGAGTGAAAACATGTCTACAATTTCCTCTAGAGCGTTGGATTCGCTTTAGTAACTATCGATTTGACCGATATGAAATTTGACACTGGGGAGGAGACATAACAGAGGGAGAAGAAGTGCAAACACATACCTCACCAGACTGCCCAAACACAGTAACTATTTGTTGCTGGACGAGGGTGTGACCATTGCCACGGATTCAGACTGTTCAGACTCACTAGGGCTTCCTCGTGAAGCTTCCTTTTTCAACTTGTGATTGTTGTATGCCACGACCCCGGCAATGGCTGTATCAAGGTGATAGTAATTAGAAACAAATATGGGGATTCGACCTTCTAAACTTGGATTTTTTATATAATTGCGAGAATACCGTGTTCATAATGATAAACTTATGATTCCTTGAAAGAAAAAGAAAAAAAAAAAAAAACAGCCAGCTATCTAAAGAAAATGTCCTTGACTTTGCCACATGATAACAATTTGAACAGGGATCTTATAGGAATAGTCTCCAGAGTCAATTTAACTGGAACAAAATTCCAGAAGAACAAGGATAGACTAGAGCATAGAAGATATACCTACCTTTAGCAGGCTATGAGTAAATCAGTTCATTACATTAAGATATGAAAAATCGCCACAAGTCATGTACTTACCAACGCCATATCCAAAGAGATTAATGATGGTCAACTTAACATCCGCAAATAAAAGAGCCGACAGTAAGACCACGATCCAGTCCTTCACGACTCCAGCAACACGAATAGTCAAGGCACTTGTATGCGTAATAACAAGGAAAACCGAGAGGTTGAGTGCAAAAGTACATAGAGAGTTGAGCACTAGAATAACAGGAGGAAAATTCCATGATCCACGTGCTTCCATCTTTGGTTTCTCCAGAAAGATCCATGGGATGAGCAGGCAAAGGGCACTACACCAATCCAATAAAATCATTATTGTAAATATGGATGACTCTGTGGGTGGTACAAAAATTTTCAACAGTGTCAATGTTTACAAGAAGGAGAAAGTATAGAGTACATGCCTGCAGGGACTAACATAGTACATGATAGATATCGGATTTAACTTTAGGCCCTTTCTTTTAACCAGAATCTCCATGAAAATTAGTCTTAGAGCTTCCCCTACGACGCCTCCCATTTGGTAAACAACACCAATCCAACTGATGTTTATTTCTCCATATGAAGCCACTAGAACACCAAAACTTATCACTGACATGATCAGTAACATTCTACAGCTCATTAACTCAAGACCTGCTGCTACTCCAAGAATAAAAACGGCAACGGGCACTGCAAGGACATTTGGGAATCCATTGAAATGGAATCAAGATTAATGAAAATGAACCAAACTAATATTAGGAAATATGCACCAAAGAGTGCTATTGGGATGGTACTCTATTCCACTAAAACTTACTGATTGCTTTCAGCATTTGTGCGAAGGCAACAGAGATATACAGGTAGGCAGTGTTTCCTAGCCAAAGAGTCATTGCAAAGGTTGCACCAATTGGGATTACTGATGTAGCATACCTAAATCATATATATTTCTTTAGATTTCACGCCAGAAATAAATGAAGCAAACTTTCCTTTTTAAAGAAAGCATCCAGATCAAACAACTCTAAAGAGAGAACGAAAAAAAAAAAAAAAAAAAAATACCCCACGCCCCCGAGAAAACCAGCCTTGAAGAAACTAGCAAACTATTCCTCATTAGTTTTGGGCAGAAAATATTACTTCAAAAAAATAGCTTCAAGAATCGATTAGTCGACTTAAAATTCAGGATCTCATATTCTACATTCTTCACACAAGAAGTTAAGAGATTCTAACATTCCCTAATCCATAACAAGGATCTTCATGAAAATTTTCTTCTATTCATCCACTGTAATAAGCAATATATTCAAACAGAACTTTGTAAAATTGATATCTGATAATAGACCCATATACAGTAGCTTTACATACATTTCTGCACTCATACCTTGCTCAATCTTCAGAACCTGAGATATAAAGCAGACTGAGGTTATGACATTCTTGTTTCATATACATTTATGTCCAAACATTGAAGTATTCACAGTATAATTATTGCTCAACCACAATATCATTAATCCACAGTACCTTAAACACTTTGATGAGAAGAAAGCATAAGATGGAAGAGAAGATCATGTGAAGTAAAGTCAAAGCAAGAGGATAAGGAAAATTGATTTCCTTCGAGGACAACACCCACTGCAGCAATAAAAGAGAATTACAAAAGTGTGTCAGAACAACTTCTGAAATGAATATTCATGTTATAGGAATAGAAAACAGCAATCATTGTATTTTTTTGAGAGTTCAACGACATAGCGTAGGGAGATTCAAACCCTTGACCTCTTGATCAAGAACATGTGTCTTAACTAGTATCCTATGATGGTTGACATGGAAATCTACTCAATTCATTCAAGCTCCTAGAAGAAGAAGAAGAAGAAAACGTCCTAAAATACTTTGATAATTACGTAATGAAACCTAAGAATTTAAGACATAACTGTTCAAAATGAATCCAATTGCCCTAGCTCAAACTTCTCTTTTCCAATTTCATCGAACGTTCAAATCACCATTATACGAGAATGACTGAAAAAGATAAGAAATGGAACTATTGCCGCCAAATTCAAACCTGAACCCAGCCAACAGCCAACTAATAAACAGAAACCTAGTATCATACACCCAAGCCCAAAATTCAACAGTCGATAGAACCAAAGTCAAGATTAAAAGCCCGCACACAACAGCGATTGCTTCTTGAAGAGAAAAATCCAGAACGAACTAGATCTATTACACATTTAATGAAAAGTAATTTCAACAACGACTGCAAGGAAACGCGAGAGAAAAACAAACAAACAAATCGAAAGGAAACGAGAGAATCACCTTGTTGAAGAAGATCTGGCCACTGGAGAGAGAAATATATAGAAGCAGGTAAGCGTAAGTGAGCACCTCCCCTTTGAAGAAGCCTTCCACTCGACGATCCGCCATTGTCCGTCGTCAATTACAGGTTCCAAGATAACAATCCCTCTAACTTCCTGGTCGATGAACTGGGTCGACAAATCGCATGTAATCTCCAATGGCGGATTCAGATTCGCATAAAATCGATAACAAACGCGAAAAAGAGAGGACAAAGTAGAGAAACAGCAACGGAAGAAGGTCTTCGATATTTTACGCAATTAAATGTCCCCAATGCACATATTAATTACATATTTACTTGTCAAGCATTATGCATAGCTTAAAATTTTCTATCAAAAGATGAGTATTATCCTATTCATCAATGTATGTTTGTATTAGCTCATTCTCAAAAAGTTGAAATTTTGATATCAATCTGATATTCGTTCATTAGTTTCGAAAATTATAAATTTTGTCTATAGATAGAAATCTAATAATACTCCATGTTCAAGATTCAGCCTGTAATCTAAAACCTGCATTCTCGTGCATCCTATGTAACCTAGAATTTTATAAGACATTCATTGTTTGAACTTACTATCAATCAACCATGTCCTATATAAGATCTTTGGAACGTCGCGGTCGTGGTCGTGTGATTGTATACAAGTAGGCTCACTACCGTTGACTAATTGGTAAAGGCCCATGGGCCAACAAGAGGCATTGGTAAAGGCCCATGGGCCAACAAGAGGCATTGGCAAAAGCCCATGGGCCAACAAGAGGCATTGGTAAAGGCCCATGGACCAACAAAGGCAAGGCCCGTTTGCCACATCCAACAAAGTCTACCGCTAACGGGTATTGTCTGTTTTGGCCTGTTACGTATCACCGTCAGCCTCACGGTTTTAAAACACATCTATTATAGAAAGGATTCTACACCTTTATAAGGAATGTTTCGTTCCCTTCTTCAACCGATGTGGGATCTCATGTTTTGTATTATATGAATTATATGAATTTTAAATTACCTACTCGTCTTTAGTTGCGAGTGAACTTCACGTACCTAAGAACTCGTGTGGGTATGTGAAGTTCACTCGCAACTAAAGACAAGTAGGTAACATGGTCATGTAGTAGGGAATGCTGAAGAAAGCTGAAGCTAACAACCGTCAATCTAAATACAGAGTTCATAGGTATTTTTTTTTTTCACGAGTAAACATAATATTAACATGAAGGGTATTAATGGAATTTTTTAAATTTTAAAGGTATTTTATAGACGTTTTTTTTAGGTTAAGAATATTATTAAAGGAATATTCTATTTCTAGAAAGATCGATGACGATTACAATTTAAAATTCATATAATTCATATAATATATGATAATGAGTTATATTGTAGAAAGGTAAAGAGTGTACTAGAAGAAATGGATCCATACTCATTTTGTTCATACCAAACCCTTAATACATAATTCATTATTTTTTTTAATATAATGTTTAAGCTAACATGCCTACTCATATATCATTGATTTTAATACTTTTCATGTATTGGAGAGAGAGTGAGTGGTATCCTTTCTTTATCATATCATAAACAACACTTGGCAAGATCCACGCTCTTTTCCATCCCGACATGTGGTTAAATTCTTCGCAACTTATCAAAAATATATATAATAATTCATCCGTGTTTGGACGTTTTATTTAGGTTTCTGACACGAATATTGACACCAATGTAGTTTAGCTCGCTGTAACTTTGTATGAAAAGGGTCGAGTCTGAATACGTAATTTAAACAAGAGCATAGTGATCGGAAACGATACTAGTAGATAATGTCTGTTTTGGCCTGTTATGTTTAGGCAACGTGTTTACTAGAGAGAGGTTTCTATTCCGATATTAAAAGCCGAAAGGGTTCGGGAATTTAAAATGTATTTTGTGAACATGTGTCAATGTGTCAAAGTTGTGAGAGAAGCACAAACTTGGGCTATCTAACTTCACACATGGAAGCATGGAAGCATTATTCTTCTTCATTGGCCAAGCCATGGCTACCACACATTCAAAGATTCTCTATTTTAATCATTACACAAATAGATTTTTAATTTTGGGACTCTTTTTGGCTTTTAATACCCACCTTCATAATATCTATAATCAAAATCTGTATCGGGTAGACGTATTAGCGATACGTAATGAACTAAAACGGACAATATTTGTAATAATTCAAGCTCACCACTAGTAGATATAGACACCGAGCGATGTGCCAAGAAAGACACTGGGGCTTGAAGTGGGTGGATTGTGAGATCTCACATCGATTGAGGAGGAGAACGAAATATTCTTTATAAGGGTGTGGAAATCTCTATCTGGTAGACGCATTAGCGATATGTAACGAGCTAAAACGAACAATATTTGTAACGACCCAAGCCCACCACTAGTAGATATAGACACCAAGTGGTGTGCTAGGAAGGACGCTGGGCCTTGAAGTGGGTGGATTGTGAGATCCCACATCGATTGAGGAGGAGAACGCAGTATTCTTTATAAGGGTGTGGAAATCTCTGTCTGGTAGACGCATTAGTGATACGTAACGAACCACCCAAGCCCACCGCTAGTAGATATAGACACCAAGTGGTGTGCTAGGAAGGACGCTGGACCTTGAAGTGGGTGGACTGTGAGATCCCACATCGATTAAGGAGGAGAACGCAGTATTCTTTATAAGGGTGTGGAAATCTCTATCTGGTAGATGCATTGGTGATACGTAACGAACCACCCAAGCCCACCGCTAGTAGATATAGACACCAAGTGGTGTGCTAGGAAGGATGCTGGACCTTGAAGTGGGTGGACTGTGAGATCCCACATCGATTAAGGAGGAGAACGCAGTATTCTTTATAAGGGTGTGGAAATCTCTATCTGGTAGATGCATTGGTGATACGTAACGAACCACCCAAGCCCACCGCTAGTAGATATAGACACCAAGTGGTGTGCTAGGAAGGACGTTGGGGCTTGAAGAGGGTGGATTGTGAGATCCCACATTGATTGAGGAGGAGAACGAAGTATTCTTTATAAGGGAACCTTAAGATAAGAGGAAGTTCGAAAGGAAAAGTCCAAAGAAGACAATATCTACTAATGGTGGGCTTGTTACATATACAGATGAGAGTAAAGATACAATTATATAAATTACGCATTCAGACTCTTAAACGAGACAGACCCTTTTCATACAAAGTTATAGCTAACTAAACTACACTAACTTATTCCTCCATCAAATCAAACTAGCTAAAGGTGTGCATTCGTGAACCCACACTAAAAATTATGAATCCTAACGTCACCAAAATGCTAGTCAAGTGATTATTGATACTAAAATTGAAAAACGAAACTATTTCCAAAAGAACCCACGATTCCGATTCCAAATACTTTCATCATCATTTTGTTAATACTTTCCTTTTAAAGTTCTTATTTTTATGTTAAGAATCAATGCAACCAAACATATGATTTAAATTTGAAATAATTAGTGTGATAAGATGTAGACTTCCTCTCAAAAGTCTTCATTGTATTTGAAATGGTGCTCGTCCTTGGCACCAACAACATGAAAAAGTAAGCATTTTTGAGATTGCATATCAATATCCATCTGCATGTTCATGTACTTCAACTCAATAATGGGGTATGAGTTGTGGGTTTGTTGTGCAAGTGCAAGCACTTTTGAGCCACAACAGCCCTCCAATGAGGCCTAAATGTGTACCATTTTCTTTATATAGGACATACCTAGTACGACACTGTTAATTGCACGATAAAAGGTAGGTTTGAGATGGTAATTGATGTCTTATCCATCGAGTTATGACAACAATTCATCGAAAGTAATTTGTAACAGCCTAAGTCAACCGCTAGCCGATATTGTTCTCTTTTGACTTTCCCTTAAGGTTTTTAAAACATGTCTACTAGGAAGAGTTTTCCACACACTTATAAGAAATGTTTTGTTCTCCTCTCCAACAAATGTGAGATCTCACAATCCACCCCTCTCGTGGGCCCAGCGTCCTCGTTGTAGTAACAGCCCAAGTCAACTGCTAATTGATATTGTTCTCTTTGGACTTTTCCTCAAGGGTTTTAAAACGCGTCTTCTAGGGAGAGGTTTCCACACCCTTATAATGAATGTTTCATTCTACTCTCTAACAAATGTGAGATCTCACAATCCACCCCCCTCAAGGATCCAACGTCCTCGTTGGCACACCACTCGGTGTTGGGCTCTGATATCATTTGTAACAGTCCAAGTCAACCACGAGCAGATATTGTCCTCTTTAAACTTTCCCTCAAGGTTTATAAAACGCGTCTTCTAAAGAGAGGTTTCCACACCCTTATAAGGAATGTTTCATTCTATTCTCTAACAAATGTGAGATCTCACAATCCACCCCCCTCAAGGATCCAACGTTTTCACTGACACACCACCTAGTCTTTGGCTATGATATCATTTGTAATAGCCCAAGTCAAGCACTAGAAAATATGTTCTCTCTGAATTTTCCCTCTCGGACTTTCACTCAAGGTTTTTAAAACATGTCTACTAGGGAGAGGTCTCCACACCCTTATAAGCAATATTTTGTTCTCATCTCCAACCAAAGCGAGAGCAGTCGATAAACCTAGGGTTTAAATTTATGGACCCTTTAAACCATCCGAGCATCTCGAGATATCTGTGGAAATATTTTCTATTATCTCGGGATCGATACTATTTAAGACTCAATATGTGCAGAATGGTTTTTTTTATCGTACCTCGAGAAAGTTGGTTACATGTTAACCACTTTTGAGATGCAACTTTATAATAATTCAATTATCACCGATCAACATTAACTCATTATGGTAATTTGTCGCATTCAATATAAAATCACACCCATTAAAAAAATGTGCATTTTCTAAATCAAAATCAATAATATTATTAAAATACCCATAATGCCCCTAGAGAGAGAGAAGAAACATAATTGAAATTGAAATATATAATTAATATTTACTTTCTAAAAATTAATAATTCACAAATGACTGAAAGAATAAACAGAAACCAGCTGAGCTTCACAAAAGCTTCGAGCCTGGTTTCTTAAAGCCCCTCATATTTAATTCTATTTGCATTATCACCCCCAACAAAGTCCTTATTTATACTTTATACACCTATGGCTGTAGAGATGAAACAGAGGAAAACAGAGGAGATTCCGGGGATGTAGAAGCACACTCATCCCACAGGTAAAAATCTCCAATTTTTTTTCCCTTTTTTTGTTTTATTTACCGTGTGTTGTTACAATTTACCTCGTCTTTTTACTGTTTCTGCTTCTGTAAATCAATGGAGCTTATGAATGTTCCATGGAAGCCATAAGGAACTCGAGAAGGAAGCTTCACAGTAGCTTCAAGCTCCAAAGTCATGGCGTTAACGATCTGAAGCTCTGATTTCCATTCCTTCTCGTCGTGAACGAACGTCAAGATGTGGCCGTCGTCCTCCGCCTCTGCCCCTTCTCTAGGCAGAAACAGAGGCTCGCCGCCGTACCTCTGCTCGCCGTAGAGATACTTTCTGGATTCTCCGGTGAAGAGATCGACCTTCACAAAACCGGAAACTTTCGGCCATGGCTCTGCTAGAGCAACATAAGCGAACTGGGTTTTTCTCCCGAGTCGATTTCGGTTCACCATTCCGGCCTCTAAGTTCACTTGCTCTGTTTCGGCGATGATCGGCCGACGAGTGGATTTACCGGTGGAGAGATTCAGACGAATTTCCGATAAGATGGAGTTCAAATTCTCTTCACATTCGTTGAAAATGGAGTCCGGCGGCGTCATGCACGACCCAATTACGACGATTTCCTCTGTTTCTGGTTCTTCCCAAGCGTTCCAGAGATGGAAACAGAAGCAATCAGGAACGTCGATCCATTTAATGGCGTCGGCGTCGGTGGCATTTTTGTCCATAACTCCAAATCGGGAGGTTTTTTCTTTGTCATAGATCACCGGAGAACCGCCGCGGATCATCTCCGGCAACTTGAAAACCACCTGCTGGTCGGGAATTATGACGAATTTCTCTGTAATTGCGAAATCGTGCATCATCGTTGGCTGAGGCAGGGGAATTTCAACGTCCGGTGACTTTTCTCCCTCCGGCGAGAATTTGAAGTATTTCAAATATGGCTTTTGGATTACGTCGTAGCTTAAAGCAAACATCTCGCCGGAAACAGGGTCGAGTTTTGGGTGGGCTATCATTGTGGATTTCAATTGGCCGTCGAAATCAAACCGGCCAACGGTTTTCAAATCCCCCGCCGGAGTAACTCTGATTTCGTAAGGCAAATCATCCTCCGACATGGCGAGAAGCTGGCCGTTGAAATAAACCAAACCGGCGTTGGCGACTCCAATTCCATGGCTGTGATCGACCAGCCCAAATAAACCTCTCGCATAGAAAAGCAACAGCCGAGCTATACCAGAGTGACCATGAAGCTCTCCAATGGCTTTCGGAAAAACCGGCCGGCCATAAGCTCGTTCCTGAACCAGCCGTTGAGTCTCCGTAAACCGGCAAGCATAACTAACGCCGCCGTCCTCAGTGAACTCCACAGCATGAACCATCCCATCACCATCAAACAAGTGGTGGCCGGACACCGGTTCATGAAGTGGGTTCGCGCCGTTTCGCACATAAACCCCCCGAATACACTCCGGAACTTTCCCAATCACCGGCAGCCCCTTCCGAACCGACTGCTCCGTCACCGGAGCAAAATTCCCAGCAATTTGAACAGAAGGGTCCGCCGTCTTCGGCAACGAATGCTTCTTCTCCGCCGAAAGCAGAGCATCCTCAACAGCATCAAGCGCCATGGCCGCAGCCCGCTGCAAGAAATTCCACTCCTCCGACACTGAAGGAGGCGAAACCGGCACTGGTTTCGGCACCGTGGTCTTAACCGGAGACCGAAATGCAGTCTGGGAACGCTTAGGAATTTGAATTATGGAAGGAGTATGAAGAGAACAGGCGACTCTGTTCCTGCCGGAATCCATATTTACAGAGAAACGCTCCGACATTGAAGAGGAAAAACCAGATTTGACCCACGATGAAGAAGCAAGAGAAGCCATAATCGAAATTCAAAAAATGAAGAAAAAGATTTGATTTTTTGTACAAAGAACGTTTGAGAATTTAGTGTGAGAGAGTGTGTGTGTTTGAGGGAAAATGGCAGAGGAGAGGGAGAGTATTTATAGGGGGGAAAATGGGGGGAGGGGCAAAATGGTCAAATTAAAAAATTGTTGGAAAAGAGATCCGACCACGTGTAGGATCAGCAAACGAAGTGAGTCTGTGAAAATTGAAATACCTAAAACGTCACTCAAAACTTAGAACCTTCCTCCCACCACCACGATCACGACCACGACCACGGCCCTTTTTATGTTAATTTAAGCATAGCTCAATTAATAAATATAATTTAAATATTAATCAGTGAATAAAATATAAAAAAATTAAAATGAGATTCTGTCGATAAATTTAAGAAAGATTCTCTAACGATGGTTCCCGACTTGAACCTATCTTGAGAGCTTCCTTCTTAGGCTCTAGGCTCCACAACGTTTACTTTTCCATCTTTAATTGGTCTATTGTTCATTTTCTCGGTAATTTCATCGTTTTGAAGAATGGACTGGACAGTAACAAGCAAAAATATATATATATATTTAATTATTTTGTAAATTACAATGAAATATTGTAAGGTTAAAAGGGGAAGTACAAAAGCACTCTCAAAGTTTGGTTTTAGTGTTTTTTTTTTTTTTTTGAAATTTAAATATACATTTTTTTTTAATTAATGACTGTTGGATGATGGAAGTCCCACATCGACTAATTTAGGGAATGATCATGGGTTTATAAGTGAGGAATACTAACTCCATTGGTATGAGGCCTTTTGGGGAAGCCCAAAGCAAAGCCATGAGAGCTTATGCTCAAAGTGGACAATATCATACCATTGTGGAGAGTCGTGTTCGTCTAACATGGTATCAGAGCCATGCCCTAAACTTAGTCGTGCCAATAGATTGATAAATCCTCAAATCCTCAAATATCGAACAAAGAACTCCTAAAGAAAAGGAGTCAAGCCCCTCCTCGAAGGCAGTCAAAAATGACTAAGACTCCAAAGGAGTCGAGCCTCGATTAAGGGGAGGCGCACTTTGTTCGAGGGGAGGTGTTGGATGGAAGTCCCACATCGACTAATTTAGGGAATGATCATGGGTTTATAAGTGAGGAATGCTAACTCCATTGGAATGAGGCCTTTTGGGGAAGCCCAAAGCAAAGCCATGAGAGCTTATGCTCAAAGTGGACAATATCATACCATTGTGGAGAGTCGTGTTCGTCTAACATGGTATCAGAGCACCGATCTTGATATTCCTAATATCAAAGCTCCGATCGTGGTATTCCTAATACCCCCTTGGACTCAGAGTCCAAGGGGAGTATTAAACCTAAAGCCAAACCCTAACCAATCAGTGAAGTCTTTACCGTCGTCAATCATCCAATATCAAGAATACGTTATAAGCATCTTCAAATTTCTCACCAAGCTCAAAGGTGACATATTCAAGATGTTCGTATTTTCTTTCACAGCCTCTCAAGTGATCCAAAGCACCGATCTTGGTGTTATTATCCACTAAAGCATTTATGCATGGACCAAGAAGTGATCAGGAAAGATATTCACTTGTTCCAAATCAAATTAAATGGACAAGTTATCAATCCTCGAGTCAATCATTGCGGTCTATTTCTAAAGCATTTATGCATGGACAAAGAAGTGATCAGGGAGGATATTCACTTGTTCCAAATCAAATTAAATGGGACAAGTTACCAATCCTCGAGTCAATCATTGCGGCCTATTTCTGAGTCTTGCATCTTTCTTGAAAATTCAATAATTTCTTGAAAGTCTAAAAATGCAAACCAATCAAAGGCGGTCTATTTTTTGACAGATATTTTCATTACTGAGAAGACAAGAGTGAAAGACAACTTGGGTGTTATTGACCTACCGTAAAGACAAGTTAAAGACAAGTTGGACGTGATTACATACACTCTCCAACTTGAGGGGGAGTGTTGAGATATATTATTTATGGAATATATCCTAGATATTATATCTTAATATTCTTCCATTTATGGTTAGATTTAGAGTATATTTTATTTTATTCTCAGTATTTAATTATTTTATATTTTCCTCATTTGTACTTTTCGTATCCTATTTAAAGGATATCAATATCAATGATAATATACACCTTCCCAATTATATTTTCTATCTCATTCTTAACATGGTATCAGAGCCATGCCCTAAACTTAGTCGTGCCAATAGATTGATAAATCCTCAAATCCTCAAATATCGAACAAAGAACTCCTAAAGAAAAGGAGCCAAGCCCCTCCTCGAAGGCAGTCAAAAATGACTAAGACTCCAAAGGAGTCGAGCCTCGATTAAGGGGAGGCGCACTTTGTTCGAGGGGAGGTGTTGGATGATGGAAGTCCCACATCGACTAATTTAGGGAATGATCATGGGTTTATAAGTGAGGAATACTAACTCCATTGGTATGAGGCCTTTTGGGGAAGCCCAAAGCAAAGCCATGAGAGCTTATGCTCAAAGTGGACAATATCATACCATTGTGGAGAGTCGTGTTCGTCTAACAATGACTAGTTGAAAGACTTGGAAATAAAAAAATGATTTTTAAATTTTTTTTTTTATTTTGGTTGAAATGTAATGAAGTAAAAATGTGGGAAAATGACTTTTTAAAGCTGACGTGGCATAATAAGATGTGGTAATAATTAAATTAAAATAAAAGAAAATTTATTTCGAAAGAAGAGCTTAAAAATTTACTATTTAAATTTATAATTTAACCTTGTATAAGAACTTTAAAATTAAAATAGCAGCGGTTGGGCTTAGGCGGTTACAAATGATATTAGAGCCAGACACTGAGTGGTGTGCCAGCGGATTGTGACAGGTGGTGTACTAGCGATAATGCTGGATCTCTAAGGAGGTGGATTGTGAGATTAGTTAGACAGGGAAACAAAACATTCCTGATAAAAGCTGTGGAAACTTTTTCTTAACGTACGCATTTTAAACTCGTGAGGCTGACAACAATACGTAATGTGTTACAAATCAACTTCATTAATAACTAGTTGAGTATTTAACCTATATTAATATTAAATTTTCATCGACATATTTTCAAATATGCACGAGTTTCACAAGACTGTGTTGATCTAACAGAGGTGAGAGTGTAAACAAACATTTTACTGTAAGAAAGATAAATACGTGTTTTATCTATTTAGATTAGTGTCGAATTTATTACTTATTAAATGACATCTCGAGCCCAACTATAATATTATGTTTAGATGAATAAAATATTTTTTTTTTAAAAAAGTGTTTATTTTGCGATAATTGATGAATATAAAACTAAAGCCAATTACTTGACTTGGTCTATCCAAAATGTGAGGCAAAAAGTATGAAAGAACCTTAAAAAGAAGAGAGAGAAAGAGAGAGAAGAACGTGGAGGGTTATGATTGGTCGGTTATTATTTGGTTGGTCACAACGCGGAAGACGTTATTGGTCCGGTTGTGCACGTTTACGTCTCTAATTTATTTTTAATTATTTATAATTTTTATAAGAAATAAAAAAGAAGAAAGAAAAAAAAATAAAAATAAAAAAACCCGCGTTGTGGCCTCTATAAGAGTCTAAGAAACCGCACGCGTGGCAGTTGGTGGTTGGCGGTGACGGAAGCCACTAAAAAGTAGAGGAAATGTGTCACCGTCAAATGGGAAAAGCCTGACGGTGAAACTCAAAAACAAATATCCCACGCGCTTCTCTGCCGTCAAATCTGTGGGTTCGATTTGGTTCGGTTCGGTTCGACCCGGTTCAAATATTTTAAATTCAACTGGTCCACTCAATCATCTATAAAATATTTTGGTCAGATCAATTTACCTGGTTTAAATTATTTATATTAAAATAATATGACGATTCGAATAACTCGATCAACTCAACCGAATCTAACCCATACGATTTAAGTTGAGTTATCTAAGTTCAAATAAATAAAAGCTCGATACCTAAATATCTGCTATAGTTAAAAAACCTTGTGGCTAATGACGATACGTAACGGGCCAAAACAGACATTAGCAGTAGGCTTAAGTTGTAAATAAATTAGATTTGATCGAGTTAATCAAGTTTTTCGAACCGTCGTGTTAAGAATGAGAAATAAAAATAAAATTGGAATCCAAGGTATGTATTTTCACTGATATTCATAACGTTTAAATATGATACAATCTACCCACTAATCTTTACAAATAAGAAAAATATAAACTAATTAAATATTGAGAATAAAATAAAATATATTATTAAACAAATCATAAACGAAAGAATATTAATTGATTACGAATATGTAATATATATTCCATAATTAATTATTATAATATATTCTCTAAATATTATAATAGTGGATTAAATATATACGTAACTAACATTAATTAATACAGCTTTATTAACAATTTAAATTAATACGCATTTTTAATAAGTTAATAAAATGCTTTAAACTTATCGTAATTGAATAAAGAATTATATTACTTTGGTCAACTAATATCCATTAAATTTAGGGTACCCTCACTTATTAAAATTTAATTTAAACTCAATAATATAAATGCATTTAAAGTATATTAAGATCACTTTATTGGTTCTTTTAAATATTTTTTAACTGATCACTTTTATTTAAACGTGATCTCGATTCATTCATGTACCTCTTGTTTTCTCGATCGTTGTACCTTTGCTTGAAGTGCCAATTTTGATATTATACTGTCCTAACACGTGATTAAAAAATTTAGGTCTATTTGTGGGTTATATTTTTTCGGTCAACCCAACTCAACTTTACCCTATGTAAATCCGGCGTTCTCGCTGGCACTCGTTCCTTTATCCAATCGATGTGGAACCGCCCCCAAATCCACTCCCTTTGGGGCCCAACGTCCTTACTGACACACCGCCTTGTGTCTACCCCCTCTACGGAGAACAACGAGAAGGCTGACACATCGTCCGTTGACTGGCTCTGATACCATTTGTAACGACCCAGATCCACCGCTAGCAGATATTATACTCTTTGAGCTTTACCCTTTCGGGCTTTCCCTCAAGGCTTTAAAACGTGTCTACTAGGGGAAGGTTTCCACACCCTAAGGGTGATTTGTTCTCCTCCTCAACCAATGTGGGACATCACACCCTACTTTTAAAATTATTATGAAAATTAAGAATATTTGACATTTGTAACTGATATCAGTGATACGTTATGACTTGTGAATGTTCAATATTTGAACATTATCAAATTTTAGTTACTAATGTATTACGTATCAATAATTAAGATTTTTTAACCATTAAAAAAAAAAAAGACAACCCGACAACCCCATTGAAAAAAGAATGTTGGGTTTGGTAGTAAACTATATTCGTGTCACTCAGATCACCAATCCAACCAACTTGAAATTTCACGTTTGTCCAAAACATTTCCAACTCAACATCATGCACCGTCCTAATTTGAGCATATTAAAATAATTATTTACTAAGTATTTTCAATACTCAAAATTTTTCAAATTTTTTTCCGATAATGATAAGGATATACAAAACGAGTGACAGATCGGGAATTGACTCGAGCCATGATATAATATAAAGTTTTTATATCATCAAAATCGGGTTAGCCTTAATACAAGGGAAAACATCAAACTTTCACATGGTATAAGGATATGTTCCTCATTCCGAAAAACCTAAATTTAAACCTAAAAATCATAATTATCCACATTAAAATCCATCATTTTTTAATAATTTAATTTTTAATTAAAACAGGTTATTATTTAAATGAATCGACAGTTTTAGTTTATTATTTTAAAACTTATCCACATAGTTATTTTAAAATTATATATATATAATTTTTAAAAATAGAGAAATGAAATTATTATCAAATAAATAAATAAATGCTAGATAATTAAATAGGGGTAAGGTTATTTTTTTTTTCTTATTTGAATTTTCATTATCTTCCACGTGTGCACGTGCTTGCACATGCTTCCAAAGATCGATCCTCAATTATTTGTACAACGGAAAAATGGAAAGAAAAAATAAAATATATAATTAAAAATAAATTAATGATTGTATTAAATATTTATTTCTACTAATTTTAATCGTTACAAAGATGGGTTGATTCGAATTATTCGACCAATATTTTCGATATTAATTTTTTTTAATAATTTATTTAGAATTAACTAATTGTTAAAAAGAATGCGACAGGTTGAATTTCTCGAAAGCATACATTTTAATGTCAATTCTAACATTATTATTATTATGAACATGTCTTAACAATTTCATTTGTCTTTTTACGAGCGAGAGTAAATAAATTATAATAATAAAAGACAAAATAATTTTCGTATCATTCGTGAAATGACCAATATACCCCTACAAAAAAATCGCATTTTTATGTTACAGTTTAGAAGTGTGATTATCAATGTCCACTCCATTTGTCAAAAATAATTAGTCAAACCGACCAAAAATCCAACTTAATTCAATTTGAATGTTTTATTTATATATTTTTATTTTTATTTTGTGGTAGGACCAAACATTTGGTGCAGCCAGCGGTGAGACAAAGATATTTCTCCAGCTATATCATAATTGATGGATTCCGACCAACTAACTTAACCAGAATAACTGCCAACGATTTGGCAACTAACTTACCGCTCATAATATCCAACTAATTAATTAACTAATTCTCCGCTATAGTTTTCGAGATTAAGTTCTTAAAAAACGTTAAACCAGACATAACTCAACCGTAATTGACGTGTATTCTTTTTCGTAAAGTTTAAGGTTCACATCCTTGTATCTCACTTATTATACTAAAAGAAGTCCCTGAAAAACGTCGGTTATTTACTCTCATGCTATGTGTTTTAACTTAAACCGAACGTATTAAATATGATATTTTGTTGCTTATTTTTTATGATTCATAATTCTTTTTTTACTTCATAATAAAAATGTCGAAAACCGTTATGTACGACGATATCAAATCTATAGATATAATGGAAATATACATTTCTAATATTATATTTATACTTATTTTATTATTATTATTATTAATGGTTTTCCACAATTTTAAATTTTAAGATGCGGTAAAAAAAAATATTTACTTTAATGGCGAGTCCAAAGAGGGAGAAATTGTCTGTTTTTACTTTGAAAAAGTTTGGTAAATTTCACTGGAAAGAGGGGAAAATGCAATGTTTTTGCAAAGTAAAAAATGTGAAACATGCTAATAATAAAAAAATCGACTTAACTAGCTACGTTAAATGAATGACCATAGGAATAGGCGTATCATGACATCTTACGATGTCTCGCCAGAAATGTTAGAAAAAGTGAACGAAAAGAATCCGAAAGGAAAGAGCTGTACTCAAGGGTGAGGAGACCCGTATAATAGGTTAAATCAGGGACAGGATTGAATATGCTTTACCTTGTGGAAGAAGTATTTCATGGGTCATAAAGAAACTAAACTTCAACCCCGAACACTTTCTTTTTTGTAATACTTTAGTTGACAATGAAAGCTATCTGAGTCAGATTTCAAATGAATATCTCCAGCAGTTCCGTTTTGGGTAGGCGGGTGCCGGTCCCCGGACAACCTAATTCAAATTGGGTTGAATTCGAATTTTTGAAAACTACAAATTTGATTGGTGGGTTACAATCGGACTCAACTCTACCTAGTTTTAAGATCGTTATTAGACGTTTGTAGTAGATGTTAGTGATACATTTTCGAAGAATTATGATTTAATTAAAATATATATGATGGACCAATATTATTTTAATTAAATCATAATTCTTCAAAAATATTTGAATTAATTAATTAATCCATATGCTCAAACATTAAAAAGTTCAAAGGGGCCATCCCAAAATCCACTTTAGAGAAAGGCATTAGACAATAAGACAAGCTAAAAAGCTTAGCAATTTGTGTCTGAGAGAAGCAAAGAGACCAAGTCATCTAGAACTCTGATGTGCCATTCTTTCTATCACAAACACGTCCCTCTTACTCATCATTGTTGTGATAGAGAATCATGAGCGGGTTCATCTTCAACGACTTGACACGAATCTCTCTCTTACTCATCATTGTTGTGATAGAGAATCATGGGCTGGTTCATCTCGAACGACTTGACACGAATCTCTCTCTTACTCATCATTGTTGTGATAGAGAATCATGAGTTGGTTCATCTCGAACGTTCAAAAGAAAACGACGTTATCACAATATGACTGATAATTTCTCGATAACAACAGATAATAGATGCAAAACCCTACATAATCTAAGATAATGCTTTCTATTATTTCTGTCTTGTAACGTACAACTTTAAAAATATGTCAGTTATATTATAACAGTTTTCTCGAATAATTTTCAAACACGCTACAGGTGGAAAAAGAAACCGACCCTTTCAACTAAAGCAACGAACTTTAAGACATTTGAATTAAAAAAAAAGAAAAAGAAATAAAGAAATAAAAAGTTTAATCTGTCAAAACAAAAGGAGGAATTTGGTTTCTTTTTTTCTTCTTTGGGCAAACCCATTTCCCAAAGAAACCAAATGAACACCGAACAAGTCAGCACCGACATGGACACTTACTGTCGGGTAAAGACATTTCACAATCATCGTACCTTTGATTCTTCTTTGCATTATTGTTTCATTGTAACTCTCTCTCTCTCTCTCTCTCTCTCTCTCTCTCTCTCTCAATTAATCCATGGCCACTTGGACCTCTCCCCTACTTCCTTCTTACCCATTTTGTTTGATTGTCTCCATTCGAATGAATTTAGCTCACCACGTCGTTATGACTTTATGATCTCTTTGTGTGATGTCCCAGATTAGTTGGGGAGAAGAACAAACCATCGTTTATAAGTAAGAATGTTTGATTAATCCACCACACTTAAATGGTGGGAAAGTTATCTTATTTATAATCAAATAAATTACAAAGATATGGAAATAGTAATAAATGGAAAGATACCTATGGTAATAAGTCAAATATTAGATATTTGTCTTACAATAAAATATCAAATATAATATATATTGTAAACTATAATTTATTACTAAATATCCTTAACACCCCACCGCAAGCTGAGCGTCGGATTTGAACGAATGTGAAGCTTGGATCTGAAAAATTCAAAGAGGTTGAGAAACACTTTTCGTGAAGATGTCAACAACCTGGTTCAGAGGAGACGTAGAGAAACACTTTCTTGGCCATCAAAAATTGCAGAGGGATCGCCGTTCAGCGGCGATGCTGCCTTAGCTTCAGCGAGAATATGTCTAACCCATGAAGAGGGATTGTCGCTTAGCGACGATGCTGCCTTGGCTTCGGCGAGAATATGTCTAACCCATGAAGAGGGATTGTCGCTTAGCGACGATGCTGCCTTGGCTTCCGCGAGAATATGTCTAACCCATGAAGAGGGATTGTCGCTTAGCGACGATGCTGCCTTGGCTCTGGTGAGAATATGTCTAACCCCAAGAAGTAGAAGGGGAAACCTAGAGCAAGGGACAAAGACAATGTTGAAGCCGGAAGAGTCGCCACATTGGGCGAAGGAGCCAATTTTGGCAAAAAGGGCCACCGGAAGAGTCGCCACATTGGGCGAAGGAGCCAATTTTGGCGAGAAGGGCAGCGGCAACTTGGTTGGCGAAGAGGCCAGTGCAGCGCCCAAATTCGAAAGGTAAATCTCTGCAGAAGATTGATAGGTTTAGGTTAGGATTTATGTGAAGGATGAAGGAAAAATTGGGAAGAAAATGAAAGAGACTATGTTTGGAAAAGGTGAGGTTGTATGTACAGAATATGGCAAAGGATGATTTGGAGGTCAAAAGGGTGGAGCCGAAAAGTAATCAATCGGCTCCGCCTGCGGCAGCCATGAAGACTGCCCCTGCGGCGTCAAAGCCAGTAGGGGTGGTGGAGAAGAAGATGAGTAGGGAATTCATAAGCCATTGAAAATAAGGGATTAAAGTTGTTAAACCGAAAGGGCTCTCATACCATAAGAATGTTTGATTAATCCACCACACTTAAATGGTGGGAAAATTATCTTATTTATAATCAAATAAATTACAAAGATATGGAAATAGTAATCAATGGAAAGATACCTATGGTAATAAGGCAAATATTAAATATTTGCCTTATAATAAAATATCAAATATAATATATATTGTAAACTATAATTTATTACTAGATATCCTTAACAATAAGGGTGTGGAAACCTTCTCCTAGCAAATGCGAAAGGGAAAGTCCAAAGAGGATAATATCTGCTAGCGGTGGATCTGGGTTCTTATAATGGTATCAGAGCCAGACACCGGACAATGTGTCGCTTTCTCGTTGTTCCTCGAAGGGGGAGAGACACGAGGTGGTGTGCCAGTAAGGATGCTGGGTCCCAAAGGGAGGTGGATTTGGAGGCGGTCCCACATCGATTGGAGGAAGAAAAGAGTGGCAACGAGGACGTTGGGCCCCAAAGGGGGGTGAATTGTGATGTCCCACATTGATTGGGGAGGAGAACAAACCACCATTTATAAAGGTGTGGAAACCTTCCCCTAGCAGACGCGTTTTAAAGCCTTGAGGGGAAGCCCGAAAGGAAAAGTCCAAAGAAGACAATATCTACTAGCGGTGGATCTAGGTCGTTACATTTTGATTGTGACCCGTAAGTTTAAAATTACCTATAAGTATCATTTTTTACGTCGTGTTTAATTATTAAAGACACGTATTTGAAAAAGTAAGCCAACGACATACAGAACGTTTTAGAATGGAAATTTGAACAATTCATCGTAAATTTAGGGTTTCGTCGAAGCTTACGAGTATGATTGGAATGGTAACGATGTTCCCATATAATTGGGGGTTGGGGATAAGGCATTACAAGTGGGTTTGGTTCATGTTTGGGTCCCATTTCATAGTGTTGTGGTTGGAGGATAAAATGGATGGTTGAATGTGAAAGAAATGAGAATTGTTTACTTGAGGGAATAAAGAAGATGGTATTAGAATGTGTTGGTTGGCCCTAGTTTGAGCATGGTCAAATCAAATAGGGTAGTCTTTGGGGCATGCCCAACCCCTTTTATCTTTGCTATGCCTCCCTTTGAGCTTATCCAAACTCATCTCCTATGCATTTAGGACCATATATATGTCTTAGATACAACAAATATTTATCTCTTTCAATGCAACATCATATCTATTTTAGTACACTATACAACCACCTTATTTTTCTCAAACGTCACATCGTCTGTTCTTTACCAATCTTTTGAGCTTATCCAAACGACCCTCTCTCTCAATATATCATGACTCTTGTTTAGAATATATTAGTACGATCTTACGTCGGTTGGAGAAGAATACGAAGTGTCAACAAGGATGCTGGCCCCTAAGAGGATGGATTGTGAGATCCCACATCGATTGGAGAAGGGGATGAAGCTTGAAAGAGAAAGCCCAAAGAGAACCATACCTGCTAGTGGTTGACTTGGATTGTTACGTTCTATTTCTTAATGTCCAAGATTTGGAATTCGAATTCGATACTTATTGGCCTTGACATTTTTCTATATTCCCAGCGACGTGAACACGTCATCTACATATCTTGAATGGTTTCTAAAAATGAAGATTATTCTTACAAACCAACCCGAGTCTTTAACATGTTTTGTTCTCACCCACGTAGAAATATTCCTATAAGGTCTCTCAGTGTGAGATCCCACATCGGTTGTAGAGGGGAACAAAGCATTCTATATTATAAGGGTGTGAAACCTCTCCCTAACAGGCGCGTTTTAAAATTGTGAGACTGACGACGATACGTAACGGGCCAAAGCGGACAATATCTGCTAGCAATGAGCTTGAGTTGTCACACTCAACATACAATTTCTCCAAGCTATATCTGGTAAAGCTATATGTGGTAGATAGTTATATACAGTAGATGGTTATATCTAGTAAAACTATATATAGTAAGCTAAACCATATATATATTGCTCAGGCGCAGCTTTGAAAATGTACTTTCTGTATTCTCTCTTACTGTACATATCTGTAGTCATCAATACAAAACATTTAGCCAATATTCTCATTGCATTTTCTCTATCTTGTTCTTTTGTGCATCTAGATCGAGCGTGTGCATTGTTGTGCGATCCTAACACATACGTAACAACTATCAATTCTTTTTAAGTCTTTATTGACCATAACTTCACATACTCAGAATCACTTTTATTCGAACGTAGTCTCGGTTCATTCATGTACCTCTACATGGATATTATTTCAATATTGTGCATTTGTGAATGCATCTCGCCCTCTCTTTGATTATATTATAAGATATTTAGAATAATGTCTATATAATGATTGATTACGCAATCTTATTTTATGAATCTACCAACGTGTGAGGAAGCATCTAGTATAAACTAAAGATGAACACAAAGATTATATATTTTGTGATTATCATTTTATTTTTATTTTTAAAGTAAACATTATGATTTTGGTTCACATTTGATAAGAACAACTATTTTCCACGCATGTTAAAAATTGAAAATGTTTGACTATATATTCAACGGTCATCCATTTAATTATGGATTAATTTAGAAAAAAACATGGTGTTGACCACGTTTATATCCTTTTACTAGTTGACCATATGATTTTTAAAATAAATAAATAATAAATAAAACCCATCTTTTCAACAACTCTAAACAATTTCACACTTGCCCTTTAAAAATATATATAAAATAAATAAATAAATAATAAAAAAAATATATATATTAAAACTAACTTAAGATTAATAATAATAATTATTAATAATTAATAATAATAATAATAATAATGGAAGTGGCTAAAATTGGAATTAATGGGATATAATTTATTTATTTATTTTTGGTGAAACGCATGGGATATAATTAAATTGTTGTCTTAATTAATAATTAGTAATTAGGTTTAAAAAAAAAAAAAAACATGAGAATTTTTTTTAACTACATTTTGGTGGTGTCTTACCTAAAGGGTGGGCCCCACGAGTTATTTAGTCAAGGGTTTGATGGCACCATGTTCGGACACGTGTCAAACATAATTTTGACCTAAATTATGGTTTGGTTGACCTCAATTTCACATGGATTGTTTGGCACTACTTTTTCATATATATTATTTGGAGCACCAATTTTTGTCCACCTTTTTATAATGACAAAATTACCATAAATATCAAGAAATTATAAGAACTCTAAAGACAAACGTGTTTGACTTGAAACAATTCTGACTTTTTTGCGTCAATCTATGTAGAGTGAATTGGACTCTTAGGAACTTCTATAAGGGCTGCTGTTCGATGGGTACACGAAAATGACATGCTAATAGGATGATTGGGTCGTGGGCAGCTCCTTTTTCAGGCGATTTATTAGAATTTTTCTAGAAAACATATGATTGAGAACAAAACATGCTAAAATGACTCGTGCTAGTCTGTAGAGATAAGGTTCTTTCTTATAAGAACTTCAGAACAAGTACAAGTAGCTAATGTGGTCGTGTTGCAGAAAACTGTAAGGAGTTATTACGTGTTGAATCTATATATATATATAACTCAATAAGTGAAAATATCCATTATTAGAGAAAGGAAAAAAAGTTGGTCCAATTTTTTGAGAGATGGGGAATGCATTTTGTCATCACAAATAAAAATTTATATTATTTTATTTTATTTTTTTAACAAATAATAATAATAATAAATGAGGAAAAAGACAGGAGAGAGAGAGGCCTTTTACGTGAACAGTCCAACGGCAAAAACTGCCGCCACGACCAAACTCCGTGAATCACGTGCCGGTTCGTGTCCCCTTAACATCTCCGACACCTGATGACGTGTTCATTTGATAAATTCTCATTTGTCCATTCACTTTCCGCCACGTGTACCCAAGAGATAGATGACTCTGAATGATATTCTATTAATGGTCAAAAAAGTAAATTCCTCTCCTTTTCCTTCCTTTTTCTTTTTTTCTTTTTTCATTTTTTTTCTCTCTTAAAAGAAAAAAATAAAATGTCATAATAAATTATAAAAGTATTGACTTTTGGGTTTGCCTTTGCTTTAAGGTTACGTCTAAAAAGAACTTAGTTCATATATTTATGACATTTGTCGGTGTTCCAAATTGCTTCTTTTTCTATTTTCATAAACAATTAAGAAATAAATATATACTTTTTTTAGATAGATATTACCCGTTCATCTCAGTTTCGAAAAAAAACGAACTTCAATTGCGAAGTTTAAGGCATGTTTTTCGTTTTCGATCGAAGTACATAGACAATGACAAGACAGCAAAACTTATTAAAAAAATCCAAAAGTTTTTAAATTTTGCATGAAGTTTATATATGAAATAAAACGAGTATGAATTTCTGTTTATTAAAAAATAGTAAAACTTTTATCCTATCCAGATTTATTAGGGTTTGAGAATTGATTTGTCTAACTCTAATTGGTTTGGGTCATTTGAGCTAATGGACAAGAATGACAAATACATTTGGTTAACATATAATTAGATAGAGCTTATTTGTGATTTTCGTGCTGAACCCAGTAAACGAACAAATAGATCGTCTTTCCATAAATGTTGAACGAAAGTTTTTTTTTTCCTTAACATGGGTCGAGGAAGTGTCTGATTTCCAACATCCCGTACCATCACTACAATCGCCTCTTACTAGATCATTATGACTCCTACGTTTTTGGATCAGCACGTCGAATGTCAACAGCATGTTGGTTCTTCACCGAGACAGACAAATAGTGAAGAAATACCTACTTTCTTATGATTCGGTTTTATCTACATACCTCTAAAAAAGTCAAACATACAAAAGATGAAGAGTAAGTTTGACTTTTGTATCGAGAAAAAAAAAAAAGGAGAGAGAGAGGATTGACATGATAATGCAAGCCCAATTAAGGCCCATACGATAAGCCCATTTGAGGCCCATCACTATTTTATTTTAACTTTGGGCCCATTTGAGGCCCATTTAACTTTTGGGCCCATTATTATTTTATTTAATTTAAAGCCCATGTGAGGGTGGCTTTTGGGAAAAAGACAAAAGTTGGCCCATTATCATTTTATATTTTATTTTCTTTCATTAAATATTCATACCAACTTTATATTCATTAATTATTTAATTTCTTTTCCAAAAATTTATAACGAGGTTAGACGTTTAAATTCTTATACTCAAAATTATTATATTTAAGTCGATTTATAAAAAAAATTAATAATTTTAATTATTAACGTGTACTTATTTATTTAAAATTAGAGGTTCAAATCTTCGTATCACATGTATTATATTAATTTTTTTTTCAATTTTGACTATTATTAATAATTATATATTTTTGAAATAAAATATAAAATTTTAACGTTTAAAACTTTTTTTAATTTTTAGAGATATAAATGAAAACGTCCTCGGAATATTTTGAATAATTTAACTTTTTGTCTCTCTTTTTTTTTTTTTTTTTTAATAAAAAAACTAACATTTAAAAAGCATCTTTTTAAATTTTTATGAATGAAGATAAAACTATTAATATTCTATACCTTTTTATATTCCTTTCATTTATCAATAATTATGTAACTTTTTATATTCCAAACCACTTTTTAAATTCTTATAAATGAATGTAAATTATATATATATATATATATAAAGATTTATTGATTTAATTCAAATTAATGGTAATGTCACGGGCCCATCATTCCCATTTTCGATGTGAGATCTCACAATTCACCTATATACAAGGCCGAGCATCCTTGCTAGCATTCGTGTCCTATCAATGTGAGACCCCCCCAATCCACCCTCCTTTAAGGTTCAGCGTCCTTGTAGGCACACTCCCTCGTGTCCACACCATTCAGGGTTTAGTTTTCTCATTGACACATTGCCTAATGTCCAGTGTGAGACTCCCCATTCCCATTTTCGATGTGAGATCTCACAATTCACCTCTATACAGGGCCCAAAATCCTCGCTACCATTCGTGTCCTATCAGTGTGAGATCCCCCAATCAGCCCTCCTTCAGGGTTTAGCGTCCCTGTAGAGTGTCCACACCATTTAGGGTTTAGCTTTCTTATTGGCACATCGCCTAATGTCTAGTTCTGATACCATTTGTAACGCCTTAAGCCCACCGCTAATAGATGTTGTCATCTTTAAGGTTTCTCTCAACGTTTTTAAAACACGAGATTTTCGAAGTAACGGATAGAAGCAAAAGGTGGGGAAAGAAAAGGAAAGGATACGTCAGCATTTACGTTTCTTTTTGTTTGTCCATTTTCTATTCTGAAAAAACGTCCCCACACTCTTCACTCACTTTAAGGCGCACTCTCTCTCTCTCTCTCTCTTTCTCTCCGAGAAGAACGAATAAACCCATGAGAGAGTTTGGTATTAGTAGGCCAAACCCAAACCCAAATTACCTCTGTTCTCTCTCTGATCACTCCCCTCAAGAACCCTAATTTCACTTCTTTTTCCAACAAAAAAAAAAAAAAAATTAAAAAAAAAAAACCATTCTTTCTCCCCACCCTCTTCCCATTTCTTGGTTCTCTCAAATGGGTTCTCTTTGATTCCGTCTCTTAATCCCAAATTCCACCTTACCCGTCTGCTCGGATTTTCCAAATGGACTGAGAAACCTGTTCTTTCTCTTTAATTTTCATATTTTTCATATTTCCCATCTGGGTTTTCATTCTATGGCCGCGGTTGCTGAGAATTCCGGTGAGGCAGCGGCTGCCAAGAATTTTGATCCGCAGATGAAACCCAAATCACAATTTGATGCTAATAACCTCGCTGAAATGTTCAGTAATTTGAACCCTTTGGCTAAGGAGTTTTTCCCTTCCTCCTACTCTCATCATGATCGCCAAGATTTTCAATTCTATTATCAAAACAATACTCGATCGTCGGCCAAAGCTTTTCACGTCGCCGATCAACTGTTGGACGGTGATATCAATCGCAGGGTATTCTCTTTTTTTCCCCCCCTTGAATTCTTTAATCTGATCTGCTTTTCCTGTTCTTGTTTCGATTTGGGATTTTGGAATTCAACCCATAATTGAAATGCTGGAATTGGATTGAATTATGTTTATGTTCATGTTTAATCTAATGAGTTTTATTCTGGGATGTGCTATTAGTATGATTTACTGTCGTTGACCCTGGAAATTCTTGATCATATCTACATTCAATCCATAATTTCATTGCTCGAATCGGTTCGGTCGAATTTTTGTTTGATCTGGGACTGTTTGTTCTTACTGATTGTTTTTCAAGATAATGTGTATATGCTTAATGCTATGAAGTTTACTTGTGAATTGTTCATTGTTGTGGTTTGTTCAATTCTTCCCTACATTCCCATTTCTCATGCTATTTTGGAGAATCGTTTTCGATTGAAAAAGCTTTTGTGTTCGCCTTCCGATCATCGTTTAGATTGCCTCGGATCTGTTAGTACAACAATAGCCAGTCGTTATCTGCCTGGAATGATGAAGCTAATTAAATTATTATCCGGGTCGATTCGAAAATATAATCAAAATTGATGCTTCATCATATTGCCTTAAGTTCTTATCTCTGTATTAGGCTCTTGAGACCGATAACGTTCTCTACGGTCTGACTCTATTACTATTACCAATATTTGAAGAATGCTTGTCTGAACTGTGGCTTGTCGATAAATAGAACGATAGGACCGTTCCTTTTTCGTAATTCTTGTAACATATTGACCATGTTGAGATTATCGAGCTCCATTGGCATGCTTTCGTATTGGTGGACGCATGATAGCATGTAGTAAAATATTCCTTTCGTATCTCGTAACACTCTGTTTTGCTCCTATATGAAAAGAGTTGTGATGCCTTTATAAAATTGTTTAATTTTTAGAATCTTTAAAGGAATGAATCGCCATGAATTCAATTGAATGATATCGAACTTTTTTCAGAGACGAAGCGACTTTAATAACCAGGGGAGAAGAAGAATGAATAACAATAGATCTGTCAGAGCTCAGCAAGAGGAAAGTATAAGGAGGACTGTCTATGTATCTGATATCGATAAGGATGTGAGTATCGGTCATATCTTTACAAGCTTAGAGTCTTCGTTATAATGCTCGAGATAATTTTAGAATGAGACGTTTGTTTCTAAAATCTAGGTCTCTGAAGAGGAGCTCGCCAAGGTATTCAGGGAGTTTTGTGGTTATGTAAGTATTCTCCATCTCTAGAACATTATTTCGCCTCACGTTTGCAGAAAAGAAAGTGTTTTCTGTGTACTTTGACGAGCATGAACTTCGATCCACCGACTCGAATTAAGCATTCTCCTTTTCTTGAGTTCTTATGTTCGAACGAGGCGCTGATTTGGTTTATATTATTGAATATTCTTCGAAACTTAATCGAAAACGTTGCTTACGTGGAAATTTTATATCGTTAAAGGTTAATGATTGCCGAATATGTGGCGATCCCCATTCAGTTCTTCGTTTTGCTTTTGTGGAGTTTGCTAATGAGCGTAAGTTAATCTTCACACCTTCATGAATTTTTCTGAAAAAAGAAGTATATAAGTTGATCTTACATGCCACCCTGGAATGTTTTGGCAACAGATAGTGCTAGAACAGCCATAGGCCTTAGCGGGACGGTGGTCGGGTCTTATCCAGTTAAGGTATTGCCTTCAAAGACTGCCATTCTTCCTGTGAATCCTACCTTTCTCCCTAAGGTATGGCGTTTCGTGATCTCTTCCTATACGGGTATATTCATATTCTCCGTACAAAAGTTCTCGTGGTAACCTGATTCGATCTTTCGTTCTTATACGTTTATTACAGTCAAACGATGAATGGGATATGTGTACAAGAACTATCTACTGCACAAATATTGATAAGAAGGTAAAATCTTCACTTCTTCCCAAACTAAGAAGAAAATTAGTGCATGGATTCCCATAAATCAAGCATCTTTGTTCTTTAATCAATTCTTCTGCTATGGTTTGTGGTAATCGGGGTCGGTTTTCGTAACTTCTTCGACGTGTACTAGCCTCGTGCATATAGAAAGATCAAGTTCGTTACTTTTTCTTCGTATCTCTGCTCCGGTGCTGTAGATTTGCTTTTCTAGATCAAGTCTTAGATTATGCAATTACGTAAAATATACCGACTTATTATCTGATGACACGGTGGTGCGGATGTTTCCAAATTTGATATCATTTTATCTGCTTCTTGTCCTTCCATACTCCTCGTTCGATCTCCTTCAATCTCAATCCGAGGTCGACAACTCCATGTTTTTTGTTTACAGGTATCTCAGGCTGAAGTTAAGAGTTTCTTTGAAACATCTTGTGGTGAGGTAAGATATATAGCTTATACAAAGAGGGCATATTCGTGTTGGCACGTTTTCGACGATTTTAACTGATAAATCTTCCGTTTGAGCTTAGGTAACTCGCTTGAGGTTGTTGGGGGATCAGCTGCATTCGACCCGTATAGCGTTTGTCGAGTTTGCTATGGTAAGCGTTTTCTTTGCTCTGCTTAGATATCTTGTTGGTTACTTTTTTTTTTGTAAGAACAGCTCTGTTTGTTTGTGTGAACAGGCAGAGACGGCTCTTCAAGCACTGAATTGCAGTGGCATGATCTTGGGATCTCAGCCAATCAGGTCTGGTTAAGCTCTCACTGTTCTAAATATATTGGTTCATACATTTGTTCACTTGCATTGTTTCATGAAAATTTGTAGGGTAAGTCCTTCTAAGACGCCGGTTCGGCCACGGGTTACTCGCCCGGGAAGCATGAAGCCATCTTGAACAGGCAAACTCCGAATGTCCCAAGTGTTGGTGGTAAACTTTGATTACAGTAGTTATAAGTATAGGTTGGACAATGAAATTCAGACAAGTTGTGAATTGTTTGAAGTGTTGGTGAAACTTTTAGCTTCTGTGGCTGAACTTGTTCATAACTCTTCTTCAATTGAAGTTCTTCATATCACTGAGTTTCAATCTTAAAAACTGCTAAATGTTTGGTTTCTTTAAGTGTTTTTTGAGTTATTCTATGGCATGTTAGATTGATATTGTATGGCCTGCTTTTGCTGCTGCTGCTGCTCTGCTTCCACTATGTTCTTGAATGAAGAACCCTAACCCAACAAACACAAATTTGATTCCTTTAGGTTGATTTTCAATCCTGTCACAAATCCAACTACATGAACTAGTTTTACCCTTTAAATAGGAACGATTAGCCAACCTTGCGGTGGCTAAAGGATTAGACGTCCCCCATGTTACGGTTTCCTGTGGCCCAAACCCAGTGCCACTGAGTTGGGCGAGAATAGCTCTGACTCTTTGATGGCTATCTTCTATACCGTTGAATGTGTGGTATATTTTGTCTAATGCTATAAAACTGTCAGTCACATTGTACTAGTTTCAGGGAGATATTGTTCATCCATGACGATCAATGTCATCCATGAAAATATCTTCGTAGTGTAAAGATTTCACTCGTAAACCCAATTTCCACAAATTACCTCTAAGGAATCTCCGTATCCTTGCAAACATGCATTAGAAATTTTATAGGGACATAAAATGAAATAGGAGACAAAAACGGGGACTGAGAAAGATTCTCCATCTTTACTCCGTGGACATCTCTACTAAAATCATGATATGATGCGAAAGACAGTAAACCAAAATTTATTGATCACGTGTACATAAACAAACGAAAAAAAAAAACAAACGAAAAAAAGAGTAAAAAGTAGAAAAGAATGAAAGAATTATATCAAATAATACTGGTAACAAAGATCATCATAAGAACTATCTAAAGCTCATCAATTCTTGGCATCTCTCGCAGCACTCTTTGGAACTCCTTGAACGATGAATCTCTCAAAAGACTCGAGTTCCGGGCATCGTCACCATGTCGATTCTCCTCCGCCACCGGGTCCTTCCCCGTCAGCTTCTGCACCACCTTCTTGAAGCTCTTGGCATCCGTTTGCACATACTTGGTGTCGATAATCACAACCCGAGTCGAATAAGCTGCCATTGATGGAGAAAAAGGAGAGGTTTTTGGATTCAGAAGTGAAAAAGGAGGAATTTTGAGAAGTGGGTTTTGATGGGTTTGAGGGTTTTAATGGAAGGAGTGAAGGGTTTTTATAATTACAGAAGAAAGAAAGAAAAATTAAGAGTTTTAAATTTGGAGATGAAGGAAGTTGACCGTTATGTTGTATGGATTGGATTAAGTCATAGCAAACCAATGTAGAAAACAACACTTATAATTAATGACATGTAAGCTCTATTCTTTGACTTTAAAACGCTAATTTATTGCCCGAAGTCTCTTTCACTTTACGATTAAACGAAGAACGAGAGAAGAAATTGAGAGAGATTTTTACATGTTAACTAAACGGAAATAGAGACGAACAAGTTCTTATTTGAATGTGATATCAGTTCATTCACTACAAGAAATAATTGATATGATAGTTTACGAAAAACGCTATTGTAGACTTTTTATAATATTTTTCGTAAGTCGTGACCGTCCAAACAAACGAAGAAACGAAAAAGAAGAACAAGAGAAGATTAAATATGGACTTTTTGGTTTGAAAAGACACAATATTTAATAATCTTTGTGGACTTTTTGAATTTGTCAACTCTCATGAAATCAATGTTTTCCAATTGTCTTCCTCTTAAAGGATTTTTACATTGTCCTCAATCTTCTAGATCTTATGTATTATGTGACGTAATGATACTAAATTCTCGTGATTATTTGCGTGTTTATAGACAGAGATGTTTATTAGACAAGACTCGTTCCTGTCACCTCTTTTAATCTCCATCACCACACAATTCTCCATTTATTTTTTGCATAGGTCGGGGCAAAAATTATCACAAAAAATTTGTAACAGCACAAGCTCATCACGGGCAGATATTGTCTCAATATTTGCTAGTGGTGGGCTTGGGCTGTTATAAATGGTATCAGCAAAGGTCTGTGAAAATCTCTGCCGATGCATTTTAAAATCTTGAGGGAAGCCCAGAATGAACTAGACCGTTACATTACTCACAAGAATCGGATTCTCGATCGAAAATTGCATGGTTCGAACTAAATGTAAGTTGAAGGCTTATACTTTCCCCACCCACTCAATTTGTGTTTGAAAATTGCAATAAATTAATAATATTTGTAATATTCGTTGCTTGAATATTGTGTAACTTTATCCAATCATATTTTGATAAACCAAAGTTAAGGATTTAAGTAAAGAATATCACAATACAAAATGTCACTTTTTTTCATCTTTTCTTTTTGAAAAAAAAATAATAATAATAATAATAAATTTCATATTCGCTCCCCTCCACCCCAACGTCCTCACACCATACGCATCTACTATGGAGAGGGTCTAGCCTTGTAACGGCTCAGATCCACCGCTAGCAGATACTGTCCTCTTTGAGCTTCTCTCACAGCTTTAGTTTCCACACCCTTATAAAGAGTGCTTTGTTTTCCTCCCCAACCAAAGCCCCCTTTGGGGCCCAGCATTCTCGCGGGCACTTATTCCTTTCTCCAATCAATGTGGGACCACCACCAAATCCACCCCTTTGGGCCCAACGTCCTTACTGGCACACCGCCTCGTGTCTACCCCTCTTCGGGAAACAACGAGAAGGCTGACACATCGTCCGGTGTCTGGCCCTAATACCATTTGTAACGACCCAGATCCACCGCTAGCCCAAAGAGGACAATATATGCTAGTGGTGGGTCAGGGTCATTAACTGACTCTAATACCATTTTATAATAGTTCAAGCCCACAATTAATCCGCTTTTGGCCCATTACATATGATAACTATATATTAAATTTTTTAATCAAGTACATACAATGACGATGAAGGATGTAATGTCGTACGTTAAGCAAGATATTCTAACAAGTATCATGCTTTCTACGAGCATAGAGACTCATTTACGTGTAAATATTAATACAGTATGATAAAACATTACTGAACCAATATTAATACAGTATGCTTTCTACGTGTAAATATTAATTTCAAATACAGTATGATAAAACATTACTGAACCAATATTTAAAAATAATATATGAAATAAAAAATAATTTTCATCGTAACGATTGAAAATAGGGTTGGTATGGAATTAGTGACCAACTCGATTAATTAAATAAAATCAAATGACCAATAGTCGAATAAATACGACTTAAAATTTAGGATAAAAATAAGAAAATAGCGAATAAATAATGGTTACAAGAACATAAATAATGGAAGATTATTAAAATTTTGATACATTAGGTGAACCAAACATCCAAAAATTGGTACATCATTTTCCCGAGAAACAAACAGAAAATAACAACAATAAATAAATCTAAATAAAATTGTCGTTTGGGAGCTCTCTCGAATGTTTGGATTGACTTTGATTTAAGATAAAATGAAATTTAAATTATTTATTTAAATCAAAACAATTTGTTATATTTATTATTATTATAATGGAATAGAGGGAAGACGATGTCATCACGTGATTTGGCTAACTGTTCAACCGACTTTCACCTAGTCGATATATATATAGAGGCTAACTGTTCAACCGACTTTCACCTAGTCGATATATATATAGAGGTAAATATACACTTTCACCTAGTCGATATAATAAATTATGTGATGTCTCACGTTGGTTGGAGAGAAGAACAAACCACCATTTACAAGGGTGTAAAAACCTCCCCTAGCATACGCGTTTTAAGGCCTTGAGGGGAAGTCCAAAAAGAACAATATCTGCTAGCGGTGGGTCGCGGTTGTAGACACGAGGCGGTGTGCCAGTAAGGACGCTGGCCCCAAAGGGGGTGGATTTGAGGGCGGTCCCACATTGATTGGAAGAAGGAAAGAGTGCCAATGAGAACGTTGGGCCCCGAACGAGGTGAATTGTGATGTCACACATTGGTTGGGGAGGAGAACAAACCACAAAGCTTGGAGAGGAAAGCTCAAAGAAGACAATATCGATGAAGCAATTATCTAGATAAGGACAATATCTATGGTAAACTATAATTTAGTACTAAATATCCTTAACTATAGGATCTAATATTAATTTTTAATCTAACCTACATTTAATTTTTAAAATATTATTGAAACTTTTGAAACGTAATAAAAAATAAAAAATGACGTATATATATATATATATATATATATATATATATATATAAATGGTGAAAAAGAAGGGTTTGATGTGGGCGACACAAGTCAGAAAATCTGGAAATTCTGGTCAACAAATTTAACGGTATGATGCACATCTCAACAAATGTGGGCCCCACTCTCCTTTTTTTTTCTTTAATTTTATTGAATCATTAACAATAATAATAACAATAATAATAATAATAATAATAATAATAATAATAATAATAATACGGCCCCACTTAATTTACACCCACGCGTGTATTACACTCTCTTTGGTCAAAGTCAAAGTTCTTCATGCTTCCATTGAGATTTTTCTAAGAGGATATAGGTGCAGAATAAGTAATCGAGTTAACGTTCACGAGACAATCGTTAGATATAAAGAGAAAAATAGCTAGTCATGTTTATGATCAAACCTACCGACAACATCAGACTATTTTATAATTCCTTAAGGAAGAAGAGTACAAGATAAAGATAAGGTCAGAAGCGATTTTGTCGAGAGATGAAGCAAATACGATCATTTCTATCTTGCTTAATAGTCAAAGGGAGGACGATCATGTTTATTGGTTCAAAGAGAAAGATCAGTAACATACTGTTTTGAAAGTTATGGAACCTTTGTAATCGAAAAGTGTTATTTCTATGGCTCCTTTATAAGCTTTGAATAAATCTTTTCGAGATTCCTTACGGGAAGCCACGAGATATATAGCTTGGTATTCTCCTAACAATACACGCTAAAGGAATGTAATAATGCAATGTTACGAGCCTACATGAACTATAGTGGGGATTTTCTCGTGATGCAACATGGAAAGGGATCGAGCAGCAAGGTGAGACTGATTGGTTGTTGAGATATCATGCTGGCAATATCACATATATATTATGAACTAAGACCCATGCATTTATGACTATCTTTATTGCTAGATTCTCTCTATTTTCATTCTCTGTAGCTACTCAATCTCGTGTCTATTCAACTTATACATATTTACGAGAAAACCCCTAAACTTTGTTAAAATTACTTTTAGAGTATAAAGTAAGACCGAGAATGAATGTAACATAATCGGAAATCAGTGGTAGTGTTTAACTTTTAGGGTATAAATTAAGACCGAGAATGAATGTAACATAATCGAAAATCAGTGGTAGTGTTTAAGTATGAGTTTCTCTGTTACATTATTTTAGGTCTTAATTCTTACAGATCCACCACTAGCAGATATTGTCTTCTTTGGGCTTTCCCTTTCGGACTTCCCCTCAAGGCTTTAAAACGCGTCTGCTGAGGGAAGGTTTCCACACCCTTATAAATGGTGGTTTGTTCTCCTCTCCAACCAATGTGGGACATCACAATCCACCTCCCTTCGGGGCCCAACGTCCTCGTTGCCACTCTTTCCTTCCTCCAATCGATGTGGGACCGCCCCCAAATCCACCCCCTATGGGGCCAGCGTCCTTACTGACACACCACCTCGTGTCTACCCCCTTTGGGGAACAGCGAGAAGGTTGACACATCGTCCAGTGTCTAGCTCTGATACCATTTGTAACGCCCCAGATCCACCACTAGCAGATATTGTCCTCTTTGGGCTTTTCCTCAAGGCTTTAAAACACTAGGGAAAGATTTTCACACCCTTATACATGGTTGTTTGTTCTCCTCCCCAACCAATATGGGACATCACAATTTTCGTCTAGAATTTTAATAAATTTTTAGTACTAAAGTCGTCGATAATATTAAAATTAAAAAAAAAAGAAAAAAAAAAGAAAAAAGAAAATGTATACCATAAACAAACAAAATTAAAGCTTTGAAAGGAAGAAAAATAAAACATTAAATGCCAAAAATGACAATGAGAGAGAGAAAGTGGACGACACGGCAAAAAGAGGCGCGTGATGGCGAGAGAAAAAGAAAGGCGGTCGGATGAGTCAGCTCCTCCTTTCGGCTTTATGATGATGTTGATGATGGCTCATGATGATGATGAATGCAATACCCTTATGTATGTATGTATGTATGCATGCATTTATGTATGTATGTATGATGGGATGGTCGAGAGATTATTCTTTCCTTGCTTCGTCACTCCACCGCCCGTTCCTTGCTTCAATCAATCCCTCGTCCAATTCTCAAAAAATTTCCATCAATATTAAAATTTCCCGTCGGATTACGAACATCAAATCCAAAAGAAAACAAACCCATATTTTCAATCTTCCTTTTAAGAATTGAATTTAATCCAATTTTCCTAATTTCTTTTTTGCTTCTCGTTGTACGCGTTTGCAAAAGCCGAAGCTTAATAAGAGAGAACCCATACAGTGTTTATAGTCTCTCTCCCTCTCTCGCGCGCGCTCTGAGAGAAGAAGGTTCTGTTCATGTTCCTCTTCTTGATAGCAAACTATTTCTCTCTGTCTTCATTCTCTGTTCTTATACAGATTCTTTGTTTATCTTCACTCCACATTTTGTCTTCTTCAATTCCCAGGTGGGTTCGATTGAATTCCCCTTTCTCCTTCGTTCTTCTCTTTGATTCTTCTTTCTGTGGCTGAAGAATCACTCAATTCATGTTCGTTTCTGTTTTTCTTTCTTGTGTGTTCTTTGTTTTTGAATTCTGTTCTTGTTCCTGCAGTTGGGTCTCTTATTTTGTTGATGTTCCGCAATTACTCGTGTTTTTTTCTGTTAATTTGTAGTGGAGGTCTGTATTTAGTGAAGTGGGTTGGTTTGATTTTCTTGTATATCCTTCTCTTTTGATCAGAATTTGTCTCCACCTCTTGAAATTATGGTGGGTTTTGGCTCATAATGCTTCTGCGCTCAAGCTAGGGTTCGTCCCAAATTTTGATTTCGATCTTCCAGCTGTGTGGCATTTCTTATTGAATTCCTGTTTTCTTTGTGTTTCTTTGCTTCTGGCATCGTTTGGATATTGATTGTAGTTGAATATTACTTGCAGGCGTGAAAAATTAGGGTTCTGAGCCATATTTTCTTTCTCTTTATTAGGGCTTGATTTTGTTTGGTTGAGCATTACAAGTTCTTTAGGGATGAAATTGACAAATGATTACAAGTTCTTGATGTTGTTCTTGTTTTTCTTTCATGTTATGTAGGATTGTGAGGATATCTCTTTGCTGCGGGTATCACGCATGACACAGGAGTGTATCAGATGGCTATTGTATTGTAGCATGAGGAGAGTTTATAATTTCAAGTTATTACATGTTAAAACAAGGAACTAGTATAACTCATGCGGTTCCTTGTTTATTGCAATCGTTAGAAAGCTTTTGCCGATATTGCTGTCGGTTTGTTCGTCTCACGATCTCGAACAATAGTTAAATTCAACGAAATTCTTATTTCATGGGTAATAAGCTCGGAAGGCGGAGACAAATGGTTGATGAGAAGTATACAAGGCCTCAAGGGCTTTACAACCATAAAGAAGTGGATCATAAGAAACTTAGGAAACTCATACTTGAATCGAAGCTCGCTCCGTGTTATCCGGGAGATGAAGAATCCGCGTCCGATCTTGAAGAATGCCCCATATGCTTTCTGGTTTGTCATCGCTCTTGATGGCTTTGTCTCGTTCATTTTTTCCTTGTCTTCTTCGTTGGTCTCATTCGTTTTTTGCCCTTCCGTTTCAGTATTATCCAAGTCTCAATCGATCGAGATGTTGCATGAAAAGCATTTGTACAGGTACGTATAGCGGGATAAGTTTTACAAATGATTTATGATATGAATTCATTCAATCTGATTTCGCTTCTTTTTCCAGAATGTTTTCTACAGATGAAAGTTCCGAATTCCACCCGGCCTACGCAGTATCCTTTTTCACGACTCTCGTACCTCCTTATTGCTTTTTTAGTTTACTTTAAAGTGTTACTTCATCAATGGCATGCTTGTATATCTTAACTTGAGGAGGTGTCCTTTTTGCAAAACCTCGAATTATGCTGTGGAGTATAGAGGTGTGAAATCAAAAGAAGAGAAGAGCTTGGAGCAAATTGTAAGACTCGATAATGTCGTATTTGGTATTGTTTTTTTATTAGAACTAAGGGATATCTAAATCTTCTGTCCCGATCGAAACCTACCAGGAAGAACAGCGTGTTATAGAAGCAAAGATTAGAATACGACAGCAGGAACTTCAGGATGATGAGGAAAGAATGCAGAAAAGACTTGAATTAAGTACCTCAAATGTCGGTACTAATGTCGAGGACGGTGAAGACAGCCCTGCAGCTGGTAGGCTTTTACATCGTTCAGGTGTTTCGTCTGTGAAATTCTTTTCTCGCTTCTGAGTATTTATCATCGTTTTATGTGCTTTATTTTGCCAGTTCCATCTTCTCAATCTCCTGCCGAAGATGAGGAAACGGTTAGCTTGCAAGATTCTTGTATGACCCAAATCAGATCGCCACCGCCTCCTATTCCTATTAGAAGCAACAGGTTCTTTTCGTTCTGTTCTGATTTTGCATACCGAGCACGTTTTGATTTGCTTTGCTTCAAATACGTTTCTGCAAATGATCACTCTCTCTCTCACACACACACACGTGCGCACAAAATTTTAACAGTCATCGAATAATTTACGAATTTGAACCCTTCAAAATGATTTTGTACCGAACATCGCTCTTCCAGTAGTTTTAACTTTCGCTCGTTGCTTTATTTCCTTACCTGCATTTTGGACAGAGAATAAGTTGTTTTCTCCACATATTTAAGGTATTTATCTGTAATGAACACTTGGTGGGTATCTAGACACTCCTTAAGAAAGCTCTCTAATACACTTGATTTTTTAAAAAGATATAATTTAGCGTTAGCTGCCCGAAATGGTCAGACGGGAAACGAGTGATACCTAGCATGTCCTTATTATCACTAGATCCAACATAAAAGCATATTTTCTCTAGCTTTTGAGAGGTAAGGACGATATCAATTCCGATCACTTGCAATTTACAAATGATTCGAATGTTCAGTGAATCAAATGATATTCCTTGATCTTATTAATTGGAGTGTCATTTTGGTGGTTCATGAATTAGGGTAGGCTCATTAGTGGAAGAAGCCATTGGGGTTTCTTAGGGAAGAATAATTTGCAAGTTGAGTAGTTTTCTTCTTTTCGAGATAGACTGCAGTAAAAAGATTTCATTTTAGAGGGCTCCTCGATTCGTAAGTAGTCTCTACGAATGTTTTACCGAATAAGTGGTGGCATAAGGTCACAATCTTACTATAAATAGAGTAGGTTGTGATCCTCACGTGCAGGATAAGGCAAAGGGGCAATATGGAAATGGTGCCCAACTGGTGCTATGATATGACCAAGGAAGATGGTGCATCATTTGAAAGATGTACATTGAAGCCAAGATGGGGCATAACCAAGATAGAGACAACAAGTAGACAAGAGCGTTAAAGATAGGTTTGATAAGGGTCGGGTAGGGCAACATGCCTTAATCTCAAAAGTCGGGGGTCTAAAGGAATTTGGGCATGTGACTTTGGAGTTAAGTCCGTCTATATGAAAGATGAAAGCTTGCAAAATCTGGTATGAATTGGACGCTAGATGGTCGCTCCACGAGACCGTGTAACCGTTCACTAAAATTATGTTTGCTCCTGTCAGACCAAAAATGTCCCAGAAGGTACTATAGGGAGAGGCATGGTGTCAGCTTTCCACCATCCCTAGACCCTTAGGCACATATGTGCGTCACAGTGTGGGCAAGCGTTACAAGACGAATGTCTCGGACGACTTTCTTTGAAATGGGTCTTTCAAAGACAATGTCGAACGATGCAAGTGTGCTGACATTATGTCCCCCAATGTGTCGGAGGTTGGTATATACCCCGCTATCAAGTACGGAATTCGTAAATGACTTAACATGAACACGAGAGGGTCCATGCCTTGATAGAACTCGGATGAATGGATTTTCTAGATGCCCCGATGATATGAACGACATATGGGTTAGTTCTCGATAGTATGCCCAAGCGAGCTACAATGGTGATGACATCATGATATGTGGTCCATATTGTTGAGAACTAAGATGACAAGATGAGATGCAACATTGCATGTAAAAGATCTTGACCCCAAGTTAAAGGTAAGGTCGAATCAAATGACTTGGCTTAGTGTAGAGGTAAGTCAGATAGAGTCATAGACGATTGAACGTGCACGCACGTGCTGCATGTGTGGTTAAATAAGCTTAGACTCCGCCTGAGTTGTTCAGTTGACGAAGACAAACCTCGCCTAAGGTTTGACGAAACCACAAAGCTGGACGAAAGATGTGAACGAGGCTTGAGTTTGTTAAGGCTTGTCAAGGAAATACATTATGTCCTATCAAATCTTTTTGTTGCCTTTTCCTTGGCTTTTTACACGTTGTGTCCCTACTTTATTGGTTTTTCTGGCTGCTATCTAATAATCTCCCATTTAGAACTTTCAGGGATGATGAATTTGACCTCGATCTCGAGGACATAATGGTCATGGAAGCAATCTGGCTCTCGATTCAGGTAAATACCTCGACGTAATGATGTCCCAACGAGTTTTAACATCTATTATATAATCTATGGAGCCTGAAAATTTTGATGTACTCTAGTGCCAAACCGACCAAGCAACGGTTAACGTTGTGTAGTAGCTGTAATCACGTTCCAATTACCGAGTAGGGTATGGTTTCGTTCATCTTCACTGTATTAAAACTGTATAAAAATTTGAAATCTTCAGGAGAAAGGAAGGCATAAAGATCCAGTGTACGCTGAGGCTGCTTCTTCTGATCAATATGCTGCAACAGAAGCTCGATATATCTCTCCAGCCGCCATTCCGTTAGCTGGAACGTCATCGTCGTCCCCGTCTGGAGGTCTTGCTTGTGCCATAGCTGCTCTTGCAGAGCAGCAGCAGATGGGCAGAGGACCGACACCCACTTGCACGAATGGAGATTCACCCGTCTTCAACATGCTTCCTGGAGCCACGGAGTTTTACAGCAGGATGAACGCCAATGAAGAAAGCTATCCACCCGCGCAAGTCTCGATCAACTCAGAAAGTTACGCACCTGCACAAGTTTCAATCGACACGGTACCAGACTGTAGGATGATGTTAACAAGAAATGAAGGAGAGTGGAATCTTGACCATCAATCAGAAGAAGCTGAAGCTGGGACGAGCTACCCGACATCGGATTCAACCAAAGACAATGGTACTGAATGTGCCTTACCGACAGCCAACGCTATGGACGGTGGAAACCAAGCGACAATGCCGATCATTCCTCAGAATTTTGAAGAGCAGATGATGCTCGCCATGGCTGTTTCTCTAGCAGAGGCTCGAGAAGTGTGTACTGGACCAGGTCATTCCTGGCAGGAGTGACTCTGATCATATCTAAACTCGAAAATTTGGATGTAGCCAATATGAACATAGTCGAGCTGCAAACTAGAGAATACACACAAGGAGTGGCATGATGTTTGTTTCAAGGTGAAGGTAGCAACTCCTCTCGCGCTCGGGCCCCTCGCGTGAAAAACGAAAAAAAAAGAGAAAAAAGGAATCAAATTCTTTTAGTGAGTTAAAAATTTGGTGGTTCATTCAAGTTCATGCTTGGAAATGTTTCCTTTTTTTTTTTTCAATGATTTGAAATCTTGTTTCAGTTTATAATGTTGTATGATCTCTATATGTAAAGTATGTCTCCTAGATCCATTCACGTTATGACAATCCTTGCCTATCAAATGCTTCTTCTTATTGAATGTTCTTCGATCATCGTAATTTCAACGGTAATCGATCTCTTATCTATCAAGATCGAATGAGATCGAATGTCCAGATTCGAACGATTTGAAGGTGTGAAAGAACATCCAGAAGTGGCAAAAGTTGAAACTTGTGGACGTCGTTCATTCCATGGCTCATCCCTTTATAGCGTATCTTTCTCGTTCTCTCATTTCCATTAGCAATCAATCAATCACCTTGAGGAATTCCCCATGGCGATGGCCGCCATTGTCAAGCTCTCGCTTCTCGCAACCCTAATCCTTTTGATACTCAGGCCCGCCTACTCGGAGCTTCCTCCGTCGTGCAAGCGCATCGAGTGCCCTAGCTACGACGTCATCGACTCCGGCAAAGGGTTCGAGATTCGGCGCTATGATTCCCCTGTTTGGGCCTCCACCGCTCCAATTCCTGATATTTCTCTCCATGAAGCCACCAGAACAGGATTTCTCAAGTAAATTACACTTCCTTTCCTCATCTGATTTCCTCATTCATTTTACTTCCATATCTGATATCTGTTACAGATTAGGTTTCTCCGATTTTGTTAACCTAACTTATGAACAAATTCATCTTCCACTTCACATATTCAAATTCCTATCATCCATTGCTCCATAGATACTTCAAGATTACTAAGAAATTTCTGCAATATATCTCTTGGTTGAAATTCATTAGCCATCCTGAGCAGTTCATCTAGTTTGTCTGAGGCATTATATCAATATTATGGAGAAAATTGAACAATCTCTTGCAGGTCTCTAAGTACTGCTTAAGTAGCTATAGAAATTCCTTCTGAATTAAACTAATACAAATCTAGGAGTTCATGAGACTGAAACAGGGGTAGGTCTTTACCAACCTTCAGCTTGGCGATTCGCAAAGTATTGGTAACCGGCCGGCAATAGAGTCAGTTCGTCGATAGCCGCAAGCAAGCGTAGTAGGCCCTGAACCCAATCGATCTATGTCTATCCCCAACTTCATTGTCTTGACTTTGTTTATGGTGAAATTAGTTTAAAAGAAGGGAAGAACACGAGATCACTATTTAGTCGAATGAGTCTATCCTAAGTCAAAGGTTAAGGTATCAACATCTAAAAATGAGGAGTTGATCGACCATTGATTGAAAAGCCCACTTCCCTCCGACAAAGCAACTTTTCGGGGGGGCGTTAATTCAAAATAGAGTAGAGCGTGAGGGAAGAATGAGACTACAACAATTGGAACTATCTCGTTGGAACACCTAGAATTGCCAAATCTCTCTTTTGCGCTCGAGAGTGGAATTCTCACGAGAAGAAGAAGCTCTTCCCTTAGCTAAGATGAGAGCTCAAATTCTCCGCAAAAAGTCCTTGAATTAAACGAATATAAGTTTGTTATATTCACGTTCAAGTCTCTAAACTTTCAATTCATTAGATCACTTGTTTATTTCATTAGATTGTTCGATTACATTCAAGGAAAGAACAAGTACAACGAAAAGATAGAAATGACTGCACCCGTGATCACAGAGGTTTCTCCGAGCGACGGACCCTTTTGTGAATCATCATTTGTCGTTAGCTTCTACGTGCCGAAAGTGAACCAAGCAGACCCTCCACCAGCCAAGGGGCTTCACATTCAGAGATGGAAAGAGACATACGTCGCAGTAAGACAATTTGGAGGGTTTGTGTCTGATGCGACAATTGGAGCTGAGGCTGCTGCGTTGGATGAGAGTGTTTACGACACAAAGTGGGGAGCAGCTATCAGCAAGAGCCGTGGCGCTGGCGGTGCTGCCATTTACACAGTGGCTCAGTACAACTCCCCTTTTGAGTTTGAAGGTCGTGTCAATGAGATTTGGTTCTTGTTTGATATTGAAGATGCTGCTGCTGCTCAGGCTTAGAAACTGATACTGGAATCTTCATATGCTTAAGTAAAATGTATGAAGACTTCAAACTTTTTCTGTTCTTGTTGTTCATGAATCTTTCAATAAAATAAGCTTCTTTTCCTCTCGTAACTTGGATTGGACAATACACATTGATCTTCGTAACTTGGATTCAAATGATCTTCGTAACTTGGATTCAAATGTTCGAGTCTTTCTAAGTGTTTTTCCTTTGGTTGAACTTTCAGTGTGTTCTATGCTTCTAGACTTCGATAAGTTTTGTTTTTGCTTCTTGAACTTTGTAGTTCGTTCTAAAAGTGAAACGACCCAAGTTCACCGCAAGCTTCCCCTCAAGGTTTTAAAACGCGTCTGGGAAAGGTTTCCACACCTTTATAAAGGGTGTTTCGTTTTCCTCCCCAAACAATATGGGATATCACATGTTGAAAATTGACGTGATATATATGGTACAACTCTCCACAATGGTATGATACGCTCCCTTGGGTATTCTATTGACATGATTAATTTAGGGTATGGCTCTGATACCATGTTAGATGAACACGACTCTCTACATTGGTATGATATTGTCCACTTTGAGCATAAGCTCTCGTGGTTTTGCTTTGGGCTTCCCCAAAAGGCCTCGTACCAATAGAGAGAGTATTCCTTGATTATAAACCATGATCATTCTCTAAATTAGTCGATGTGGGACTTTCATCCAACATTTGCTACCTTCGTCATTATTACCATAAAATTTAAAAAACCCCATTTAGTTTCGTGCTACAAAATACCCTCCAATAAAGTTTCTCGATCTGGAATCCGCTCTAAATTTTCAAATTCCAGTGAATCCTTGTATGGTGAACAAAAAGATGGAGCCTGACCATGGTATGAGGTGGGGTAAAGCTAGAGTGGTGATAAGGGACCCTAGTGTCACGGTCATGCTCGTCCAAGGCATGTTGCCCATGGCCGCATGCCCATGACAAGCCAACCTTTGTCATGTCTTTTCATTCTAGTGTTTTTCCTTTTGTAATTTTAGGGCGTATGACACCTAAAAAATATCATGTCTAGGCCTGCCAGATTTAAAATGGCTCAGAATGTACTATAGGGGATATGACTAGTTGTCAACTTCTCCCTGTCCAAGGTTATATATGTTAAGCCGTTGTTATCTTCTTCTCCCTACCCAAGGTTATATATGCTAAGCCGTTGTTATCTTTCTCTTGCTTGCTTATATAACGTCTCTTTCTAAAATCTCTCTTTCTAAAATCTCTCTCCTCCTCTTTTCTAAAACCTTCTTTTAAAATCGAGGCTAGAGGCTCGATCGTACGTCGCTTGGCCGTAGGCGACGCAAGAACAAATTGGCTTAAGCTCACTTGTCGCTGGAAAGTGAGTGCCGCACAATCGCTAGTCCGCTGCCTTCGAAAGCGCGATTGTGTCAAGTGGTATCAGAGCTTTGTTAGCTCCGTAACATCATAAAGACCGAGATCATGTCGACGTCAAAGTCGACACCCAAAGCACAAGCCGACAGGCTTACGCTAATAGAGGAGGAAATGTTGTTCCTCAAAGAAGTCCCTGACACGCTCCGGTTCCTGCAAAAGCGGGTGACCGAACTGAGCGAGAAAGTCGTTGAAGTCGACGCAATGGGCAACCGCCTGGATGGATTGCCAATCGCAAAACTGATGTTTCGAGTGACCTCGCTCGAAGAAAGAGTTGCTCCTACGAGCAGCCCAAAACCGTCTGGTAGTCCGGATAGCTCTGTCGCGCACAAAGAGGGACGTGGCGAAGAGTTCGACGTACTACAAAATACAATGATGAGTTTGTTCAATGGATTAGCTGATGAATTCAGAACAACAATCGACGACCTCCAAGAAAGGATGGCCGCCATGAGCACTCGAATTGAAGTGACCATGAAAGCTGTGGAGGGCGTCACGGCTGGGCAAACTAATGTAGGATCCAACAAACTAAGGTTCCCAGACCCTAGAGCCTTCAAAGGGAATCGGGACGCCAAAGAGTTGGAAAACTTCATCTTTGATGTCGAACAGTACTTCAAAGCCACGACGGCTTGTACCGACGACAAGAAGGTGACCGTAGCCGCGATGTATCTCATAGATGACGCCAAACTGTGGTGGCGTACGAAGGTGCAAGACATCGAGGATGGATTGTGCACCATCGACTCATGGGAGGACCTCAAGAGAGAGTTGAGGGAACAATTCCTCCCTGAAAACGCAGGACATATAGCAATGGAGAAAATAGTAGCCCTGAAACACACTGGAAACATACGGGACGATGTTAGACAGTTCTCAACCCTGATGCTAGATATCAGGGGCACAGCAGAGAAGGACAAGGTGTTCTTTATAAATGGGCTACAGCCATGGGCCAAAACAAAGATACATGAGAACAGGGTCCAAACCCTAGCTGCTGCAATGGCCTGCGCCGAGAGACTCAAAGATTGTGGGAACGAAGCAGGATCCCAAAGAAGAATGACACCGGCCCCAAACAATGGGGGCAAAACATACAGGCCACCAGGTCATCGAAATGGAAGCCCCAACAGACCGAGCGGATGGACGGATAGACCTCCTCAAAACAATCAAGCGGGTCCATCTCGAGGACCTTACCAGCAAAAGAACCACCCGACGACGCCTTTGCAATGCATACTGTGTAAAGGCCCCCACAAGGTATCCTACTGTCCTCATCGGGCCTCTCTCACTGCTCTCCAAGTGTCCATTCAAGAGAGCAATGAGGCAAGGGTCAAGACTATGCTAGACAAGAAGGAAGATCACGACAACCCCCGAATGGGCGCACTCAAATTCCTGTCAGCCCTCCAACGGAAAGTCGAACCGAAGGAGATAATAGAGAAAGGACTCATGTTCGTAGATGCAACAATAAATTCTCGACCGAGCAAGAGCACTCTGATAGACTCTGGAGCAACCCACAACTTTATTGCCGATCAAAATGCCTGAAGATTGGGACTCACCATAGGAAAGGACCCGGGGAAGATGAAAGCTGTCAACTCCGAGGCCTTGCCTATTGTGGGAGTTTCCAAAGGAGTCCCCTTCAAAATAGGGGATTGGACTGGAGAGCTAGACCTTGTCGTGGTTCGCATGGACGACTTCGACGTGGTACTTGGGATGGAGTTCCTCCTAGAACACAAGGTCATCCCGATGCCACTAGCCAAATGCTTGGTGATCACCGACCGCAACCCCACAGTAATACCTGCAAGCATCAAGCAACCAGGTAATCTTCGAATGATCTCGGCCATACAGCTGAAAAGGGGACTCGCGCGAGAGGAACCTACATTCATGGCCATACCACTGATGGAAGAAGCAACCACCGAAGAGACTGTCCCAGAGGAAATCAAAGAAGTACTAAACAGCTATACCGACATAATGCCAGAGAGTCTACCCCAAACACTACCACCTCGTCGAGGCATTGACCATGAAATCGAACTTCTCCCCGGGGTTAAACCGCCAGCAAAGAACGCATATCGGATGGCTCCGCCTGAGCTAGCCGAATTGAGGAAACAACTGGATGAGTTGCTGAAGGCGGGATTCATTCGCCCGGCAAAGGCACCTTATGGAGCCTCCGTACTGTTCCAGAAGAAGAAGGATGGGACGTTGCGTCTGTGCATAGACTATAGAGCCTTAAACAAGGTGACGGTACGCAACAAATATCCTCTGCCAATAATATCCGACTTGTTCGATCAACTTCACGGGGCCAAGTACTTCACGAAGTTGGACTTACGATCAGGGTATTATCAAGTACGTATTGTCGAAGGGGACGAACCCAAGACGACGTGCGTGACAAGATATGGGGCCTTTGAATTCCTGGTAATGCCCTTTGGCTTAACGAACGCCCCAGCTACTTTCTGCACGTTGATGAACCAGGTTTTCTACGAATACCTGGATCAGTTCGTCATAGTATACCTCGACGACATCGTTGTTTACAGCACAACCCTCGAGGAACACAAAGTGCACTTGAAGCTGGTGTTTGACAAGCTACGGCAGAACCAACTGTATGTGAAGAAAGAGAAATGTGCATTCGCACAAACATGCATCAACTTCCTTGGACATGTCGTCAGATGTGGACAAATTAGTATGGATAGCGACAAGATAAAAGCTATCCAAGAATGGAAAGTTCCTACTTCCGTATCTGAGTTGCAGTCCTTCTTAGGATTAGCCAACTACTATAGGCGGTTCGTCGAAGGGTTTTCACGACGAGCCGCCCCATTGACAGAGCTGTTGAAGAAAGACCACCCTTGGTCGTGGTCGAATGATTGTCAAATGGCCTTTGAAAATCTGAAATCAACCATGACGAGGGGTCCTGTCCTCGGGTTGGTAGATGTCACAAAGCCATTTGAAATAGAAACCGATGCTTCCGACTTTGCTCTAGGTGGGGTCCTTATTCAAGAAGGCCACCCCATCGCTTACGAAAGTCGAAAGTTCAACGATGCCGAACGAAGATACACTGTCTCCGAGAAAGAAATGCTGGCTATAGTTCATTGCCTTCGAGTCTGGAGACAGTATCTCTTGGGATCACAGTTCGTAGTGAAGACGGATAACAGCGCCACTTGCCACTTTTTTTATCAACCAAAATTAACAGCAAAACAAGCCCGGTGGCAGGAGTCGTTGGCCGAATTCGACTTCAAGTTCGAACACAAAGCAGGAAAGAGTAATCAAGCAGCCGACGCGCTGAGTCGGAAGGGCGAACATGCGGCCCTGTGCATGTTAGCCCATATTCATTCAAGTAAGATCGATGGATCGATGCGCGACATCATCAAGGAACATTTACACAAAGACCCATCGGCCAAAGCCGTCGTCGAACTAGCTAAAGCTGGCAAAACACGACAGTTTTAGGTTGAGGGAGACCTCCTGTTGACCAAAGGAAACAGATTGTATGTCCCAAGAACGGGGGAACTGAGGAAGAAGCTCATTCAGGAATGTCATGATACCTTATGGGCCGGACACCCTGGGTGGCAACGAACGTACGCCCTAATAAAGAAGGGGTACTTCTGGCCAAACATGCGAGACGACATCATGCAATACACCAAGACGTGCCTCATCTGTCAACAAGACAAAGTCGAGAAAGCCAAAGTCTCTGGACTCTTGGAACCTCTACCTGTGCCAACAAGACCTTGGGAAAGTGTATCTCTGGACTTCATAACACACCTCCCAAAAATCGGGGAATATGACGCCATCTTGGTTATTGTAGACCGATTCTCAAAATATGCGACATTCATCCCCACTCCAAAATTATGCTCGGTAGAACTCACAGCCCAACTGTTTTTTAAACACATTGTAAAGCTATGGGGCATCCCGTCAAGCATCATCAGTGATAGAGATGGCAGATTCATTGGGACATTCTGGACTGAGTTATTCACCTTCTTGGGAACAACCTTAAACATCTCCTCGAGTTATCACCCTCAAACCGATGGACAGACAGAACGGTTCAATTGCTTGCTCGAAGAATATTTACGTCACTTCGTCGACGCTCGCCAGAAGAACTGGATACAACTGTTAGATGTCGCCCAATTTTGCTTCAATTGCCAAACAAGCTCGTCTACAGGGAAGAGTCCCTTCGAAATGGTAAGTGGACGACAACTGGCCTTACCCCATATTATTGATCATCCTTATGCAGGGAAAAATCCTCAAGCTCACAACTTTACAAGAGAATGGAAGCAGACGACAGATATAGCCCGGGCATATTTAGAGAGGGCTTCCAAGCATATGAAAAAATGGGCGGACAAGAAGCGTCGCCCCCTTCAATTCCGAGCAGGAGATCAAGTTCTTATCAAGCTGAGACCAGAACAGATCAGATTTCGCAGCCGAAAGGACCAGAGACTAGTTCGAAAATATGAAGGCCTGGTTGAAGTCCTTAAAAAGATTGGGGCTACCTCCTACCGAGTTGCACTACCCGCATGGATGAAAATCCACCCAGTAATTCATGTGAGCAACTTGAAGCCCTATCATCCTGACCCAGACGACGACCAACGAAATGCAACCACAAGACCGAGCATCGATCTGAAGTAGAAAGAAACGAAAGAAGTAGAAGAGATCCTAGCCGACAGGGTTAGGAAGATAGGAAGACCTGTACGGACGATTCGCGAATTCCTTGTCAAATGGAAGAATCTCCCTACAGAGGAAACAAGCTGGGAATGCGCCGAAGATCTGAACTCCGCCGCCACCCACATCGCAAGGTTTGAAAGTAGTCGGTTGACGGGGTCGTCAACCAATTAGGTGGGGGAGGATGTCACGGTCATGCTCGTCCAGGGCATGTTGCCCATGGCCGCATGCCCATGACAAGCCAACCCTTGTCATGTCTTTTCATTCTAGTGTTTTTCCTTTTGTAATTCTAGGGCGTATGACGCCTCAAAAATATCATGTCTAGGTCTGCCAGACTTAAAATGGCTCAGAATGTACTATAGGGGGATATGACTAGTTGTCAACTTCTCCCTACCCAAGGTTATATATGCTAAGCCGTTGTTATCTTTCTCTTGCTTGCTTATATAACGTCTCTTTCTAAAATCTCTCTTTCTAAAATCTCTCTCTCTCTCCTCATTTTCTAAAACCTTCTTTTAAAATCGAGGCTAGAGGCTCGATCGTACGTCGCTTGGCCGTAGGCGACGCAATAACAAATTGGCTTAAGCTCACTTGTCGCTGGAAAGTGAGTGCCGCACAATCGCTAGTCCGCTGCCTTCGAAAGCGCGATTGTGTCACCTAGCGGGTCCGAGATAGGAGTAAATCTCTATCATTGTTATCGACGTCTCCCCTACTCGTCGTCATCCCAATATTCAAATAAAATCAATTTTAAAAAAAGAAAAAGAAAAAGAAAGGTGGCACGTTTTAGGGACCAAAAATGAGACGAGGAAGATGTGGAAAGGGAAAGGGTGTGTGTGACCACACGGAATCATACGCGCATTGCCGCCTGCGCCCTCACCATTGCTTACACTGCTCCCTCCCTCTCTTCATCTTTCCCTCATTTCTCTCTCTTCTCTCTATTAATAAATTATCACATTTAAATCATTCATTATTTTCTTTTTCTTATTAATCAATCATATATATAATATTTAGTCGTCGGTTTGACGTGTCAGATTTCAATGTAGTAGATCGTACCCGCATTAGATCTAATGAGAAGAGAAATTCATTATAGATTTCATGCCGTGATATTTTAAGATACATCATTTGTAGATACGTGACATATCACATTGAAAGACTGAATATTAAAGAAATAAGAGATGTCAACACGAGCATAACTCAATAGAGTAATAGTAAATGAAGGAGTCGAAAAGGAAAGAATAACCCATTTAATAGTACGAGATTTTGGATTAAGAAATAGAGACATTGTAAATCGAAACGATATTAACTTTGTTTAAGTGTTTTATTTTAGGTAAGACATTTGATCACGTGAATAGGTGGACCCATGTGTTCATGGTTATCTCAAAGTATATTAAAAAGTGCACTTCCCTTTTGTTTTGTTGACTCAAAGTACCTTTCTCGAGAAACCCATAAGAAAGTCAAATTTGTGCTTTAGCTTATTGACTAAGAAACCCGTAATAAAAAAATTGTTTTTTCAACGTTCTATGGTCATGAAGTTATTGAAACCACTCGACTCTAATGAATCAGATACCTAAATAGCTATTTTGACCTAAAAAAAGTCAAATTTGTGCTTTAGCTTATTGACCAAGAAACCAATAATAAGAAAGTTGTTTTTTGAACGTTCTAAGAAAAAGGGTCAATAAATTTATTGAAACCACGTCACTATAATGAATCAGATACCTAAATAGGTATTTCAACCGGAAAAAAGTCAAATTTGTGTTTTAACTTATTAACTAAGAAACCCATAATAATAAAGTTGTTTTTTTTCGACGTTCTAAAAAAAATGGTCAATAAATTTATTGAATACAGGCGACTGTAATGAATCAGATACCTAAATAGGTATCCAGAAAAAAAAAGTCAAATTTGTGTTTTAGCTTATTAACTAAGAAACCCATAATAAGAAAGTTGTTTTTTTGGACGTTCTAAGAAAAATGGTCAATAAATTTATTGAAAACACGGACTGTAATGAATCAGATACCTAAATAGGTATTTCAACCGGAAAAAAGTCAAATTTGTGTTTTAGCTTATTAACTAAGAAACCCATAATAAGAAAGTTGTTTTTTTGGACGTTCTAAGAGAAATGCTTAATAAATTTATTGAAAACAGGGACGGTAATGAATCAGATACCTAAATAGGTATTTCAACTGGAAAAAAAAGTCAAATTTGTGCTTTAGCTTATTAACTAAGAAACCATAATAAGAAAGTTGTTTTTTTCAATGTTCTAAGAAAAAGGGTCAACAAATTTATTGAAACCACTCGAGTATAATGAATCAGATACCTAAATAGATATAAGAAAAAGGGTCAAGAAATTTATTGAAACCACTCGAGTATAATGAATCAGATACCTAAATAGATATAAGAAAAAGGGTCAACAAATTTATTGAAACCACTCAAGTATAATGAATCAGATACCTAAATAGATATAAGAAAAAGGGTCAAGAAATTTATTGAAACCACTCGAGTATAATGAATCAGATACCTAAATAGATATAAGAAAAAGGGTCAACAAATTTATTGAAACCACTCGAATATAATGAATCCGATACCTAAATAGGTATTAGAAAGTTTAGAATATAGTTAAGAGACCTAAATGGAAGACCTAAATCTAAAAAGTTTGGACCAAAAAGTTGAAATTTTTTGGAATATTTAAGATTATAATATAATTCAGACAAATTTTGACAACACACATTGGCTATTACTTACACATCCTCGTTTCTCACAAATAGACAGCTCGAGACAACAACCCTTCTTTTCGAGAACTCCCACGTTTCTTACAAACACCAACGTGTTGTACTATTTTTGACAACTCATAATACCCTAAAAGAAAAAACAGTAATACCCTTTGTATTAAGAAGACTGTGTGTACAAGGATAACAAACTAACAACAAAAACACCGACTATCTAAACGCTGATTGATAAACTAAGAGATCAGATGTTCGAATCCTGTCACCTCTACTTATAGTTCAACCAAACTATCCAAAAGCTAACAGTTAGGGATCGAAAGTTCGAATCTCGACACGTCCATATTGAACCGAACTACTACCCGAACATCTCCAACCCTAATTTTGGATAAAGATTATGAGGCTGCAATTCTTTCAAAGGGCACAAGCCTGTTGTCAGCCAACCTGGAGTTGTAAGCTGATCTTTTGTACTCGAACCATGTAAACTCTTTGTACAAACTTCTTTCTTCTCCTTGCATAAGGGAAGCTAAAGGAGCTATCTTTTCACTCAACGGTGGCCCACCGAAGTAGATCATTGAAACCCTTGACTTCGAGCTGTTTGTCAAAACTCTATGCTTCACACTTTTGAATCTTCCATTAGTCATCACCTTCATCGACACAAAAAGTTTCATTATTTTAATGAAGAACATGGTGGGTGATGTTTTTTTGGAGAACCCAGATGGGAAAAACCTCAAATTTTGAATCTTTTTTGATTATCAAGAACAGAGGTTGTCGTGTTTATTGTACCTGTAAAGAGTCGCCAACATTGATGAAGAAGGAGCTGTGATCGGGAGGAACAGATATCCAATTCCCATCTGCGAGAGAGATTTGAAATCCAGAAGTGTTGTTTGATCTCAAAACTGAAATGATTTGAGGGTCTGTGTGTTCTCCAAATCCGATCATGTTTCTTCCTTTTAAAGCTTGAAGGTCTGGACATGGCGGATAATGGTTCACTCTGAAAACAGAGTCGCTCTCTTCATCCATCACGAGCTTACTGAACACGTTTCGTTGTTGAATCATCAACCCTTCCGCCATTAGCTCGAGGATTTCACCCGCCATGTTCCTCACAGCCGAGATGTAATCGTTCACAGCAGAGCTAAAACGTAGAAACAGAGAACAGAGAGAGAAAAAAAAACAGAGTATAAGAAACAGAGTGAAAAACAGAGCATTCTGGGAAAATGGGGATTTGGGTGTTTTAGTTACCGGAGTTTTTGTGGGTCTTGGCCAAAAATGGAGAGGAACCCATCAGAGTTGGATTCGAGATGAGTGTTCAAGAGGAGATATTCAACCCAACCGACATCGCCATTGCGGCCAATTTGTTTGTTTCCATAGCCAAAAGGGGAAGGAGGGCCAGCTCTCTGTTTTTCAGAGAGAGGAAGGGAGAAGAATTTGGTGGATTCTAATTCAAGAGAGGAGATGAATTCCATGGGGACACCATGGTTGACAACCTTAAAGAATCCGAGTTCTTCACAAGCTTTGACAATGAGTTGTTTAGCATCTGGTGCAGAGAGGTCTATCAATGGAATCCCAGAGAAGAATGCTGCAGAGGAAGAAGAAGAATCAGCCGCCATGGACGTGGAGCTTCTCATTAAGGAATCAAAAGACAACTGTTGGATTGCTGGAAAGTTTTGAGAGAAGAACAACAACAACAACAACAACACAACAAGAACAAGAATGAACGAACTGAAGTTTCCCTTTTTCTCCTTTCTCCTTTAAAGAAACAGAGGAAGAACAAAAGGAGTGTGGAGAGAGGGAGGGAGAGGTGAAGGGTATTTATAAGAGAGAGAGAAGGGTAAAATGGGGATTTGTGGAGAGAGAAAGAGGAGAGAGAGAGAGAGAAGTGTTTGTTTGATGTTAAGATGTTGCGTTTACACATAGAAAGATGGGGTTTTTACCTTTTACATTGTATTGGGATGATGATATAAAGGAAAGGAACAATGGTGATCATCTTTTAGCACCAAACAAAGATAACTCAGATTTTGTGCCACTAAAATAGACATAACAATCTTATTGTATTAAAAGGAATTGGTCACATCAACTAGATTCCTTTGATACTTATCCATTCTTTTCTTTCCCTTTCGATTCCCGTTATAATCCAGTCGGCGATACGTAACGGATCAAAGCGGACAATATCTAGTAACAGTGGGCTTGAATTGTTGTAAATAATATCAAAGTTAGACACCGGTGTGTTAGCAAAGACGCTGGGCCTCCAAGTGGATGGATTGTAAGATCCCATATCGGTTCGAGATGGGAATGAAACATTCCTTACTAGGGTGTGAAAGTCTCTCACGACGACGATACGTAAGAACATTATGTTGGTATGATGAGTATGATGGAGTGAGCTTTACGAAACGTTGATATCCATAAAAACATTGTTTGATTTTGCTTTAAGGTATTTTGTTTTGTCAATTCCAATCTTTGAATGTGTAGCCTATCAAAAATGGAAAAAAGGGGAAAAGTTTTAAGTGGAGGTTGAATTCTACTTTTACGGGATATAGAAATATGCTCGTGTCTCGTGCCTCGTACCTTTTTGAATTGAAGGGGGACGTGAAAAAAATAATATTTATGTAATTTATTATATTACTATCAGAGAATCGATCGAAAGATTTTGAAAGAAATTCAAAGTGATTGATACTATTTTTTCTTCGGTTAGATAGAGATAGAGATATGGACTGATACAAACATCTAGTTAGGAAAGAGAAAGTATTACGGGAAGTAACCAAAACCTCTTTAATGAGAGAACGAACGGGAGACGTAGAGTAATCAACAACTTCTTCAAGATCAAGAGTATCTAGTACGTCTTAAGTCGTTAAAAAGGGACGGTCCAAAATCCTCGAGGTAGGGCAAAAACCAAAAAAAAAACCAGCCGAACCTCTTCAATTAGAGAGAGAAAGAGAGATCAAAACTCTTGTTTAGAGAGATAACGAGATTGATTCCAACATTATTTTCGATAACGAGAGATGGAAATGCATGGTGATTATAACCTTTCAATTATAGAACAGAGACAAAGAGCGACCATACCTTCTTCCATTAGAAAGAAAACGAGAGATAATGATTGATTGTTTCATTTCTATACGTATAAGCCGTGTTTGATTCATTAATTCATAATTCTACCCTTGAAAATTTAAGCCACCATTTCCGACCGACCCAAAGCAACTAATCAAATGTTCCACATACGTTTCCTACGACCATACCCACAAATCATTGTCACAAGATATGACCCCTAAGTCGACCACTTATCCATCTCATTATGAATCGTATCAACTAATCAAAGACCAATGATGAACAAATACCACACAAAAATAGAAAGCGCTAAGATATTTCAAATGATTATAGAAATTGATCTATATCAAATTTAACCGTTCCTGAATTTATTTATCTAAAGGCTATTTAAAAATTCGATTAATCCAACCTAACTCAGCCCACACGAGCAATTTGGGTTACGTTAAACCTATTTGTTTACCAGGTTCTCCCGAAACTAGATTGAGTTAACTAAACTAACCTGAATTTATTATTAATATTGAAAAAATATATTTTTGTTTACGATACAATTATATATATATATATTTAATTTTATAATCATTTATTATTTAATTAATTTTTAAAAAAAAAAGCAATAAATAAAAATAATTAGGGGAGGGGAGTGGGGCCCAGCAATGGTTGATATTTTAAGATCCTTTTTCGTACAAAAAAAAAAAAAAAAAAAAAAACCTACCTTTTTTAACAAATCCCCTTGCATTTTTTAATTTTAATAAATTAAAAAATAAATACACACGTGTACAAAACCGCGGTCCCACGTCACTTAATGGACGGTGACGCGGCCGACTTTCATTCGCAGTTTTCTTTGTCGGTCAATACCCACCGAAACAACTACCCATGTTTTTCTCTTAATTCTTAAAAACTATGGGTATCATAATTATCCTCTTGTTTTTTCTTGACGTGGCATATCCGCGTCAATTGCCACGTCATTATTTTGTTAATATTCCTCCTCTACCTTCATTCATTAGTCTCCGTCAGTTATGACGTGTGAAAAATTCAATAGGGTAACAACTCAAACGCACCGCTAATAAATATTGTTTGTTTTGATCCGTTACGTATCATCGTCAACAACTCAAACGCACCGTTAATAAATATTGTTTGTTTTGATCCGTTACGTATCACCGTCAGTCTCATAATTTTAAAACATGTTTGCTAGAGTGACATATGATTGAAGGAGGAAAAGACGAGAAAATGAAACATTATTAAACGTGACATGCAACAAAAATTGAGGTTGTTTGGTGTGTTTGGGTATGTATGCATGAACCTAACCATGGAACAAATAAATTTATGTCCCAAGAATTAAGTTTAGATAAATCTATTTTTTTTTAAATAATAATAATTAAAATTAAAAAATTAAAAAATATTTTTTTAATATGGATCTTAGATGTAGATGAGTCAACTTCATAATCTTTCAATAAATTATATATATATATATATATATATATATATATATATATATATATATATTATAATGTTTAATCATTGTCACAATTATTTTGTTCTAAGAATATAGAATTTTATTCCATTATTGACCATATTTCATGTGTGCATGAACCTATCCATTTCCCTCTTTAATATATTGGTACCACCAAACCTTTTTGACATTTAAGTTATGCCCAATTATTTTTAAATATAGGATTTAAGACGTTTATTTAACCAGTAGAGTCGGGATGTTGTCGGGATGCCGGAACAAGGTGAGAAATATCCATTTGAAAGGAGAACGAGGGAGGAAGCTGTAGAGAGAGATTTCTCCGTGTTTGCCAAACAGGGTCGAGAATAGAGATTATATTAATTGCCCTCGTCCTCGTTCTCGTCTCCGACTCTATCCAAATCCCAGGCTTCCTCATCCCGTCAAATTTGTGTTTAATAGATCATTAAATTTTAAAAAGTATATATATATATATATATATAATTAAATAAATAAATTGTTGACTAGTTTAATTATTGGGTTGATGGGGGAATTTTATATTTGGATTAATGTGACCAAATAATTTGATAATTATATGATTTTAATTAAATTAATGGCTTGATTAATAATTCTCATGTTAGATTAATAAATTAATTAGTGAAATTGTCTCCATGTTATTATATTATTATTATTTTTTTTAGTATATGATAATTATAATCATTTGGATAAGGAGAGAATTTGGTTCTTAATCATTGGTATAATGTTTCCATTCATATGATATGTTTTGTTGTCTATTCATCATTTAATTCCTTTCTTATTATTATAAAATATTTAATAAATAAATAGATTTGATAAATGTAAAACGTGTCTAAACAATTTTTTTTTCTTCATATTATCCGTTTTGACCCGTTACTTATCACTGTCTACCTCACAGTTTTAAACCGCGTTACTTAAAGAGAAATTTCCACATCCTTATAAAGAATGTTTGAAGTAGATGTCAATTACAGCTGAGCTATGTTCATATTGGTTATATACATGATTTTTATAGTTGAGAAAGTACTTGTGACACCCGAGTAAATAAGAGGTATACGAATAAATTGAGCCCATGTCTAAATAAAAACGATCTTGAGGATAGGACGACTAAGGTGCATATTCTTTTTCAGTGGCTCAATTATAAGAACTTCACGGTTAAGTGTGTTTTACTTGAAGCAACTATGTTTCTGGGATGCATGTGAGTGATGACAAAACATGTTGAAAGAACTCGTGTTGGTTTGTCGAGATACCCTTAACTCATAATACCATGATATTAAATTTCATTTAGAGATAGAGAGAGAAGATAAAAGAACAAGACATTATATTCTATGACGAGACATGAGAATCCCTTTTGTCTATCTTCCTCGATTGTTTATTCGTCTCTAATTTTGCACATTTTCTTCCCTTCTCTCGTTGCATTAGTGATGTGCATGCTCGTGATTGTGACTCATTGCATTATCCTGACTCGATCAGATATGATTCTTTGTTTTCTTATTTATCCCTACAAACCAACACGAGTTCTTCCATTATGTTTTATCCTCACTCACATCCATCTTATAAAAATTCCTACGAAGTCACCCGAACACGTTGAAACATATAATAAAATAACAATTAATTATAATTATTACCCAAATATTAGTATTTAAGTCAATTTTAAAAAGTGGAATAAATTAAGAGATAAATAAAATTTATGATGGAAAAGATTGATGAGTGTGAGCCGACATGGAGACCGAAAATTTGGAATCTTATTTCTTATCTCTTTAGAATCTTATTAGCTAAAAAATTATATATACACGTGTCAATTTTTTTTTTCAAAGAAAATAATAATTTATTTGACACAAAATTAAAAAAATTAGATACCCGTACCATAGTTTTAATATAAATTTATTAGATACAAAATAGTTGTTGATAAACCCCCGAGCTTACTTTATGTATTTCGAGCTTCATTTCATTTCATTTTGGTCGTGATTTTTTTTTTTTTTAAAATGATTGAATTTGAATTGATTTTGATGCATAGTTTTCACTCTACAAATCTAAACATTTAAATTCGATCATCTAAATAGCTTTAATGACTTCGTTTCGAATCATATTTTCGGACCCATGTCAATTAAAACATGTCGAGAAAAAAAAATATGATATATATATATATATATATATATATATATATATATATTTTTTTTTTTTTTTTTTTTTTGATTCAAACAAATCTACAAATCAAATCCCCTTTGGGCACAAATATATCCAATAAATCTCATATAGATTTTCATGCATATCTTCCACATGTCATACCATCCACACAAATAATAATAATAATAATAAATATTGTACCGTCACGCTTGAGTATAAGAGAGTAAGACCACATTCGAATGAAAGCGATTTTGAGAATATGAAATTATGGTTGTCAGTGACTCCATCGTAGGAACCTTAAGGAAATATATGAGTGAGGACAAAACATGTTGAAAGAACTCATGTTGGTTTACGAGATAGTGAGATTGTCTTCACTCTCAGAAGTAGGAGTTCGTGATATGTAACAGCTCAAACCCACGGCTAGCAGATAGTGTCTACTTTGGCCTGTTATATATCACTGTCAGCCTCACAGTTTTAAAACACGTCCCGCTTGCAAGAACGTTGGCCTTCAAGGAGTTAGATTGTGAGATCACACATTAATTGGAGAGAGAAACGAAGTACTTCTTGTGTGAAAGTCTCTTCCTAGTATACATGTTTTAAAACAGTGAGACTGACAATGATACATAACGAGCAAAAGCAGACAATATCTACTAGCAATGCACTTGAACTGTTAAATGATAAGTAAGTAATGTGATCTGTCGTGTGAGAATATCGGAGCCAGTCAGCTAGTCCTATTTCCATAGCCCATAGAAATGTCTGTTCGTACTAACCCTAATTCTTCTTCCCTTTCATGATAAGGATTCTTTCACACTACATTTTTGTATCTATCCCCAACATAATTAAAATTGAAGGGTACCATTAAAAACCGTCAAACCATAGATCAAGTGAAAAAAAGGAACAATTGTACTTCAAACATGAACTTTCTTAATCCGTACTAAATAACTGGAGAGACAAAAACATTTAACTAATATTAGTTATTGTTTCACTTGAAAACACTTTATGAAATCCAACATACTAATAATCTCAACCACAAAATCAAGTGAAAGGACAGCTGAATCTAATACCAAAATGCCCAACCCATTGACAAAGTAACACTACCCAATGACAAGACTACTCAAATTTTGCTACATAAACCTATAGAGAAAAGAAAGAAATTTCAGATAAAGATATCCACATGAAGTTTGATTCAATGAATTCAAAATATGAAAAAAAATAATAATTAAAAAGAACAATTGGTCCCCCTCGATGGACCAGAGTAGCACAGTGAAAGCGAGGAATAGGTAACGTGACCATGTTCTAAAAGATGTAGAAAAATGTCGGGGCTATTAGATGCAAAATGCATATTATGAATCATGGATTGAATTATGTGTCTGGGTTGTTACAAATGGTATCAGATTGATACCTCTCTTAGTATGGTTTAGGACGAACTAAGGCGGAAGTTGGTGGGCATGAATGTACATTTATCTCGACAGATCATTGAAAGAGGCGTACATAAATGAACTAAAACCACATTCAAATGAAAGCAATTCTGAATATAGGATCATTAAGAAAAACTTAAAAGAAATGTAACATTCTATCTATACCAACAAAATATACCTTCATTTTTTGTGGATGGACTTGTGTTGGTTTGTCGAGATAGTCTTCACTCTTTAACGTGATCATATCGCAGAGGAATGTCGAGACTATCAGGTGTCAAAGTCCTGGACATGGGTCATTACAGAAGTCAAAGCCAATAATTGATCCGTTAAACTATATTCGGGCGGACATAAACCTATTAATCTTACTAACTACATAGATTTAAGTTTCTAAAAACTAACCCACATCATAGATTAAAAAGAAAAGGTAACAGCATCTAATAAAATCAAGATTTCTTGAGCCCATGCTTGCAACTTCTAGGTGCTACGTGAAGTAGGGGGAAACAATAATGGGAATGGAGAAAAGTGGAAGGAGTGCTTAAGAGGCCATGTGGGAAAGCTGGGAGAGAAGAGGAAGGCATCTTTCACTGTTGTCATCTCAGAATAAGGGCTCAGAGTCAGTAAGTTGAGAAAGAAAGAAAGACAGAAAGTGGAAGATAAACAGAGATGGTGGGGGAGGATTGAGACATGGCAGCAGGTGTGTGTCAAAACCAGAGCCATATGGTTATGGGGTTTTGCCAATTGGGGTCTGTGACTGAAAGTGAAGCAAACAAAGGCATTGTCATGTCTACTTAGCCACTTATCCACTGACATGATACTCTGACGAAGACCAGACCAGACCAGACCTGACCTGACCAGACCACACCCACACACATACCTAAACTATACAAACAACACTGCCCCTTTTCCTTTTATCTCTCAGGCAACCAAACTTCAAGTTGCTGTTTAGGATGATTTTTTCTCTTGTTCTTCTTGAACGGATTAGAATTGACATTTGCTTTCGAGCTATGTACTTGCCTGCATTTTCTTCAAACTCACATGTTTCATTTCCTATAAACAGATGCATAAACTTGCTTCATCATCTTCTATTTTACTTATATACCATGTGTTTCCGTTCATTTTCATTTAGTTTTAGACCATGTTTAGAAAAAAGTTACTTTGATCGACGTTAACTCCAACTATTGTTAGAAGAGAGAGCTTCGATTTCTTATTAGAGACCTAGAGGAGTCGTCTTAGAAACCTGGATTAAACGAGAAAACTCTAGTTGGAAGTTTGGCCTTGGTTATAGTCATAAAGGTGGAATGAGCTCATCAAATCCAACCATCTGGTTGGGGAGCTCGTCTTCAACTTGGTATACTTTTTGTGTTAGTGTTAGAATCATTGGAAACGACGGAAAGTTCTTGCTTGGAGTTGGCTGATAGATGATCACATGCTCTTAGGACTAAGGGTTGTTCTTTCTAATAGGAATGCTAGTGACATGAAGGTTTCTTTTAGTAGTTCTAGAGAAGCATATGTAAATTTGAATATTTGATGTTTACTTTGAATACACACAACGAGCACGAGATTACGATGGGATTTTTCGGTATTTTTCTCAACGAGTGCAACTCATCCACCTTATTTTTTGTGCAAGTATTCTCTAATCTGTCTCTTCCCTCCAATAATTTTATCAAGACATAAATTATAAACAGTAGAAAATTTTGGTTATGAGATTCAAACCTTCTATGGTTGATATTTCTTTATCTTCAACATAAAGTCACGAAGTCTTCCACTAATCTTATGAAACAAGTAAGATATTGCGCATAAAGGACTGTTTCGTACTCAACCAACATTGGTAAAATGCACCAAACAAAAGCTATGAATTGAAATAGACAATATCTGAGAAGCTTATGGCAAATCAAACCCACCAAACAAAAGCTATGTAAGTAATGGTGAAAATCAATTTGCGACATATTCACAGCATTGTTCTTCTTTTTGATAACCAGGAGTTAGAGCTTTGCTCCCTTATATACTCGGGAGCACCTGCACCCACCCCAAGACCCAGACCTGGGAGACAACAAGGGTTCTTGAAATTAATCCATGGGATCAAGCCGGTAAGACCAAGAGACCCCAAGCTCTTGCCAACCAGGCTGCCCCTTGGGGCTATTCACTACACTGTTCTAAGCATAAGTGAACAATGGCATCTCATCTAATTATGAGAGAAACAGGTATACTAAACAAAGTAGAATTATATATATATACACATGAGTATCCAGGCCCTTGGGCGTACCAAGACTAATTTCCACGTGTATCCAGACCCATACATCGACTATTTTCAAGGAACAACTGCCTAATTCTACTACATTTTGTTGTCAAGCTAGTTCGTAAGATATAAAATTTAAGGTAAGTGGGCATCATGGCATGGACTGGACCTGATTCGTCAAAGCTTTTATTATTACTAGTTCAACTCGGGATTAATGACAGCAACATAAAAATAAAAATGAAAATATATTTAGAAGTTTTAAAAATGGTCAAACAAGGCAAGTGAGTTTACCAAACAATATAATCAAAGGTTTGTTTAAATCTATTCTACTTTTGACCTTTAAAGTTCAAATATTCTACTTTAATCAGTTATCATTCAAATGTTTTACTTTAGTTTTTAAATTGGCATATAAATCTTTTTTAATCCCTACTATTGATAATACATTAATTATTTAATATAAATCTATATGTTTACACTATTTTTAATGCTTGTTCATGCAAACATCTACCCATTAGATTGAAAAAACAAATGATCTACAATCCTTTGGTGACAGACACTATAATGGCTCTGTATGCAGATTTAGAGTCAAAACCAAAATGTTCAAGGTTTAAGAACTAAAATGAAAGGAGTTCAAAATCTAACCGATAGAATTGTTCTTCTTTTTATATAAACAGCTTTAACCAATTTTCATTCAAATCCCATAAGCTTCTCAAATCTCTTATCTAGGCAAACATAATCGTTCTTAATCAGAGCATTATGAGAACCCAATCAATCCCTAACTTCAAGTGCTTGAAGACATTTATATAGATGAACCCAGAAGAACAAACCACATCAACATAAAGCAGGTTTTCACATTCAACTCATCAATGAATAGCCACAGTTAAGAAAATAATTCCTACTCCTCTGAATGTAATGAAATCTGAGAGCAGAAAGATCATACCTGATCCTTGTAGGCATAGTTTCGAGTTGAAGATGAACATGACTCAATCAGCTCCAGTCTTTACGTGAGACCTTGACAGAGTTCATGACAGACTACAGATGAGGGAACAGATACAGCAATAGTTAGTCAAACTAGTCTAATTAAAACAGTAACCCAAAAATTGTTCTCGAACGTCCCCCGTGTTTGTTGAACTCGTCTGTCCGATATACCGTCAAAGCAAACAAAAGCCTGCATAGATAGCTAAGTAAAAGGGTATCGGACTTCATACATAAATTCAAACGGCCCAGGTCCACCGCTAGCAAATATTGTCCTCTTTGGATTTTCCTTTTCGGGCCTCTCCTCAAGGTTTTTAAAAAGCGTCTGCTAGGGAAAGGTTTCCACACCCTTATAAAGGATATTTTGTTCTCCTCCCCAACTAATGTGGGATATCACAATAACTTGTGTATGTGTGTGTGTTCCTCTACCAATTACTAGATATGTTCATATAAGAGATGCAAGCATACATGTCTTTAATTGTTGAAATTAGTAAGTAAAGAACATTAGATACTTCCACAGGGAGTAAGATAATTCCCAGAAAACACCCTCAACCAGTAAACCAGAAACATAAATTATTGAACAGATCTGCATAAACAACATGTGTTTCACAAGATGACATTTCCTTATCCTACTAGAACTGACTCATCTTGCTAACCAACAAAAGAACATACATTTGTAGTCGAAGAAAAGCCGAAAATGGACATCTTAGCAATCGAGAATCAGAATGCTATTTACAGTTTAAAATAATGCAACATCTAACATACCACCCTACTAGCGTTCTCTTTTCTCTCCTCATTTTGGGATCCCAAGCCATCTTGATGAGCTACATCATATGTGGAATGAAGGCCAACGAACAGATAGTACAGAAGCATTACTGCGCTACAAATGAAGAACCTTAAGAACGCCACGCGACCCAAAGATCCAATAAGAGCAAGATTCATCCCTATAGACAGTGATGGGAGCCAGGGAACAAGAGGGACACCCCAAACTTTCGGCAATCGGTACTTGGGAAGGAACGACATAGCCAACGTGCTAAGGAACCAAATAGAGGCAGGCACAACATATTCTATCCATCCTTGCCTATCCAAATTCCAAACTACTGTCAATGCTATAGAAGAACCAAAGATCAGAAACAACAAAATCAGAAACTTGATATAATCGCTTCTTGGTGTTGTGTCCTTAACATAGTACCTCCTTACAAGTAATGCAACAGCCATAAGCATAAAAATGGAAAGTGTGCTGAATGAAAAAACAGTTGATAAGACATCCAAACTAGAGAAAAATGAAACAATTGCACTAGTTATGGTCGTCAAAAGTGTAGCATATACGGGAGTTCCCGTTTTCGGGTGAACCAAGGCGAAAAGGGGTGGAATCAAATGGGCTCTAGCAATCTGTGTGGTGTAGCGAGCTTGCCCCATAGATCCCACCAGCAAGCTTGTAGTCATTCCCTTGATAGCAACTATGCTAACTAAGTATTTAGCCCATGTCATCCCAATTTTATCAAATGCAACGGAAAAGGCTGCATTCCTATCTATCTCCGTATACTTTTGCAGCATTGTTAATGACAAGGCCATCAAGCAATAGATCACAGAGATCATAGACATGGATCCAATCAATCCCACCGGTATATCCCTTGAAGGTTGCTTGGTTTCCTCAGCCATGGTGGCCACCATATCAAATCCAGTATAAGACCAATAAACAACAGCTGCAGCTCGAAAAACACCCTTCGCACCAAAAGGGAAAAAGGGTACCAAATTTGAAGATTTCCCTCTCATAAATCCAACCACAATCACAAAGAAAATTAGGAAAGTACTGAGCACAGAAGTTATCCATGTCAAGAAAGATGTCCTCCTCGTTCCACTCATAGCAATACCATTAGCAACAAGAAGCACTACAACAGCAATTGGATCAAGAAGATTAAACCCTTCCGACAAGAAATTCACCTTAATCCGAAGAAAATCAGGGTTATCAGTGTTGATCATACTCGCAAAATAGGAAGACCAAGACCGCCCGAGTCCAGCCGCACCAACAATCGCCTCCAAGAAGATATTCCCCGCGGCGATAAACGCAATAAAATCCCCCAATTCGATGCGAAGAAACGAGAAGGAACCTCCGGCCACGGGAATTTCAACAGCGAATTCAGTATAACAGAAGACAGAGAGCAACGCAGAGATCCCCGAAACTACGTAAGAGACCACAATTGCAGGTCCAGCATCATCGCGAGCTTCGAGGCCAGTGATCGTGAAAATACCAGAACCAACAACAGAGCCAAAAGCAAGCCAAATCAAGTCCCACCAAGTGAGACATTTCTTCATCCCGACTTCGCTGACCTTAGGAAGTTCGAAGAGCTCATTAGCGTCGGAGGAACGGTCCAATAAACGGTCCTTAAGGCGAGAACACGTTTGCGACAAAGCATATTTGTACGAAGAACAGTCCCGGAATGACTCTTCTGGAAAAATGTCTTGCTTGCTCCACCTCCTCCAGTAACTTCTTTCCACCGACGGCGGCGGTTCATGTGGTGGCTCTGTCGTGGGTTCGTCCATGCCGGCGAGATTGTCGGTGAAGATGGATTGAAGTTTGATTTGACTGATTACGAGAAGGATCGCTGATTGGTGATGAAAAATATCCAATTTGTATATTTAAATAAAAAAAATAAACTATTTTCTTTTTTTCAGGAAAAAAAAAATTATTTAATTTTCCTCACGCTTAAAATATGGATTATTTTTTAATTATTAAAATAATTTTCGATTTGGCCCACTTTTTTGGCAAAATTACCGGTTTGCCCATTTTATTTTGAATCTGGTCTATATTTCATCTACATTATTTTCTCAATATAATTTCATCAATTACCATTTAAAATTTTGATAATTAATCTGTAAAATCATTATTATTTAACGCAAAGAAAATTATAATTTTTTAAAAAAACAACAAAAATAATTTAAAATAATAATTTCTTATCCCTCCGACCAAGTCAATTAGTAGTTAGTTATTCCCTATAATTGGGAGATTGAAATTCCTTTTTTTTTTTATATATATAAATAATATCTAATATAATTTCAATAGCATAGTACAATAAAAAAAATGTAGAAAATATTGATAATCTAAGTAACTCTAAACCCGAGTTATTTAACTTGAGATCCCAGGTCGGTTGGAGAAAAGAACGAAACAACATTTGTTATAAGATTGTAAAAATGTCTCCTTATTAGACTTGTTTTAAATCTGTGAGGCTAACAGTGATGCATAACGGGTCAAAATGAAGCTGTAATGACCTAAATCCACCGTTACAAAATATTGTCCTCTTTGGCTTTCCCCTCAACACTTTAAAACACGTTTGCTAAGGGAAGGTTTCCACGCTCTTATAAATGGTGGTTTGTTCTCCTCCCCAATCAATGTGGAACATCACAATCCACCCCCTTCGAGGCCCAGCGTTCTCGCTGGCACTTTTTCCTTCCTCCAATCAATGTGGGACCGCTCCCAAATCCACCCCTCCCCCCTTTGGGGCCAGCGTCCTTACTGGCACACCGCCTCGTGTCTACCCCCTTCAGGAACAGTGAGAAAGCTGGCACATCGTCCGGTGTCTGGCTCTGATACCATTTGTAACGACCCAGATCCACCGCTAGCACATATTGTCCTCTTTGGGTGGATTGTGATGTCCCACTTTGGTTGGAGAGGAGAACAAACCACGGGTGTGGAAACCTTCTCCTAGCCGACGCATTTTAAAGCATTGAGGGGAAGCTCGAAAGGAAAAGCCCAAAGAACACAATATCTGTTAGCGGTGGATCTAGGCACTTACAAAGCAGTGTGCTAGTGAAGATGGTGGACTCTTAAAGGGAAAGACTATTAGGTCCCCTTACAAAGGTATAGAAACTTCTATCCAGTACACACGTTTTAAAACCACAGTACCTAACGAGCTAAAACGAACAATATCTATGAGATCGAGTAATGAAATTTGTACACACAAAGTCTGAGATGGGCAAATAATTAAAATTTAAATTTGAAGGGCTATGTTTGGTAATTAATCATTTGTGAGGGGAAAAAATAGGAGAAAAACGTCAAATTTCCAGATATATCAACCAACATTTTAGGAAAAATCACATATTTCACAAAAATTTAAAGAAATGTTGGAAATTTCCTAATAAAACATTAAAAGATAAGACTTATTTAATTTCTAAACAATAATTTTAAACAAATTAAATCGTTAATATATATATATACAAAGGTAAAATATTGTGAATGTGACGAAATAAACAAATTTTTAATCAATTTATTAATTTATAAATTAAATGTTAGATATTAAAAAGGAAAATTATTTTCCAGTCATATCTGTTCTATTCCAAACTAGCAATCGTATGGAAGTCGAACTTTGCGGACAACCTTGACGTATAATCGAGTCTTGGATCACCTTTGAAAGAAATGTTTTAGAAAACATGATCGAATAAATGCGTTCGAAAACAATTTGAAATAATAGACATTTTCAATATTTTTTACGTGGAATTTAATTTGATGAGTAGTCATACAACCCCATGCAACGTAGGTCGAGTATCTAATTGATACCAAATTTGGTGAGCTTTCATATTTTATATAGATGAACTTAACTCCAAAGTCCAGGTCAAAACTCATATGAAAACCCCGACTTTTGTAAAAAATGTTCGAAATAGTCATTTAAAATATTCTTAACTATTTAGAAAAACACTTATTTAAAAAAAAGTAAATATAGAATATTACTTCACACGTTTGCAGGCGTCACTGCAAACGACGCCTGCAAACGTGTGGGGGAGAGAGTCGGTTATGAGTGAAATCCCACTAATAAATTTAAACTATAATCAATTAAAATAATAATTTTTATTTTTAAATTTGTGGTATTAATTAGAGGTGTACATGGTCTGGATTGGTTTGGGTTGGAAGATTTTTTTTTACTCAACCCAAAGCTTCGGGTTGGTTGGATTGGTGAGAATCCAACCCAAAAATTTTCACAACCCAACCCAACCCTCTGTTTTTGGGTTGGGTTCTCCGTAAACCCGAATTGCCACTCTGACAGACCTTTACACACGATATCTCAATGTTATTTGTAAGTTTTATTCGATTTCAAGTCAACCCCGAGTTTTTTATCCTATAAACCAAAGACCGAACCGAGTCACTTCAGATTCAGAGAAAACAACCCAACCCAACCCAATCCAAAAGACTAATCCAACCCAACCCAACCCCTATAATTCAGGGTGGGATAGTCTGAGTTGTTGGGTTATATGTACACCCCTAATATCAATTTTTAACCCAAACTTTTAATTTCATCACATTTTACCCTAAACTTAACTAAACATTATAATTTAATTTTATCATGTTACACCATCAACTGTAATTTTATTTTTACGCTTTATTTCATAATTAGTGATTTTTAATAAAATTTTTAAAATCTTATCAATTTTATAAAATGTTTAAAAATAATAATATTTAAACAAAAATTAACCAAATATAACTCAAATTCAATTAGAAATCAATCCTTGGAGTGTGAAATGAATTAGGTTGGACAAACTTGTTGTTCAAGCAGCCAATTTTTGTTGACAAATTTCACGGTTGAAAAAGGAGTATTTGGCCCAATTTCTGCGTCCAAATCTGCTATAAAAAGGGTTAACAACCATTTTAGGCGCTGAATCTCGTCGCGTCGCCGCCGCTTCCACAACTTATCTCTCAATCGCTGCTTTGGTGGTACGAACACTACTTTTTCTTCTTTATTTCGGTCGTAATTTTGATGCTTGCTGGTTGCTGAACCCGAAAACTAGCTGTTGTTAGTGCTAATGTTGCATTCGGGAAATCGTAGATTAGTTTTTATCTGAAACAGAGGAAAGTTCATGAGGTGTGTTGAGCCATAAAGCGTTCATTTGATTAGGAGCATTTCAGGGTAATGTCTACTTAAGATTGGGAGATGATTGTATTGTTGGTTTAGGGCTATTTGAATCCATTTAGCGTCAATAATGATCTATAATTAGTTTCAACAACTTTAGATGGTTGCTTCTGTGTTATAAAATTAAGAACGAGGAGAAGATGATGATTGAAGCAGGTACTTATGATAATCGGGCATATCCTACTGTTCTCCTGGTGCGGCTAAGTGTAGTTGTGCCGAGTTTCAAGGATATGTCTGTATGATTTACAACACTGCTGTCTGATTTATTCTCTGTTCATTATTTCTTATGTTTAGTGGCCAAAAAAACTGGCCTGACCTTTTCTGTACAAGTCCTATTGGTTATAACTTCAATTGTTGAAGGTTTAGTGATTTTGAGTTACATCTGGATTTAAATCTCCTAAGCTGAATTTTCATCTATTGTCTATGTAATGAGGTTATACTGGGTGCAGCATTTTGATGTTCATGGAAAGGGAAATAGGATAGGTTTTGAGAATTGGGTGAGGGATGTTCGTGAGATGTGAGATCCCACCTCAGTTAGAGAGGGGAACAAAACATTCCGTAAGGGTGTAGAAATCTCTCCCTAGTAGACGCTTTCATCTATTGTCTAAGTAATGAGGTTATACTGGGTGCAGCATTTTGATGTTCATGGAAAGGGAAATAGGATAGGTTTTGAGAACTGGGTGAGGGATGTTCATGAGATGTGAGATCCCACCTCAGTTAGAGAGGGGAACAAAACATTCCGTAAGGGTGTGGAAATCTCTCCCTCGTAGATGTTTTTTAAAACCGTGAGGCTGACGGCGATATGTAACGGGCCAAAGCGAACAATATTTGCTAGTGGTGGGCTTGAACTGTTACAAATAGTATTAGAGCCAGACACCAAGCGATGTGCCACGAGGACGCTAGACCCCCAAGGGGGTGGGGATTGCGGTGGGCTTGGGCTATTACAAATGGTATCAGATCTAGGCACCGAGTGATGTGCCGAGGACCCTAGGCTCCCAAGGGGGTGGGGATTGTGAGATCCTATATTGGTTGGAGAGAGGAACGAAGTCTCCCTTATAAGGGTGTGGAAACCTCTCCCTAGTAGACAGCATTTTGAAACTGTGAGGTTAACGGCGATAGGGTGATACGTAACGAGGCAAAGCGGATAATAATTGCTAGCGGTGGGCTTGGGCTTGGACTGTTACACGAGATTTGGGAGCAATTTCAATTAGCCATCTAGTTTTGGACATTATCCAGTTAACTTTTACGTGACGTTATATTTTTGTACAACTATGCAGGTTTCAGTTTGAGCACGCTTGCAATGGGGAGAAGACCGGCTAGGTGTTACCGACAGATTAAAAACAAACCATACCCCAAGTCACGATTTTGTCGTGGTGTCCCCGATCCCAAGATTAGGATCTATGATGTTGGCATGAAAAGGAAAGGAGTTGATGAATTTCCATTCTGTGTCCACCTTGTGAGTTGGGAGAAAGAAAATGTGTCAAGTGAGGCTTTGGAAGCAGCTAGGATTGCCTGCAATAAGTATATGACCAAGTTTGCTGGGAAGGATGCGTTCCATTTGAGGGTTCGGGTTCACCCGTTCCATGTTCTACGTATTAACAAGATGCTTTCGTGTGCTGGGGCTGATAGGCTCCAAACTGGTATGAGAGGTGCATTTGGCAAACCACTAGGAACTTGTGCGAGGGTGGACATCGGTCAGGTTCTCCTTTCGGTTCGCTGCAAGGACAACAACGGACAGAATGCGCAGGAGGCTCTCCGCCGAGCTAAGTTCAAGTTTCCTGGTCGTCAGAAGATCATTGTAAGCAGGAAGTGGGGGTTCACTAAATTCAGCCGAGCTGAGTATCTGAAGTACAAGGCAGAGAACAAGATTCTTCCTGATGGCGTTAACGCAAAGCTTCTTGGTTGCCATGGGCCTCTTGCTAACCGTCAGCCTGGAAGAGCTTTTCTATCTCAAACTGCATAGACTGGTCATTTGTTTTCTTGTTTAAATTATTTGGAATCGAACTGAGCTTCCTTTTTATGTTGTTTTATCTTCTATCCTACTAGATTTGAGTCTTCTGAAGCTTCTCCAATGATTATAAACTCGTTTGGTTCATAATTCGATTCAACTTAACCAATTGGTTGCTATTGTAGTGTCTATCGTGATGTTACGAATGGGTTGGGGTTTAACCATATTTTTTCTGATAAGAGCTTATTGTAATGTTTCAAAAGATTGTTGAGATCTGTTTGTCTGGTAGACTGTACCCTAACTTGTTGATGTAGTTGACCGTGCGATCCCTAACAAAATCTCGGGAGTAGAGAGCTTAGAGGATGATTGATTAGATAGACCTGTTAGACAACGGTGTCGACTGTGTGATACGTAACGAAATCTTGAGACAGTGGAAAAAGATTGATTGCTGCCCTAAAAGTATGGGGCACTCAAGGCAAGAAGCTTGCGCGTTTGAGTTTGATGTTCTCTAGCTGACTCACTTGAGCTCACCATGCTTGGTAGCTCTCTGTTCACGTGATTGTTTTGTGTTAAACCATATGAATCACTTTTAAAAAATTCGTATGTTTCGTTTCAATTTGGTTTTTACGGTTTCAAGTTCTTTCCATATTAGTTCGTATGATTTTAATATTTTCAATTTAGTCTCCATATCCTAACTCAAATTTCAACAATGGGTCCGTGAACCATTTTCGACTCAAAGGTTCTCTTCTATTTTTTACTATTAATCCGAGCGTAATTTAATTACCGTGTCTAAAACATCAAAAGTTGTTCTAATATATTGTCGAACTAAAATAAAAAGCTAAAATTAAAATTTTAAAGTATAAAGATAAAATCGAACCTAGGGACTAAATTGAAATTTTTTAAAATAATAGGGATGAAATTGAAATTGGCTACGTAAGAACCCAAAATTGTAATTTCACAATTTTTTCTTTTTGAAAACTGTCTCTCTCCTTTCTCCCTCCTCCTACTCTTCTCTTTCCTTCCCGCCGCGCCGTCCCCTCTCCACTCTCTCCGGCGGTCTGGTTCGTTCCGAACACCAAAATTAGCTTTCATAAGCTTCATCTCACCTCTCAAGGCAATATTCTGCACCTGATAGCCCCATCGGTCCCTATCCATTTCCAAGCTAGACCTCTTAAGGTATAACTCGCATTTGAGTTCTGAACTTCTTCGTTATCATTTTCAGTGAGTATTACCGTGGAGATTTTGGTGGTGGATGTAGATGGTGCAGCTGGATTAGAAATGCTTTGAATTGTCTCAAGAGATTCGCATCAACGAGGCAGAGAGAACCGGAGAATTTTGCTCTAAAATGGTTGGGATTTTCAAATCGCTAGGGGGATTCGCGGTTACGCCGCACAAAGTTTCTGTCTGCATACTGCTACAAATATTTGCTCCGCAGGCTAAAACCTCAGTACCTTTTTCTTTTTCATCAGTAGCTCAGCATAATCGTCTTGGTCTGTTCTTGTTGGCTCTCACTAAGGTACTTTACTAGTGTCAACATTAAACTCTGCAATTCTTAGTCCTTACCTTCATAATCATGCTCATGTTTCCAGTGAATGCCTGTTGGTGGTAGTATATATGCTTGTTTAGATGTTATGTAGTGGCATGTTTTGTTTTCCAGTCTTGCGATGATATTTTGGAACCAAAACTTGAAGAGCTCATAAATCAATTAAGGGAAGTTGGTGGCTTGCTGGATCATTGGTTGATTGATCATTTAACAAGTAGGCTGTCATCTCTAGCCTCCCCTGATGATTTGTTTAACTTCTTTAATGAGATGCGAGGTTAGTTCTGCAAACCCCTCATTCATTTCTCACCCAAACTTATTTTTTGTCTTCTTTAAGTTCTAATGTATGGCCAATATTACTCTCTTTCATTGTATGATTTAGTTTCTTGTTTTCTCAATTCACCAACCTTGCATCTCACTAAAGAAGTTAAAATCTCGATTTATTCAGGAATCCTTGGAGGTTCGGATTCGGGTGTCATGGAAGATGACCAGATCGTTTTGGACCCCAACAGCAACTTAGGAATGTTCCTTCGTCGCTGTGTTCTTGCCTTCAATGTATTATCATTTGAGGTACTCTAGTTTACTTACTGTCTTCATAGTTAGTACCCCCTTCACTTGTTAATGTTTCGGAAACCGGTTTACTGCAACGGTTGGTGTTTCCAGTGAGAAATAGGAGCCATGGAGTAAATGACGATAAGAACATTTCCCTCTTTGAGTTTTGTTTTGTTTTGTTTTTGTTTTTTACCTTTTCGTTACGCAATATCTCCTGCATCGTTTGCTTTTAATAGCAATTTCTTTGAATATAAAAATATTTTGAACTTGGGTTTTAGTGTTGCTTTACAAGTTGGATGGTCATTTCTGAAAATTCAATGCAGGGTGTTTGCCATCTTCTGACAAATATAGGAATGTATAGCAAAGAAACTCTTTCAAGTTGTTCCTATGGAGCATCTGAAGTAGATGATACTAGGAATGATTTGGAGACATTGCCGGAATATGAAAATATGGACCTGGAGAATCTTGTTTTTGAAAAGGTTAATGAAGAAATTGAAGCAAAAAAAAGGAGCACTCAGGGCATTTCTTTTCATTTCCATATGTCCGAAGCACTTTCTGGATTGGTTGAAGGTACAGGCACATGTTGTTTACTCATTGGTTCTTTATATGAAAAGACAACTTGGAAAATTAAATAAACCATGTGTATAAATGATCGCAAATATTTCTATGTCATTCGAATAATTTTCTCGAGAGTTTAAACTCTATTTATCATTTTTTTTGTTTCCATTTATTGATTCCTTCGTCTTCACTCATTCATATCTTTCCCACGTGTTATAGTGGGGAATGATGTACATTACTGCTATAGCAAAATTGGTTTTGGAGGAACTAGTTAACTTTTAGATGAAAAAAGGGAAACAAATTTCATCGGGAACCAACTTTGGGTTGCTTTAAAATTTTAGGTTCTTTGCTCTCTTAAATTCTTTTGTGTATTATAGCATTGTTGCTCTATGCTTTTGTTTGGACGGCTTTTTGTAAGCTCCATCAAAAGGCCTTCTGCTTCAAAATTTTGGTTTCCTGTACAAGCAGTCTATTTTGTCGTGTAAGAAAAAATATACAGGTAAGAGGAGGAAAACCTCAACTTGAGCTCAATGCCTTGACCAGATTAAAGTTAGTGAACGGTTGGATTAGGATAAATGTAATCCTTTAGTCTAATTTAGAACCCTTTGTCTTGAGAATCAATATGTGAAATAACAAAACGCACATAGGAAGAAATGCCGCAAGGATTTGAACTTAGTATTGCATGTTTGACTAACATATTAAACACCCCAAAACCTAATCCTAAGTTGTCAGCTTATGAGAAATTTAATTCTTTTGATATGTTCTCAACATTTGCCCTCAAAGAAGAGGGAGGTCAACTCTTGCCAATTCGGTTCTCTCAAAGAAGAACGATATTTTGGTCCTTACTATACTTTGTAAGTAAGGATATTTGATATGTTCTCATCATTTTGGTCCTTACTATATTTTGTTTCCTTCAAAGAAGAACGATACTAATGCCTTCTTTTAGGTTCCAGCTTACTGCAGGTGGTCCCTTCAAAGATAAAACTGGTATCTTATGGTCTAATGCTGTGAATTCTATTCTTTAGAGGCTTTGATTTGAAGGGAATAGTAGAATCTTCAATGGAGAAGAGACAAGCTGGATTTTTTTTTTGGGATCATCTCAATTTTTTTTGTTTCCTTTCTACATCTTCTTGCCAAGTCCATATGTAATTATGACTTGGCTCAAATTTACACCAATTTAGTACTGAATTAAGCTATAAGGAAGAAAATGGTTATAAAATTCTCATACATTTGAGAGGGCTGAGTTTCGGTGCTTATATCATCAACTACTTAGGGTCTGCAGACCCATTAGCTTCCCCGCATACATAAACTTAATCTGAGATGCCCCAACTCTCTCACAATCTTATGGAAGTGGCTACTAATTTTTGCAACTCCTCAAATTTCCCATAGAATTAAATAATTTAAGCTTCTTATCATAGGTATTAATCTGTATTTCTCAAAATTACAGATGTTGATGTTCCTTCTTTCCCGAAGTGCAAAACTAGCAATAAAGCTAAAGAAGCTTTTTCCTACTCTCACAATCTTTGCAATACCTCGAGAGATATGGATCCCAGTGGTGGTGCATTCCTGAGGACAAATTGGCAGATGCAAGGCTACTTAGATGCACAAGCTGAAACAATTGAAAAGTAAGAGTAAATATGCTTAATCAACCCAGAAAATGTTGTTCCTTGCTATAACACTAATCGAATTTTAAAAATTGGTGCAGGCTTGGAAGCTTATTTTCTCTGAATGCTTTTGAAATGGTTCTTAAACAGCTCCAAAAAATGGCACCTGAACTCCATCGAGTAATTGAATCTTTTTCCAATATTTTCATGATTATTTACTATATTAGATTTCTTTTAACATGTGAACTGCCCTATTTATCTCGGTTGAAATCGGATGCAGGTTCACTTTCTGCGTTATTTGAACACCCTTTCTCATGATGATTATTTTTCTGCTTTGGAAAATGTCCACCGCTATTTCGACTACAGGTAAGCAACTAACAATGCCTTTTCCTTTCATAGGTTAGTTGATGATTTCCCTAGCCAATATGATCACTCTTTCCTTTGAGTGAAGAGATATAATGCATTGTTTAATATGGAGAACTATTATCAATAAAATGAACATTTTCTTTCACATTGCTCTTCTGTTATCTTTTCTCACCTTCTAGCCTTTGGACATACTGTCGTCTGTCAGAATGAAGGCTAGGGGATGGGGGAGAAGTATATAAATGACGGGGAGTTTCAATTATTAAAAAGGATGCAATGAAACATTTTTTTTTTTTTGGGGGGGGGGGGGGGGGGGGGTGGAGTATGTATCAAACAGCATTTGATTACTATGTCCGAACTTTTTTCTTATTTCTTTCCCTTGACTTTTGCCACAAAAGTGCAGGGACTGAAGGATTTGATTTTGTCCCTCCTGGATCTGGCTGCAACAGCTTTGGTAGATATGAAATTGCTTTATTATGTTTAGGGATGATGCATGTTCACTTCGGGCATCCAAAGCAAGCTTTAGAGGTCAGTTTCTCTTTTCCACCAATTACCAATATTCAAGTATCTTCTCTAATCACGAGGCTAGAATTTTAGCAAATGAATATTTTATGTTGCTCTAGTTAACTAATAGTTATTCGTTTTGTTTTTTTGGATAATCGTCAGGTTTTGACTGAAGCAGTCCATGTATCGCAACAGGTAAATTTCATTTGCATTTATGATTCTCTAAGTATTGATATGGAGGAAATAGTCTTGGAGCTCTAAAGAACAAACTAATGAATTCACTTAGATAATTTCGGAGTGAATCTTTGACTTCTCTATATGAGATAGATATTTAAAGGCATGATCATATCTAAACTTCGAATATTCTTTGCAGCAAAGCAACGATACATGCCTCACATATACCTTAGCAGCTATAGGAAATTTGTTATCTGAAAGTGGTTTCTCACGCACTAGTGGAATACTCGGGTCATCCTATTCACCTTTAATGAGCATGGGAATTTCACTATCTGTCCAACAACAATTGTTTGTGCTTTTGACGGAGTCTCTAAGAAGAGCTGAAAGTTTGAAGTTGAAACGATTAGTAGCCTCCAACCATCTTGCTATGGCTAAATTTCATTTGATGGTAACAACTTTGCATTTTATAGATTCTTTCTGTTAATTTATGTTTATTTTGTACACATGGTTTGCGTATTGGTATTACCAGTTCACCTCATGCTTCTGCCTTTATGACTTTCAAAAACCAAAACAACCTCCAAAAAAATCCAGTTAAACCAACTGAAACCAACTATAAATCACTTTAACCGACTAAGCCAACCAAAACTAACACCGACCGAATAACTAAATTTTTTGTTCTTTTAAAAATTAACATAAAACTGAATTGACTGACCCTACTTGGCCAAACTGACTAAATTGTATTATTTTCTTTGGGTTGCAACCACACTGGAGGAATTCTGAAAGATAAGGAAAATAAAGCAGACTTGAGAGATATTTCTTAAAAGTTATTTTTCTACGAGTACATTCCCAACATTTCCGGGATAGGAAAAAAAAAAAAAAAACAGGACACCCTATTTATTCGGTTGTTGGCTACTGTTAAGTCCAAATACTAGTTTTATTGATTGCTAGTGGGGATTGTTTTTTCTGATTCACTGAAACAGTGTGGATTCCTTATACCTGTCTGCTGTGTGCTATGACTGAAAAAAATCAGTGCTTACTTATTCATGTTGAACGTACTGAGAGAGTAGGGAAATCTCCTTATTCATTAACTATTGGCGGGTTGTAAATTATTTGCAGCATGTGCAAAGACCTCTTCTGTCATTTGGTCCAAGAGCTTCTTCAAAGCTTAGAACTTCTCCAATAAGTGTCTGTAAGGTAACGTTTAACACAATGATTATCTTTCATTGTTTCCATTACTAGATACTTTGTTTAAATTATTATTTTCATTATTTATTTATTTATTTAAATGGAAAAAAGGATTATCTTCATGTAGATTTATGTGTGTGTCTATATCTATTGAGGAGGATATTATTTTCTATTTTATTCTGATACTTGCATTTAATTCTGACAGGAGCTAAGGTTGAGTAATCATTTAATTTGTCAATATGGCACTGAAAGTTCTACAAAGACAACAGATGGATCCTTTAGCACTACATGGCTTAAGAATTTACAAAAGCCTGCGGGTTCACATGTATTGTCTAGAGACCCTGAATCGGGGAATAACTCGAGTGAATTACCATTTTTTGCACAACCCACCTCAATTCCTGGATCTGTCTTACAGTTATTAGGCTCTTCATACTTGTTACGAGCAAGTGCCGCTGAGCTATATGGCAGGTGATCTTAACAAGGGCCTCTCTCTCTTATAGTACTTTTGTGTGCGTGTGCGTGTTTGTATATTTTGTAGATCAAATTGCAAAACTCAGATTATTATCTCTGCTCCCGTACTTTAATTTTAACTACTGGTTGTAATTGAATTTAATTTTAGCAATTCTGTGTTATTTTAATTTTCTCTTCCTGTTTGTTCCCCAATCCCTCGAAATAATTATTCAGTCTGCAATTGTTTTGCTGCCTGACCATTTTTCTGCCCTGGCCATTTCAGTGCTCCTCTTGCACGAATAAACGCCCTTCTTTATGCAACTTGTTTTGCAGACGCATCAAGGTAATTTCTAACTTATAAGGTATTTTTAATATTCTAAATTATTCTTCATTAAAATTGTTAAAGACCTTTCGTTTCTTTTTGGGGTCATATAGTTCATCTGATGCATCATTGGCGTATGTGAAACTCATACAACATTTGGCAATTTTTAAAGGATACAAAGGTCAGGGAAAATGCTTCATTGACACATTTCATTTACTATTTCTCTACCTGTAATAAGGCATCAAGTTACCATTATGTTGGCAAGGTAGCTTAGCCACCCCCTCCTGCTTTGTGATTGCACATGCACGAACAAACTGACACTTGGACATGCTCTCCCGTACCATGAGGTGCATATGGTGCTCATGATTTATAACTCTGTGCTTTTCCTTTAACAGAGGCCTTTAGTGCACTTAAAGTAGCAGAAGAGAAGTTCTTATCGCTCTCAAAGTCACGGATTTTACTATTAAAGTTACAGCTCGTTCACGAGCATGCTCTACACAGGTAATCTCTAGTGATATGATGATTATTTACCGTTTGCCTAGTTATTACCTTTACTAAATTTTTCGTATCCTTCCATTAGAGGTTGTTTGAAGCTTGCCCAGCAGGCTTGTAATGAAATTGGGGTTCTAGCCTCATCTGTTACTGGTGTGGATTTGGATCTGAAGACAGAGGCGAGTTTTCGTCATGCTCGAACATTGCTTGCAGCAAACCAGTTCAGTGAGGTTAGAACTTCTGAAACTAAGCTGATGTTTCCATGTTTGGTTGTGTAGAAATAGTTCTGTTTCAGCAAATTGTAGGAACATATCATATTATTTTGCGAACATCAATTCTATAGTTCTTGTATTGGGGAAGTTATATGGAAAAGATATCCAATTCTTTGGAAAAACAGTAGCACAGCTTATTTTATGACATATCTCTCAATTTCTTGATTTCTTTCTCCCTAAATTGCCTTAGAAGTGACTATTATTGTTATTATTCTTGCAGGCAGCTCGTGTAGCACACTCCCTTTTCTGTTTGTGTTATAAATATAATCTACAGGTCCAGAATGCTTCTGTTCTTCTTTTGCTGGCTGAAATACACAAGGTAAACTTAAAGATCGTGTGTTTTTTAACCACCATTTTGTGATAAGAAAATAAATTGTGTGCGTTCATTTTCTTTTCATAAGCCAGTATAAAGTCCTTATTGACTCCCTTCCCTCCAGAAATCAGGCAATGCTGTTGTAGGTCTTCCTTATGCTTTGGCAAGCCTTTCCTTTTGCCAGTCATTTAACCTTGATCTTCTAAAAGCATCAGCCACTCTGACAATTGCCGAGTTATGGCTCTCACTTGGGCCTAGCCATTCAAAAAGGGCTTTGAATCTTTTACATGGAGCTTTCCCGATGATTCTTGGTCATGGAGGTTTGGAGCTCCGAGCTCGTGCTTTTATAGTCGAAGCGAAATGCTACCTCTGTAGTCCAAGCTTTTCAGGTACTCCTGACATGGTCGTAATCGTTCTTAGAAATTCTTACCTGCAATATTTCATTTTCCCCTTATAGAACCATACTTCAAAAAATGAACTTTGTCTTGGCTGAATTTTCTCATCGAACAGTTTCTAAAGACCCGGAGGTTGTGTTGGATCCTTTGAAGCAAGCGTCCGAAGAGCTTCAGTTGTTGGAGGTATGTTACTAGTTATAAACGAACGCACTTTAAGAGTTTCAATTAGGAAGGAAGAACGATTTAACCTTTCGCAAATTTCTCGATTGAATTTTCCGTCTCTTGTTACCCCTCCCGAATGTGCAAAAAATACATGTTCTTGTCATGCCATATTTGAAAATCTTGTATTTAGAGATCATTGCACTGAGAAATTTCAAAGAGATCAATAAACTTAACAGAAGATTTTGCGTTTGATTGTAGCAACTTTATTAGCATCAATGCTTCTGCTTTGCATTCCTTTTGTTTATCTGTTATTGATCAGTAGACTCTTTCTCTGTTGTTCTCTCCAAGTATCATGAAATGGCAGCCGAAGCTTTCTATTTAATGGCAATGGTATTTGACAAATTGGGGCGGCTTGATGAAAGGGAAGAAGCGGCAGATTCTTTCAAGAAACATATTATGGCTCTCGAGAATCCTGAGGAAACAGACAGTTCTCTGCTCAATGTATCATGACAACAAGTACCATGCTTGATGCTGTAATGTATTCATTTATGTTTATTTCTTACAGAAATTCCACAACCTCTTGTTGAAGCTTGACAATTACCCGAGTTATTGACAAAATGTGATTCCCAAAATGCCAAAAAAGAAGTAATCTTATCTAGATCTTTCTCGATGCGAAGTTGTGTTGGAAAAAGTTCATTAGGCGTCGGGAGAAGCTGGAGCACACATTTTACATGTTCCGCTTCTCTCGACGCAAATTAGTGTTGTGTTGTCTTTTCCTTTCTCACCACATAATTGTTGAGAGGGAGTCGCACATTGGCTAATTAAGGGAGGGAGTGATCATGAGTTCATAAATAAGGAATACATCTCTATTGCTATTAGACAATTTGGGGAAGCCAAAACAAAGCCATGAGAGCTATTGCTCAAAGTAGACAATATCATACTATTGTGGAGAGCCGGGTTCCTTACATAGCATCAGAGTCATGCCCTTGACTTAGCATTGTCAATAGAATCCTCAAATGTCGAACAAAGAAATTGGGATCCCTCAAAAGTATAGTTAAAAGTGACTCAAGTGTCAAACAAAGGATGTACATTGTTCGAGGGCTCCAGAGTCGAACCTCAATTAAGGGGAGGTTGTTCGAGGGCTCCATAGACCTCAGAGGAGGCTCTATGGTGTACTTTATTCGAGTTGAGGGGAGTCGCACGTTGGTTAATTAAGGGAATGATCATGAGTTTATAAATAAGGAATACATCTACATTAGTACGAGGCCTTTTGGGAAGCCTAAAGCAAAGCCACGAGTGTTTATATTCAAAGTAGACAATATCATACCATTACAATATCATATCATTGTAGAGAGTCTGGTTCCTAACAATAACCTACTAATGTAGATATTTCAGGGTTATGTGCAGATATTTGAATTGTAACCTCCCGGTCAGCTTTTTGCCTCACACGGCACACCGTGATCGCCTCCTTATATCCACATAAAAGAGAAACACCATATTCATTCTTGGGAAGAAATGAAGTTTCAAGGTGGTTTCCTTGTACACCAAAAGTCAAATGAGAGAAGAAAAACTTGCATTTCTTTTCACTCATGAAGTTGACCATTGGTATAAAGCAAATCAGAGAAAATTGAGATCCAAAACGTTAAAAATGGAAGTTTATGGTATAGTTCTTTTGAGCTGCAGTCCTATAATATCCAGTTTGTTCATTCTTTGCTGTCTTCATGCACTTGAGACCCGTGCAAAGAAGAAGGAAGCTGCAAGACGACCCTCCACATGCCCTGATGTTGAGCTCGGACACGCCACTCATCCAACCAAACAAGCTGCAGCCGCTCACGGCAGCGATGGTGGAGACAGTGCCGGCTGCGGCGCTGACTGTGGCGGAGGCTGTGGTTGTGACGATTGATCATGACATACCATGTAACACTGTTTTGAATTCCCCTTCTTCTGCTTACATTTGTTCTTCCCTCTCTAATGTGAAAATATAATTACATTTGTGTCGGGTCCGTTTCTGGTTTCGTGTTCTTGTTTTATCTATGCTTAAAACGGTAATTTGTTGTAAGAGTTCGAAACTCGACTTTGTTTTATTGTTTAGATTCTTGAAGACGTTTTGTTCGTACTTGTGAAAGACGTCATTGAAGATGAGATGTGTTGTTTTTCTAAGCTAGCTCCGAGAATATTTTTAATTTTATAGCGTCAAATAATGATTACTTTGATCGGGTCTTTTTTTCTAATAAATTATTAGATAATTACTTAATTTACAATCAATTAAATAAAATTAAATATTCAATGAGCATGCTTTCTAATACCAACACGGGTCCTTGTATGTTTTGTTCTCTTACATGCACCATAAGAAAATTTTAAGAAGGTCATCTAATATAGAATTATTCTAAGTAAAATACGCTTAACTATGAATTTCGTATGCTGGAGCCACCGAGAAAGAAAGTACACCTTATTTTTTCTAAGATGCATGCGGGTGAAGACAAACTATGTCGGAAGAACTCGTGTTGGTCTGTGAGAATAATCTTCATTCTTAGAACCGAAGAGTATATATATATATATATATATATATATATATATATATATATATATTATTCATCCACGGGGATAAATCCTCTATTCTAACAATGGGATATATCTATTTGTTGTTGTATAGAATAATTAGTTTGACATCGTCTTTTTTTAAATAAATTATTAAGCAATTATTTACATTATAATAACTTCGAAATTTAAAAAGTAGAGGTGCATTTTACGCATTATTTGAAGTCTATCTCGAATAATTTATCTTATAATAAAATATACGAAACAATAAAAGTAACATTTTAATTCTACGGGAAGCTTTTTAGTATATTACGTCTTAAGACCTGATTTTACTAAATTCGTTTATATTCTCGATTTTATCAAATACAAAAAGTGATTAATTAATTTGGTCGGTAATTACTTTTAATGATCTTAAAATCGATCCCGAGCGGAGAAAAATTTGTTTAATTTTGTGTGGTTGAGGTTTGCATGTGGACTTAGGTCATTATTTACCTTAGAATATATTTAATATGCAAATTTCTTAGTTTCTTATATAAAGACTTGTCATTACATGACATGGCCATAGACTTTGACAAAAACGTTAGACTAAATAAATAATTATTATTATATATATATATATTCAAAATTATTAGAAACTTTGGGAGAAAATCCTTAAAAATATTTTTTAATTTTTATATTTATCATCACATTAATTTTAAATTCCATTCAAATTTAGAATCGTGCACCCAAAAGACCCTATGAAACTTCACTGTCCACTGAGATCGACTTTGGGCCTTTCCTGCTTAGATTAGTTGGAAGGCGAAGAAGACCCCTTTCCAAAAGGGCCCGAGCCATCAGTGAGATGCTAGAATTCTAACCTTGTGTCATGACCTATAGACCAAGGGACAGTCTCAAGTAGACGGTTTCTATGGGGTGTAGTCTCTCATAAGGTAATGGAGGCGTGCAAGATTTTCTCGTGCCAGACGGAGATTGACACTTGAGTGTAAAGGCGGAAGGAAGCTTGACTACAAGACCCATCAGTGAGCCGGGATGAATATCAAACCATTAACTTTTAGATGATAACTAGTGTCTTATCCCCTAAACTATATTTGTCTTAACGAAGAACGATATAATAATTATTTGGTTGATTCCGAGAAACAAAAATGAAACTCGAAGATAGTTTCATTAAAATACCAAAAGTCAACTAAATGGTTCAAAAAAATCTTCCCTCTCATAACTTCTTCATCACTCAATCATTGTCATTGACTTGTTCTTGGGGATTTGGTGGCTTAAGCATTAGATTGGCCACTTCATATAAAACCACATAAACTTGAACACATTTTTGGGGAATCTGATTGGTTAAGTCCCAAAAGTAGAGATGAGAACTTACGCCATTGTTCTTATAACATGCGGGTGTGTGATAGCGAGTGCAGTGATTTTATGGTGTGTTTGTAGCTATGGAGGCCGTAAGAAGAAGAAAGCAGCGCCACCCACGTACACATCTAGTGCTCTTAGGCCAACGCCAAGGCCAAGCCGTGACCTTGAACTTGGGGAAGCTAAGAATGGTGGGATGACTATTCTTGCTGGGGCTGCTGCTGGCTTAGCTACTGCAGCTGTGGTTACCAGTTTAAGCAATGATGGTGGTGGAGGAGGAGGAGGAGAGGAAGGGGGAGGTGATGGTGGCGGTGGTGATGGCGGTGGTGGTTGTGGAGGTGGATGTGGTGGGGGCTGTGGCGGTGGTTGTGGTGGTGGCTGTGGTGGTTGATATAAAAGTGTTTGATGTAAAAGTGTTTTGGTTTCCTTTGTGGGTTTGTTTCAATTTCTGTTTTTTGCATCTTTTCTTTCCTAATAAGAAACATTGTGTGTATAATCTTTAGCAATTTCATTTATTTGTCTTTTTTGAGTTTTTTCTTTCGGACTTTCTCTCAAGGTTTTTAAAACGTGTGTTAGAGAGAGATTTTCATACTCTTATAAAAAAATGTTTTGTTCTTCTCCCCAATTGATGTGAGATCTCACACGGGCACTAAGGTTCTAGTACTATTTAGGTACGAAGAACTCCTAGAACGACTGCAATGAGTATAAATCTTACTAACCGACCTAAACGACGAACATATAAGATTTTATTTACGTCGTAGTTGGGAACTAATGATTGATTCTATCTATTAAAAAAGTTAAATTATATGTTTTATGAACTTTAAAAATAAAAAAATTCTTATCCTCATAAAACGAAAAGTTATTTATTTTAGTTCAACAGGTAAGTCGAAAAGATTCTTCAAACCCATAACTCATGAATTAAAGAAATAATTAGTTAAATTCTTCTCAAGTTGACAAAGATGTTAAATATACAAAAGTATACTACGTAACTTATATAATACGTCTCAATCATTCAATCATTCAATATTACGATCATAGACTTCTTAGTACATATTCTTTTAATCCATAAAACTATCACAAATGAATGAATGAAAATTCCAATTTAATTTGAAAACAAACCTTTTAAGTCTTTTAATTTCTTCAACATATTAGATTGATGAACGGATGAGATTTGTTTTTTTTTTTTTTTTTTTTGTTTTTTTTAACCATTTTTTGTTTTGGGCCATCTGATTGGTGCTGGCTTTAATGTTCAAATCGGGGCTCTAAAAGGAAACAACAAGACCTGCAAGGACAACTAATGCTTCAAGCTCGCCCCCGACGTGCGGTGATGCTCATTTTGGGTGTAGCAGCTGCTGCTATAGCTACTACACCTCGATCCCCTTCTCTGGAGGCACTTCGAACCACTTCAAACGGTCTTGTCTTTGTTGCACACTCCGATCCCCATCTCTTGAGGCACTTCGAACCACTTCAAACGGTTTTGTCTTTGTTCCACACCCGATCCCCATCCCCTAAGGCACTTCGAACCACTTCAAACGGTCTTGTCTTTGGTTCACACCCCGATCCCCATCCCCTGAGGCACTTCGACCACTTCAAACGGTCTTGTCTTTGGTTCACACCCCGATCCCCATCCCCTGAGGCACTTCGAACCACTTCAAACGGTTTTGTCTTTGTTCCACACCCGATCCCCATCCCCTGAGGCACTTTGAACCACTTCAAACGATCTTGTCTTTGTTTCACACCCCTATCCCCATCCCCTGAGGCTCTTCGAGCCACTTCAAACGGTCTTGTCTTAGTTCAACACCCCAATCCCCATCTCCTGAGGCACTTTGAACCACTTCAAACAGTCTTGTCTTTGTTCTACACACCGATCCCCATCTCCTGAGGCACTTCGAACCACTTCAAACATGTCTTTGTTCTACACACCGATGCCACTTCAAACAGTCTTGTCTTTGTTCCACACACCGATCCCCATCTCTTGAGGCACTTCGAACCACTTCAAACGGTCTTGTCTTCGTTTGGCTGCCGATAGGAACATTCAGGAGGTGGAAATATTGAACTATTAGAGTTGCAAATTTTCTATATTGCAGCTTTAGCTCGTAACAATGGCTTTGGTTTTTCTCCTAAACCTCGTAAACAAGGAAGGACTCAAGATTAATTCGACTTACCTAAACTCTGTCTTCGTCTTCTTCCTTTTCCTCTCCCTTCAAACGTTGGACTTCACGGTCTCTTTTCTTTTCTTTCTCTTTTGCTCTCATTCTCTTCTCCTTTTTCGTCAGTTCCAGGAGCTGTCCAACCCCTATCAAAACCCCAATCAACAACCGAGAAAATCTCAAGTCGTCTCTCTAAGCCGGATTGAATCTCCTATTTCTGCTGCCAGTGCGTGTATAATTTCCGTCATCTCTTCGATGTCTTTGTGGGATCGATCTCCTGCATAGAACAGATGGATTTTATCCTTAACTATTATCCAACTACAACCTGGACTCTTCTTTATCCCTTTCGATATCTTCATCGACCTTATAACCTCATCTTTCCGCTTATCACCTGAAACAGAGTGTAAATTAGATAAAATCACGTAAGGTGTTGCACTATTAGGTTCCAGTTCAAAGAGATTATGAGCTGCAAGCTCTGCAACATCAAGACGCAGATGGGTCCAGCTTGCTCCAAGCATTGCTCCCCAAACACCCTCGTGAGGATCAAATGGCATAGAAGAAATCAAATCAACTGCTTCATTGAACCTCCCAGCTCGGCAAAGAAGATCAACCATGCACGCATAGTGATCTACATGAGGTTGAATATTATACAATGAACTCATTAGGTTAAAGAATCTCCATCCCTCTTCCACAAATCCCACATGAACGCATGCCGAAAGAACGCCTAGAAACGTGATCTGATTAGGTTCCAGGTATTCGTCCTGCATTTTCGTGAATAACTTCAGTGATTCTTTCCCAAGTCCATTCTGAGCTAGCCCAGTGATAATGGAATTGTAAGTAACAACATTAGGAGCCTCAATATAATAGAACATCCTCAATGCATCACCCACATTTCCACACTTTGAATACATAGAAACTAGAGAGTTTTGGATTGATAAATCATATTCCATACTCATCTTTGTCACAAGAGCATGGAACTGCAACCCTTGGCTTAATATTGCTACACCTGCGGCAGCACTAAGCACACAGCTCAAAGTGAGTGGATTTGGCTTGATTGCTTTCTGAAGCATCTCAATAAACCAATGGAAAGCTGTCTCGTATTCCTCATTGCTCACGAGCCCTGAAATTACAGCAGTCCAAGCAATATCATCCTTCTCAGGCATCATTTGAAACAAACCAATGGATTTATCAATCATCCCCTTGCTGGCAAATCCAGAAATCAAAGTTGTCCAGGAAACGACGTCCTTTTGTGGCATATTCTCGAATAGAAAGAAAGCTTTTTCGATGTCCCCGGATTGAACATAACCTGCAATCAAAGAATTCCATGTAACTATATCTTTCTGAACCATTAAATCAAATATTGTAGCAGCTGCATTAATAGAATGACATCTAGAATACATCGCGATCATAGAATTGGCTAGATAAGCATCGAAGTCGAGCCCCAAGGACAGAACCAATCCATGGATCTGAATTCCTTCTCTATATTGATCCAAACAACCACAGGCTTCAAACAAAACAGTCAAGGTAGTTGCATTAACCTCCACCCTTTCCCTTCTCATATTTAGAAACAATGTGAAACCATCTTTAAAATTTCCCATCTTCATATACCCATTAATCATTGTTGTCCAAGTAACCACATTTCTTTCAGGCATTTTGTCAAACAGCTTTCTAGCATCAACAATCTTCCCAACTTTGCAGAGCCCATCAATCATGGAGCTCCAAGAAACCACACCTTTTTCTTCCATGCCATCAAAGATCCGAACCGCATCTTCTATTCTCCCCGCCTTCAAATACCCATTGATTAACACATTAGACGACACCATACCCGGATTTTCCCAATGCAACTTTTCGGCCATCTCAAACATTCCAACACGCACAAACCCAGTGATCATGGTAGCATAGGAAACAGAATTACACTGAGGCATGCTAGAAAACAACTCAAAAGCCTCATTTACCATGTTCCTCCGATGATAAGCCGTAATCATCGCATTATAGGATGCAATACTTCGGTCCGGCATTTTGTCGAACACTTCCTGGGCTTTATTTATTTCGCCGTTTTCAGCGTATGCAGTGAGCATAGCAGTCCAGGAGACGGTGCTCTTATGAGGCATACGATTGAAAACGGCCTCTGCTTCCTTAATACACCCATTCCTTCCAAGTTTTGTGATCTGAGAGTTGCAGTAGACAAGAAACTTACCGCTTTTCTGGGTTCTAGCAGAGTCAAAACTTTCCCGATTTTGAAGATTTTGGGTCGAAAAATTGAAGGGATGAAGCTTGAAATTGTAAGGGGGAAATTGTTTGAAGGCAAGGGTGACGGTTGATTTTGCCGCCATGCTCCGGAAAGCTTCATGCTTGACGAAGGAGAACATAAGCTCTGCAACCCAACGCTCGAACAAAGTCTATGGAGGCGCTTTCTATTTTACCCGGAAAAAAAAAAAAAAAAAAAAAAAAAAAAAAAAAAAACTAAATATTTGTTCAATAATATTCTGTTTTTTTTTAATTAAAAAATTAAATTTATTTACCACCGTTTCCTTTCCTTTTAATTTCTAATATACTTTCAAATTTTTTTTTTTTTAAATCATAGCTAAAATTGTGAAATTATGCGCAAATATTCATTAATATCTCTATTTTAAATAAAAAAAATATTTATAATAATATGAAGTATACTTTAACATTTAAGTTTAATTAATTAAATTTTGTTTCTAATAAAAAAAATTATCTCGATTAAAAATGGAGATATCCACCTATACCAAAAACCGACACAGTCAGGTTGATCCATATTAATACCCTATTCGATAACTATTTAATTTATATTTTTACTTTTCACGACTTAAAACATCTATTTCTATAGAAAATAGATAACAAAAAAAAATCTTTAAAATAATTAAGTAATATAAATTAAATTACATCGATGAACTTTTAAGTTTTTTTTTTTTTTTTTTTTTTTTTTTTTTTTTGGCTTGGCTTGGCTTCTATCAATAACATTCCTTGAACACTAATGGAACATGCAATTCTTAATATGATGTAAAAAAGACATTCAAATAGACTCATTAGAAAGCCGATATCGGACATTTAACAACACATTCCCACAGCAAAGACTAAAAAAAATTGGTTGAGATAAGATTTACAACGTTCAAATAAGCTTGATTCCTTAGTCTAAGCATAACTCAATGAATAGAAGCATCGTTTACCATCTCAAAGGAGATTCAATTCCCGCCCTACAAGGCTTGAACTAAAACAACTAAAATTAAATAAGCTTATTTCGATTTATGGCTGTGAAAATGAAACATAAACTCTACACCTGTATGGATTGAAAATGCAAAATCTGGAAATCTATATCCTTTTAGATCAATCTGAACCTAGTAACAAAGAAGTAACAGCTATTGAAGTAAGGATCAATGGCAAAGATGTAATATTGGACTAGGCCCAGGTCTCAGCAATAGCTCATTTAAAATGGCCACAAAATGAAGTCCTGAAAATTAAAAAAGCACAGAGAAAAATGTCAATGCCAAAATGGATCACCTGCCAAAGAAGTGAAGCATAGATCCCCCCATTGTCAGCGATGCATTTGAAAGAGATGCTTCCTGTCATAATTTCATGTGGAGTACAAAAAATACTACTCTCATTACACTAACCTAATGTTAGCCTAACCCAATTTGAGGCTAAATCAGGACATACTATGGGCTATAAATCTATTTTATTAGTACAACTCAAACGGCAATCAAATAGAAAACACTCCAGAAACGTTCTGAAATTTAACTAAACCGAAACAAACAATAAACTCAATTGTTCTTTTATCTTCACGGATCCAGGTTATATAGAAGATCTCCACATTGGTTGGAGAGAGGTACGAATCCTTCCTTACAAGGATGTGGAAACCTCTGCCTAATAGATGCGATTTAAAACCGTGACGCATTTATATAACAGCCCAAGCCCACTACTAATAGATATTATCCGCTTTGGCCCGTGACGCATCATCGTCAATCTCACGATTTTAAAATGTGTCTACTAGGAAGAGGTTTCTTATACCCTTATAAAATACTCTTTGCAATATATAACAAGTCAAAACAAACAATATCTGCTAGTGGTGGACTTGGACGGTTACATTATACTTGCTACCTACATCAAAATTTGTAACTATATGTTATATGGTCAAAATGATGATTCTTTTGGGAATATCAAAATATATTCTAGTTCAAGATTTCCAACTCTCATGTGGAGTTATTTAGACTTTACTTCTAGCTCTCAAGATCCCTTCTAGCTCTCAAGATCTCTCACAACATATTTCTTCAACATGGGTTTGCCTATGAAAAGAAAGAGAGATACACCTTTACCTCCTCTGCCTTCCTCTAAGATCCCTTCTGTGAAAAACCATCACTGCTACACAATTCCATTGTCATTTGAACTTTTTGTTCATCATAAACAGACTACAAAACCTTCTTCTAGATTGAAGACCATCTTGTATAGCTCAATACTTGCACGAGCCAAGCATTATCCGTCTTTTGCAAGAACCACCCAAGAACCTTATAAGTTCCCAAAACACAAGCCACTAGCCCATTCAAGAATTTATACAAGAAGCCTCCCCAATTTGAAAAAGTAACCCAAAAGGAGTAGATTTTAAACATCTTATCTATGAAAGCCCAACGAGAACTATTATATTTTGCAAGATCAAACACCTCCCTCCACACCTTATAAATACCTCTAAAAATTATATACGTCCTATCTGACCATAGATTCAATCAAATCGCCATTACAACATCATCTCATATCTCGGTACCTTTTCCTTTGAAGAAAGAACTAATCAAAAGCTGTATAATTTTCTTTTCGTTTTTTTATCAATCGTGAACTTCAGTAGGCCAGTCCAAGAATCTGATGTGAAGTGAAGAGACTACGATATCTATTAGAATTAGTGGTCAAAACAGAAATGTGTACACTAAATTCCATCCCACAAACAATTATATTAGATTTAACTCTTTTAGACGTAAAGGAATGGTAAATAAATAAACCTAATCCTATAAACAGATAGCCAAAAGGACAAAAGTTACAATGAGAAAGGAAAAAACTAAGCTTAAAGTAATACCAGCAGTTTATCTTTTAAATTAGGCCAATCTGAGTTCAGTGTTCCAATGGTCCAAAGCAATCTGGTGGCCAGACCTAACAACAGAAGAACAAAGAAATATTCAAGAAAGATAAAGAAATGAGGGAGAAATGTATACGAGTCTAGAAAAAAGCTACCATGCAAAGTTCCAATGTACAGAAGAACGATATTATCCCCATGTAATTAGAAAGAACTTTCATAATCCTGCTGACTTCTTAAATAGCTAGAACAAGATCCAAATTATAAACCATGAGTGAATAGAAACACCACGAGAGATTAGAAATTTCTCAAGATCCAAAATTTTCAAACTCAAGTACCCAAAAACCAGCTGCATGAATAGCGATGCATATAGCAAGTAAACAATTACACAATCAAGTGGTTGCATTAAGACCCCCACAAGGTCGTCAGTTTGAATCTCTTCCAACAGATTTGTAATGTAACATTAAAATAAATGATTGCATAGAAAAAGGCAAACAAACCTGTTATACTAAAAGCCCATCCAACCAACATTTGGAAACTCAAGGATAACAACCATTGAAGGAAGAAACATAAGTAAACAATGATCAAAACAATTCATTTTCTCAAGTACAACATAAAAGAAGGGAAAACTAATACATAAGTAAACAATGATCAAAACAATTCATTTCCCCAAGAACAACATAAAAGAAGGGAAAACTAATAAAAGCAGAAGTAATGATGAAGATGATTGATAAATCTTACTCTGAAAAACACTTTCCCGTCAATCAGACCATAAGGTACAGGTCCGAAATGCCGCGAATCACTAGAAGCATACACATTATCTCCTTGAATCCACACATGACCTTTCGGAACCTAAGCATCCACCCCAAAAAAGAAAGAGAAAAACTAAACAAAGAAACAAATCAAACAACACCAAGAAACCAAAAATCAAAACCAAAACGAATTTTCAAATTTCAAATCAAGATAACTAAATTCAGGTCTGTCAATCCATACCACAGCCGTCAGACACCTATTGGAATTGGCAGGGTCCGGAAAGAAATTGACCTTATCCCCCTCAACACCCACAATGCGCTTCGTCAAGGTCTTCCTCGGATTCAGAGGAGATCGAACCAGCACGACGTCGCCGGGGCCAACCCTGCCCACTCGGTGCGACACACGTTCAGCCAAAAGAACATCGCCGGTCAGATTCAAGGTCGGAAGCATGCTAGGGCCGTACACCTAAAAACCACCAGAAATTAAAGTTTTCCATATGAATCAAAGGAAGAAATAGGAGACAAATTGTGGCAGAGGAAGAGGAAGGAGTAAGAGAGAAGTACAAACCAGAGTAGGAGAACAAAGATAGTTGTTGGTAACGTGAAGCAAGCAGAGGAACTTGGCTATAATGGCTGAGCGATCGATTGCCTCCTTTACTATGCTCCTCCACTGTCCCATGGAAGCTCTCTTTCACTCTTGAACTTTCTCTGTTCTTCGCTTGGAGAAAGCGTCGTCGACCTTTGGTGAAGACGAAGTTGAAGAGATGGGCCGGAATCATTGGGCCGGCCCATAACATCTAATACAATACATGGCCCATAGGTTTAATTTTGGATATAAATAGGATTTTTTTTTAGAGGTAACACCAAAAACCCAATTAATCTAACCTATAAATGAAAATATTTATGGATTAGTTCGTTCGTGACTTCTCCTAAGATCACTGCCTGGGACGTCGCATGAAAGTCGCAGTTAGCGAACCACCCACGATCCAAACATTTCACCAGACCATTCAATCAGTAGGGTTGCCACGACATTTCACCAGACCATTCAATCAGTAGGGTTGCTGCGATCCGAACGTTGCCCGATCCGAACATTTCACCAGACCATTCAATCAATAGGGTTGTCACGATTCGAACATTTCACCAAACTATTCAATCAATAGGAGCAACGGATAGTGTGTACAAAGAGCAGGGACGTAACCAACTCGAGCTGATGACTCACACTTACCATTCAATCAATAGGGTTGCCACGATCCGAACATTTCACCAAACCATTCAATCAGTAGGAGCAACGGATAGTGTGTACAAAGAGCAGGGACGTAACCAACGCGAGCTGATGACTCACACTTACCATTCAATCAATAGGGTTGCCACGATCCGAACATTTCACCAGACCATTCAATCAATAGGAGTAACGGATGGTGTGTACAAAGAGCAAGGACGTAACTAACGCGAGCTGATGACTCGCACTTGAAATTTGGGTTGAGGAAAATTTCTCCAAGGTCTTAATTTTGTGGAGGAAAAAAGCATAGAAATGAGGAAATTAGAGGGAAATGGGGAGAACGAAACATTCTTTATAAGGGTATAGAAACCTCTATCTAGTATAGGCATTTTAAAATTGAGTCTGATGTCGACGATATGTAACATGCCAAAGTGGACAATATCTGCTAACGGTGGGTTTGGGCTCGTACAAATGGTATCAAAGCCAGACACCGAGTTATGTACCAGCAAGGACACTCGGCCTCCAAGGGAGGTGGATTGTGAGACCTCACATTGGTTGGAGAGGGAAACGGAGCATTCCTTATAAGAGTGTAGAAATCTCTCCCTAATAAACGCATTTTAAAACTGTGAAACTGACGACGATACGTGACGGGCCAAAAGTAAACTATACAATCGAAGAGAATGTATACACTTTATTAGGCTTTTAGTGTACAGAAGCAACTTGCAAGAAATGTATAGTTGAATATAATACTATGAGCAGTTATTTGCAGCTCAACATATTCAACCAATATACAAACCAGCCAGCCACCAACATAGCAGAGCTTGTGTGATGCCAATGGCAAAAGGTAATAGAGACTCTCTTTTTGCTTCCTGAGGGATTGCAGAAGACTGTATATCCTTTGGTAATTTCCTTAACTAAACTAATCGATCCGTTCTAGATTAAACGTCACCATATCCTCGAGCGCGGACCGAAAGGCACTTTGTGGAAGGCAATGTAGGTTTTGGATAGCAAGATCAGCCTTCTGTTTAGCTAGTTCCTGCGCTCGTTCAATGCCACCACTGCTCTTGACTATGCCGATAGCTTCGTCGAGAGACCCTGGCTCACTGAACTCTGATTCGATGATGTCTTTCAGTTTCGGGTCTCTTTCGAGAGCAAATATAACTGGGGCTGTAAGATTTCCTTTAGCTAGATCACTTCCTGCTGGCTTCCCAAGCTGCTTTGTTGATTGCGTAAAGTCCAATATGTCATCGACAATTTGGAACGAGAGACCGAGATTCCTCCCGTACTCATACATCTTCTTTGTCGTATCACGATCAACCCCACTAAAGATTGCAGCACCTTTGGTACTGGCAGCAATCAAGGAAGCTGTTTTATAATAGCTTTTGATCAAATATTCTTCCAGTTCAACTTCACAATCAAACAGGCTTGATGCCTGCTTTATTTCACCACTTGCAAAATCTTTAATAACCTGCAATAGAACTAATTGAATCTTATATAAGCTAAAGGTTGCATATCAAGATCCAGTTATACTCATAATTCATACATAAACGTCGATCGGATATTACAGATGTACTACGTGGGAACCAAATTTACCTGACTGATAAGCTTAATGACTTCGAGGTTTTCGAGATTAGCAAGACACCATGACGACTGTGCAAACATGAAATCTCCAGCCAGCACCGCCACTCTGGTACCGTATAGTTGATGCAAGGTTTCCTTCCCTGGAACCCATCAGGACAACAAATATGTTGCTGAGCCAATGGAAGTTGAAGGAGGAAAGGGGGAAGCGAAAAATAAAGTGACACAAAGCAAATGTATGGAAGGCAAGATAGAAAAACTTGAAACAATCTAAACTTATTCTCTATCTTTCTTTCAGTAACCAACCCTTCTATCCTAACAAAGTTGTAACCAGAAAAGGTATTGAAGTCGGGCAATTATATATGCATTTGGTAATAAAGTTAAGCTATTCGTTTCCGAGCAACTACAAGTTACAGTTGTGACTTGTCTCGAAATGAGGGAGGAGAGCAACTATGGCAAACAAGTCATGAACCAATACATGTGCAACAAGCATAGTATCATCAACTGTGAGATCCCTCGTCGATTGGAGAGGAGAATAAAACATTTCTTATAAGGGTGTGGAAACCTCTCTCTAGCATACGCATTTTAAAATCGTGAGGTTGACGATGATACGTAATGGGCCAAAACGGACAATATTTGCTAGCGGTGGGCTTGCGCTGTTACAAATAGTATCAGAGCCAGGCACTGGGTGGTGTGCCAGCGAGGATGTTGGACCCTTAAGGGGGGTGGATTGTGAGATCCCACATCAGTTGGAGAGGGCAACGAAACATTTCTTATAAGGGTATGGAAACCTCTCCCTAATAGACACGTTTTAAAACCTTGAGAGGAAGCCCTTGAAGGGAATGTCCAGAGCGGACAATATTTGCTAGCGGTTAGCTTGGGCTGTTAAAAATAGTATCAAAGCCATACACCAAGCGGTATACCAGCGAGGACGTTGGGCCCCCAAGGAGGGGTGAATTGTGAGACCCCACATCAGTTGGAGAGGAGAACGAAACATTTCTTATAAGGGTGTGGAGACCTCTCCCTAGCAGACGCGTTTTAAAATCGTGGGGCTGATGACAATACATAACGGGCCAAAGCGGACAATATCTGCTAGCGGTGGGCTTGGGCTGTTACATCTAACATGTCTACCTAGAGCTTTATTATAAGAGATCGACATGTGGTCATTTCGGTAAGCACAACAATGAGGAATGCGGGGAGTCTTTTCTCCACATCTCCACGATGATTGCTGTCTCAACAGAGATGATGAAGAAGAAAACAAATGGAGTGAATTCAGACAAAATAGAAAATGACGCTCTAATGCCCATTTCCTATTAACAATGAGGAAATACAAAACTAATTTGCATTATTTGAAAATCACGTCAAACTCACTCTTATTACACAGGCATTAAACAGACATAGGTACTCATTGATTTACGTGGAAAGCATCGACAAGAACTTCCAAACTTCGCACACGTAAAACGGGCATACCTCTCCTCATATCACTATCGTCTAATACATCATCATGTATCAAGCTTGCAGTGTGGATCATTTCAATGATCTCTGCCAAACGCCGATGCTCGACAGTGAGGTCCCTGGAGGCAATGCAACCAAAATAATAATTGAATTCTTTTCAATCTCATATTAAACTCAGATTTTCAGGAACATGTTTAGGCCTGGTAAGGATTACTCACTCTAACCCAACTAATCCGGCTGTTGCTCTTGACACCAGGAATACTAAAGCTGGTCTCATCCTCTTCCCTCCAGCACCAAATATCCGCTGAGCAGCAGATACCAGGGCTGGGTTTTCCTTACCAACCATCTGCAGGGCATTTCTGTTAGTTGCATGACTAAAGAACTTTAAGACTTCAAATTAAGCGTTACAAGAATAAAGATCGTACTATAAATGAAATCGTGTCGAATAAAGATTCCAGATTATACGCAATCAACATATCAGAACATGAAGAATCCTAATATACTATTCATAAAACAGTGTCCATTATTATGAAATGGCAGAAGCCTAACAATGGAAGATGAAGAACTATCAGAACAAGGAAATCTATGAGTTTGAAATTATGAACTGATAACACTAACTCGTATAATAGCAATTTGATGCGTATGCAACGTGCAACTTGAAGCAATATATAGCCATCCTCAATGTGCTACATCTAAGTTAATATGTGATCCAGACTTCACAAAAAGAAATGGCACAGGTTCCCATCCATTATCAATTTGTTAATGATAAAACGTTGAAAATAAGAGGATAGCATTGGTGCTTCTTAAATCAGCATTAGAACATGTACAGTCCTACCAAAAAATAATACTATGCATGTACAATCTTTGATGAAATACCAATTTGGTTCTAGAAATGATGATAGACACAATTTTTTGCTATTGAAATCATTCAAATCCATCAAAGCCTTCTTCATGAGTGCCCTCACAAATTCTATGCCTTCATTCAATTTTTTTTCTAAGAACAATAAACTGAACAGTATTAGTAGTACTAAAAAAAGGAACTGAAAATAGCTCCCAAACTCAACCTAAGATGCCTATCTTTGATCTAGCTACAAGGAAATGCTTAAGATTGTCTGTGATTAAAGTTTTTGCAATATAAGTTTGATTTAATATTTATCTTGTGAGTTACTTTATCAATCTGCATAATTTATACACCAAGTTTCCAATGAGGTTAAAGTCCATTGAATGCATTCTCAGCAGCAATAAAACCCCAAATCTATATAATACAGTGCTAAGTTCCCTGCCACTTACAGACAGAAGATTTTGGTTAAGCTTCTGGAGATCATCGGCTACAACTTCAAACAAATTTGTCGACGAGATTGGGCTTTTGGACTCCTTCCTCAGTTCTAAGAATGGTTGAGGGCCACCAGTAATGCCTGTTTTAGCAAAAAAAAGAAATAGACAAGCTATTACCACGAGCTTTGGAAACCAACCAAGAGAAAATGGAGCTGCCGAAAGCCAAAAATTTACTTGCCATTCAATGCAGTTTCCGATTTCGTGGTTGAAAACACTCTGCACTGGCCAACGTTTCGACGGGAACAAACCAAAGTTGGAGTTTGGTGTCGCCTCTTTCTACTCTTAGTACACGGTTTAACGTGACTCCTAATCGTATATCGATCCAATGGAGTATTGGAAGAACAATCACAAGCAACATGATCCAAAACATGCCTTCCAAAATCAAGGGTCTGGCATATGACAGACATCATTCCTAGTCAGACCCAGAAATCTAAACCCACCAAATATCAAGCAAAAATCGACAAACCCAGCTCAAAAAACCACTCAACTTCTCATAGACATATCATCGAACACCTAATGTGCACAAAATAACAGATGGGTATGGAAGCAGAACGAGAAAAAGAGAATTCAATGAGCTTCATACAGGTCATTAACATGGAAATTAACCGCTTTAGCAGAGATTGATAGATCACAAGTGGGAGCTAAATTGAGTGGATAGAAGAACCCCACATAGGGGCTCTCTTATTTTCTTATGAGTAGCCAAAGAAAGTTATGAGGTAGGTGGCGCTCGTACCAAGAGGGAGTCTTTTTGCTTTGAGGAGGAACCACGAGCCGTGTATGAGGCCTAAGTGCCTTGTATGAGGCCTAAGTGCCTTGTAAGTAGGCGACAAATCCACGGCTTCTTCGCAGTTTAGTGGTTGAGCTGAAGCCAGCTACTGCCGCCTCTAATTCTTATTGGGATAAAAAATGGGGCATCCAAATTCCCATTAAGTGATTTTGGTGAATTCCTCTGTTTAGTAATAGCGACCCTCGAACTTCAAAGATTAACCAATTCAATCATACTCAAAGATTAACCAATTCAATCATACTCAAGGTTGTCTCGCATCCTACATTATTTGTTTGATTCAACAACTGCGAGAATAAAAAGTTGAACTATCTATGCACCGAGCTAGCTACATCATTAATGAGCTAATTTTCTATAGAAGTCAGTAGTGTTTCATTCCAAGACTACTCTTATCCTTATAGTGATGATACTCAAGGTTGTCTCGCATCCTACATTATTTGTTTGATTCAACAACTGCGAGAATAAAAAGTTGAACTATCTATGCACCGAGCTAGCTACATCATTAATGAGCTAATTTTCTATAGAAGTCAGTAGTGTTTCATTCCAAGACTACTCTTATCCTTATAGTGATGATTGTGAACGAACTACTAGCAGATATGAAACAGGAGGGCCCCTTCTGGGCATAGTTCCCTAGGCTCCGATTTTCCTCTAATATTTAAGGGTTGGAAGAACCCCGCATCATCCGACCTCTCTGGAGTTGTATTCAAAGAAGAATATCCCGACTCGAGGAGCCTCCAGTGTCGGATAACTTTCATTGATTCGTAAATAGTTGGTCCTAGTACAATATACAAATCTCCATTCAAATGGTTAATACAGCAATTTGAGTGTGTCTGTAATTACATGGCGTGATAAGCAGCAAATGCAGTCAACAACAAAAGAGCCTTGAAACAATACCCATTTGAATGGACTGGATGGATACCCCTCCTACTGTTGGTTATACCTATCTCTGTTACTCCACTGAGCAGCAATGGCAATGGTTGCCACTCCCAACTTAAGTTCTTGCCTGCAACAGCTTCCTTAAGTGCTATAATGGATGGATCACTCTATGGATCTACTGCTGCTCGTGGTCGGGTAATATTCGTTGCTTCCAAAGCGAACGACCGTGCGAGGCTCTCATCAAATGACAGTGCCAGGAGATCAAGGATTGAACTAAAGAAGATTGTTCATTCACAAATCGAAACTTCTAATTTGCGACGTTAGTTTCGAATAAACATCTTTTATGTTTCTGTTCTCACATGGAAGGACGGGCCTGACAACTCGCCCTAGATTTGCAGCTAAACAAAAGTGAGAGCCATATCAGTATCACAGAAGTAGTTGAGCATGGAAAAACTAAGATGGTATCAAAGAGAAATAAGTTCATACCAACAGGCACTTTAGGTGGAGGATGAGCCTTTGATGGATTCCCAAATCTTCTATCAGGTAATCCCACGCTATTATTACAGGCTTTGGGATTTCGTCGAACGGGCTCACGGTCGGGTGAAACCAAATTTGTGCAAACGGTGGACCTAAGTACGGTTGGAAAATTATTGAGTTTGTAAGAACACGACCCGACATTCAAACACCTACCTAACTATATGTTATAGTAATAATATGGACTCCTTGGCCATGACATTATACGACACAATCACAAAAAGACTACACACACACTCCCGAGCGTGATTAAGAGGCATGGAAAAAACGTCATACCGTGGGAGGGAGAAGTGTTTCCGTTCTAGAGGCAAAACAGGTGCGCTTTTACCGTCGTTCTCCTTGTGGTTGGTGAATTGGCTTTTAAAATGACCTGTAAAGCTGAAAACAATAGGAGACTGTCACATTACGAACACTACAAAATCAGCTAAAAAAAGAAAGAGCTCGACAACGTAAACGAATATGTAGTCGAACCTGGGATAGAGGAGCTTTGTAGTATCAGTTCCATTCAAATAATCATCACGAATTTGAGGATGATATTCTAATATTTCTCGGTATAACAATTCCCTTACATCATCTTTTGTTAATTTTCGTCTCTCAAACTCGAATTCCGATCTCGAGATAGGCTGACAAGAAGGCTCTCTTTCAACTTTGGCTAGGCCCTTAAAGTAAGGATCAGCAAGAGCCTGTCAACATATAAAGGAGGAGAGTGATTTCTCTGAACACAACTTCATAATCCCCAGATTCACATCTGTGGAACAACAACAAGAATATAGAACTTTTACCTCCACGGCCGATGGTCGATCCTTCGGATCAAATGCTAATAGCCTTTGCAGTAAGCGAACGGCTGCCGGATCCAAATTCGGAAATCTTTGTGAAAATGGCACTGCAGATTTCCTTCTCATTTCTGACAGATATCTCCTAGCCTTTTCATTCCGAACCTAAACAGTATCGATTGATCAATAAACAAAGAGGGGATGGAAGAACGGATGAGGAGAGATAAAAACGCAAGCAAGACATACTCCTGCAATGGTTTCCGATGAGGGAGTCCCGAGAAGATCAGTAATCAAGTCCAATTGATGGGCAACGCTTTTACCCGGAAACAGTGGCTTCCCCAACAAAACCTCAGCAAATATGCAGCCGACACTCCAAATATCGATCGCAGGAGTATACTATAAACAGGATAAGATAACGAACATAAGAAAACAAAAAAAGAAGTAACCGAACAAAAACTTCAGAAAAACAGGTGTAACCTGATACAGTTACCTGAATGACAGATATTTCAACTTCCAGGACAGTTCAACAGTCCCCCCTGAACAAGAATTATTATAATCTATGCATTATTGTTTCCTATAAAGCACTATATACATTACATACATTTTATATATGGTCAAAACGAACGTAATTCGAACTGAACCATGGCCATTTCATCCCCCGCCCCCCTTTTCGTAGTCTTTCCTTGGTGCGCTGATGGTGGCCGGGGGGTGGGGGCATTATTTACTTATAACATTGAGAGAATCAATAACGTAGAAAGAATCCGAAATAAACAAGCCCACGGTTATGTCGAGCAATTATAGTTTGCTGCCTACCTTGGAAGAGAATGATCCACACAACTCCGGAGCTCGGTACCATCTAGTGGCGACGTAGTCCTGCAAAACAGCATCAATTAGAAACACTGATTAACAAGTTAATAGTTTACGAGTAGTGAAATGAAGAACATACTGTCCAAAATACAGTGGTTGGAGTGTCACTGAAAGCAACTCTTGCAAGCCCGAAATCGCAAATTTTAAGCTTGCAATTGGCATTTGCCAGTATATTCTTCGGCTTCAGGTCTCTATGATACACATTCGCTGCAAACACGACCTTTACTATAAGCACCACAACCAGATGAAACAAAAGTGGGGAGTACATGTAATGTATCGACAAAAGAAACAACGGACCTGTATGCATGAATTTCAAAGCACGTAGCATTTGGTAGAGAAAGAATTGATGATGTTCACGGGTCAAGTCGTCGTTTGCTTTAATAACTTGATGAAGATCAGATTCCATAAGCTCACAAACCACATAAATGTCCTTAAATTCCTTTTTAGAAGGTGGTAGCATAATATGCTTGATGTCGACGATATCAGGATGCCGTAACAATCTAAGTAACTTAACTTCACGAAGGATTCGAATAGCATCCGATGCGTGATAAAAAATATCATGAATTCTCTTTATTGCAACTTTCTCTCTAGTATGCATGTCAATAGCAGAACAAACAACTCCGTAACTTCCCCTTCCAATAACTTCAAGAACCTTATACCTGTTAGCATCCCCATATTCAGTAAAAAACTTGATTTCTTTGGCCTCCTACATATCAAATGAATTATGTTAACATCATCAGAGATAGAACACAAAGCTCGACTATTGTCATGCAAATATTTAACTTCTGAGATCCCGTAACGGTGGGGGAGGAGAACAAAACATTCTTTATAAAGGTTGTGGAAACCTCTCCCTACCAGATGCGTTTTAGAAACCTTGAGGGGAAACCCGAAAGGAAAAGCCCAAAGAGGACAATATCTACTAGCAGTGGATTTGGGCCATTACAAATGGTATCAGAGCCAAACACCGGGTGATGTGTCAGCGAGGAGGTTGAACCCTAAAGAGGGGTGGATACGAAGGTGGGTTGGATTGGGGGGTCCCACATCGATTGGAGAAGGGAACAAGTGCCAACGAGGAAGTTGGGCCCCAAAGAAGGGGGTGGATTGTGATATCTATCCCACGTCGGTTGGGGAGGAGAACGAAACATTCTTTATAAGGGGTGTAGAAGCCTCTCCCTAGCATACGCGTTATAAAACCTTGAGGGGAAGTTCGAAAGGGAAAGCCTAAAGAGGACAATATCTACTAACGGTAGGTTTGGACCGTTACAAATGGTATCAAAGCCAAACACCGGGTGATGTGTCAGCAAAGAGGTTGAACCCTAAAGAGGGGTGGATACTAAGGTGGGTTGGATTGGGGGGTCCCACGTCGATTGGAGAAGGGAACAAGTGTCAACAAGGAAGCTGGGCCCCAAAGAAGGGGGTGGATTGTGATATCTATCCCACATCGGTTGGGGAGGAGAACGAAACATTCTTTATAAGGGGTGTGGAAGCCTCTCCCTAGCATACGCGTTACAAAAACCTCGAAGGAAGTTCGAAAGGGAAAGCCCAAAGAGGACAATATCGACTAACGGTGATCTAAGGCCGTTACACGTGTACAAAAGCCAATCCAATACTAAGTAAGATGTAACAAAAATGAAAAATTGCTAATAGAACAGTAAGATCAAAGACAGAGTAACTCTTAGAACATCCTACGAATCCGAAAGGAAATTACAATAAGAAACTCATCTCAAACACAACAAGCCAACTTTCAATCATCAAAGATCCTTCTAAATCATCCCTACTCATGTGTATCAACTACAAAATACCAAATACCAAATCCAAAGCCACTTCCCTTTACCTTAATCCCTGACTCCTGCAAGAACAACAGACATTTGGACAATATAAAGCCCTACAGAGACAACTGAGCACTACAAAGAAACCGATTGAGAGAGGAGGATGAACAGATTCTATCCAAACGTGTAGTATAACCCTAAGATGAAGAAGTATGAACTGGTTCAACCAATACACGAAATCTAATCCAAAAACAGATTAGCTCAATCAACACCAGGACTACAAGATTCAAAACGTTCCTTGTTCGTTATTCTACAAATCATCTCAAACATCCAAAACAGTACACAAAACAAAAGAAACATTAAGGTACCTTCTTCGGATGATCTTGCGGCATCTTCCTCTTCCTCCTCGCTCTTATTTCACTTCTTAAATCTTCAGAAGAAACTCACACACATTCGCCAAACAAAAAAAAACAGCGATCAGTGAGAAGTTCAAGATCGATCTCAAAAACCCACAAACCACAACCAAAAACCCCCGATCGAAAACCCACTGAATCCTCAAATTCCCACCCAACAAAACAATAACCAGTAACTCAGAAGAAGCTTCGTACCCCTCGAAAGTGGGCTGATTAAAAAAACAAACCCAGCAGGATGAGAGGTGAAACGCCGACGAAGATCGGAGTTCTAGAGAGAGAGAGAGAGAGAAATCAGAAATGAAATCAAAAGGCGCGTGGAATATATATATACATATATGGAAAATTTGTGGGGAATTTTAATTGGAGTGGTGCGTGGTTCCTTCCTAATCCACACTCGCAAATTCCTTCCTTCTTTCTACACTGTAATTTTCAATTCATATTCCGAAATGGCTAAATTATTCCTGAATTATTCCAAATGTGTATGGATTTAATCTTATCCTGTTCTTGAAAGTTTTAATTTCATCCTAATCCTCTTCCGTTTCGAAAGCTTTAATCATTTATTACAGAATTGAAGAATCTTCATTAAAATGTCCGAAAAAACTTTAAGGATAATGTCGAAAGCCAAAATTGGCGTGTATTAATTAAGTTAATTTGCATAAATTATCTGATTATAATCCGTTTTCAAAATTTTAATTGTTACAGAATTTGCTAATGAAGGGTCTTCTTCATAATAAATTATAAATTTTGTATTATTTTGTGTAACTAGCATTGATCCAACCCGTTGAACACGGTAGCTCGTTGCTGAGACGAACTGTTCTTATGAGATGGGCGATTACGATATTTATAGCCACATCGAATGGATGATGACATTTGCACTCTTAGATTGTATTACTACAACGGATAAAGCAGGTATCCATCCTTTATCGGGGGAGACCGATTCATTAATTCCTTGAAAAATACTAGAATGTTTGAATAGTTTCAACTCGACGTCATATGAGCTTTTAACGAAAACATCTTGTTCGTGGCTTCTACTGTAGTCCAACGAACAGTTATTCTATTGTTCATAATGTGAGATCCCACATCAGTTGAAGAAATAACGAAGTATTTTTTATAAAGGTGCGAAAAACTCTTCCTAGCAGACACGTCTAAAAAATCGCGACGCTGACAGCGATACATAACGGGTCAAAAGCGGACAATATCTGCTAACGGTGGGTTTGAACTGTTTCAAATAGTATCAAAGTCAAACACCAAACACTGTACTAGAGAGAACTCTGAGCTTCAAAGGAGTGTGGTAGGTGGAAACGAAACATTCCTTATAAAGGGGTGAAATCTCTCCCTACTAGACGCGTTTTAAAAACCGTTAACTGACAGTGGGTTTAAGCTGTTACACATAGTTTGATTAGTCCCGTGGCGTCGCGTCGGGATGACTAATATTACAAATGAATAAAATACGCAATGAAATGTTTTTAATTATTTATAATTTTATGGTTCCAACAATTCCATACCGAAAAAAACAATAAATTTATTAGATTAAAAAACACCATTCCCAAAAACAGAAAAAATAAATTAAATTAAATTAAATAAAGGACGGTGTTTTCGAATACGACAGAATTTAATAAAATAAAGACATATAATTCTAATTTAATTAGTGAATATGATGACGTGGAAAATAATAACTTTATTTATTTTTTGCGACTAAAAATAGTCATCAAATAAACAATTTAAATAAAATTTAAATTGAATTTAGTAATTTTTCAACAGTCCTACAAATGGAATATCTTTATCAAAAGATGGAATATTCGAGAATCATTTTAATCACATTAATTTTTTAAAAAATGTTTTTAAATTGATTAATATTTTTTAAAAAATTACTACAAAATATTAAAAATAAAAGATGAATATAAATATTAGATTCTATGCTTCCATATACAAACCTTTCTTTATTTGTCTTTTAGAAATTTATTTATTTTTAAAAAATTAATAATTCATGGCAAGCATTAATAATGGTGTGGGCATAAATTAAAGGCCATGTATTTTCATGTGGTTCCTAAGCTCCCAATATTTTGGTTTATTATACAAATAGTTAGGCAACTATTTTTATTATTTGTTCAAGCCATTTATTTATTTTAAATAATAATAATAAAATTAAGTTTATTTTTAAAGGTCGATGATTTGATCTTTCCTATGTAATTATTAAAACTAATAAATATTTAAATAAAGCCCGTTGAAGTACTATGAGATCGAGATCAAGGTGTAAAATTTTCGCCAATGTTGGTGCGTCTTGAGTCGTCGTGATAAGGGTTGGATGGCTAGAGAAACGGGAAGGATTTGCAAGTGGAGTTGGAAGCAATTGTGCTACTTTTGAAGCGACTATCTTAGTCGTGGGAACGGCCTCACCTAAAGCACGTGGTTTGAGGTCGATGATTTATTTCCTACTATTGCTGAAATAAATAAATAAAAAATCAAAAAAATTAATCTACTACCATCCAAATTCGATCCTATTTAAAAAAATTGATGTTACAACCTCTGTCAGCCTCAACTTTAGAAAAAGCATGAATCATTGCAATATTGTTTAAATGATAATGGATAGAAAGATATACATTGGTTGAGAGAAAGAACGATCGAAGAGAAGTTAGATAGATATTCATCGATTTCTATCATTTTTTTGTTAAGTGATACGAGATTTCATCTCGATGAAGCTTTGACATTCTGTGGATTTAATATGTTATTAATGAATGGGCGGTTGGGTTGGTGAAAGATAGATGAGATATCCAATGTGTGAGAAAAGAACTTTGTCGAAGGGCGAGGGAAAGAATGTGATGATTTAGGGTTTAGGATCAAACGGAATGCATCCCGTTTGGAAAAGAATGTGATGGTGTAATAGTCTAAACGCACCGCTAGCAGATATTGTCCTATTTGGGCTTTCCCTTCTGGGATTCCCCTCAATATTTTTAAAATGCGTATGCTAGAGAGAGGTCTCCACACCTTTATAAAGAATGTTTCGTTCCCCTCTCCAACAAATGTGGGATCTCACATCAATTGAGCACTGGGCGGTGTGCTAGCGAGGATGTTGGGCCCCAAAGAAGGGTGGATTGTGAGATCCCACATCAATTGGAGAGGGGACGAATGCCAGCGAGGACGTTAGGCCCTTAACAGACGCGTTTTAGAAATCTTGAGAGGAATCACGAAAAGAAGAAGAAAAAAAAAATCTGATAGCGGTAGGCTTAGACTATGACAGATAGTTTAGAGCGAAACGGAATGCATCCCGAGAAAGAATGTGATAGTTTAAACGAAGAAATAAAAAATTTCAAAATTATGTTTGTTACGTTATCAAATTATTCCAAGAAAAATAACTAACTCCCGTATAAGGACAAGTGTAGGCTTTTGAAGTTGGGTGTACGAAAGTTCCATGGAGTTAGGGGTAAGGATAGATTTTTTAAAACCAAATGGATGAAGTGTTAAATTAAAAGAGTTGGGGCAAAAGATGGTGAAGCAACCCAACACAACCTCTGAAAATTATGCAGTCAACATGCAGCTCACCAGAAATTAACTCCCCCAATATCCTTTTTTCCCTTTGTGTTTGTTTCTTTTATGTCGGCTTAAATACGTTAAACGAAGCTATAACAGCTCAAACCTACCGTTAGCAAATATTGTCCTCTTTGGACTTTCTCTTTTAAGCTTCCCCTCAAGTTTTTAAAACGTGTCTGCTAGAGAGAAGTTTTCACACCCTTGTAAACAACGTTTTGTTCTCCTCCCCAACCAATGTGGGATTTCGGGCTTCCCCTGAAGGTTTTTAGAACGCGTCTACTAGTAAGAAGTTTCTACGCCCTTATAAACAATGTTTTGTTCTCTTCTCCAATTGATGTGGGATCTCACACTCGAAAATTTATCGACTCGTAGAGTCTTTTAACTTCCCTTTCATGCATACGAGGATCAGAATTGTTGTCCGACTCGGTTGTAGCCTCGAAGATAATCTCTCTTATTGTCTCTCTAATTTTCTAACCTCATGGCGGCCATGGGCAGGTCAAATCTTGATGTTCAAAAGTTGCCTAAGCTTATGAGTGGAGATATCTATGTTTTCTCCTCTTGCCTTCCCATATATAACTTCCCACAGAATTCATAAGTTTGGTGGGTTAGTTCATCTCCTTATTAGCATTCTTAGAATCAAACCCTCTCTCTCTCTCTCTTTCTACACCTTTATCTCTCTTTCACTGTTCTTTGCCTGTGTTCTTCATGGACTTGCCAATGAAGAGGCCTATTTCAGGTGATCGGAGAACCCAGTACAGAATAGAAGCTAGAAATCTTTGTTACAAAATAAGTGAAAGTTTTGATGGGTTGAATTGGTTCTGTGGTGGAGGCAGCTCAAAGAGAGTTCCAAAGTTCATCTTAAAGAATGTGAACTGTGAGGCAAGAGCAGGGGAGATTACTGCCATTGCTGGTCCTAGTGGGGCTGGCAAAACAACATTGCTAGAGATTCTTGGAGGGAACATACCTTTAAAGAAGATTTCAGGTCAAGTGCTTGTTAATGATCAGCATATGATTGAGAAAACGTTTCCAAGAATCTCGGGATACGTCACGCAGGACGATGCGCTTTTTCCTTTCCTCACAGTTGAAGAAACACTCATGTATAGTGCTCTGTTGAGGCTTGGTGGTGGGAGAAAAGAGGCTGAATCTAGAGTGAGGAAGCTAATGAAGGACCTTGGATTGGAACACGTAGCAGCTTCGAGAGTTGGAGATGGATCGAACCGAGGCATTTCAGGAGGCGAAATGCGTCGAGTTTCGATTGGAGTTGAATTGGTTCATGATCCAGCTGTGATTTTCATTGATGAACCTACTTCAGGGTTGGATTCTGTCTCGGCAGTTCATGTTATGTCAGTGCTTAGAAGAATGGTCATTAGCCAAGGTAAGACTGTTCTTATAACCATCCATCAACCCGGTTTTCGAATCATGGAACTCTTTGATCGTCTGATTCTTCTGTCGAGTGGCTTTGTGATGCATAATGGACCATTGGGTCATCTTGAGGAGAAGCTTAAGCTTGCTACTCATCAGATCCCTCACCATGTCAATGTTCTTGAATTCGCCATTGACGTGGTGGATAGCTTGGCTATGCATACTTCAGAAACTTTCAACAAACTCCATTACCAACAAAACCGGGTTGAGAATCAGACAATAAGAGCTCGACACATCGACACGAAGGACGAAGAATCCGTTTCGTTCCAGAATTCTCGATCCACGGAAGTCGTAATACTAGGACAAAGGTTTTTCAGAAACACGTTTAGGACCAAACAACTCTTTGCTACAAGAGTCATTCAAGCCTTGGTGGCTGGATTAGTACTTGGGACCATATTCTTCAAGACCGGGAATAACAACGACAAAACTACGTTGCAAACTCGGCTCGGGTTCTTCGCCTTTAGTCTCACGTTCTTGCTGTCTTCAACGACAGAAGGCCTTCCAATCTTCTTGAGGGAGAGAATGATCCTAATGAGAGAGACATCAAGAGGTGCTTACAGAGTATCTTCCTATGTTCTAGCAAACACATTCATATTTCTCCCATTCCTTCTGATGGTCTCTCTACTCTTCGCAGCCAGTGTTTACTGGTTGGTTGGTTTGAAAAACGACATTTTCGGGTTCTTTTACTTCTCTCTAATCGTTTGGATGGTCGTTCTAATGTCGAATTCTTTCGTAGCATGTTTCAGTGCTCTTGTCCCAAATTTCATTACAGGAAACTCAGTAATATCAGGGCTAATGGGGTGTTTCTTTCTGTTTTCTGGTTACTTTATATCAAAGAAGAACATCCCCAAGTACTGGATTTTCATGCACTATTCGAGTCTTTTCAAGTACCCATTTGAGTGTTTCTTGATAAATGAGTATGGAGGAGATCCAGGGAAGGGAAGATGCATAGAGTCCAAACAAGGAGTATGTACAACATATGGAGAAGTGTTCTTAAGACAACAAGATATAAAAGAGTCACACAAATGGAGCAATTTGGCAGTAATGTTGGGATTCATTGTTGGGTACAGGATCCTGTCTTTTGTGATCTTGTGGTACAGATGTAACAGAACCAGAAGCTAGATTCATAGCCAGGGATATGGGTAGATATCTGTATGTTTGTAGTTTTCTTTCTCATTTCATTCAAATTTATTATCTTCTTTGTTCAAATTTGTTGGATTATAGAATGTTAAATCCTTTAAAGAAGTAATAAGATTCACAAGTTCATCATTTTTCGTACAGTAAGTTTGATCAAAGCACATTCCATGATGATCCTATTTATCTTGATAGTGAGGAAGTTCTCTGTTCATCTTTTAAGAGATCATTCAATTTGAAACAAAAACATGGGTGCTTGTCAGAACATATAACGGCTCAAGCTCAGTGCTGGCAGATATTGTCCTCTTTGGACTTTCCGTTATAGGCTTTAAAATGCGTTTGCTAGGAAGAGGTTTTCACATCCTTATAAAGAATGCTTAGTTCTCCTCCCCAACCTATGTGGAATCTCACAATTATCTACTAGCGGTGGACTTAGACCGTTACAAATAGTATCAGAGTTAGACACCGTGTGATGTGCCAGCGATGAGGTTGAACCCCAAAAGGGGTGGATTGGGGGGTTTCACATCGATTGGAGAGAGGAACGAGTGCTAGCAAGGACGTTGGGCCCCGAAGGGAAATGTTTTCTCCTATTTTTGGAATCCCCCCATTCGAGACCAAGCGTCCTTGCAGGCACACTGCCTCGTGTACACCACCTTCCGGGGCTCAGCCTCCTCGCTGACACATCATCTAGTGTCTAGCTTTGATACAATTTGTAACGACCTAAGGTTGCCGCTAGCAGATATTGTCCTCTTTCAGTTTTCTCTTTTGAGTTTCTCCTAAAAGTTTTGAAAGGTATCAGCTAGGGCAGAGGTTTCTACCATGGGATCTCACAATAACTCTAAACCATTACAGAAAACTCAAGAGCACAACCTTGAAAATTCAGACTAACGGCGAACAACAATAATATAAGGAAAATCATTCAAAACCATGGATATTCCAACGCGATTCTCATCCAAGTGAAACAAGAACTTCAACAACTGAACTTACCTCGACCGCAACAAGTCGCCGGCAGTTCTTCCCCGAGGGAGAGCTTTAAGAAATTGCCTCCTCGCTCACGGAAAGCAGGATTACTAGTTTTCTCAGCCGCCAAACGCGAAAGAGAAGCAAACGGCAACGCAAACAGAATCCATCTGCATTCAATTGAATCAACAAACAGACGTAGAATTTTCAACCACAATCGCCGAAATAGAGAGAGATTACAGTTCAGAATTTGCGAGGGGGAATTCCCCGGTTCTAAGATGAACAGCGGTTTTGAAAGAACCGGAATAGAACCAAGCAAGAACCCACTTGTTTTTTTATTTTTCATATTTGTTTTTCTATTTTCAACTTTAATAAACAAAATTTATAGTTTATTTATTATTAAGACGTTGGATTCATTTTTAAATAATTAATCAATTAAAAAAAATTACGTCTCGTATTACGAAACCCAAAAATCTATGTGAAAAAAAAAAAAAAAAAAAACTCAAAACATGATGAAATGACAATTTTACCCTCGACTTTAAAGCTTCTTTTGTATTAATTTAAGATAATTTGATATATTATAATCATTTTGTAATTAAATTTTGTAAAATATGATTAGATTTTGTTGACATATATTGGTTGGTTTTATGTGTCACGTGTCAAGTGGCATATTAATACGTCCAAATATATTAATAAAACATATTTTAATGGCTTGTCTTTTTTTTTGGTTAATAGATTAAGAATAAAATAAAAAATTTAAAATATAGACAGTCCAATCGAAATCTGTCTATAGAGATCATTAAAAAAGTAGATAATTTTGTGTGTCAAATCAATGTTACCGAATATAATTTGGTATCCAAAATAAAATAATTATATGAAATTTATTTTGTAATAATTTTATCCTTTTAACACTTCATTATTTGAATAATAATTATAATTTTAGAGAATGTTTGGTTCAATTTCAGGTTGACCATCTCATTTTCCATGTAAATTAGACATCAAATTCGTCTGATGAGACATAAGGAATCAAATATCAGTATTATTCGTATAATGTCAGACTTTATGTAGGTATATTATTTTGGCTATATTAATAAAAATATTCATAAATTTATTTTTATCTTAAAAATGTTTTAAATTAGTATTAAGCTTAAAAAGGGGTTTTGAGATTTTTTAATATTCGAAGGTAAAGAATATTTTTTAAATACTTTTAAAAATTAGACGGGTAATGATGTTTTTTAAATAAAGTATTAATAATTTTTTTTTAATTTAAAGCTATTAGTCTTAAATAATTTGGATAATTATTTATTGAATAATTTTTAAAAATTAAGAAGCCTTTATATTAGGCTCCTCCAAAGTGGTTTATAATAAATAATGATAATCATTTTGAAATAGTGGCGGAGATAGGAATGGAAATAATTTTTATTCAAAGTTGGACTAATTAAAAGATTAAAGAGAAAATTGGAATGATTTTTATATTTATAGATAATATACTATTTTGATATTTTTAATTAAACAATAATAGAGCAAAACGTGCAAGAATCAATGATTATATTTTATGTATTGATTTTATTTTTCCAATCTTAGCTGAGAAGCAATAGCTCTAATTTACAAATATTTAAGGTTTTGATGTATAATTGAAATCGATCTAATACTAATTTATCATCCTAATCAAGGATGAAGTTGCCCTATCTTATTACAAAATTACACTTACACTTGAGAAAAGAAAAATACACACATAAACATGAAACGTGAATCATTTTAAAACACACAAATGTTCAGAAATTACATAGCAATAGAAGCTTAGAAAAGCTTAGAACCCTAATTTTGTTCATCATTTGTCTACTTATTGGGTGTTTTGATGAAGCCCAAATGAGTGGAATTGGCCACTTTTATCAGAGTTTTAAGCTCATTTGCAACCCAACAAAGCGACCCTTTGGTTTGGTAAAAATATCCCAAACATTTGCAATCCAAATTGCACTTCTTCTCACACTCCTTCTGTCCCATTGGCCCTTCCCCTTTGTTGTACTTTGTCAAGAAATGATCCACACCGACTAGTTTATAGTAATGGAAGCTTTTGGGATCGCAGGAACTTACCTTCTTTGGCGCGCAGCTCTTGCTCCATCCCGCCAGTCCGTTCTCTGTTGGACAGGCTACGCACTGGTTGTCCTCGCACAACCCGAACTGTCCGCACCGCTCTGGCCATTGGCATTCGTTCTCCCAAGTTGAATCCCTATCGAAGAGTGTGAACGAAATCTCCGACGGGCCCCAATCGACTTTGTCGTTGTATGTGATCAGGCGGAGGTTGCCGTCGATTCCTAATCGGAGGAATGTTAGTGTGCTGTTGTACTTCGGCCGGGTTAGAATTGGACCGCCGCTCTCAGTCGAGCCGGTGACTTCGTAGTTCAGTGTTAATTCGGTGGCGAATCCTTGATCTGGATCTACGGCGGCGTTTAGTGTGATATTTGCGAGAACGCCTTTCCGGACTGAGAGCATATCTGTGGATGAGTAGTACCGCATCGGTTTTGGAGAGTTAGGGCTTTTGTAGTACAGAGATAGGACTTTTCGTTCCATTACAAGGCTGTAAGGTCCATTAACGTTCATTTCCTCCGATGCGCGGCTTACTAGCTTCGTTGGCCCGCCGAGACGGAGCGATTGGCCGACTAGGAGTGTGTCCGTCGGCGAATCGAAGCTCTGCCAGAGGAATTTGCCATTGGAGTCGAACAACACCATGTTGCCACTCGGAAGCAATTCGAATCCAACAACGCCTTTGTTGGCTGTGTTCGATTGCCATACAACAGTGCCGTCGGCTTCAGCGAGAACTAGGTTTCCATTGGCGGAGAGAGAGAATGTAGCATTTTCGCGCACCGGACGGCCGCGATTGGCCTCCCAAACCCACCGTATCGCCGATTCGGAGCGACGAATCGAAATTCGAAGAGCAAGCGTGTAAGCGTTCGGCGTCGTGTTGTAGAAAGCTAACTGAAATGGAAATCTGAAGATGCTGAGAACTCTGTAGGTGCCGCCGTACTCGACGGCGAAATCACCGAACTCGCCTTCATTGACGAACTTGAAGGTCTCGTTAGCAGGCACGAGAGCAAGAGAGAAAGAAAAGAACAGGAAAAAGAAAGAGATCAGAAGAGGCGTCAACAATGGCGATCTCATTTTCAGAAACTCTGTTTTTCTGTAACCCGAAGAAAACTGGATGATGAGGAAATTGGTGAAGAAGATGATCTTATTTATAGGAGCTGACGAGGGTATTTATGTAATTTAAAATTACAATATTTCGAATTTATTTATTAATCAGCTTTTGGCTGCTTTTTAAATCCGCTGTACTGGAGTGCTGCTTGGTTGTATATTGATGCTTTTATTTATTTATTTTAATTTCTTTTTTTTTTGGGAAACGTGCGCTTCTTTGAATATTGAAAAAAGTCATGGCTGGTTGGCTATATTTTAATTTCTATGTTGTACTAATAATAATGAGTTAAAAATTAAAAATACACTTAAAATGCTCATTTTTAAAAAATGTTTCACTTCCAAAAATAAAAAATTATATATATATTTACTTGACGGGTAGATCTCCCCACAATCAAGTGTCGACACAACACACTAATGAACCAGGTAGTCTTGCCTTCAACCCCCAACTGATTGACGGGCAGCTGTCTAACACTCTTGACACACTTGCAAGGTCTTCAATTAACTCTTGAATTCATTTTTCTTGACTGTCTTGCCTGACTAGACACACAAAGCTGTGTGGCTGCTCTGATACCAATTATCACGGTCCTACATTCTTGACACGCTCACGACTAGGTTTAAGGGAAATTAAGCCCTTTTTCGCGCCCAGCTTTGTGGCTTCATCGAACCTTAAGTAAGGACAGGAATGAGAAATATTATATTGTCCCCGACCTCGTTTGTCTAATACAAAAAATCTCTCCATTCACTCTCCAATATAAGTCTAAATGAATAATCCTCGCTTCATTTAATACGGTCCCAACGTCGTAGGTTAAATGAACATCTCTAAATTTATGTTCGGGAATCTCTCAAAAAATTTCACATCTAAATAAAGAAGCAAACAAGGAATTAAAATGGTGGGCATGGTCCGTTGTCTGATCAAATTATTGTATAATTAATTAATTAAAAAATGACAGCTGGTATTTCAGATTTGACTCGTGGCCCTGTCCCAATATCAAATTTTGACTTTATTAAATCTTATATTATATGCTTTACGTAATTTTTATAATTTTTTAATACCCAACGGAATTCTCTTCTAAAATTGGATAACTAGACCTCTTCAAACTTCTAAAGCTTCACGTAATTTTCATAATTTATTTATTATTTTTATTTAGATATGATATTATTTTATAGTCAAAAACATTAATAAAAAGTAATTTAAAATAGAAAAATGATATTTGAAGGACAAGACCAATATTTTAATATGGGTCATGCTGATTTCTCTTTGATCACGTGAGATCTCACAATTCACTCTCTTTTCGGGCCTAACGTTTTTACTCGTGGGATCTCACAATCCACTTTCTTCTGAGGTTAGCGTCCTTGCTCGTGGGATCTCACAATCCACTCTCTTTTGGGGCTCAACGTCCTTGCTCATGGGATCTCACAATCTACTCATTTTTGTAGCCCACAGGATCTCACAAATCCACTCACTTTTGAGGCCAACGTCCTCACTAACACACCGCTCGTTGTGTTGACTCTGATACCATTTGTGTAACAACATAAGCTCACCACTAACAAATATTTTTTGCTTGATCCAATTTGTATGTTAGTCTCACAGTTTTAAAACGATTTTCACACTCTTATGAAAAATATTTGATTTCTGTCTCTTACGTGGGAGTTCTGTAATTAAAAAATGTCAGTTAATTTTTAATTTAACATTAAAATTTAGATGGAATTTGAATATCCGCGTTAAATGTTTTAAATTTCTCACCAGTCAAAATGAATAGTGAAATAAATGCCCTTGACTCAGTCTCTATTGGCTGAAGAGCTCACACCGAAATTCATTGCCATCGAACCGTTCATCTCCAAGGAATTCGAGAAGGCGGCTATTGATCGACGGCTGAAATACGAGATGGATTGGAGCTTCTTCCTACAGTGGTGTGCCGCCGTCGTAGTTCATCATTACGGTGGCACGTGTCAGTCAAGCCAACCCTATCCATTTGCATATTAATTATTTCGTTTAAATATTAATTTTTATGTGGACCTTTTTTAAATAAAAAAACAAAAAAATACCCTTTAAACTTTTAATATCAAATATATCCTTAAATTTCAATGAAGGGTCAAATATATGAATTTAAGTAATTTTATTAATATCCTTTTACTTTTTTAAAAAACTGAAAATATTCTTACAATTAACATTATATTTAAAAAATACTCGCATTACACCGTTTATTTCTTAGTTAAGAAGCAATAGCTCTAATTTACAAATATTTAAAGTTTTGATGTATAACTGAAATCGATCTAATACTAATTTGTCATCCTAATCAAGGATGAAGCTTCGATCTTATTACAAAATTACACTTGAGAAAAGAAAAATACACACATATAACATGAACATGAACATGAATCATTTTAAAACACACAAATGTTCAGAAATTACATAGCAATAGAAGCTTAAAAAAGCTTAGAACCCTAATTTTGTTCATCATTTGTCTACTTATTGGGTGTTTTGATGAAGCCCAAATGAGTGGAATTGGCCACTTTTATCAAAGTTTTAAGCTCATTTGCAACCCAACAAAGCGACCCTTTGGTTTGGTAAAAATATCCCAAACATTTGCAATCCAAATTGCACTTCTTCTCACACTCCTTCTGTCCCATTGGCCCTTCCCCTTTGTTGTACTTTGTCGAGAAATGATCCACGCCGACTAGTTTATAGTAATGGAAGCTTTTGGGATCACAGGAACTTACCTTCTTCGGCGCGCAGCTCTTGCTCCATCCCGCCAGTCCGTTCTCTGTTGGACAGGCTACGCACTGGTTGTCCTCGCACAACCCGAACTGTCCGCACCGATCTGGCCATTGGCATTCGTTCTCCCAAGTTGAATCCCTATCGAAGAGTGTGAACGAAATCTCCGACGGGCCCCAATCGACTTTGTCATTGTATGTGATCAGGCGGAGGTTTCCGTCGATTCCTAATCGGAGGAATGTTAGTGTGCTGTTGTACTTCGGCCGGGTTAGGATTGGACCGCCGCTCTCAGTCGAGCCGGAGACTTCGTAATTCAGTGTTAGTTCGGTGGCGAATCCTTGATCTGGCTCAACGGCGGCGTTTAGTGTGATTTTTGAGAGAGTGCCTTTCTGGATTGTGAACCAATCTGAGGATGTGAAGTAACGCATCGGTTTAGGAGAGTTAGGGCTTTTGTAGTACAGAGATAGGGCTTTTCGTTCCATTACAAGGCTGTAAGGTCCATTGACGTTCATTACCTCCGATGCGCGGCTTACTAGCTTCGTTGGCCCGCCGAGACGGAGCGATTGGCCGACTAGGAGTGTGTCCGTCGGCGAATCGAAGCTCTGCCAGAGGAATTTGCCATTGGAGTCTAACAACACCATGTTGCCACTCGGAAGCAATTCGAATCCAACAACGCCTTTGTTGGCTGTGTTCGATTGCCATACAACAGTGCCGTCGGCTTCAGCGAGAACTAGGTTTCCGTTGGCGGAGAGAGAGAATGTAGCATTTTCGCGCACAGGACGGCCGCGATTGGCCTCCCAAACCCACCGTATCGCCGATTCGGAGCGACGAATCGAAATTCGAAGAGCGAGAGTGTAAGCGTTCGGCGTCGTGTTGTAGAAAGCTAACTGAAATGGAAATCTGAAGATGCTGAGAGGTCTGTAGGTGCCGTCGTACTCGATGATGAACTCACCAAAGTCGCCTTCATTGACGAACTTGAAGGTCTCGTTAGCAGGCACGAGAGCAAGAGAGAAAGAAAAGAACAGGAAAAAGAAAGAGATCAGAAGAGGCGTCAACAATGGCGATCTCATTTTCAGAAACTCTGTTTTTCTGTAACCCGAAGAAAACTGGATGATGAGGAAATTGGTGAAGAAGATGATCTAATTTATAGGAGCGGACGAGGGTATTTATGTAATTTACAATTACGATATTTTAAATTTATTTATTAATCAGCTTTTTGGAGTGCCTTTTAAATCCGCTGTACTGGAGTGCTGCTTGGTTGTATATTGATGCTTTTATTTATTTATTTTAATTTCTTTTTTTTTTTTGGGGGGAAACGTGGCTTTCTTTGAATATTAGAAAAGTCATGGCTGGTTGGCTATATTTTAATTTCTAATAAATTATTTATAAATATAAATACTAAACTTTTTAAAAAATGTTTCACTTCGAAAAAATAAAAATTATATATATATATATACACACACGTATATATACTTACGGGTAGATCTCCCCACAATAAAGTGTCGACACACGACACTAATGAACTTCGGGTAGTCTTGGTTTCAACCCCCCACTAATTCTAATTCTGACCGGCAACTGTCCTGCCCACTTTAACACTCTTGACACACTTGCAAGGTCTTCAATCAATTCTTGTGTTCATTTCTCTTAACTAGACACACAAAGTGTGGTTTTGATACCAATTGTCACAGTCCTACATTTTTTACCACGCGGCATCATGATCTTGACACGCTCACGACCAAGTTTAAGGGGAATTAAGCCCCATTTTTTCGCCCCGGCTTTGTGGCTTTGTCGAACTTAAGCAAGGACAGGAACAAGAAATATTATCTTGTCCCCAACCCCGTTTGTCTAACACAAAAATCTCTCTTCATTCACTCTCCAATATAAGTCTAAATGAATAATTCTCCCTTCATTTAAGACGGCCCAACCTCGTATGTTAAATGAACATCTCTAAATTTATGTTCGCTGATCTCTGCAAAATTTTCTCATATGAGTGGAGATAAAACATCCGGACAAAACTCCTTGTACAAAATGTGATACATACATACCCCCGAGATAAAATAGGAGGATAATAATTATATAATTAACTCAATTGTCAATTATTTGAACTTTTATAATTACAATATTAACCTTTCAAAAATCTCAATTTTACACATGTATCCAGAGACCGGTTGCAATAATTAACGAACGATTAATTGATTGGATTAAATATTTGTAATTGTTATAAAATATAAATTTTTAAAATAGTTATTTGTTTTTATTAATTGTCAAGTAATTAACAGAAAAAAAATTAAATCGAAAAATAAAGAAGCAAACAAGGAATTAAAATGGTGGGCACGGTCGGTTGTCTCGAATTATTGTATAATTAATTAATTACAAAATGACAGCTGGTATTTCAGATTTGACTCGTGGCCCTGTCCCAATATCAAATTTTGACTTTATTAAATCTTATATTATATGCTTTACGTAATTTTTTTATAATTTTTTAATACCCAACGAAATTCTCTTCTAAATTTGGATAACTAGACCTCTTCAAACTTCTAACGCTTCACGTAATTTTCATAATTTATTTAATTATGATATTATTTTATAGTCAAAGACATTAATCTTCCATACATGTTAATTAATTAATTAAATAAAAAGTAACTTAAAATATGAAGGACAGCGTCTTTGCTCATGGGATCTCACAATCCACTCCCTTTTGAGGCTCAACGTCCTTCCTCGTGGGATCTCATAATCCACTCCCTTTTGTGGCTCAACGTCCTTACTCGTGAGGTCTCACAATCCACTCCCTTTTGGGGCCCAGCATCCTTGCTCGTGGGATCTCACAATCCACTCCCTTTTGGGGTCTAGCGTCCTTGCTCGTGGGATCTCACGATCCACTCTCTTTCGGGGTCCAGCGTCCTTGCTCGTCGGATCTCACAATCCACTCCCTTTTGGGGCTCAACGTCCTTGCTCATGAGATCTCACAATCCACTCCTTTTTGGGGCTCAACGTCCTTGCTCGTGAGATCTCACAATCCACTCCCTTTTGGAGCCCAGCGTCCTTGCTCGTGGGATCTCACAATCCACTCCATTTTGAGGCTAGCGTTCTCAGTAGCACATCGCTCGTTGTTTGACTCTAATACCATTTGTGTAACAACTCAAGCTCACCGCTAGCAAATATTGTTACTTGACCCAATTTGTATCACCGTTAGTCTCACGAATTTAAAACCATTTTCACACCCTTATGAAAAATATTTGATTTCTCTCTATAATGTAATTCAAAAATGTTAGGTTAATTTTTTATTTAAATTTGGAAATTGAATATCCGCGTTAAATGTTTTAAATTTCTCACCAGTCAAAATAAATAGTGAAATAAATGCCATTGACCAAGTCTCTATTGGCTGGAGAACTCACACCGAAATTCATTGCCATCGAACCGTTCATCTCCAAGGAATTTCGAGAAGGCGGCTATTGATCGACGGCCGAGATACGAGATGGAGCAGCAAAACAATGTACTGGCGGCACAGGCGATAGGAGCTTCTTCGTGTGCCGCCGCCGTAGTTCATCATTACGGTCCACATGAAACTTCAAGTGCGCTTTTAGCACACGTGTCAGTCAAGCCAACCCTATCCATTTGGATATTAACTATTTCGTTTAAATATTGCTTTTATAATGGATTTTTTTTAAAATAAAAAAAACAAAAAATACCATTTAAACTTTTAATAGTCAAATATATCCTCAAATTTCAACGAAGGGTCAAATATATTAATTTAGGTAATTTCATTAAAATCTTTTTTATTTTTTTTTAAACACTAAAAATATTCTTACGGTTAATATTATATTTAAAAAATACTCGTGAAATCTTAAAAAAAATCATAACACCATTTATTTTTATTAAAAAAATTAAAATATATATTCACAAACATTATCTTTAAAATATTTAATGTTATTTTTTAAACTTTATGAGTGGCTTTAAAATGTGTACCCACTATTTTTTTTTTAAGTTTAAAAAAGATAAAAAATGGTATTAATAAAACTTTTGAATGTCATTTTGAAACACGTAAACATGTTTTAAAACTATGAGATTGACAACGATACGTAACAGATCAAAGCGGACGATATTTGTTGGTGATGGGCTTTGACTCTTACATTTGGTATTAAAGTCATACATCGAGTGGTGTGTTAGAGAGAACGTTGGCCCCCAAGGGTGTGGAAACATATTTCCTTATAAAGGGTGTGTAAATCTTTTCCTAACAAACACGTTTTAAAATCATGAGGTTGACAACGAAGTAACGGTTTAAAGCTGACAATATTTACTAATGATTGCATTCGATGTAGTATTTTTTTAAATCGTTTTAAAAGTTCGAAGGTATTTTTTAAATAAAATATAACCATTTTCACTTTAAAATTATTTTAAGTTTAAGAATATTTTTGTTTTAAAAATTTAGGTGTATTATTAAAAAATTTAAAAATTTAAATGTATTTTTTAGACCAAATATTTTTATTAATTTAGGTTAAAAAAAATGTTTTTTTTTTCATTAATGGAGTTGTGGGCCAAACCCGTAAATATCGGGAAGAAGATTTCTAGCGTAATATTAACGCATACACAAACTCACGGTCATGATTCAATTATTTTTATTTTGTTTAGCATAATTTAAATGTTAATTATTCTTTCATTTTTTTAGTTAAATTATGACGCAAAAAATAGAATAATCTATTTATTAAAGTTATTTAAATTGTTAATTAAATGATTTAAACTTAGGTTCTTAATGTACAAAACAAAATTTTAAAGCTATTATTATTAATTTTTTTTTTTTTGCAATTTCAAAATAAAAATTATAATAAACTTTAAATTCCATATTTGGAGAATTAGGATTTAAAAATATTTAAAAATATGTATTTATATTTCTAATTGAATTTTGGAAAATATTAATAAATTATCTGTCTCTATTTTAAATTTAATTATATGGGGTTGCAAAAATTTGAAATTTAAAATTAAAAAAAAAAATATGTGAGACATATTTATTTATTTTTAAATAAAAAATATTGATTTTTACTTAATTAAAAATTATTATAAAAGAATTAAAATGATTTATTTACTTATTAGATATAAAATTAAAAAAAAAAATTAATAAAGGATTGGGCTTTGCATTAGAAACTTCTACCTTCAAAGCTAAGTCTTTATAATCTAGAGAGAGGAAAGCGTCCCTTTTCCTGTTTTCTCTCTCTTCATTTCGTCTAAACCCTATCGCGAGCTCTCAATCGATCTTCAATGGCGAACAGTAATCTTCCCCGAAGGATCATCAAGGTAACATCACTGATCCTCTTCAAGATCTCCTTCATTTTCCCCGATGTCTTTATTCTGCTCGATTGATTACTTTGGTGAAGAAATGGTCTGGTTTTGCTGTTTGGATTTCGGATATTCTTTTAGATTTATGTGTCAGTAGAATTGGGATTCGAATTGATTTTCTCCTCCATTTTGTGAACAATCGCAGGAAACTCAGCGTCTCCTTAGTGAACCGGGTGAGTTTTGGGTGTATTTGTTGGATTATTTTCGAATATGGGGGTTGTTTGATTCCTGATCTTGTTACTGGGAGTTCTGTTTTTTTTGTGTTATTTGGGTCTTGGTTGTTGATAGATTTATTGTTTGGATTAATTCATCCGATAATTATGAAGTCGAAGTTTATTTTGATTTAGTTGATCTCGATCTTTGATATGTGATTTTAGCCCCTGGGATTAGTGCCTCGCCGTCAGAAGATAATATGCGATATTTTAACGTGATGATCCTTGGCCCGACCCAGTCACCCTATGAAGGTAAATTACTTGACAGTATGTTGTTAGGAACGTGTTAAATTCTTTTGAATAATTTTCTATTCCATTGTTGGTACATATGAATGGGTGTAGAACCAACTACGTATTTAAGTGTAAATTCGCCTAAGTTCTACATATGAATTACTATGAAGAATGAAATGACATTCACAGTGAACGCTATGGGATTATCTTCTACTCGATGAAAAAAAAAAAAGTCTCATCTTCCCTTTTAACTTTGGTTTTGTAAACTTTATGCCCTATTGTTCAACGGTAGAATGTCACTCTTCTTGGCTGCTAAACTTGGGAACATGTTGTTTACATACTACTGACAACTGAATAGGTTTTATTTAGAGATGTAATCTGATCATCATTTCACTTTTTTTTTATTGAATAATGTTATATGTCATCTTTCATTTCGGGCTTCTTTTCTCCTGACCCTTTGTCAATTCTAAAGTTGTTAGTCCATTTCAATATTCTTTTTAAGCATATATTTGTCCTGAATCCAAAGTACTTTGCAGGAGGAGTTTTCAAGTTGGAGCTATTTTTACCCGAGGAATATCCTATGGCTGCTCCCAAGGTAATTTGTAATTCTTTCCTACTTGGTTTATCAGATAATTTTTTTTTTCATTTCTTTTACCAATATTCTTTAAAAAAGTGTCATATTTTTTTTGTTTTGTTTTGTTTTTCATTAAAAAAAAAAAAAATGTATCAACAGAAGTCTCCAGTAAAAAAACATAGGGCTATTGGGGAATTTCCAAGTACTATTGAAGATCATTTGACAACTTCTAACCTAAATGTGCTGTTAAAATCTCTTCGAGTTTCTTATACTTACTGAGCTACTTATACTTCCTCGTATATTACTTATTGAATTATGATTTCACTTATACATCATGAGGGTGGTATGTCTAGAAGTCATCAGAAATTGGATTTGCCATCATTACAATATCTTTTTCCGTTTCGTTTCTTCCCCATTCTCTTGAGGGTTTCCGATCTTGCACTGAATATAAATAAAAAGATCAGAAGCCATCGTAATTTACTTTTCATACACAGTTTTTTTCCATTTCATGAATCATTATATTTACAACTTAATCTTGTTGATCTATGATACACATGTGAGCACATTGATATTACGTGAAGGGAATTTTTGGTAGTTGAGGTCTTCATGGTTGGAGATGGAGAATAGCTTATTTCATGACTTGCTTTGTCGGGCCTAGCTTTGAAAGATTGAGAGGAAACATGTTTGGCTGGACTAAATGAGGAAACATCTTGCGAGAGTCCAGTTGTGTGGAATGCAATTCATGACAAAATGTTCTAGGCAATCGTTTCAAACTTCTTTTTTCTCATTTTGCATAGAAAACCAATTTTCATAAAGAAGATAGAAGAGCAAAATTAAGGCGAGGCTCACAAAAATAAGGGCCTGACAGAAATAGGAAAAGCATCACTCACATTTACAAAATGGACCCCAGTGCATTCCCCAAACTTGTACTTCAGTTAGACTACTGTTTTCTTTTCCTGTTCCTATAAAATAAATAAAACTAATTTTTATTCTTGGAGATTCTATTATTAATTTTTGTAGAATGTACCTAGTGATGTAAGTAAGTATGCCTGTTACTTTTTTTTTTCGCGACTTATGTATGAAAAGCTATCTGTCCTTTTGACTGGACTGTCACGTGAGTGAAGAAACTGTTGTTTAAGGATTTAACGATCTGCTCCATGCCGATGACACTTCAATTATCATTATTACTTATTTTTTTATAGTACATGTAATCATGTATTAATTTGAGTGTGGTTGTTTTTCTGGTTGATTTTACCTTGTTTTGTGTTGAACCTGTTGGGGGGTGGGGGTTTGCATGAAGCAATTGACACTCATTACACATAAGTTAACTAATTCGACTTGAGTGGTTGATCTTCATGCCTTTTGCGTACTGTTCTATAAACAGAAAATTGATCCACTCATAAAAGAGATGTAAAACAACGGAAATGTTTAAACAGTGTTGGACAACTTTTTTTTAAGGTTCAAGTTATTGCCTTTTGATGTCCTAGGACTGAAGATTCTGTATCTAGTACGCTAGGTGGTCCTGTTGGAATTTATCATAACTTGTTTTGATTGCCTCCACTACCATCTTTTCCCCTTCGTCTGTTTCCATCTTCATTTACATATTTTTATTTTTGCGTGATTATTTTTGTGGTGCAGGTTCGATTTCTCACAAAGATTTATCACCCGAATATTGATAAGGTACGCGTCTATTTTCATAATTCTTATCGCCGTCCTCACCGACGTGCTGCAGTTTCATTATTGATGGTGTGATTGTTTGTAATTTAGCTTGGGAGGATATGCCTTGATATTCTGAAAGACAAATGGAGTCCAGCTCTACAGATACGAACTGTACTTTTGAGGTATTATAATGTTAGGTGTGATTTTTCAGTGACTGCATATTAAATTTGAACATTTTGCATGGTCTTTTATTCATTTGATTAATTCAAGGAAATACAGATCTGAGAATTTTACCACCATGCACATTTTATGTAGCACATTGGTTTAGAGAGCTTTAGTTGTTTTTCTAGGACCTTCCCCAACTGCGGTCATTTCCTTCGTAAATTTATCTTCAATAGTTCCGATAATCATACGAAAGTTGAAGAAATTCAATTACCACTGGCATCCATTTCTTCTCCTCTTCCTTCTGCGTCCCTTTTCTATGAACTTTTTTTTAGTAACAGTCACTTTCTCTATCACTTTCTGTCAGTATTCAAGCTCTTCTGAGTGCTCCAAACCCAGATGATCCACTTTCCGAGAACATTGCCAAACATTGGAAATCGAATGAGGCCGAAGCTGTTGAAACAGGTGAGTTGGTCTAGACCATTGCTTTTGTTAAAACTTTTTGCTTAACTAACCTTTTTGATCCTGAGTTTAAGCTTTGTTTCAGTTTGGTTCTTGTGTTTTTAAAAGCTCTATATCTTTAGCTTTTGATTAAATCTGGTTTAAGAAGTGGTATCATGAGATGATTGTTGATTCTGTCGGTGGAGAGGGACCGAGTATTGTTTGCGTTTAAAGCTAATGAATCGAGTCGGGTTTAGAATGTTGCCACTCCTTTCAGTAGAAGTAATGTAAAATTGTAGCTTAATTTGGTGTAGCCTCTGACTGACATCATTTTGTGGTTGGATGTTCTCAGCAAAGGAATGGACTCGATTATACGCAAGTGGTGCGTAAAGAAGGGAAACTGCGGAAGCCTTTTTATCTCTTCGGTTTTTAATAACATGAACGTGCCATTTGCTCTGTGGATTTTAATGAAAAAATCTGGAAGAATTTAGTGTCAAAATTGTAACTGTCTCTATAATTGTGCGTCTTTTGGCAGGAGTCTGTACCCCCATACTTTGTATGATCATGATATGATTAGATGGAATACCTTCTTCTAAGTTCAATATCTCCTAAAATTGTAAGCCCTCGCCATATGCCCCTTATTTTTCAAGAATGTTTTAATTATTAATTAAAAAAATTGGAAATATCCATTAACAACTTCATGCACTAATTAATAAATGCTATTTAAACGACATTTAGGAGGTTTATTAGACCATTCTTGTTCGATTTGTTTGATATTAGCTCGACATTGAAAAAGGCTTGGGCTAGAGTTGGTTCAAACTCGAAGTAACTTAACTTGTTGAGCTATGAGTAATCTAGCTTGAGATCTTTACTATAATGTCGTCGCTAAATTCTTAGTTACATCAAATTTTCAAAATTATGAGTTAAATCAAACTTCAAGCAACATTGGAACTAACTCAATCATATACAACATAATAAAGTTATCCTTATCTGAAAAACAGTGAGCCTTATCTCTTTCACTTTGTTGGTGGCCATTTCATTGTTTCTCCTTTTTATCTTTTGCAAGTGAAGAGGCCTTCTTTGATGAGAGGTATACCCTCCTTTGTAGAGGTCAATGGTGGAATACGACTTTTCTCTTCTTTGCAAATGATGGAACTACAATGGAAAATAATCACACTTCACACAGTAATATATCATTGTCTTTGTTCTCTTTTCTATTTCATTTCTCTTCTTTGCAAATGATGGAACTACAATGGAAAATAATCACACTTCACACAGTAATATATCATTGTCTTTGTTCTCTTTTCTATTTCATTCCACATCGATTGGTGAGGAGAATGAAACATTCTTTATAAGAGTGTTGAAATGTCTCCCTAGCAAACATGTTTTAAAACCGTGAGGTTGACAACGATACGTAATGGGCCAAAACAGACAATATTTGCTAGCAGTGAACTTTGGCGGTTACAAATTGTATAAGAGCTAGGCACTAAGCTGTGGGGCAACAAGGATATTGGACCCCCAAGGGGAGTAGATTGTGAGATCTCACATTGATTGGAGAGGAGAACAAAACCTTTCTTATAAAGGTGTGGAAATCTCTTCCTACTAGACACGTTTTAAAACCATGAAGCTGACGATGATACGTACTGGGCCAAAACGAATAGTATCTGCTAGCCGTATGAGAAGGCCTCAAAGAGGGAAGGGGTGTCCCACCAAGGAAAAAAAAGGAAACAAGATAAGGGTCCTTGAGAGAGAGAGAAGAGAGAGAGAGAGAGGGATCCCACCAAGGGGCAAAAGGAAGCAAGATAAGGGTCCTTGAGGGAGAGGGATCCCACTAAGGGGCAAAAGGAAAACAAGATAAGGGTCCTAGAGAGTGAGAGGGAGAGAGAGAGAGGGATCCCACTAAGAGGAAAAGGAAAACAAGCGAAGGGTCCTTGAGAGAGAGAGAGAGAGAGAGAGGGATCCCACTAAAGGAAAAAGGAAAACAAGATGAGAGTTCTTGAGAAAGAGAGTCTATTGCTTCAAAGTTTGAGGATTTCATTACAAATGATACAGAATTTCACAAAGAGGTTACAAAAACAAAAATCACTTAAACAGGCCAACCCTTGAGCATGTACAGATCACAGATCACAGAAATGTTAAATCAAATGTCTGTGCTACCTCCAACAGGGTTATAAAATCTCAACCAATTCTAAACAAAAGGATTGAGTATTGCTCTACCTCAACTATGCTACCAATTTGGGTTCTTGGGCTGCCAAATCTTGAGACAAAGTATCGAAGTTCAAACTTCTAGCAACATCGAAGAAATGTGCGACTGCTTCTTCTGGCGTACCGACAAGGACGCCATGCCCGAGGTTTAGAATGTGTCCTCTTGGTCCTGCACATCTCACAACCCTACAAACAAACCCATATGTAGCAAATAACAAGGTTTAGAATGTGTCTGTGCTACCTCCATTCTTAGCTAGTTACCATTATTTTGTCACACAGCTTGTACGGTTCTTCCTTAAAGAAGGTCACATAGGTAGGTAAATAACAAGAACTGAATTCTCCTGGAACAGAAATAGTAGGTATGCCATGAACAAGGAAAAAAGCAGGAAGCTCAATGACAAACCTTTGAATTTCTTCAGATAGAGCAGGAAGAGTAGAAAACAGATAAGCAGGGTCAACATTTCCTTGTACACTGATATCAGTTCCTAATCTCTTCCTTCCGTCAGCCATGTCTACTGTCCAGTCAAGCCCGATAACGTCGACTCCTGTTCCTTTCATTCGCTCTAGAAGACCGCCATTTCCGTTGATGTAGAGAACAAGCGGTGTTTCAGGGCACTTGCTCCTTACTGTACTCACAATCTGCCAAAAAGAAAAATCCCGATGATGAATAAGAATAAGAGATAATGATTAGCTGGTAGTTACCGATATTACAATTGTGAGATCCCACATCGGTTGGGGAGGAGAACGAAACATACTGTGTAGAAATCTCTCACTAACAGACACGTTTTAAAAACCTTGAAGGGAAGCCTGAAAGGGAAAGCCCAAAGAGGACAATATCACAATATCTGCTAGTGGTGGGCTTGGGCCGTTACAGCTACTTTAACTATTTGTTCCCAACATTTTAGGGATTCAACATTTTACGTTAAGCTGAGAATGGCAAATAAAGAAATGGACGTGTCGGCTTTCTTTGAGCTGAGTTCTCTCTGCTAGAAAATTGGTCAGCTAAAGAAAAGAACGGGAAAAGACAGCTTACCTTCTGAATATACGGCTTTGACCAGGATTCCCACATATCAGGTGGCAACTGTCCACCCCATGAGTCAAATATTTGTATGCAATGAGCTCCATGTTCTATTTGGAAAACAATATATTCTGATATTGCCTGTGTCAAATGAGAGAGGAGAGTCTTCAACACATGTGGTGCTGTGTGGCACATTCTCTTAATCGTCGTATATGTTCGTGTCGTACCACCTTCCACAATATACGTTGCAATCGTCCAAGGAGCTCCTACAAAACCCAAGACAGCAGCACTGCCTTCAACCTATACAAAATGACAAACCAAAAAAAGTGACATCAAAATTGTTTTCTATCATCTTGGTAATACAAAATATTGTCATTTTTCTTTATAAGAATGAGAATGTGACAAAACATACCTCCTTGCGTAGCAGTTTAAGTGACTCCCCCACAAAGTTGAGTTTCTCCAGGTCAAGGGGATGAAGAGCTTTCAATCCCTCTTCGGAGCGAATAGGCGAGTGAATAATAGGGCCTCGTACGTCTTCTATGTCAAAAGGAACACCAAATGCCGGCAGAGGGGTTAGGATGTCGGAAAAAATTATAACTCCATCAGGATGGAAAGCCTCCCAAGGCTGCAATGAAATTTCTACAATGAGATCAGTTGTTTCTGATCTCTCTCTGAAAGATGGATATTTCTCTGCAAGTTTTCTGTAAACGGCCATATACCTTCCTGCTTGACGCATCATCCATGCTGGTGGGCGACTAACAGGATCCCCTCTTGCTGCCTTTACCAAGAGTGGAGGATCTGATAAACATATTCACTGAAAAGTGAAAATAAGCACCATCCATAATTTAGAATTCAAATGCAAGGAAAGAACTGCAATGTTGAACGCAAACATAACTATGTTCGAGATATAATAAAATAAAGCGGCCGTTTGGTTGCTGTAATTTAATATTTAGTCCTGTGATGAGAAGAGGGGGTCGTCTTACCTAATATCTCTAGACTTATGATATAGTGGTAATGAGTTTTGGTTACTTATTGTAACAGTCTAAGCCTACCATCGGCAGATATTGTCTTCTTTGGGCTTTTTCTCCCGAGGTTCCCCTCAAGATTGTAAAATGCGTCTATTAGGAATTCTACTAGGAAGAGGTTTCTACACCCATATAAGGAATGTTTCGTTCCCCACTCCAACTGATGTGGGATCTCACAATCCACCTCCTTGAGGGCCCAACGTCCTCGCTCGCATACCAGGCCTTCAACCGATGTGAGATCTCACAATCCACCCCATTTGGGGCCCAATGTCCTCACTCGCACACCACCCGATGTCTGGCTTTGATACCAATTGTAACAGCTCAAGCCCATCGCTAACAGATATTGTCCTCTTTGGGCTTTCCCTCAAGGTCTTTAAAACGCGTCTGCTAGGGAGAGGTTTCTACACCCTTATAAAGAATGCTTTATTCTCCTCTTCAACCGATATGAGATCTCACAATCCACCCTCCTTCGGGTCCCAGCATCCTCGCTGACACTCATTTCCCTCTACAATCGATGTGGGATCTCACAATCCACCCCCCTTCGAGGCCTAACAATTTTGTTGGCATTCGTTCCTCTCTCCAATCAATGTGGGTTCTCACCATACTTCTTTCGCTGCAATGTTTCTTAAGTTCAAGGTCAATCCCATCTAGTTGCCACTTGCCAAGCCTTACACGTCAAAGAAGCCTATACATCACCATAACATTTTGGCATTGGTTTACAACGCTTGTACATGCTCGAGTCATCCAACAATTCCCCCATTATAACAACATCCACCAACAGCATGTTCATAGCTCTAGTTAAGATTGTGTATAAGCCCATATCAACAGTATGCTGTATGCTGGACAGTTCAACCACTCAACAAACAGTTTAAAAAAAGTCCAGTAACCACGAAGAACGAAATTCATTCCAAATTTCCATTCAATTAGGTCAACACAAATCCAGCCTCACACTAAACCATAAAACTCCATATTCAAGACTTAAACACTCCACACAAACTATGAATCTCCATCCACAAAAAACAGACAAGAAGCTCTCAAGACTACCACATCTCTCAATGCAAAACACAGAGACTAATCCAATTCAAAATTAACAGTAATTAAAACGAAGAACAAGCACATGAGCAAACTAAAGCATACCAGATAAGGAAGATGAACAAGTAACAGAGATAGGTTTATCGGAGCCACGTCTCCTGGAAACAAGCAACTTAATGGAATTAGAGGATTTCAGGCCCGAATGGACTAAAAAACTCGAAGATTTCCATCCCAAGGAGGTGCAAACACTGCAAAAACAGGATCAAAATGCTTATCGCAAAGCAATTACCAAGAAAAAGAAAAAGAAAGCACAAGAAATTGACAAAACAGAATGGCTAACCTGGCCGGCGATGCAAAACTACTCATTTCGAAAGAGAAAAATCGAAGATTAAGGATGAACGCAGACCCTTCTTCTCCGATTCGTTCCTTATCCCTCAGCTACAATTTTTCATACTTATTTGATATATTTTTCACCATTTTCTTCCATTAAATATGAGATAAAAGTCGATAATTAGATCCAAATTTTTTTACTTTTAATCGAAAATTTATGTTTTCACCGATATTCTGATTTAAAAATAAATATATTTTATTTTAGTATATAGTTTTTTTTTTTAAATTTTATTTTAATACATAAATATTATTTAAAATTAACCTATGGTAAAAAATATATATTATTAAAGTTTCAATTTATTTATAATAAATATGCAAAATTAGTCTTTTAACTTATTAATATGGGCCGAGTCCTGAGAGTGGAAAAGCCCAACTGTCGCCATCTAAAAACGTTAAACTCACAGAGCTGTCCTCAACGCCTCATCGCATCTTCCGCGTTTCCTTCATTTACCTTTCCTCACAGCCCTGTTTCTTTATCACCTCTCCCTTTCCCCACTCTTTCTCTTTCTCTCGCCGCGGTTTCCCTTCTCATCTTCTTCCTCTTGCTTTCTCTCTCTAAACAACTGCCCTCTCTCTCTCTCTCTCTCTCTCTCTCTCTCTCTCTCTCTCTCTCTCTCTCTCTCTCTCTCCTTTCACCATGTGAGGCTAAGCCCTAAAACCCACTGTCATGTCTCTTCGCAGATCGTTTCTCTCTCGGAAGTTTTCTTCCAAGTCGTCGTTTAGAGATCCGAATGGTGTAGAGGGAATTGTTCGAGTGGCCGTGTCGGAGGTCGAAGGTGCCTCCGGTCTGCCCGGCGGGACTGATGGCGACTTGATGCAGGGTGAATCTTCCTGGTCTTCTATGCTACCGGAGCTTCTCCGGGAGATTATTCAGCGGGTTGAGTCTTCTGAGGACGGTTGGCCCAACCGCCAAAACGTTGTTTCCTGTGCTTGTGTCTGTAAACGCTGGCGGGATATTACTAAGGAGATCGCCAGGGGTACCCCTCATTCCGGGAAGATTACTTTCCCTTCTTGCCTCAAACAGGTATTTCGTCGGTGTTTTTATCCGTATTTGTCAAGATTGTTGTTTTTGTTGATGAAATTGTATGCTAGTTGTCGTCGTATGAACATTTTTCTTCTTTGCGTTCATGTGATCATTGTTTTTCTTTCTTTTGCGCGTATTCGGTTTTTGATTATTTGATTTACTTCTCGAATTTAATCTGCGTGGTATTTGAGATCGATTGATTGGATTTCATAACGCAGCGTGATTCTTTAGTTTTTGAAAATGGGCGGGGTTGTGGTTATGCTCGTGATTTCCATATGGATCTTGAAGAATTTTCCGGTTAAGATTAATGATAAACATTCTGTACATTGATTGCGTGCAGTTAAGTAATGTCGAGCATTCTATTTGTTGTGGATGGGACAATTCAAGAATTTTGTTCTATTGAATGGTTAATGACATGTGCTTGTTGCATTGATGTACCGAAATGGAAATTAATTCTTAACTTTAAGGCTATCCTAAATCTAAATTACTTCAGAATTATCAAATTTATAATGCAAGTTTTTGATGCGTTAGTGATTCTTTTGAATCTTGTCCAAGAGCATTTTCTTATGAGTTGTTGGAAGAAAACGTTAGTGTGTTTTGAATCCTGATGGACATTGATCTTATTGTAATCTTTTTGGTACAAATTTAATGTCCGAGTGATCATCTAAATGTGTTGTTAATGTCTAATGCAGCCTGGACCAAGCGATCTTCCACATCAGTGTCTTATAAAACGGAACAAGAAGACTTCAACGTTTTACCTTTACCTTGCCCTTACACCATGTGAGTAACTTCTGGTGTATTTATTCTATTTGTAAAGGAAAAGGGTAACTGCACTGAGATTGGAGTGAAGTATCATATTTCATGCTATATAACTTGGAATGAATGGCTTACCTACGAGCATTATGTTGTCTCCTAACTTATGTAAGGCGAAAGAGATTTATTTTGTTCAGTCAAATTTATTGGTCTCTGCTCCTCCTCCCCTTGATTCACCATGAAATAACTGAAGAGAACTACATTTTGTTTTCCAAGGCACGAACATGATTGAAATTAATACGAACTTCAAAAATTGTTGAAGTGGGTGCAGCTCTTTCTAAAAACTGCACAGTTACCTAACATAGATAATTTGATGGAGTGATATATCTTCTATTGAGTGTGGGCACAGGATCACATTTTGATTTGAACAATTCATATCATAGTTTTTGTTAATTAGTGAAACAACGTGAGCATTTGTTTGGGTTTTATGGTTGAAATACAACTGATGAGTATGAAGGTATTGAGAATGTAACATTCAGGCCTTGATGAACTTTGTTATCATCATGTTTTGTAAATGGTTGACTTTTCTTGTTCTATTATTCCCTCATTGTGATTCTTTATTCTTCTGTTTATTCCAAAGGGGCCTGGTCAAATTTAGAAGCGTTTCTGGTCATCTAAACAAGGGTTCTTCGAGGCTGGCATGGACTATCAGACAGGCATATGATTAACTTCAGTTAGCATTGATAACTTGGGATTAATTTCTCTCGCTCCCACACATACACACACGTATGAATCATTAGTTGATTTATGCAAAATATCAAATTTTCTAACCTGAACATAGTTTAACTGGTCTAGACTTTATAACTTAAGATCAAAAGGTTGGAGATCTGAATTTCCACGAAGAGAACAATATGAACCTTTCTGTTTTGTTCTTTTCCAACATCATTTTTCTTTCACAAAGTATAACAAAGATTATCAACTATGGATTTTAGTCATAAGTTCATGAGTTTAACAAACCAAATGATTTATTTCAATGTTATAGTTTATACATATGGCTCTTTGCATTTAAATTGCAACTTATGCACTTTGTACATCTTGGTTGCCATAGATGACTGACAGGACTTGCTTCTCTCTCCTTTTTTATATTTTTTTATCTCATCATTATATATCTTACCTAACTGTTGTTTGTCATTGCACATTAGTAATATAGAACTTTTTTGTATGTGATATAGCTCATTTAAGGGTTATTTCCCCTACTCCAGCATTTACAGATAAGGGAAAGTTCCTCTTAGCTGCACGGAGATATAGGCATGGTGCTCATACCGAGTATATAATATCTCTTGATGCTGAAGAATTATCACAAGGAAACAATGCATATGTGGGGAAGTTAAGGTAAGATATTGTTGTTGAGAGAAATCTTGTTGGAACAAATTGTTTGTTTTGGTGCTTGCTCTTTGCAATCCTTAGTTTTTACACTAGGATACAAGTTTAATGTTTAATTATAGTTACGATTGTTTTGAGGTACTAATTTAAAGGGAGACTTCCTGAACAAGAGGCTTAAAAAGAGTTCTTCCTGTTGGAATGTGTATTTTGAACAATAACTTCCGAAATATTTATGACTTGAGAGAACTCCCAATGTAATCAACCTATATGGAAAACAGTATCTTTCATTGCTTGAGCCACAGTACGAAATACGGTTCTTGCTGAAAGAGAAGCCATGTAGATGGTTTGCAAAGAACTGCTTGATGCTGCCATGAGTTTACTTACTCTAGATAGTTTAAACCTAAATTAGGGAGAGATCAGTAGTTAAGAAATCTTTATTCTTTTTTTCTTTTTCAGTAATATGTGCAAAAAAATTTCATTGTTAGCTTTGTAAAATTGCAGCTTGAGTGTTCTTGGTACAATTTTTAAAAGTAGCATGTTTTTTCCTTAAGAACATGCACTAAGTCGATACCCCATTTTCTGATCACTTTGCAGCTCCGATTTTCTTGGCACCAATTTTACTATTTATGATAGCCAACCACCACATAATGGTGCAAAGCCATCGAGCAGTAAATCGAGCCGCCGCTTTGCAAGCAAGCAAATCAGCCCACAAGTGTCTGCAGGTAACTTCGAGGTTGGGCAAGTCTCCTACAAATTTAATCTTTTGAAATCAAGAGGTCCGAGGAGAATGATGTGCTCTCTAAAGTGCCCAGTATCAGAGGAATCTGTAACCAGCAAACCCTGCGAAAACTCGATGATGAAGAAATCTGAGTCTTTTTCTTCCTCATCAGGGTCGACAATCTTACGAAACAAGGCTCCTAGATGGCATGAACACCTGCAATGCTGGTGCTTGAATTTTCACGGTCGGGTGACAGTAGCATCTGTTAAAAACTTTCAACTTGTTGCCACTATTGACCATAGCCAGCCAGGAGGTAAAGGGGACGAAGAAACAGTCCTACTACAGTTCGGAAAGGTAGGCGACGATACCTTTACTATGGATTATAGACAGCCATTATCAGCTTTCCAGGCTTTCGCCATTTGCCTTACGAGCTTTGGCACGAAGTTGGCATGCGAGTAGTAGTAGTAGTATATTGTGTACCAAAATTTGTTTACTCAAGAAAACGGTGGCTCTATTGAGACAGGCTTTCCTCTGTACATGGTGCTATTATGGTGGAATTGTGACCACTTAAAAATTGGAAGTTCAGAGCAACAAAACAATATTGTGTGGTGCTAGCAAGCGCTATGGCTTCTCTAAATCTCTATGTATATGTGATATATATATATATAAATTACAAAGGATGAGAATTGTTGATTCATCTCAATGTTTAGGTATTGCTGCAGTTGTATTTCAACACTCATGCCCAATCCATTCATTTTATAGGTTCTTTTTTTTGGGACTCTTCCCTCTTCCTTCATCATCTTGTTACCTTGGTTTGATCTTTTTGTTTGGTTTTATGATGGAAATGGCAGTAAGATTAGGCCTTTTAGTTTTATACTGTCCTAGAACAATGCTATTTTTATAACCCCATCTCTCCAACAGGGCTTTTGAAGCCATTTTATTGGAGAAAAAGCCTTGCTTTTGGGGACACTTGTAATCACATCTTTGGTGTATGGTTTGAAAATTCAAACCATTTTACTGTGGAAATCTTTCTCCGTTTTAAAATTTTTTGAGGGAGGAAGTTCGAAAGAGAAGCCTAAAAACGACAATATATGCTAGTGGTGAGTCAAAGAGGACAATATATGCTAGTGGTAGGTTTGAGCTCCATATATCAGGTAATGTGCCAACAAGGAGGCTAAGACCCCAAGGGAGTGGACACGAGGTGGTGTGCCAACAAGGACGCGGGGCTCCGAATGGGGTAATGTGCCAACAAGGAGGTTAAGCCCCCAAGGGGGTGGACATAAGGTGGTGTGCCAGCAAGGATGCGGGGCTCCGAAGGGGGTGGATTGTGAGATCCCACATCGGTTGGTAATGTGCCAACAAGGAGGTTAAGCCCCCAAGGGGGTGGACATAAGGTGGTGTGCCAGCAAGGATGCGGGGCTCCGAAGGGGGTGGATTGTGAGATCCCACATCGGTTAGAGAGAAGAACGAAACATTTTTTTTTATAAGGGTGTGGAAACTTCTCTCACGTTTTAAAAACCTTGGAATAAGTCCGAAAAAACTAAAAAGAGGACAATAACTTCGAAGGTCTGACTGGAAAAACTCTAAAAAGAGGACAATAACCTTTAAGGTGAAAAAACTAAAGAGGACAAATCTCGGGGCCACGGCCACCAAAATTAAAATTTAATGGATTCATTCCATAATCGAACCTAACTAATATGCATAAATAATGTAATATTTGGAGTTCATCTTAGGGGCTCTTAAAACAGATAAATATCCATAGCTAAAGCTGAAACGGGCTCTTTTTATGGGCCCATAATGAAAAAGGCCGAAGGGCCCACTGACAGAAAGCTCCCCGATTGGCAGAAGCTCTGAGGGATCTCCGCTCTACTGCAACGATGGAAGCACGATGGCGATCGAAGATGAGGATCGCCATAGTCCACCCAGACCTCGGCATAGGTAACAGCGTCAGTTTTATTTTTCTTTCAACTGATTCAATTGCTAAATTTCGATCAAACTCTCTCTTTTTCATGATTTGTTGCTTAATTCTCTGTATTAGATCGAATCGATTGGTTGATTCAATTGTAGACGCTGCTGTTGAACTTGTTCGCATTGACACAATGTCCATATTTTTAATCTCACCATTGACGAAAATCGGAGGTTTGAGGAGACTATTATGGTGTGCTTCCCTGCTTTTTCTTCAATGGATTAGCTGTCGTAAATAGTATATATATCTTTCCTCTGACGAAAAGAGTTTTATGTAGTTTCAAAAATGGTAAAGTAGAAAGAACATATTCTTGTTTCTTTGAACTTAAGATGACTTCTAAAGGTATCTTCTAAAGCTTGAACGTTGCAGAATGAGACATTTGTTTTAGATAGATGAGGCTCTGATATAGGAAAAACTTGTCCATGTATCAACTCCTTTGCTATGTAAAGGAGATACTTCTATCTGAGAAATTTTAACGGCCCCATTTTGCTTTAGTGATTGGTTCTATACTCAATGTAACGGCCCACCGCTAGTAGATATTGTCTGCTTCGCCCGTTACGCATCTCTGTCAACCTCAGAGGTTTTCACACCCTTATAAGGAATGCTTCGTTTTCCTCTCTAACCAACGTGGGATCTCACAATCCACCCCACTTGAGGGCCAGTATCCTAGCTAGCATACCGCCCGGTGTTTGGTTCTAATTCCCTTTGTAACAACCCAAATCCATTGCTAATAGATATTACCCATTTTGGCCCGTTATGCATCGTCGTCAATCTCACGGTTTTAAGACGCGTCTATTAGGGAGAGGTTTTCATGCCTTATAAGGAATGCTTCGTTCTCCTCTCCATACCCATAGGCTTAGTTGAAGAACTGAAAACTGGTATGGTTTCGGACAGTTAATTCTACTTCCTTCAATTCTTATCTTTATTCATTATTACATTCATTCATAATCCTCTTCGATGTTTAGACTCATCACTCGCTGTTCTTTATCATGCAGTCAATGTAAATCCGTTTGATGAGCCCCATTCTTGTAAGTAACAGACATGTTTGTATATCTCTTGTTCCTTTGAGTTGAAAAGCCTTTTATTGTGATCTACAGTATGTAAACATACTTTCTTTTTCATTAAAAATTATTGTTATTATTCTTTTACTTATTAAGTAATTCTCTGTTATATTCTTTTCAATTCTTATTAATTCATTTACATTGAATTAGGTATTTCAGCCTTTGCCAAGCTTGGCACAGTTGAAGGAGGCATTCTTCAAGATTACAATGTAGCTGATGTTTCCTTAGTCATTGTTGGCGAGTCTCAACCATTTTCCCTGTCACCGTTCAAGTTAAGTACTCTTTAAAAGCACTTCAAGACAAGTAAGTAACGTGATCATGTCGTAAGAGATATAGGAAAATTTTGGGACCTATCATGTGCCAAATCTAAATTTCAAATCCTAAACATGTAGCGTTACGATCTTGACCATAGTTATTAAATATTACAACATTCACTTGGGAGAGTGATATCAAATTCTCATGAATTTTATTCAATCTCAAGTAGACACGTCTTTGAGAACATTGTCGTTATTGCAAGAACATTATCTTTATATGAACACAAGTACATGTCTTATCTGTTTAAAATCATTTAAAATTGTACAACTATAGGTGCATCTAATCAAAATTAGCACTTATTGATTTTTGAAACTTTTCCTACAACAATAATTAACTCGTATATTTGTTTTAAACACTATGATCTTACCAAATTCATTCACATGAAAATAATTCAAATATACGACACCTGAATAATCATCAAGTATTCGTTTTCTAGTTCATCGTCTACCATGATTGCCAATTTATTTTTTTATTACTGTTGAGGCATCTTACCTTATGTGGCGCATATCAACCAATCCAGATTGATTTAGCATATTTCTATATATAATTGGTTAAAGATTTTAGTTTGTAAAGGGAAAAAATTGATAATCTGACTGAAACACCAAAGGGATACGGCTGCTTCTCAAATTCTTCAAAACTTTCCTTCGGCTGAAACAAAGCCCTGCTTACTGTATTATCTTTTTGTTTCCTTTGGCTGATATAGTCTTTATAAGACCCTCAAAGAACTCCTTTGTTTGAATGCAGGCAAAATAGAGTTGATGAAAATGAGCACTGAAGGGAGCAAAATTGATACCCATAGTGTTCTTCCTCACAAGTACAGAGCTAACTTGCATTTGGAGGATCCCACTGTTCAATGGAGGTATGGGAAGCCTCCCACTTATGAAAGTGCTAACCAGCTCTTTGAAGAGGGCCGAACCAAGGTTTTTTTTTTCCCTCCTCTTTCGTACAAAGAAAACTTTCTTCTCTTTCAAATCTTGTATGTAATTTAAGGTGTTTTTGTTTATGATTAGGTGTGGCCAAAAGGATCTCTGGAAGAAACAGTGCAAAATGCTGTGAAATCATGGCAAGTGGAGATTAACAACAAGGCTAGATTACAAGATTTCAAGACCATAAACCCTGAAAAATTCAAGTTTTTTGTCAATGGTAAACAGTGTTTTTTGATGAAGGATTTGTCCACTGGAATGATTAGGTTAAAACTGAGTACTAATAACAAAGTTTATCCTAAATTGATACCACAAAATTTACCCTTTTGATATGTAGGAAGAGAGGGGCTGTCAGGAGAAGAAGTGCTGGGGGACGGAACCTTCAATGCCATGCTGAAGAGTTCTCTACCAGATGAGTATAAGTTTTACAAAGCAGAGGACGAGACACATGAATCTGCTCATAATGACTTCAAAACATGTTTTCCAAGAGGGTTTGCATGGGAAGTCATAGAGGTTTATTCTCCTCCTCCTTTGATTGCCTATAAGTTTAGGCATTGGGGTTTCTTTGAAGGTCCTTACAAAGACCATTCCCCTACTGGTGAAATGGTTCAATTCTACGGCATGGGAACTCTCAAGGTAACGTCGCGATTCAATAACGCCCTTTCTTATCAAACATATCCATATTTAACGCCACGATAAAAAATGTTCGTGTCAACTAATCTGAATCATGAAATAATGACTTATAAGAACATTTAAAAAAATTATTATGTAATGATGATATTTGTGCAGGTAGATTCATCGATGAAGGTTGAAGAAGTTCATGTTTACTTCGATCCAACAGAGCTATTTGGAGGTCTTTTAAAGGGCAAAAGAACAGCTTCTGAATCAAAAACTGCAGATTCATCTGCCTCTGCCTGCCCACTCTTCAATCTTCAGAAGTAGTTCCAAAAACAAAAATGTTGGTCTAAGTTTCAATAATAAATCCCATGTATTCAATAATCTCTGCATAAATAGATAATTTACGGGTTTCGTTAGTCTGAATTTAATAATTACTTGGATCTTTAAGTTCGAGTTTGTCGAGTCTGAGTATGTCAAATCTGTGTTGAGTTCGAATTGTGTTAAATCTGTATTCGTATTGTACAAAAAATAAAGTGAGTTTGCTAAATCTATGTTACGTGTTTGAATATTAATTTGTTAAAATAACACGTTGTAAAGAAGATATTGTCCTTTTTTGACTTTCCTCTCCGGGCTTTTCCTCGAGGTTTTAAAATGTGTCCAAGAGATTTCTACACCCTTGTTAAGAATGATTCATTCCCCTCTTCAACTGATGTGAGATTTCACCGTATGGAAGTATTGTATATGTCTTGTCTTACTAAACCATGATTTTATGTGGGACTTCATGCATGTTGTGTGTACATCGAGCAATGATTACTTCTCCTCATATATTGTATAGATGTCCTATTTCTTCTCATTGTTCGACTGCGTGAGTGCACAAGCCCACATCCTATAGGGTAATCGCCTAGTAGGTGCACAAGCCCACATCCTATAGGGTAATCACCTAGTAGGTCCACGCGCATGTGCGTAGACCGTGAATAGAAAAGTATTATATGCATCCAAACCCACCTAGAAACAGTGAGTTCACTTATTAACTATTTTTCGAATAAAGGTAAGAAACTCATGCACAAATGATGACATCAGTTGAATTGTTGACGACACTCATCGACAACTTTTCGGCATTTTAGTTATATTTTTAAATCAATTCACTATTAACAATTTAGAATTTTGATCGATAAAAATTATTAATTTCAAAATGTTACTTCAACCAAAAAATTTAATTACATAAATTTCACTTAATTTACTATTAATTAGTTAATTAATTAATAGTTTTATTTAATTTTTAGAGTAGGTTAATAAATAAATAAATAAATAAATAATAATTAATGTAATTTCACTCGATATCTTTATAGTTGAATTATAATTTTATTAACTTATTCAATGTATTCCCGATTTTCGGTCCTGTTTCACTAGCGAGAAGAAATATCTCTCCCCTCTTTCCTCATTCCGTGTTTAAACTTGGATTCTCCACTACAACCAGGGTGGGTCTCTAAGTTCCCGATGTTAAATGAACATATCTAATTTTGATTTTATAGTAGATCGAATCACTTTTCTCTAAACATAATTGGTTTGGTTCGGATCTTCGATCCATGAAATTGAATCGCCCGAACAACCTAGCTCACCACGACAATATAAGATCGTTAACTCAATATTCATTCTCATCTTAAACTCAGTTTAAACCTCAGAACAAAGATTGTCCTATAAAAGGCCCATAACTTGGCTACTCAGTTCATCATCACAGCTTGGCCAATTTGGTTGAAGCAAATGGAATCCATAAACATGAGCTCTGAGGAAGCCATTATGGGTCCTGAAAAGCACACACTTTCCTTACATTTGGAGGCTCCAAAGGTTCAATGGAGGATGGGAAAGCCCCCAAATTATGAAGCTGCTAACAAGCTCTTTGAACATGGAAGAACAAAGGTTCTCTTTTTTCATTTTTTCTTTGCCAGATCTAATATCATCTTTGTTTCTTAATTTTTTTTGTTCGTCGTAGGTTTGGCCGAAAGGATCTCTCGAAGAAACCGTGCAGAATATCGTAAAATCAATGCATGCCGAGTTAGCTTACATGACAAGATCGCAAGATTTCAAGACCATAAACCCTAAAAAATTCGTAGTTTATATCAACGGTAATGCTAATTTTGTTACGTTAAATATGTTTCAATTAATTTAGCCTCTAATGTTTGATCGAAAATGTGATATCTCACATGGGTTGGGGAGGAGAACGAAACACCCTACATTATAAGGGTGTAAAAACCTTTCCCCAGCAGGCGTGTTTTAAAAACCTTAAGAGAAGCCCGAAAGGAAAAACCCAAATAGGACAATATTGAGTAGCGGTGGGCTTGGGCCGTTACAGAAAAGTATGGAAAAAAACAAGTCTCTGTCTAAGTCGGGTCTAAAATATCATAAAATTAACCTAACTCGACTCGTAAAAGCCCTTAATTACTTGTAATTAATGGATGATTAGATGATGAATTAGTGAATTTGTTGTGTTTGGTAGTGTAGGAAGAGAGGGGCTCTCAGGTGAAGAGGCAGTGAGGCTTGGAAGCTTCAATGCAATGCTGAAGAGCTCTCTACCAGAGGAATTCCATTACTTCAAAGCAAAGGAAGAGACATTTGAATCAACTTATAATGACTTTAAGACATGTTTTCCAAGAGGGTTTGCATGGGAACTTCTTGAGGTTTATTCTCCTCCTCCTTTGGTTGCTTTCAAGTTTAGGCATTGGGGTTTCTTTGAAGGGCCCTATAAAGCTCATTCCCCTACTCGAGAAATGCTCGAGTTCTTCGGCATGGGAACTCTCAAGGTAACGTCGAGATTCAATAACGACCCTTCTTGTCAAATGTATCCCTAAACATATTTAACGTCACGCTCATGAATGTTTCGTTTAGTTTGTGCCCTTATCGACTCATTTGATCATAACATAATGACAATTGAACTGTAACAGCTCAAGTCCACTACTAGCAAATATTGTTCTCTTTTGACTTTCCCTCTCGAGCTTCCCCTCAAGGTTTTTAAAAGTGTCTGCTAAGGAGAGGTTTCCACACTCTTATAAAGAATGTTTTGTTCTTCTCTCCATCCGATGTGGGATCTCACAATCCACCCCCTTCGGGTCCCAGTGTTCTCGCTGACACTCGTTCCCTTCTCCAATCAATGTGGAACCCCCCAATCTACACTCCTTTGGGACCCAACGTTCTTTCTTGCACACTGCCTCGTGTCCAGTGGCACATTGCCTCGTGTCTAGTGGCACATCGCCCGGTGTCTGGCTTTGATACAATTTGTAACAGTCCAAGTCCCCCGATAGTAGATATTGTCTTCTTTAGGCTTTCTATTTCAAGCTTCCACATCCTTATAAAAGAATGTTTCGGTCTCTTCTCCAACAGATGTGGTATCTCACGTTTACTTACGACGTTCTAAATCCCCTTCATTTAAAGATTATATTAAAGATGACATTTATTTGCACAGGTAGATTCATCATGGAAGGTTGAAGAAGTTCATGTGTTCTTTGATCCAGCTGAGCTATTTGGAAGTCTTTTGAAAGGCAAAAAAACAGCTTCAGAATCCAAAACAGCTGATTCATCTGCCTCTGCCTATCCACTCTTCAATCAACCAAAGTAGCTCCACAAACACAAACACAAACACAAACCCAACAAAAGTTAGGTCTGAAATAAAATGTGTTATGTTATGTTATAGTGTTTTTGGATTCAGTTCTTACGTTGTTATGTTTGTTAATTGTACCCTTTTTCTGTCGGTTCTTATTACATATCAATGATAATAAGTTGTTCTTGGTATCATGTTTAGTTTGTTACGGGAAATTTTTTATTAGAACTTAGAAATCATTTTCGAAATATATAATATATTATAGGGGTAAAACGGACTTTTGACACAGTTGTAATAATGAACGATCTTTGATCGACTAGTATGTAATGATTATATCTATTGAAATAATTTGTTCTCCAATGTATAAAAGTCGACTATATATCTAGAGCAGAGTTACTTATCATTAATAAATAAAATTAATTAATTAAAGAGTTTGTTTAATTATTTAATTATTTAATTAAACATCTTTTACGTAAAAAAAAATTAAAGAGTATTTTTGGACACGTCAACTGATAACTTTCTATTTTCAAGGGTATTTTGGAAGATTAGTGAAAGTTCAAGGACAATATTGTAATTTTAAACAATATTTTAAAAAATAAATAAATAAACAAAATTCATGATTTTTTTTTTAAATATTGTTTTTAGCGTCAAGTGTTCGACAAATAATTATAGAAATGATGAAAAAGAAAGAGAAGGAAAGAAAAAAACTACTACAAATCTCATTTATTTATTTATATATATATATATATATATATATATATATATATATATATATATTAAAATTAAGTATTTAAATTTTTAGAAATTATGTTAGTATTATATTTTGAAATATTATTAAATTTATTAGGATGGTTTTGTGGAATTAATTATAGTGGAACAAAATAAGTAATAAATAAATTTAAATAAATAATAGACTATAATTATTCAAAAACTAATACTTCAACTAAATTATTTAATTGAATAAATTAATTAGTTCTTGAATAAATAATTAATTCCATTAATTAATATATTCTATCAATAAAAGGAATTAAGTAAATATATCAATCATACACTCAATATATATTAACCTACCACGACGTAAAAATTAATTATATTAATATTATAGCATTATTATCAATAAACTAACATATATATATTTCTATCAATTATAAATTTAATTTAAATATGTTTTTTAAAATGTAAAATTAATTAAAATAACATAATATATATATATATATATATATATACATATTTGAGGAGAAAAGCGTCTCTATGTGGACCGTCTTTTAAATGTGGACCTTCGTCTTTTAAATGTGGACCGTCGTCTTTTAAATGTGGGACCACTACAGGCGTGACATGAGAAATGAATTGATGGCTACTTTGAAATTAAAAAAAAAAAAAAAAAATTAATATTTGCTAATTTAATTAAATATATATATTTTTAATTTATTTGCTAATTTAATTAAATATATTTTTTTTAATTAATTAAATTATATTTAAATGAGATGGAAAAAAAGGAAAAATATTAAATCTAAATTACTTATGTTTTTATCAAAATAAAATAAAATATAAAATAACTAATTATGCATGTAAAAAAAACAATAGATCATAAATTTTAAACATATAATTAAAAATTATGGAATTATTGAATTCATTATTAATGTGTATTAAAATATGAGTTTAAAAAGTCAAAGTCGTAAGTCAACGTGTTTTTATTTATGTGGCCCAAGTGTGGGTTTTTGTTCTTTATATCTCTATAATTGTGTCCAACTAAATAATTTTTTTTAGGTTAAATTAGAAGAATTTCATTTTTAATAGATTATAAATTTTTGAATAATTGATTTTATGAGAATAATTAAGTAAATATAACCTAAAAAATAGATTAAAATTTTTAAAATTTGAAATATATTAATAAAACATAATAAATTTTTAATTTTACCTAAAAAAATATTTGGAAACCGTCGATGAAATTCAGACCTTATGTCACGGTAATTTGAATAACTTAAAACTCTACTGAGTAGAGATTTTTAGTCCTTATAAGAAATGCTTAGTTTTTTTCTCCAACCAACGTGGGTTCTCATAATCTACTGTCTTTAGGGGGCCAATGTTCGATGTCTAGTTTTGATATAATTTGGTATTCTTAGGGAAACAAATATTGTCAGCTTTGGTCCGCTACGTATCACCATTGAACGTGGATTGTGAGATTTCACATTGGTTGGAGAGGTGTGAAAATGTCACCCTAACAGACGCGTTTTAAAATCGTGAGGTTGACGATCATACGTAACGGGTCAAAACGGACAATGGTTTCAAAGTGACATCCGGTCTTGCATTTGTGTATAAAACCCCATAAGTGGCCACCATGAGTCTCCACCATAGGCTCCTAGTTTGGTTGAAGAAGGAAACTAAACAAACAATGGAAGGCATGAACAACATCACTAAGGGAAGCTCCATTGGAGCCCATGGTGTTGTTCCCGACAAGTTCAGAGCTAAGTTGCATTTGGAGGCTCCCACGGTTGAATGGAGGTATGGGAAGCCACCCACTTATGAGTCTGCTAACCACCTCTTTGAAGAGGGCCGAACCAAGGTTCGTACAAAGAATACCTTCTTCTCTTTGAAATTATGTGTGTAATTTAAGGTGTTTTTGTTTATGATTAGGTGTGGCCAAAAGGATCTCTTGAAGAAACAGTGCAAAATGCTGTGAAATCATGGCAAGTGGAGATCAACAACAAGACTAGATTACAAGATTTCAACACCATAAACCCTGAAAAATTCAAGTTTTTTGTCAATGGTAAAGTTTTTTCTTATTATGGTTAATGGATTTTGTCACTCGAATCATTAGGTTAAACGGTGAGAGATCCCACCTCCATTGGAGAGAAGAACGAGTGGATTGTGAGATCCCATATCAGTTGGAGAGGAAAACGAAACATTCTTTATAACGGTGTGAAAATTTCTATGTGATTCTTAACATGGTATTAGAGTCATGCCCTAAACTTAGTCATGTCAATAGAATCCTCAAAGGTATAGTCAAAAGTTACTAAAGTGTCGAACAAAGGGTGTCGAGCCTCGATCAAGGGGAGGTTGTTCGAGGGCTCCATAGGCCTTAGGAGAGGCTCTATAGTGTGCTTTGTTCGAGGGGAGGATTGTTGAGAATTTTTGGGATGGAGTCCCGTATTGGCTAATTTAGGGAATGATCATGGGCTTGTAAGCAAGGAATACTATCTCCATTGGTGTGAGGCCTTGTAGGGAAGCCCAAAACAAAGCCATGAGAGATGCGTATCGAACCCAACCCAACCCACAAACCGACTACTAATAACAGTTGATGGAATGAGTTTGCCATAAAAACTCCAATTTATATGTATGATATGTAGGAAGAGAGGGGCTTACAGGAGAAGAAGTGGTGAGGATTGGCACCTTCAATGCATTGCTGAAGAGTGCTCTACCAGAGGAGCTCCATCACTTCAAAGCACATGAAGAGACATTTGAATCAGCTCATAATGACTTCAAGACATGTTTTCCAAGAGGGTTTGCATGGGAAGTCATAGAGGTTTATTCTCCTCCTCCTTTGATTACCTACAAATTTAGGCACTGGGGTTACTTTGAAGGTCCTTACAAAGCCCATTCCCCTACTAGTGAATTGGTTCAATTATTTGGCATGGGAACACTCAAGGTAAACTCGAGATTTATTGAAGTTTTCGTATCAATTCACGAGTATTCGTGTCAATTTGTGTTCTTATCGACTAATTTGAATCATAAAATAATTGTTAGGTTATGGAGTCTGCTGCTACATAACTAACTCAATGGTTATATGGGTAAAAGGTTGAATAAAAGACACAGAGTTGTTGTTATAGGGAATAGTGACGTTTTGTTCTAGAATCACTGAATGCTTATAAAAATAGAGTGTTTTGTCTCTACTGACTGAGATTCTGAACTATATATATACACCCTTAAGCAGTGCTTTGAAAATGTTTTTTTTTTTATTTTTATTTTTATATTCTTTGTATGCTCTGAGAAGTCATCAGTAGAAACCTTCAGTCAATATTTCTCGTTGCATTTTCTCTCTTCTGTTCTCGTCTAGATCGAATGTGTGCGTTGTTGTGCGATCCTAACAACAGTAACTTGATTCTCTTCCTTTTTATTTTTTTTACCCGCCTCATTACTTCGCCAATTCATGTGTATTGAAATTAGAACGGATTTAAATGTTATATAATGATATGATATTTGGACAGGTAGATTCATGGATGAAGGTTGAAGAAGCTCATTTTTACTTTGATCCAGCTGAGCTATTTGGAAGTCTTTTAAAGGGCAACAAAATTGCTGCTTCATTTGTCTCTGGCTGCCCATTCTCTGATGCCCAGAAGTAGTTCAAAAGAACACAAAAATGATGGTTTGGAATGGAATGGAATAAAATGTGTTATATCAATATCCCTTTGGTCGTCTTATCTTTATATTAAGAATAAAGAGCTTTGCAACAATATCCATTAGCTTAGCTCAGCTGTTGGTTAGCAGTTCTTACGTTGTTATGTTTGTTAATTGTACTCTTTTCTGTCGGTTGTTTGGTTCTTATTAAATATCAATAATAATAAGTTGTTTATGGTTGTGAATTAGGGTTTAAAAAGATTACTAATTTCAATCACATTTCTTTCTTTCTTTCGTAAGTATATGACATATGTCTCGACCTCTGTAACCGTCCAAGCTTACTGTTAGCTATTATTATTCTTTTTAAATTTTTACTTTCGAGCTTCCACTCAAGGTTTTAAAACATGTCTTTTAGGGAGAAGTTTACCCACCCTTATAAGAAATGTGTTGTTCCTCTCTCGAAATGATGTGTGTCGGGATCTCACAATATCTTTTCCTCTCTCAATGGCATCTCAAAATTTCAGTACAAAACGAGAATATATAGAAACCCTAGCAACTGTGTCGAGACGTAGGTCTTAAAATTCTAAAATAGTCTGCTTTTTTTTTTATGTAGTGTTGATGTAACATCTCAAGCTCACCGCTATTTTTTTTTTTTTTTAGTTCAATAACATGTGACGTTGCAAAGATATTTTTTTATTAAAGTTATAATGTCTTAACCGGTTATCATCCATATTTATTAAATAATATTTATTAACTTATTTAATGTATTCTTAATTATAATAAAGTTTATGCATTATTATCAATAAAAATTATAATTGTATTAATGTTAATGATTATAAATTTAATTCAAATATATCTTCTAATCCACAACTTGTACATTTTAACCAATTACAACTTTAGTCCATGAATTTGTACAGGTCGAGCTTAAAATATAAATATATATATATATATATACACGAGCTGACAACTAAAAAGCTTAATCAACTCAACCTAATCAGTATTCGATTTTGATTGGGTTGGAAATGTACTTAACTGCGCTAGATTAGAACACTTTTTCTAAACAAAACTGGTTCTATTCGATTCTAAGCCCACCGCTTGCAGATATTGTTCTCTTTAGGCTTTTTCTTTCGGGTTTCTCTCAAGGTTTTTCAAATGCATCTGGTACGAGAGGTTTCCACACTTTTATAAAGAACGGTCCGTTCTCTTCCCCAACTGATATGGGATCTCAAAACCCACCACTAGCCTATATTATCCTCTTTAGACTTTCCTTTTAGGGTTTCCCTCAAGGTTTTTCAAACGGCTGCTAGGGGAGGTTCCACACCCTTACAAAGAATGCTTCATTCTCTTCCACAACTGACGTGGGATCTCACAATTTTTGTAAATAGTTCAAGGCCACCACTAGTAGATATTATCTGCTTTGGCCTGTTACTTATCGTCGTCAGCCTCATGATTTTAAAAAGTTTCTACTAGTGAGAGGTTTCCACACCCTTATAAAGAACTGTCCGTTCTCTTCCCCAACTGATATGGGATCTCAAACCCCACCACTGGCCTATATTATCCTCTTTAGACTATCCTTTTCGGGTTTCCCTCAAGGTTTTTCAAACGCCTGCTAGGGGAGGTTCCACACCCTTATAAAGAATGCTTCATTCTCTTCACCAACTGAAGTAGATATTATATGTTTTGGCCCATTACTTATCGCCATCAGCCTCATGATTTTAAAACGGGTTTCCACACCCTTATAAGAAATGTTCCGTTCTCGGTAAGAAACTATATTCGAAAACATTGAAGAGAGAGAGAGAGAGAGACATGATGCAGTCCTATAAAAGGCCCCATGAGTTTGCTACTCAGTTCATCACCACAGCATAAGATGAGGTGTGAGGAAGGCATTATGGGTGGCGATAAGTACAGAGCTTCGTTGCATTTGGAGGGTCCAACAGTTGAATGGAGGATGGGAAAGCCACCAAATTATGAAGCTGTGAACAAGCTGTTTGAAGAAGGAAGAACAAAGGTTGGTTGTTTCTTGTTGTTTACCAGATCTAATATCATTTGTGTTGCTTCATTTGTTGTGTTCTTCATAGGTGTGGCCAAAAGGATCTGTGGAAGAACAAGTGCAGAATATTGTCAAATCATTGCAAATGGAGTTTGCTTACAAGACTACACCACAAGATTTCAAGAACATAAACCTTCACAATTTCATAGCTTCTATCAATGGTAATTCATTTGTTTCTAACACATTTATCATCTAAATATGTTAGTTTTTTCCTTTCGAGCTTCCCCTCAAAGTTTTTAAAACGCGTCTACTAGAGACAGGTTTTCATACCCTTATAGTGAATGTTTTGTTCTCGCTGACACACTGTCCGGTGGCCGCCCTTTACAAGGCCTCTGCTAGGGAGAGGTTTCCGTACCCTTATAAATAATGTTTTTTCCTTGTTGGCACACTGCCCAGTGGCTAACCTTTAAAAGACGTATGCTAGAAAGAGATTTTTGTACCCTTATAAAGAATGTTTTGTTCCCCTCTCCAACCGATGTGCGATCTCACAATTCACCTGTAGTCCACCCCACTTCAGGGCCCGTGTCCTTGTTAGCACACCGCCTGGAGTCTATCCCACTTCAGAGCTCAGCGTCCTTGTTGGCACACCGCCCAGTATCTAGCTAGCTCTAATATCATTTGTAACAGCACAAATCTACAATATTGCCCTCTTTGGATTTTCCCTTTAGAGTTTCCTTCAAAAAAAAATTTAAAAGGAGTATGCTAGTGAGAGGTTTCAATATCCTTATAAAAAATGTTTTGTCAGCGTCCTCGTTGGCACACCGCCTGGAGTTCATCCCACTTCAGGGCTTAGTGTCCTTGTTGGCACACCGCCCGGTATCTACCTGGCTCTAATACCATTTGTAACCGCTCAAGTCCATGGCTAGCAGCTATTGTTCCAAGTTTTTAAAATGAGTCTCTTAGGGAGAGGTTTCAATACCCTTGTAAAGAATGTGTTGTTCTCCTCCCCATCCGATGTGGGATCTCACACCATCACTAGCAAACATTGTCCGCTTTGACCCGTAACGTATAGCCATCAGCCTCACAATTTTAAAACGCATCAACAAGAAAGATGTTTCCACACCCTTATAAGAAATTGCTTCGTTCCACTCTTCAACCGATGTGGGATCTCACAATTTCCATCTAAGTTGATCATTTAGCTTATTTGTAGAGTTCATATCTTTCAATCTATTAAGTCGGGTCTAACCTATCACAAAACTAACCTAACTCGATTCATAAACACCCTTAATTACATGTAGTTTACAACCATTACTCTAAATTAAGCATTAAAAGATGAATTAATTACAGGAAGAACAGTCTCATGTGAAGAAGCATTGAAGCTTGGAAGCTTCAACACATTTCTGAAGAATCCTCTACCAGAGGAATTCCATTACTTCAAACCACAAGAAGAGACATCTGAATCAACTCATAATGACTTCAAGACATGTTTTCCAAGAGGGTTTGCATGGGAAGTCATACAGGTTTATTCTCCTCCTCCTTTGATTACCTACAAATTTAGGCATTGGGGTTTCTTTGAAGGTCCTTACAAATCCCATTCCCCAACCGGCGAAATGGTCGAATTCTTCGGCATGGGAATTCTCAAGGTAACGTCGAGATTCAATACCCATCTTTCTTATCAAAACATTTCTTACAAGGGTATGGAAACCTTTCCCTAATAGACGTGTTTTAAAACCGTGAGACTAACGATGATACGTAAGAGCCAAAACAGACAATAGGTGCTAGCAATGAACCTAGACTGTTACACTGAAAAAATTTGTCAAAACCACCACACCTGAATGGTGTGAAAGTTCTCTGTTTATAATCAAGTATATTACAACGATATGGAAAGATATCCAGATATTTGCGTATAATAAAAGATTAAATATGATATATATGGTAAACTATAGTTCAATACTAAATATCATTAACATACACAAACGTATCCCTATACATATTTAACGTTACGCTCATAAATGGTCGGGGTGGGGTTGGATCAATTTGTGTTCTCGTCGACTAATCGAAATGATATTTATTTGGACAGGTGGATTCATCATGGAAGGCTGAAGAAGGTCATGTGTTCTTTGATCCAGCTGAGCTATTTGGAGGTCTTTTGAAGGGCAAGAAAACAGCTGATTCGTCTGCCTCTGCCTGCCCACTCTTTGATCAGCTGAAGTAGTTCCACAAACACAACAAAAGTTGGTCTGAAATCAATAAAAATGTGTGTGTCTCAGACATTCACACCACTATCCATTAGTTCTAATCTTGTTTGTTTGTAGTTCTTACGTTGTTGTTATGTTTGTTCGTTGTATCGTTCATGTCGGTGTCTATTAAATATGAATGATAATAAGCGCAGTTTGCGTATGATATTAAGTTGAAATGGTTTTCACATCCTTATAAGAAATGCTTCGTTACATTCTCCAACCGATGTGGGATCTTACAATCTACCCTACTTGGGGTCAGCATTCTCGCTAGCACATTGCTCAGTGTCTTGCTCTGATACAAAAAATATTAAGTTCTTACGTCAGTGTCTTGCTAGCACATTGCTTGTTTGTAGTTCTTATGTTGTTGTTATGTTTGTTCGTTGTAATCTTTTATGTCGGTGCATATTAAATATGAATGATAATAAGCCGTTTACCTATGATATTAAGTTGGAGCGGTTTTCACATACTTATAAAAAATGTTTAGTTACATTCTCCAATCGATGTGGGATCTTACAATCTACTCTATTTGGGGTCTACGTCCTTGTTGGTACACTGCTCGGTCGGTGTCTTGCTCTGATACAAAAAAATATTTAAAATGAAAAGAAAAATGTTCTAAGTTACGAGAATTAAACGAGAGGGAAGGTATGCACCTTGTATCAAGAAGTGTTACCGGGGAAAGCGAAGAACGGTAGATAGCTTCTCCATCCTAGTTTTCATCTCTCGTTGAATTTTTCTATGTGATCGAGAAGATTATTTCTTTGTGAGAAACGTATATGTATATGTGTATGTGTGTGTATATATATATATATATATATATATACCATATTGTTGTGTAAGCTTTGCAATCAAATTGATATAAGGTGCAATAAATGAAAATGGTTAGAATATAAAAGATTAAATTGAAAAAATAGCGAACCAGCTAAGAAAATTATATATATGGTTATTAATCACATTAATTATATTGTATTTAATAATAATAAACTCTCTAATACACATAGCAATTAATAAATTAGGGAATTTCATTTATGTTTGGTATTAAAAAATAGAATATCATTAAATTTTCATTTTAAGTATATTAAAATAGTTTCGTCCAATAATAATTGGTATGTTATAAAAAATTGTAATTATTTTCATTTAATTCTATTTAAATAAAATTAATCTTTTCACAAAATGAAAAACTCTTCATATTAATAAGAATGAATTAGATCAATTTATCTCGAGTAATATTAAATAAATGATGAAATATTAAATAAAACAAAATAAATATTAAAATTGAAAAACGTCGTATATATACTACCTATGGTCTAAGCATTTAAACACAACTATCTTATGCATGTGTCATGACCTTTATTTACGATGTTGTCGTCACCTATACAAGGGTGTCTTGTTGAAATAGAATTAGCACACGACTTGAGTATTTTAAGAAATACTCAGTAAGTGACTCCACTATTAGGGTCAAGGAATGCAAAACATATGCAACTCATGATTATCGATAAAACCATCGTAGAGGTGGTCTCCAGTCTGGACAAAATTGGATATGTAGTACTTCCTTACACACGTCCCACACATGCGAGCGTGAACCCCTAGGAAGTTTGCACCTCCCTGGACCCATCATAGTCGGACTAGTTGTCTGTAGTCGTATGTCCGGAGGTTAGCAAACCCCTGAGTATCATGCAACGCATGATGATCATCATCATCATCGTAATGTACGCGTCCGTACTCATTATCATAAATGGGGAAGTAACCCAATGTATATGAACACACAAAATGCATGAGATCCCTATAGTTTTCATTTTTAAATCATTCACTTTATGCATCATTCATACATTATCCCAGATAACATGTATGAATTGGCCTATAAGTTCATGATCATTAACATCTATTTGAGTTGTCTTAGAAAATTCGTCATAGTGCATTGTGGCATTTAGTACATGCACATCATCTTAGCATGGAATACCATCATATTAAGTCATCTCATCATCATGTCATCACATCATCATATCGTCATTGTACATAAATCGTAAATGACACGTATAAGGATTATTGGGCACGTGTCGTCATACATAAGATAAGTCTTCCGACCAAGCCGATAGTAAAGCCACTTACATGGTTGGTCTTAGCCGACGTTCTACCCTATTTTTAAGATTGGTTTGACTTGTCCCTTAAAGTTTGTAACAAGATACTCCACCATATTAAGAATTTCCATCTAAGTGTGAGAGAAGAAAGAGAAAGAGAAGTTGATTGGATAGAATACATGGACATGAAGCAGTCCTATAAAAGGCCCCCTACCTTGGCTACTCAGTTCATCATCACAGCTTCAAGTTTGGTTGAAGGAAATGGAACCCATTAAGAAGAGCACTGATGAAGCCATTGTGGGTGCTGATAAGTACAGAGTTTGGTTGCATTTGGAGGCTCCTACAGTTGAATGGAGGATGGGAAAGCCACCAAGTTATGAAGCTGTTAACAAGCTCTTTGAAGATGGAAGAACAAAGGTTCTCTTTTTTCATTTTTTCTCTGCCAGATCTAATATCATCTCTGTGTTCTTAATTTGTTTTGCTTGTGGGGTAGGTGTGGCCAAAAGGATCTCTTGAAGAAACAGTGCAGAATACTGTAAAATCATTGCAAATGGAGCTTGCTAACAAGACTAGACCACAAGATTTCAAGATCATAAACCCTCAGAAATTCCACGTTTTTGTCAATGGTAAGTTCGTAGTGTTCTTAGTTATGATTGTAATCAATTAACTAATTTCATCTCTCCGGCAGTGCAGGAAGAGAGGGAGTCTCAGGTGAAGAAGCAGGGAAGCTTGGAGTCTTCAATGTATTCCTGAAGAACTCTCTACCAGAGGAATTCCATTATTTCAAAGCAAAGGAGGAGACATTTGAATCAACTTATAATGACTTCAAGACATGTTTTCCAAGAGGGTTTGCATGGGAACTTCTTGAGGTTTATTCACCTCCTCCTTTGATTGCCTACAAGTTTAGGCATTGGGGATTCTTTGAAGGTCCTTACAAAACCCATTCCCCTACTGGTGAAATGATCGAATTCTATGCTATGGGAACTCTCAAGGTAAAGTCGAGATTTCGTGCTGGTTTATGAATGTTCGGGTCAGTTTGTGCTCTCGTCGACTAATCTAAATCAAACTTTTGATGTCCTAAATCCCACGATATTTTGAGGATTTATAAAAATTGTGTACCAATGAATCTAATGATATTTGTGCAGGTAGATTCATCAATGAAGGTTGAAGAAGCTCATTTCTTCTTTGATCCAGCAGAGCTATTTGGAGGTCTTTTGAAGGGCAAAAAAACTGCTTCTGAATCAAAAGCTGTTGATTCATCTCCCTCTGGTTGCCCATTCTCCAATCTCCAGAACTAATTCCACAAACACAAGAAAAAATGTTTGTCTGAAATAAGATATATATATATATATGGGGAATAAAGAACTTTGTAGCTCACCTGTGGGTTTGTAGTTCTATGTTTGTTAATTGTATCCTTTCTGGTGCATACTAAATATGAACGATAATAAGATGTTGAGTTATGCTCATTTCGACCGTAATTATGTGAAATGCTACCATTATTTATGCATGTAATATTTGTATGCCAAATACCCGTCTCAGCAAAATAGACATACCACAAAAGGAGTGTACAACTCGAGGCTCGAGAATACATCAATATTGTCAGCAAAGTCTGAATTTCACATAGTTAGATTAGAACAATCATCACACAATTGTTGTTCTACTGATGCTTGCAAGAGTGCAATTGTGACAAATGATATCATATTCGCAAGGAAGAAGCATGGAAACTCTAACAAATCATGGAATTCCTCTAATAAATCACAGTATAATTTGAATTCTTAGGTACAAGAATTAAATAATGATTATATAAGCTACAACTGCCCTAATGCACAAACTTTAAAAATTATTATACAAACATGATTGTGATGTAAAAAAAGATTGGAATAAACCAGAGTTAAACAAAGACCTCACTTCGCCGAAGGTCTGCCTTTGGGTCCATCCCATTTTGGCATTCGTCCATAAGAGCTAAACTTAACATTTCAGTGCAGAACTGATCATCTGGTTTCAACCACAAAGCCTGATTCACAAACAATAACATATTACGAAAAAATCAGATCCATGAAGCCTGAAATAAAATAGAAAGCACAATTTCTCAATATTAACGTCCTTTCATTGCATGAAAATGGCAGTACCATCAGTTACATTATGTTACAGACGGTTTCCATTAACGTTTTACTGCATCTGATTTCATAATTCTGATGTCCCCAGCAGGTTAATATCAATGATCTCTTATGACTCACATAATTGTCAAAAATAAAACCCATCACAACAACTAAAACAGTAACACTTGTGTGAAGGTACACAAATCAGTACATAAGTCAGATTTGTAAGTGAAGTGTGAGATCCCGCAATAAGGGTGTGGAAATCTCTCCCTAGCAGACGCATTTTAAAAACCTTGAGAGGAACCCTGAAAGGGAAAGCCCAAAGAGGACAATATTTGTTAGCGGTGGGCTTGGACTGTTACAAATGGTATCAAAGCCAAACACAGGACGCTGGGCCCCAAAGGGGGTGGATTATGAGATCCTACATTGATTGGAGAGAGGAACGAGTGCAAAGAAGCATGCTAGGCTCCAAAGGGGGGTAAATTGTGAGATCCCACATCGGTTGGAGAAGGGAACGAAACATTCTTTATAAGGGTGTGGAAACCTCTCCCTAGCAGACGCGTTTTAAAAAACTTGAGAGAAAACTCGAAAGGAAAAATCCAAAGATGACAATATATTTGCTGCTAGCAGTTGACTTGGGCTATTACAGTAAAGTTGCACAATAGTCACGAAACTAACACCAACTTACCTTATGGTAATATGTAATGGCTGCAGTAAAATGATCCTGCAGGACAAATAGAATTTTATTTTAAGAAGCTTAGACACAATTATAGAAATCCGTAAACAGATACTCTTAAGTGTTTGAAATATTCAAGTACCTGCAAATGATAAGTATATGCAAGACCAGCATAAGTGCTAAGACTTCTTGTCGACAAGGCAAGTGCCTTTTCATAGTACATGATTGCTTCACGGTACATCCTAGCACAAAAACAAATAGGGTCAACCAAATTTGAATGAAGCCGGTAATTAATGCACTAATATAAACATGTTCCATAAACTTATGTACAAAATATAAATCACAGGAAATAAGGTATTCAACATTTATTCAGCAAAACCTTTCATAGAAATATAGGGAAATCATCTGAAAAAAACATCTCAAATGAAAAAATTAAACCAGTGATAAGTTTTTTAAATAAATTTTACCACCATACTTTAGTTTTCGGTATGAATGGGCGAGATTAACGACAGTAGGCTCCCACATTTCACTCAAAGGAGATGGGATACAGGCCAAAGTTTTCTCAAACCACCATGCTGCTTTATTGTACCTAAGGATAAAATAGTCACTTACATCAACAATTAAGATGAAACCATCAAAGAGTAGAAATTAAGACAACAGCAAAGTTCTATGATCTTGTTTTGTACGTAATCTCAATATACATAAAAATGAACCACTATCTGAGCCAGGAAGCAGACCTTCAAACAAAATTATTGAGTGAAAAATCAAGATTTAAAGAGAATCAAGAGAGAAAAATATAGATACTCTTTCATGTCATAAGCAACAACTCCAAGCTCATTGTAAACAAGAGGATCTGATGAACAAATTGTCTTTGCCTGCACAAAAAACTGAACAAGAAAAGACCATTCAGATGTTAACATTTTGAGAGACAACAAATGAATAAGAAGACTATTCGATATTTTTTTATCAGTAAGAAAATGTAGGTTAGACTAAAGAGGGCAACCAAGAACCGACAGATACAAGACATGAATGAGATTATGTAACAGCCCAAGCTACCGCTAGCAGATATTCTCCTCTTTGGGTTTTTCCTTTCGGGCTTCCGTTCAAAGTTTTTAAAACGCGTCTGCTAGGAAGAGGTTTCCACACTCTTGTAAAAAATGTTTTGTTCCCCTCTCCAACCGATGTGGGATCTCACAATTCACCCCCCTTCGGGGCCCAACGTCCTGGCACTCGCTCCTCTCTCTAATCGATGTGGGATCTCGCAGATGTGAACAAATAATTAAAATCTTAAATAATTTTATATTCTCAGGATTCTGCCATCATATAATATGGGGCCTAAAGGTTGTGAAAATACATAAGGAATTGAGAATAAGAAAGAAATATGCGTGCCAGGTTTGTCAATGATGGCATGAGGTTTAGGTAATACCTGCTCAGCAAGCTTGAAGCTGTGAGTTCGCATATATTCCATACCAATGTACAATGTTGGTAAATGACACCTGGAATAAAAGAATATCAAGATTCAACCTGTAGAAGGGAATTTCATGAAATAAGAGAACTTACAAATGAACAACTACACACAATTTTTACAAAATGACAAAAATCAAAATTTCCATCATTTATCATTTAAAAAACTAAACAGATAATAAAGGTATTGCTTAATAACCTAAATAATTTCACACCTTTTGCTACAAAATTTTAAAAACAAAACATAAAATAACTTTAGAATTAAAAAATTAATTACCCAGGAAACAATCGAGCACCAGTGCGATAGGCAGACATGGCTTGATCCCCCTCTTCTTGAGCAGCATAAGCGTTACCATAACCTATCCAAGCAGGTGCAAATGTTCCATCCAGACTTGTGGCTTTGCTGTAGAATACGATAAATAATAGATATCAGAAAAGAGTGTTAGTATCGAACTAGGTTTGCAAGGTAACACATGAGAAATGGTACAGTAGTAATAACAACCGACAGCAACAGTCACATTCACATTCACCTGAAATAGCGACGCGATTGATCATACTTTTTGATACAGTAGTAATAGCAACCGACAGCAAACCATGACAAAGCCCTGAAAGGATATCCAAAATAAGTGATGAACAAATAGCAAAGGGAAGTCCAAATCTAACAATATTATGGGTGTGATCCCTAACTTATCAAATCATGCTTCATCCAAGGAAAGCAAAATCCTTTACTTTTCCATGAAATATTTACTTCAAATAAGATATTTTGAATTTTTCAACAACTGAAAAATATAAAGTTCAGCTACACAAAACACTCACTTTTGAGGATAGTCCTTGACCAGGTTGCACGCCATTAGATAAAGTTCATTCGAATGTCCAAGCTCCATCGCAGCCGCTAAATGTACCAGTGTACTTTTCAAATGGAATGGATCTTTTTCAAGGAGACTGTAAATGGAAGGGGAAAACAAATAAATAAATAAAAACCCAGGTAGGAAAAAAAGAAAGGATAGTTCTAACGAAACTATAGGAATATATTGATCTAGTTTCCTAGACAGTTATAGACTTACACAGAGGTAAGTTCAAAGCATTTCTGATATTCACCACATTGATGGTAGTATTCAGCTTTGCAAGCTAAAAGATCGGTGTTAGTTTTTAAAGTACGCGTAAATGATGGATTGTAACTTTCAGAATTACAACTTTCCCTTTCAAGTTCTTTGAATCTCGCTTCAATAATATTTTCTTTATCATACTGGAGAACAAAAAAAGAAACAAATTAGTGAGAATTTTACAAGCACACAAGGGGAAAATGTTGGAAGTAAAAAAAAGAGAGCATCCTAACAATTAAAATGAGTATAGTATAAAATTGTTCAGAATTCATTACTCGTAATAGAAGAAAAATAAGTTGCATCCTTCTTACCTTCTTTATTAAGCATGCATAAAATGATGATAGCCATCCATCTTCGGGACCAAATTGCAATGATAAAAGTAGACTTGATTCTGAAATTTCACATCATATAAAAGTAGATTACTAATAGTCCTAACGAAAGACGGGCGAGATTGGAAAAAAAATGATAAGTCAAATATTTCATCAATGAACAATTGACAGAATACATATAAGTATCAAAAAGTTCACAAGGTGTAAGCCTCTTATGGTTCAACGAAGACGCAAGTCTCGAGGCTAAACGTTAGAATATTGCCACATGGCATAAACCTCAATAGCTTTTTAAAACTTTAAATGCGTAGTATCGAGGTTTACCTTCATCACAAGTCAGCATGTGACTTTCTATTAGGCACTCCAAAGCCTGGACAAAAATGGACATAAAAATGGTATCTATTAAAAGAAAGAAACCAAAACATGAATAAAAAAAGTTACGTTTCTCTTACAAATTAATGGCTACACCAAAAAAGGAAGGAGAGATTTTGTTGCCTGATCTTTGTAAAAGGCCAACGCATTAATTAACAGCTTCTTAAACTACGACATACAAGAATGGTAACAGTACGCTAAGCGGAATAGGTTCAGAAATAACAAAGTTCGGCAAAGAAACATATTTACCTCATAACATAGAGGGTCAGCTTTGATAGCAGCTTTATACCTAAACACCATTTTCAAAAAATCATGATAAATAAATGACATCATTCATTAATTTGAAGTTTCAGAGTTTAATAACTCTGTAGGTTCTGGTTAAGACGCTCATGGAGGTAAAAATGTGTTCATAAACTCACCAAAGTCGAGCCTGAGTGCGATTTTCCAGAGCTTCATATGCCTTGCCTCTTAAAAAGCATGTTGCTGCGGCTATCTGTTATAAGGTAGGAAAACAGAGAATCCCATTGTGAAACTAATGATCTAACCATCCTGAAAGTCTTAAACCGAGAGTGTTCTTTTAAAATAAGTTGATATGTTGTAACATAACAGTACATTAATCTCACGATCCTCAGAATCTTTGTCGAGGTACATGCCATTGTGATCCTTATTATCAAGAACATTGCCATGCTCGTCCACTTTGGCATCACCAAGCATCATGAGGCATTGGTCCCACTCCTTCAATTCCTCCTGGTCAATCAAAGATTTAAAAACGAATGACATTTATTAAAAACATAAGATCTGTGTAACAACCCAAGAACACCGCAAGCAGATATTGTCCTCTTTAGATTTTTCTCTTCGGGCTTCTCCTCAAGGTTTTATAAAACAAGTCTACTAGGGAGAGATTTTCACACCCTTACAAAGAGTGTTTCATTCTCCCCCAACCGATGTGGGATCTCACAATCTGACTCCATGCCCAAAATGTCTTATCCTGTGTTTCAAATCTCTGAAGAAACTGAATTTCCGGTAATCAAATTTTCCTACTGCAAACAACTGATCCAATTCCATTCAGAGTCCCACAACATCATAAACAGAATTCACAAGAAAAACCCCTAACACATCAAATCAAAATCCATACGAAAAAAAACAGGAGGTCTAAAATCAACAGAAAAAAAAAAAAAAAAAAAAAAAAAAAAAAAAAAAAAAACACAGATGAACAGTGAACTTCCAAGTAAGCTTACGAGACACTTAGCAGCAAGGTAGCGAAACCGCGGATCGCGGAGGACGATCTTGGAGGCATTAAGGAGGTGAAACGCACGACGAAAATGGCGGCCAAGAAAGAGGGCCTGCGCCTGCATGTAAACGTCGGCAGGGTCCTCAGTGAAAGCGGCAACTTTGTCAGCGAAGAAAATGGCGGATGAGTAGAGATGCTTGCTCACGCAGTCCCTTACTACGCCTCGGAGCTTCTCGATTTCTTCCTCCCTCATTCTCATGGATTTTGATAGCTCAAAAGAAGTGAGATTTGTCGAACAGTAGAGAATCGAAACGCCGAGTTCCTCCGATGGGGTTTCGACGGTCTGAAATCGAGAGGGAAAATTGAAGAGAACAAAATTGGGCGGGAGGCCGTGTGTGTCTGTGTTTATGCGCATGTGGTTTTTGGTTGGGCTTATAAATGGGCTCTGAACTTCAACTCACATATTACATTTATGACAATTTCTAAATAATAATAATAACAAAATTAATTATTTTATTTTTATTTTAAATCTCACCTTTTGAATGAGATTTAAAAATTAGTAATGTTGTATTAAATTATTTCATTTCTAATTCAATCTTTTATCTTATAAATAAATTTTGAATTACATTCTACTTAATATACTTTCAATTAATTCAAATTTAGTCATTTAAAATTAAGTTATATCAAAGTTAATTAAATAATAATAATTCCAGGTAAGAAAATACAAGTTCCAAATAAATGAAAACGTGACTGAATTGGTCCCAGTCGGACATAATATGATGGAGTAAACTTAATACTGTTGAGGATTATTAGGAGCGAGTCCCTAGTTAATTTAGGAGAGATCATGGGTTTATAAGTGACATTTTGGGAAGTACAAAGCAAAACTATGAGAGCTTATATTCAAAGTGGACAATATCATACCATTGTGGAGAGTAATCACTAACATAGTATCAGAGTCATGTCAATAAAATCCTCAAATGTCGAGGATTTCAAAGAAAGGAGTCGAGCCTCGATTAAGAGGAAGCTATTTGAGAGCTCCATAAGCCTCCAGGAAGGCTTATAATGTACTTTGTTCGAGGGATGAGGAGCTATTTGAGAGCTTCATAAGTCTCCAAGAAGGCTTATAGCGTACTTTGTTCGAGGGGTGAGTCTTTCCTAACATAGTATCAAAGTCATGCCCTAAACTTAGCCATGTCGAGGGCTCCATAAAAAGGAGTCGAGCCTCGATTAAGAGGGAGCTATTCGAGAGCTCCATAAGTCTCCAGGAAGGCTTATAGTGTACTTTGTTCGAGGGGTGAGTCTTTCCTAACATAGTATCAAAGTCATGCCCTAAACTTAGCCATGTCGAGGGCTCCATAGAAAGGAGTCGAGCCTCGATTAAGAGGAAGCTATTCGAGAGCTCCATAAGCCTCAGAGAAGGCTTATAATAGTGTACTTTGTTCGAGGGGTGAGTCCGACTCATGATTCCTAATAAATACATACTAATTTTTATATAAAAAAAACCGCCAAACACTAGTATAATAACAAAAATAGGATAAAAATCAGAGTAAAGGGACCAAAATGATAATTTTTTTCCCGAAATAGGCAGGCTAAAAAGTAATATAAGTGTTACAAATATGAAGTTCACAGCTCAAAGAGCCATCATAACTGACTTAAACAACATATGAATGAATATGAGGGTTCATCAACATCATTATCATCATAGGACATCCATGAATGCTTATACAGATCAAAGGGGTAGTAGTAGAGGCTAAAATGGTGGACATTTGCCATAGAAACTTGAAACCAAGATGTAATAATGACACAACAGCAACCAAGAACCAATCATGTGGCTAAGGTACACTCCTCTTTCTGTAATGCAGCAAGATTGAACGTCTTGGGGATATATATATCTTCCTTTTTCTTCATAACCATCTTCAAGGAAAGAATATATTACATTACATGAAATCGAAAATCATCTAGGCAGATTACCGAAGTTAGCTCGAGCAACATTTGATTCTGTTTAAACCCGATTCGTCTTTGATGTTTATTTTCTCCCCCTGGGCAGGGACAGAGGTAGCAGAGCCATTTTCTCCGCCTTCAACCGCCTTCTTGCTTACAATGTGATAGATCTGAGTTAGGACCTCAGCGAATGCTTTCTCGACATTGACTGCTTCTAGTGCAGAGGTTTCTATGAAATATAGTGATTCCTTCTCGGCGTACGACTTTCCATCTTCGGTTGGAACAGCAACAAGGTGGCGAAGATCGGATTTGTTTCCAACAAGCATCACAACGATGTTGGAATCTGTGTGGTTCTTCAATTCTTTTAGCCACCGGTCGACGTTCTCGAATGTCGCATGACGAGTGACATCGTATACGAGGAGTGCACCAACTGCTCCACGGTAGTAGGCACTGGTGATGGCACGGTACCTATAGACATAGAACCCATGTAAGATCTGAACAGCTCATTCAATTTAAAGAAAACTTGAGAGATTGTAAACTAGATCGCACAATCAGTCTACCAGACTCTTATTGATGACTATTTGAAAAAAAGTTTCAATCTACTAATCAACATTCTGTAGCGCGCCGAAGGCGGAACTAATGTACTCACAACACTAATGAACGGAATTACACAAAGAGGCACCAAGATATTTACATGGTTCGGAGAGAAAAAGTCCCTCTACATCCATGGATAGCAACCAATCACTAATAAACCAAGTGTTACACGTGAATGCCTCACTATCACACCACAAAGACTCTCACCAATGTCACTCAACAAATACAATGCGACACCCAAAACTCTCCCAAATCCCGATACCACTTGTTAGGAGTGGATATACAGAATGGAGGGAGAACTCTCTCATTATATAGCATTACAATGTCAAATCTCAGATATAACTTAGACTAAATCTAATTCAAATAACCAAATCAAATCTAATCCAAATAACCAAATCAAATCTAATCCAAAAACTAAATCAAATCTAATCTAAATAACCAAATCAAATCAAAACTTATGACAATTTACAACACATGAGCATCATTAAAGGTATAACAAAAACATATAGTAAAATCATAGTTAATCGAGAGTTGGAAAACACATCAAGAATTGCAGATCATTTCATTTCCTTTGTCAGATGCTTATTTTGTGTAAGGGGGCAGTGGCACCTTTATTATCTTCTAGGCAATTCATCATAGAAGCTTCAGTTTTTATGAAAGCTTGGGCTAATTAGACAAAACCAATAAAAGTTCATAACAAAGTGACTAGGAGCGACGACGTTACTAGAACAAGATCTGTTCTATAGGTTGTACCATGGTGTCATTGAGTTCGAGTGAGAATAGTAAGCCCAAGAAACTATGAGAAAAATGTAACAGGTCAAGATCCCATCGGTTGGAGAGGGGAGCGAAGCATTCCCTATGGAAAATTCTCCCTAGCAGACACATTTTGAAACCGTGAGGCTAACGGCAATACGTAACGGGCTTGGACTATTACACAAAAGTTTCACATACAACGAGATCCAGCAGATGGCATAGTTTCTCTAGTTAGAAAGAGACTCTAAACTACTTCTAAGTCATTATAGCGTCAGTTTGAGCTTCTCTTAAAATAGGAAATCAACGGCATTATTGTATTCAATGACCCTGCTAACCCAGAATAGAAATTTCATTGAAATGATTTTTTTTTTTTTTTTCTCCAGGAGATATTTTGAGAAACAAATCAAAAGGTCGAAGAGCTACAATGCATGAAAGAGAATTTCAACATATCCCCCATGGAAAACAGGAGACGAATTCCTGTAGAAGGAAGCCAGATACCTTTATACTTTCTCGGGAGACAGGGGAAAGAATAATTGGAAGAATCAAAACTTTCTGTTGCTAATTCAAATTAGAAGATATTTAAAAATGAAATGGCTCAGAGGAGCACACGATCTGCGAAACAGAAGCCATAATCTTCCTCAACAAGAGTCCGCTCAGACAATTCCGAATCCCAACTACTTCACTAACATCTAATCAATGAATTCTTCAGTGCCTTCTGAATCTAAGCTTTTTTAACCATCATCAACCAGCGTTATTACCCTTCCAACCATGAAAGTTGAAGAACAAAGCCGCAACAAATCGCAGTAAGAAGACATCAGAACCAACCTTCGAGAGCATTAAAACACTCGATTGAACCATAAGAACACAAGATTGATAAGAAAACACCTCCCATCAAACAGATCTAGGTTATTACAACCCGCTCGGCGAACCAGAACATGCTAATTAACCAAACTCAGAAACCAGAACACTCAACCAACACAGAAAACAGTAAGCAGCAACAATAATCCAAAGCGCGAAGAAACAACTCAGACAGAAATCAAAGGAAGGAAAACCAAGGAGATAGCAAGAAACGAAGATAAATCAAGATGAGAGAAGAACCAAAACCTTTCTTGGCCAGCAGTGTCCCAAATCTGAGCTTTAATAACTTTACTATCGACGTTCAAGGTCCTGGTGGCGAACTCTACACCAATGGTGGATTTGGACTCGAGGTTGAACTCATTCTTAGTAAATCTGGACAGCAAATTGGACTTGCCGACGCCGGAATCCCCAATCAGAACCACCTTAAAAAGGTAGTCGTAATCATCATCAGCTCTGTAACCCGCCATTGTTGCTTCGATTTACTTCAAACTTTACGAGGAAGAAGAAGAAGAATCGAACCAGAGAGAGAGCGAGAGAGAGAGAATCAATGAAATGCAAAATCAAGTGGGAGGAAGTGCGTGAAATCAATAAAAGAAAGGGAAGTTGTGAAGGAAGGTCCACGTTTGCTTATTCTGGACCTGCACGCTCCTTTCTCTAATTATTGGTTTGATTGAGAGATTATTGGTTAGTCAACTAGATTTTGAGTCACGGTTGACCCGAGCGACATATGTTCAACCCTCCGACCCTATTCCTCATAGAATATTCTAGAAAACATAAACGACGCAAGTTTTAAAAAACGTTCGAAAATCAATTTAAACAAACAAATTTTATAGCTAACAACAAGCAAATAAGCAACGACCGTAACACCTAAATAGAAAAAAAAAAAAAAAAAACGATAAGACTTTAATTCTCAACAATAATTTAACTGTGACAACCTAGTTTAACACATTTCTCGAGTAAAACAGTGGTGTCACGTCCGAGACGAGGCTAAACAGAACAGAAATGAATTCATATGTTAAATGGGACGGATATTAGGTAGAGTTTAATTCTCGACATTAATTTGACGATGAAGTGATAATTTAATATAACATTAAGACTCTCGAACATATAAATGACGCATGAATGAATTGAGATTACATGTGAACGACATATATCAATTTATAAAAACTTTTATTAAAATTTATTTATTTATTTATTTATTTTTCTAGTTTACTTCCAAATCACTCCAAATTAACTTTCTTTGGACTATAATAACTGTTTCATAACGGTCTCCAAATATTTAAACAAATCACATTTTGACCCCTTTAAATATTCTATTTTACATTTTTTCCCCAACGTCTTCAATCAATCTAAAAAAGGCGCGCTCACGATACCTTCGTACGCTGCAACACTTCGTCTTCGTCGAGAAGTTTCTCTTCTCCATCGTCTCTCCGATGCCAACCTCTGCCGATTCTTCTTCTTCTTCTTCTTCTTCTTCTTCTTCTTCTTCTTCTTCATTTCTTGATTGCGCTACTCCGAGGAGTCTGAGCGTTCAACTCGTGTCGAAATCGGCGTCGGATCGCCTTCTCGGCAAGTTTTTCGATGCCTCGAAATTCGACTTCGATTACGAACAGAGTAGTTTGTGGTCTCCGCCGATTCCGCGGCGAGTGTTTCTGGATTCGCCGGCTGATGTTTGCTCTGGTTATGAGGTTCTCTCGAAGCTTGAGAATGCGAAGAAGGCATGGAGGAAACTTATAACTTGTTTCGGAGTAAGTGCTCTCACGATCTCATTGTGATATACGTAGTGACTGCTCTGTTTCGTTTTATTGTTTTCGAAATCGATTCGCTCTAATGTGAAAGAACCTGCAGTAGATTCAGGATTGTTTGAGAAATCGTGAAATCATTGCGTTTTATGCTTGAAACTTGAAACAAACGTATTCGCAGAGAGTTTTTATTCAAGCGAACGAGAAATCGAAGAGAAAAGGAAACAGAAAAACTATATTTACTTATAATTGTCGAAGTAAAGAATTCGAATCGTACATAAACCGCTATTGTCTACTTATTGATTATAAGCATGATTTTCATTTTCAGTCTACAAATACGAACTTCAAAAGTGTATGAGCTTACTTGTATATATCCGTTGTGGTTATATGCATATGAATGTGGAAGTTATCTCGTTATTGTTGTTTGATTCTAATTGGCAATTTCTGGTGTCTATTGCAGGGATTGTGGTGTTCTTAGAATCATTGATTCCACCTTACAACTTTTGAGCAATTCTCTCCCATTATGATCCGCGATTCAAAATGATTAGGTAAAAAATGAAGAAACAAGAGAAATTAGGTTTCTCTTTTGAGTTTCTGTTAATTGTATTCTTACGATTGAAGAAAGAAAAAGAAGAAATCAAAATTCACGAATCTTATAATTTTACTTCCATTTGTCAAAAATATGGAAAACATGAAGAATATCCACATTCTTTGGCTTCTCATTTTGGCACCGCAGAATTTGAATTTGGTATATACAGTTGTCCTTCGATCTCAGACATGCTCAGTACTGTTGCAACTGCAAGGGGGGGATGTTTAAAGCAGAAGAACGAAAGGGAGATTCAGAAAACTCTGCAATTGTCTGGGCAGGTAAGGCCAGAATATCTGCCTTTGCTTTTTGGTTAAGCTAAAGCACATTCGGCACAGCCACCTACCTACACCATGCACTGCTTTTTGCTTTTTCTACTGATTATAATCCTCCTTTTGTCTATTGTAAGCTTGGATTAGATTCCTTTCAATTTGTACTCCTTTTCGTTCCTCTATACATATTCATACATAAAATGTTCACTGGTGCTGTTCGTGAGTAGCTAGATTAGGCTTACTTTCTTTTGTCTTTTTACTTTTGTGCTCTCTGATATCCTTGAATTCGATTCCCAAATTGTTACACACCCATTCGGACACTTTCTTCGGGCAAGGTTTATTAGATTTCAAGATAAGAACCTTCCCATGCTTCCACCCAACTGTGATTCATACTGTGAAGCTAAAATTCCAATATATTTCTTTTAGGTAACCGAGTATGAACGAGAAAATGGCAAAGAAATGCAGTTAAAAGATAACATGTTTAATAGAAATGGTTCTCTCTAAAACCAGCTGTTCAACGTAAGTCCTCTCAAAGGAAGAAAAGGCATCCAGTGTTGTTACAAATTGAAAATTTGAACTCGAAAAGCTATGAACACAGTAGCTTGCTCTCCTAACCTGACCGACGAACAACGTTTCAGCTACCACGCCTAGGGACAATAACCTAGCTAACATATAAACCTGACTTTATCTGTTAAATCTATGGTTTTGTGGGAGCAAAAAATGAACATCGAAGAAGACGCATAAAAGAGAAGGCGTGGAGATTCAGAGTCTCAAGATGATATTATGTGCTCTTACAGTGAAAGAAAGCTAAAGTGATGATACCTAAGATGAGTTAACATAAGACTTAAGAAAATCCCTAGGCACCAAAATTGAGAGGGAGCTCTTTGGCACCATCGAAGTACAAATTAAACTGAACGAAAAGGTTTAGAAACCGAACAGACCCAGTTCGCTGACTTTCTCCTTCTCGAAGGTCTCGAAGTACTGATAAATGATTGTGACTGCAAGTAAAATTCCAGTTCCAGAACCGATTGCTCCCATGAAATCAGCCAGCACGGTCAGTGCACCAATGCACATTCCTCCGAATGCTGCAGCTGTCGGTATGTAACGGTTCAACTCCTTCTGTAAGTTAGATTCACGGTGTCCAGGCATAACCATTTGTTGTTCCTGCAAATCAAACCAAAGCATTATCAAGAATCACTATTGAATGTTACTCCAAATGATTAACTACTACAATGGGCAGACTTTTCATTTGAAAAGCTGGAAGGTGCGTAATTTTATCTTCGTTCAGGATCGGGTAAGTCATACCTTCAGCTGCTTAGCCACATCTTTGGCAGAGGATCCAGAAACTTCAATCCAAGTTTTTGAGAAGAGTGCACAAGCTGATAACATGAAGACAAGATAGAACAAAGCATGGAAGGGATTGGCGGCCATATCGGCTAAGCTGCAAGAAGAAACGCCACATATTACAAAAAGGAACATAGGCATTATAGAGTACTTTTTCCTTTTTTGGAACTAAGAATATCACCTTGATGGTGGGGTGATGTAATAAGCAAGACCACCAACAGGGACAGATTGACCATTTGAGTATTCAGATTCCTTCCATATACCCAGAAGATTCACCAGGAAGTTTCCACTGTACTTCCTGTACAGCAACTGCAAGCACAATTCCACGCAATCAGTTAGGAGGCACTGGCTAAGTGTATTGCAGTTGTTCATGGAAGGACAGAATTCAACATACCTGAGAGATAAAGTAAAGGTTGGAAACAAGAGCAGAGTGAAGGATGATTGGCATGTTGGAGGTGTAGAAGAGCTTAATTGGATAAGAACCCTGTTGCCCACGGGAATTCTTGGACCTCACTGGCAGAACCACGCGGAACCCTTGGAAGTAGACAACAATTAAGAAGATCAAAACTGTAGCAAGCAGATTTGTCACATTGGGAAGGTTCTGCCGATAGAATGCTTCCCGCAATGCCCGAACTTTGTCCGTTCGGGTAATCAGCAGATGGAACAATGCAATGACTGCTCCTTCAAATTCAGCTCCTCTTCCACTGTTAATGGTGGTTGGACTAAAAGCCTTCCAAATAATGTTCTCACTGCAAAATCCAGACAATTTCGAAAAATCCATCAATGACAATGTGATCAGAAAACACAAACTCGATGAGAAATGATCACAGAACGGAAAGAGAACTTACCACATGTTGGTTGCTATGAAGAGGGAAATTCCAGATCCTAAACCATAACCCTTCTGGAGAAGCTCATCCAAGCATATGACAACAATACCAGCAAAGCAGAGCTGAACTATAATAAGAATAGCATTGCCCACACCAAGTTGGCTAACGCTACCGTACATTCCCGAGAGAACATAAGCAACTGCCTCACCAACGGCTATCAGGATGCCCAACAATTTCTGTGCACCATTTCTGAAGGTGGAAAATAATTGGAAAAAATGTATGCATGTCAAATTAAAATTCAGATGATGTCGATCAGAAAAGAAATCAAATTAGCAGTATGATATCAATGTGAAAGATAAATGCTTTCATAATAAGTTTGAAGAATAATAACATTTAGGAAAACAATAGAAAACAAATCAACATAACGATATCATCGTACTAAACAAACAAAAAAGGCAGCCACAGTGCTTCATGTTATCATTGTTCACCAATACATAACTTACAGAAAGCAAAATATAGCATGCACCCAACTTCAACTACAAACTAAAGCTTTGAAGAAAAATAATTCTTCAAACAGAGTTCTTAATGAAGGCTATGTTTTAAAAACATTTGTAAAAAGTAGATTACAAAAATGTAAGAAAACAAATTTCTTTTACAATACAAAAAACTAATGCCGGGCACGACTGAAAATGGAACATCTATGGGAATAATCTTCGCCAAATCCAACAGAAGGATGCATGATTGTCAACCATACTACATAATTTTCCATTAAGGACTCAAAAAATCAGGAAGCGTGGTAAATCGGAACTTACAAGAGAGCACGGTCTTCCCGGACATTGTTGTCGACTTCAATAATCTTGGACCCGACAAGGAGTTGCATCACCATCCCAGATGTGACAATCGGGGTGATTCCAAGCTCCATGACAGTACCACGATTAGAAGCGAGGATCACACGCATCCAGTAAAACGGATCTGCACCCGTCGTGGAGTGAATACCATACAGAGGAAGCTGACTGCATACCAAGAAGATGAAGAGGGCGATGACGGTATAAATAACCTTCTCTCTAAATGGAATTTTCCGATCGGCACTCTGCACCTCAGGGAGAAATGAAAGGAACGGCCTAACCAAATGAAGAACTCTAAATCCACCTCCCATCTTCCTTCAACCAACCTGTTATCAACAACGCTGCATCACAAATAGAAAAAAATGTCAATAATTCAACGTCAAAGATCTCCATTGAACAGATCTACAAGCCACAGATAGATAATTCCAGATCTCTACCGATTCCACAGAATATAATAAGAAAACCCTAATCGCGGATATGTAATCAAATCATGGAACATGCAGAAGCCGATAGAGATCTAGAAATTGCAATCGATAAGAATAATCACAGAAACGAGAGAATTCGATGAAATAAATGGCAGAGATTCAGAAACAAACCCTGACGCGGCTAGAAGAAGAGTCAAACGCGACGGAAAATCGCAAGGATTGATTGAATTGTGAATGAAATGAAGATATTAAAAGGGAAGCTTATAAGGCAGCCGCCTTCTTTGAAATCCGTACGGGATTGGAAAATTGGAAATGTTCAGAGATGGAGACGGGGCGAGCCCATTAAAGCCGGGTTCGGCCCAATGTTCGACCCAGTTTGGGCCCAATAAGCCCACAGTATAAATAAATGCTCTGGTTTTTTTTTTTTTTTTTTTTTAAATATTTGGATACTATTTAATTTCTTTTACCCTTCTTCCTTATTTGAAAAATCATATTTAAAATTCAAACTCCAATATTTGCTCAAATTTTAATTAAATTTGTCTACCTTCCATATTTGTTAAAAAAATTAAAAGTGCCGAGATCGGTCACGAAGCTGTAGGATCTGAGGCAAAAGCTCTCTTTGGATTCTAACTATCGGGAATCTTTCAAGCTCCCACTTGTTCTAGCTTCCATGTCGTTAGAACACGACTCTGCACGATGGTATGATATTGTCTACTTTGAGTTTAAACTCTCATGGCTTTGCTTTAAGTTTCATCTCGTTCTAGCTTCCATATCGTTAGAGGTCAAATATCGTCGCTACGAGCTGTTGAATGAACACGACTCTGCACAATGGTATGATATTGTCTACTTTGAGCTTAAACTTTCATAGCTTTGTCTTGGGCTTCCTGAAATGTCTCGTACCAATGGAAAGAGTATTCCTTTCTTATAAACTCATGATCATTCCCTAAATTAGCCAATGTGGGACTTTCATCCAACACGAGCGACTCAAAATGAGCTCAACACATCGCTAGAGATCAATGTATTATTATATCCACGACCCTTTTTTATCGATCCAGATAATTAATAAAAAAAAAATATAATATAAATATTTTTAAAAAAATTGAGTTAAAAGATTAAAAAAATAAACAATATATATATATATTTCAACTACCAAAAATTATTAAATAATTTCACGGTTGAAAGGATTAAAAAAAAAGGAAGTAATAAATAAAAAGGTCGACTCACCTTCAAGGAAGCGTGACAGCCAACTGCCGCATGCAACTCCCTCGCCCTAAAACGGTTTAAATTATAACTTTTAACCATAATGTTTTAACTTTGCATTAAAAAAAATTTATAAAATTTTTAAAAATATTTAATATATTCCTAATTTAAAAATGTTTAATTATGGGTGTTCAACTATACATATATTTTTAATTTTAAAATTAACTCTTTCAAAGATATTTTAAAAATATATATATTATTAAATGATAAATTTTAATTAAATATTTTCTAAAATAATATTTTATAAATTATATGTACAACCAAACCATTTTTTATTTAATATAAGTTGTCAATTACCCAGACATTTTAATTTAATAATAATTTATTATACATATATATATATATATATATATATATATATATATATATTTAAAATTTAATAATAATTTTTACAATAATAACGGCTAATTTAGAAGAAGATCATATGTGTTTATAAGGGAGGAATAATTGGTATCACCTACCATTTGTGGAGCATCTTGAAGAAAGTTTATATTCTCTCCGGCCTAATCTTTCCCCTTCTATCTGCCTGTGAATTCAAGCTTCTGTTCTAGCGAGACGCAATGGGCTGTGCTGGATCGTCGCAGACCAACGGGGACGGTGAGGTTCACTTCGCTTCTCTGGTTCTTTTTTTTTTCTAGATTTTCGGCGAAATTTTGTTCTATGTTCGTCTGTTGACTTGGCTACTAGGAATATTAGATGATAATCAATGCAAGTTGATTTGCTGTGGTAGGAAGAGCGGGAGTGTTGGTCTAGTAGTATTGAATTTCTCGGTAATGAATTGGATTGCTCTTGATTTGATTTATTCTGTCATAGCGTTGCTTGATGGTGTTCGTATGTTTGTCCTGTGAGTTGTGACTGTGACGGGAGATTCTTGAACTTCACTTGCGATTATCAGATTATGTAGTGGTGCATTAATTAGGATGAGCAGGTCTCGAATTTGGATTATTGCACTAGTTCATTGAAATAGTTTTGTTATTCATTCATTTTGGGAGTGACGGGTTTTTGAAGGTTGCTTAGAGTTATTGCTCACTGGTTCATTTGAGATTTCATGCTGGTGATTCAAATTCCACTACAGATTTATGCTTTCAGATTAATGAAGTTATCAAGATTTGTAGTCGGAATCTTGGCATATTTGTTGCTTAACTAGTTTCGCATTCAGAGAGTTCTATTAGATTAATTGTGAAGCTGTGATGTTAGCATTCCAGGACTAAAATTTCAGCAACTAACACTTAAATGGACAGTATCTTATATTTCTGCTTTATACTTGTAACGCCCCAGATCGCTGGTAGATATTGTCCTCTTTGGGCTTTCCCTTTCGAGCTTCCCCTCAACTCTTTAAAACGCGTCTACCAGGGGAAGGTTTCCACACCCTTATAAATGGTGGTTTGTTCTCCTCCCCAACCAATGTGGGACATCACAATCCACCCCCTTCGGGGCCCAACGTCCTCGCTGACACTCTTTCCTTCCTCCAATCGATGTGGGACCACCCCTAAATCCACCCCCTTTGGGGCCAGCATCCTTACTGGCACACCGCCTCGTGTCTACCCCCTTTGGGGAACAGCGAGAAGGTTGGCACATATTCCGGTGTCTGGCTCTGATACCAACCATTTGTAACGCCCCAGATCCACCGCTAGTAGATATTGTCCTCTTTGGGCTTTCCCTTTCGGACTTCCCCTCAAGGCTTTAAAACGCGTCTGCTAGGGGAAGGTTTCCACACCCTTATAAATGGTGGTTTGTTCTCCTCCCCAACCAACGTGGGACATCACAATACTACAATCAAAAGAAATAATAGCGTTTTTAAAGGGATTGAGAGGGAGCTTTTTGTAGTTTGGTCCCTTATGAGATTTAATGTCAAAGTTTTAGGACGAACTTTTGTAATTCTCCTTGTGTTGTTTATAGTTCTGAATGTCTAAGGATTTCATTTAAACTTTTCAAGACTACCATGCTGCTAGCCTTGAATCTGGGTTTTGGTTTATACTTGATCCAAGCCATTGAGATATGACTGAAATTGTTTCTTTATGTAGGTTCCATAAAGAAAATAGGCAAGCCAAAATCTTGGAAGCATCCTCAGCCAATTACAAGGTCTCAGCTCGTGCAACTGCGGGAGGAGTTCTGGGACACTGCACCTCACTATGGTGGCCGAAAAGGTAGGCCTGTCTCTAAATATTTTTTGCCAGTGTGTTTATTAGAGGTTAGCTTATCAAAAAAGTTACTAAGAGTTTATTTAGTTAGGAATAGACCTTACATTATTGTATCATACTACGGAGTAGCTCATGATTTTTGGTTTTAGAATCTACATTTCCATCTCGAGCAAAACGTAAAACTAGGGATAGATGACCATTCAATCCATGCAAAAGGTGGCTGCTGTAGTTGCAGGGTGTTGGATGATGAAAATCCCACATCGGCTAATTTAGAGAATGATCATGGGTTTATAAACAAAGAATACTCTCTCCATTGGTGTGAGGCCTTTTGGGGAAGCCCAAAGCAAAGCCATGAGAGCTTATGCTCAAAGTGGACAATATCATACCATTGTGGAGAGTCGTGTTCATTTAACATGGTATCAGAGCCATGCTCTAAACTTAGTCGTGCCAATAGATTGGTAAATCCTCAAATAGTCGAACAAAGGACGGACTCAAAAAAGAAAAAGGAGTCAAGCCTCCTCGAACCTACGAAGGTAGTAAAAAATGACTAAGACTCCTTGGCGTGCTTTGTTCGAGGGGAGGGGAGGTGTTGGATGATGAAAATCCCACATTGGCTAAGGTACGAAGGCAGTAAAAAATGACTAATACTCCAAAGGAAGCGTGCTTTGTTCGAGGGGTGTTCGAGGGGAGGTGTTGGGATTTAGGGAATGATCATGGGTTTATAAACAAAGAATACTCTCTCCATTGGTGTGAGGCCTTTTGGGGAAGCTCGAAGCAAAGCCATGAGAGCTTGCTTAAAGTGACAATATCATACCATTGTGGAGAGTCGGGTTCATTTAACATGGTATCAGAGCCATGCCCTAAGGCAGTAAAAAATGACTAATACTCCAAAGGAGGCGTGCTTTGTTCGAGGGGTGTTCGAGGGGAGGTGTTGGGATTTAGGGAATGATCATGGGTTTATAAACAAAGAATACTCTCTCCATTGGTGTGAGGCCTTTTGGGGAAGCTCGAAGCAAAGCCATGAGAGCTTGCTTAAAGTGACAATATCATACCATTGTGGAGAGTCGGGTTCATATAACATGGTATCAGAGCCATGCCCTAAACTTAGTCGTGCCAATAGATTGGCAAATCCTCGCTTGTTCGTCTAACACAGGGGACCCAATAAAGGTTGGGATGAATTATCCCTTGGAAACAACTATGATATCTTTCACAGCTATAAGAACAGTTAATCAATTTCCAATTTCTAGGATCCTTCGACTGTTTTTCCTGTTTCCTAATAAACTAAGTTCTTCGGTTTGGAGAGACGGAGGTTTCCTATTTTTATGCCGATTCCAGATTGCCATTGCCAATATCGAAGAATCTCGTTCGATGTGTAGGCTTCTCCAATTGTCTCATTTTGCGTTCTGGGAAGAAATGTGATATAGGGAGTTTTTGGTATAATTGATTCATGTTCTTTTATGACATGGTTATTTATTAATTATGCTATGAATGTTGGCTCTTGGATGTAGACGTATTTCAAATCAATTTAAATTGCGAGTAAAGATTTATTTTGAGGACTCTTTGTGAGAGCTAAGACGACACCAAAATGATATATTCTTACCTAGGATTGTGGAACGTGATTAACTAGAAGTCTTATGTCTCGACTTCACTTTTATACGTTTTGAAGTGACCTGCCTTGTTTGAATTTCTCTTCGCCCGCAATTCATTTTGCAGTCCCTTATTGATCTGTGGTTAAAGACATTAGTTCTTATTTTTCTTCAACTTTATGCTGTCACTTCCCCCAAATAAATTGTTTGGGCCCTAACTATGCCTTAGACTATGCTCTTGTTGTGCTTTCGTTTGATGCAAACCTTAACCTTGTATCTGTTAGGAATCACGAATCTCCACAATGGTATGATATTGTCCACTTTGAGTATAAGTTCCCATGGCTTTGCTTGGCTTCCCTAAAAGGCCTCATACTAATGGAGATAGTATTCCCCCCTTATAAACCCATGATCTTCCACTAAATTAACCAATATGGGACTCACTCCCAACAATCCTCCCCTCGAACAAAGTATACTATAAGCCTCCCCTGAGGCTTATGGAGCTCTCGAATAGCCTCCCTTAATCGAGGCTCGACTCCTTCCTCTGGAGCCCCTCGAACAAAGTACACCCTTTGTTCGACACTTTAGTCACTTTTGACTACACTTTCGAGACTCACAATTCTTTGTTCGATATTTGAGGATTTTATTGACATGGCTAACAAAGTACACCCTTTGTTCGACACTTTAGTCACTCTTGACTACAATCCTCCCCTCGAACAAAGTATACTATAAGCCTCCCCTGAGGCTTATGGAGCTCTCGAATAGCCTCCCTTAATCGAGGCTCGACTCCTTCCTCTGGAGCCCCTCGAACAAAGTACACCCTTTGTTCGACACTTTAGTCACTTCTTGACTACAATCCTCCCCTCGAACAAAGTATACTATAAGCCTCCCCTGAGGCTTATGGAGCTCTCGAATAGCCTCCCTTAATCGAGGCTCGACTCCTTCCTCTGGAGCCCCTCGAACAAAGTACACCCTTTGTTCGACACTTTAGTCACTTTTGACTACACTTTCGAGACTCACAATTCTTTGTTCGATATTTGAGGATTTTATTGACATGGCTAAGTTTAGGGCATGGCTCTGATACTATGTTAGGAATCACGAATCTCCACAATGGTATGATATTGTCCACTTTGAGCCTAAACTCTCATGCTTTGCTTTGTGCTTCCCAAAAGGCCTCATACCAATAGAGATAGTATTCCCCACTTATAAACCCATCATCTTCCACTAAATTAACCAATATGGGTCTCACTCCCAATAATCCTCAACCGTATCTATACGAAGGTTTCTAATACACGGCACAAATTTCTGTTAATTTTCATTTTTCACTTTCATTAATTGACTTTAGTCGATAAGGATCTTTGGATCTAGCATTTCAAGTGCGGATTGTTTCAAAATTTGAATATTGAACTGATGTAGCATTTTGTACCAAAAATCAAATGAGAAAAAGATGATTGACCATATACGAGCCTTGCAGTAAAGAGAACACTAGTATAATTGAAAGGGCATCTTTAGGCCATGACATACCCCCCTCCAAGTTAACATCGACTTCAACCTTCTTATACATTCCTTTTTCCTTTACTAACTGTTTTTTTGTGGTTACCAGAGATTTGGGACGCACTACGAGCAGCTGCCGAAGCCGAGCTTTCCCTTGCGCAAGCCATCATAGACAGCGCCGGAGTAATCATCCAAAATGCAGATTTGACAATCTGTTACGACGAGAGAGGTCGATACCATTGCTTCATTTAAGAAATTATGATACGTTATGTTAGTTTAGTCATCGGTATCGTTTTACCATTGCTCAATCTTACTGCAGGCGGAAAATATGAACTACCCAACTATGTTTTGAGTGAGCCAACCAATTTGATTCGTGACAGTTCATAAAGAGGTAACCATAACTTCATTTCTGCTCTAGCTGAAATCACACAGGTCTGAATAATGCTTGCTTTTAAAAGGTTTCATTTTGGCCCTTAAAACAAACCTACATTATTCATTCCTCTAACTTCTTCTGTAAGTTGCTTTACTCTAAATGGACAAATTGCAACATCCCTTTTCACATTTTTTTGTACAAAACAAACCGGTTTAGCAGTGTCATAAGTTACTTGATTACTTGTATAAATTAAGATTCAATGTAGAATGACTGAAAGTTTGAAAGCTCTGTGATTGATTGTCGTATCTAAGAAGAAGAAAAAAAGAGCAATATTGTGGAAAAGTGCTTTCTCCATCTTTTAGTTTGAATCTTTTGTTACCTGAAAGAATGGTATTTTGGTATGCTTTGTTTGAAAAAGCATTGAAAAAGAAAGCCCCTAGAGAAGGAGAGATGACCCAAATGGGCGTAGAAAGTGCTTTCAACAATGCTTTTTCTTGGTCATTTGTACCAAGAAAAGGCTGCTCTTTATCAAACCAAATTCATTCCTTTGCTTGGCTATTGAGTTGAGTTTGATTTTGTTACTTTCACAAATAATCATGGTTGAGTAGACAAATGCATGTGGCCCTAAAGTTTTCTATTTTTTTGAGAATCAAAATCGGTCAAATTTATTATCGAATCCATCGTCCCACCCCGTCCCGCCCCTTTTGTTCACTATCGACCCAAGAAATTTAAGAGTTTCAATTTCATCCTTTCTACTCTTTTTTCAGTTCAGTTCGAAAATTACCATAGTAAAAGATTAAACCATTGAACTGTAAAATAATAATTAATGCATTATTCTCTAAATTATATATATATATATATATATATTTTTTTTTTTCTTTTTTTGTTAGCTATTTTATTTTATGAATAGATTTTAACTTTTTTGGACAACTATTTTTATAATTACGAATATCTTCTGTTATTATTAAATTCGGCAGAACAGTAGATTTTTCGATAATGTTTATTATTTTTATTATTTTTTCATTATTACTATTTGAACTAAACTTATAATTAATTTAATTTAATGTTTTAAATATTTTGTAATTATAATTTTTTTTGGGTCGAAATTAGTGGAGCATAAACCTATATAAATATATAAACTCCATTAATTTTTTTTAAATAATATTGAATAAATTAAATAGAAAAAATAATTTAAAATATTAAAGACAAACTTTAATTAATTTGCATAGTAATATAAATGTGGGAAAATTGAGGAAGAGATTCAGAGCAAACAAACGGTCCACCCTCGAACAAGAAAGTCAAAGTGTTGACCAGTCTTACCTTAGCTTTTGTTATCCTTCCCCCTTCACTCGCTATCCCCTGGCGCGTCACTTCACGCACACATTTCTTTTTCTTTGTTTGGTTAAGATAAAAACATATCTCGCTTTTTTTCTATTTAAAAAAAATATATTTTTTAAAGTTATAATATCAAATTTTATTTTGTTTTTTGAAAATTTATGAGTATTTATTAAATAATTTTAATTTACAAAATTAAAAATATTAATACTCGAAATATAGTAAACCAAAGTAATTGGACATAAATTAAATGAGTACAAAATTATTTATATTATTAAAAGAATATAAAAAGAAAATTACTTTATTTTTTACAAAATAAAAAAAATAAAAGTGAGGTAAGAGTGGGGCCCGATGGGGGTAGGAGTGGGACCCACAAGTGAAAAGTCGTGCTTATTGGCGTGATATGAGGGTGGGGTCACGTGAAAAAGCAGATAAAGCAAAGCCAAACACCACTCGCATCCCCATCATTATGTGCTGCTCCTTCCTACACCCAAATAAATCCCAATGCTCGACCCGACCCGAAAATCATACTCTCTCTCTCACGTGCGCCGAAACCCGACACGTGTAGCTTCTCTATACAGGCCGTTGAGAAACTCCACTCCACACAAGCTCCACGTGTCGAACTTTGTTTGGTTCTCTGTCAGAGACGGTTATTCAAACTTCAAACCCCCTCTTATTATTTTATTTTTTTTATTTTATATATTGCCTATGTTGCCACTACCATTTTCACTAATTACATCCTTTTTCATCATATTTTTTTATATACTATTTAATTTTTTTATCTCGATATTATGAATGACACGTGGATCCGTTCTTAATGACATGATTGAGCTAGTTGCGATGGGCGATGACACCTTGTAATTGAGATGACGTCAAGACATATGAACCAAATGAGAGACCTTAGCTCCGAATTAAGGCAAGGTCGAGCTAAAATGACTTGACCTAGTGTAGAGACAAGTCGGTTATGTCACAAATGATTGAGTATACACGTGCATGCAACGTGTGTGGCCAAACAAGCTCGAGTTTTATACAAATTGTGTTCGATGGTTGAAAGACAAATCTTGTCTAAGGTCCGATAAAACTATAAAATCAAACAAAATAAAGATAAAAACTTTTACTATAAAATTTTATTTTGAAAACATAATTTTATTTACTTTCCAAAATAAAAAGTTTAAAGAAAAAAAAAAGATTAAAAAAGTAAATGGAAAATGAAATGAAAAGGGAGTGGCAGAATGGTAAATAAAAGGGTAATATTGGTTATTAAAAAGCCCATAAGCTCATTATTCTGTGCTTCCAACCCTTCCATTTTTCACGGAAATGTTTCTCCTCTAGTTTCCCGGGCTTTGCCAGAGAGAAAAAGAGAACACTTCCCTCCGCCGTTCGCGGTGGTCCGATCTAAGATCCGATCGCCGTCTTTGATCGGAGCATTCGGCGAGTATCCAATTCAGATATCTTCAGTTCTTCTTCTTCTTCTTCTTACTTTTTGTTGTTTTTTGTCTGATTTATCCAGCGGTTTGTACTTTTCTTTCAGTTCGTTTCATTGACTGTTACAGAGCCTCACGGAATTCTCCGTTTTCTAGACTTTTGTCTTTCTTTTCCGACTTGTCTACTTCGAAGTTGCGAAAGACGTTTTTACACTGTCAGTTTTTTTTGTGTTTCGATCCTTGGACTCGAGTTGATTTCTGTTGGAAGATTTGTGTCTGTTCCTGTGAAGTTTTGTTTGTGATTGTAATTGAATCGTGTTTTTCCTGCGATAGACGGAAGCAATTCGAGAATTGCTTACTGATCTATCTGTTGAAGCCGTGGGGACTTTGATTTGTTGGTTCAGAGTGTGTCTGTGGAGATGACGTCGGGGACGAGGCTACCAACATGGAGGGAGCGGGAGAACAACAAGAGAAGGGAGAGAAGGAGAAGAGCTATCGCAGCAAAGATCTTTGCTGGACTCAGGATGTATGGGAACTACAAGCTTCCCAAACATTGCGACAACAATGAGGTCCTTAAAGCGCTCTGCAATGAGGCGGGATGGACCGTCGAACCTGATGGTACCACTTACCGTAAGGTAGCTTTCTTTCAAGTGTTTGGATTTCAGTTTTGTTAACTTTAAGTAGACTTCACTTTCGTTTGCATTCTTTGATATTGATGAAAATGATGATACCACTTTCTTTAGCTTCGAGTTGAGAGTATACACTTTTTAGCTTCGGATTTGTTGAGCCAATTCGATAGATTCCTTATTAGTTGTTCTAAACATCCTATATCATTCTTCTGGTACATTTGGGCGGGCAAATCCATGGCCCTGGTTGAGAATTCCAGTCATGAAAAATGGAGCATCTAGGTGTTGGAGTCTAGTATAAGTTTTTCATACACTAAAGGACAGTTCACGTCGCCTTTTTGACCCATTGCCCCTTTCCTTCGTCGGCGTCGGTTATCTAATTGCGGTGAGGTGAACTTTTGACATTTTTTTTTATCCCTTTTACGCGTGAACCAAGATTCTTCATGCTTGTTTTCAAACTCTACATGACTAGTAATCTGAGGGAGGCGCTGGAACTACGCAGATCTCGAGGAGGTGCCGTCCTCCATTTTTTAAGCTCTACCATATGGATCTGTGATTTTGAGGGTTTTGGCTGGTATTTAGCCTACCAACTGTTCTTCCTTTCTACGGGGGCAGGTTTAGTCAGAGGGATCTTTCTCTTTTTGCTTTTCTTTTTCAATGGCAAGTTTGCGACGCAAACAGTGCCTTTTTCAGCTCTGTCTCTTTCCTTTCCTTTTGGAGTTGGCTCTGCCCCTATTTCCCGTGACGGATTCCTTCTTTTATTGATTTCTGCAGTTTCATTAATTTTTGGTTCAGGAAGTAAAGTACTCGCTGACATCTATAGCCTGTTGAGTAGCTCTTGGCCTCGGGTCTTATGTATTTTCCGTAGTCCACATTTCATTCTGTTAGTATCTCTCTCCAGCAATTAGTACGTATGGATCATGACATGGGTGGTATCTTTTTTCTTCTTTCTTGGCACCGTGTAGCTATTTTCGTCCATAAAACAACTCCTCCTTCATCATATTTCAAACTACAACCTAGCAAGTTATACATGAATTTTGAGAGAATTACCGGCTCGATTATGCAGTGGAGATATTAGACCAAAATGCATTCTCACTGCCAGCCATATTCGTGCGGTAAATTGGACCATACTCTCGTAGTCTGTGAAATTTTGGTGGTCAACCACCGCATGCCTGCGCATTGGGATTCTAGTTTCATGTACGCCACTTTTAGACTGCTACCATGGATGAATTTATGAGTTCCTCACGGCTTGGGGTGTGATTTTCTGCAGACATTTTGTATCTTGGACACTAGAGAAATGGGGAATATTGGGATCATACAATGTTGTGGCATAAACTGTTTATAGCTTGAGTGGGGTGAACTTGGATTGAAATGATCGATAATGTTTTTCTATACACCTTGATGATTTTTGCTTGATTTTCAGTATTCATTCTTCTTTTCGATTGTAACTGGCTCAAGTAGATAATCCTTCAAATTCAGTGTATCCTATCATCCATACTCTACAATGTTTTTTCATCCATCTTCAGGGATGCAAGCCAATTGAACGTATGGATGTGGTTGGTGGGTCGGCAGCTGCAAGCCCGTTCGCATCTCACCAACCAAGTCCTTGTGCTTCCTTCAATCCAAGCCCCGGTTCATCTTCATTTCCAAGTCCAGCATCATCTTCATATGTTGCTAATCCAAATGCCGATGGCAGTTTTCTAATCCCCTGGCTCAGGAACCTTTCATCGTCATCATCTTCAGCATCCTCGTCTAAACTCCCCAATCTCCATATTCATGGAGGTTCCATCAGTGCTCCTGTTACTCCTCCTTTGAGTTCCCCAACTGCTAGAACGCCCCGACTCAAAGCTGACTGGGAAGACCAATCTGTCCTACCAGGATGGAATGCACAATACTATTCCTCCCTTCCATCTTCTACTCCACCAAGTCCTGGACGTCACATTGTTCCCAATCCAGAATGGTTCGCTGGCCTTAGAATTCCTCAGGGTGGACCCAATTCTCCAACATTTAGTCTTGTTTCTACAAACCCATTTGGTTTCAAGGAAGCAGCAACGACTGGTGGAGGATCTCGCATGTGGACCCCTGGTCAAAGTGGGACCTGCTCTCCTGCCATTGCCGCAGGCTCCGATCACACTGCAGATATTCCAATGTCAGAAGTGATCTCTGAAGAGTTCGCATTTGGAAGCAACACAGCCGGAATAGTGAAGCCATGGGAAGGAGAACGAATTCACGAGGAGTGTGGCTCAGATGACCTAGAGCTATCTCTTGGGAACTCAAGAACCAGGTTCGTTGATGCATCTAATCACTTCTCAAACTCCATTTATTTCAGGAATTGCTCCTCTTGCTAATCTCCCAAACCCATGTTTTTGCAGATAATCTAATGGATAACACATATTACCAAATAGTTACTCAGCAAATCCTGGATGAGCACTGTCACATTGGGAATCAAGGTGAGCATGATTGATTCTTCTCCCTTCCACCACCACCCTGTTATTGTGTTCCTTTTCAAATTTGCATTATCCCTCGTTAAGTTATATATACAGGTTTTAAGTGGTTCCAAATCCCTCTTCCCCCTTCGAAACTGAAAATTTACTGTTTGTGTCGTATATGTATGAGCTGTTTGTCTTTCATTTATAGATAAAAAAATGGTGAATGGCCTGATGAGATAATGCATATGTTACAGTGGCTTAACTTTTGTGGATATCGAGAGAGTGGAACTTTTCCATTGGCTTTTGTTCCTTCAATGCTGTCATTATTGTTATCATTACTTGCCCTGCACTTCAAACACTTAACACAGCTCCTCAACCTTTAGTTTGTTCATCTTTTATTGCCCCTTCGAATCTAAACCTTCATGCTTATTTTTAACTTCATTTCAGTTCATACAATTAATCTGCCTCTTTAGTTCAGTTGCCTGAATAATAAATGTCTGTCCTCAGGTCGGGTGATAGGTTTTCTTTTTTTTTTTTTTTTTTTTTGGTAAATAAATCATTCAAAAATTAAAGAACTAATCGTCCAAGCCTAACATTAGTAGATGTTATCTGCTTTGACCCGTTAGATATTGACGTCAGTCTCACGGTTTTAAAACACGTTTGGTAGGAAGATGTTTCCACACCCTTATAAGGAATACTTCGTTCCCCTCTCCAACCAATGTGGGATCTCACAATACACTCCTTTTGTGGGGGTCAGCGTCCTCGCTGGCTGGTTCTGATACCATTTCTAACAGCTCAAGCCTATCGCTAGCAGATATTGTCCGCTTTGTCCTGTTATGTATTGCCGTCAATCTCACGATCTCAAAACACGTATGCTAGGGAGAAGTTTCCACACCTTTAGAATACTTTGTTCTCCTCTCCACGTACTTTTAACAAGTATAGAAATCAACCAAATAAAACAAGCCATACGAAGAAAAATAGGTGTAGGGGGGATTTGGCCCATCCTTGGACATAGAGAATGGAATAAGGACATTGGCAAGTCTCTCTCAATCTCAATAATATTGTTACCCCTTTGATCAGACTGCTTGGCCCTTCCACGTTTTTGTTTGTGGTTTCAATTTCAGTACCTATCTTGACTGCTGCTTCTTCAATCCAAACACTATTCAACATATATATATATATACATATATATATATATATATATATCCCTATAATATCCCTTCAAAAGTATTATTGTCTGATATTTTGTAAATGTTTGAAATTTATTTGTGGAGTGGAAACTTGATGTTGAACAAGTCAAACAAGTGTGGTAGTGACCTGAACATACTGACCTTGGAATGAACATGCCTTCTTTCATCACAACATTCAGAATTGCATTGATTTTATACCCACTAAGATGGAAGTCTTGCTTTAACAATTGCCTTTATTATATGCTTTCAATATCAGTGATATCGTTTGGGATTAAGTTACTAAATTATAATTTATATATATATCATATTTAATATTTTATTATAGTCAAATATCTCAAATATCTAGATATTTATTTTCTTACTATAAGTATCTTTCCATCATACCATTTAAGTACATAGCTTCAGACTTGTTCTATCGAATGGCTTCAAGCTTGTTCTATAATACTTAGAGAGAAGCTTTATCGGCTATATAATCCCGGGAGTATTTTGATCATTGAACTAAGATTTAATTTTAGTGTTTATGATATCAACAAACCTCAAATTAATTTATGCAATTAGTTCATTCATATTATAAATTGTGAATAAATTCATTTATTATTTTTTTTGGGTATGAAAATTATTATTAGTTAACCATTTTTTGATACGTGAAGTTTGGATTTCGTAATACTTTTTCCTTTTTCCTTTCTTTTCTCATTCATTTATTGTTCCATTCTCCTTTTGCCACATTTAATTTTAAATAAGAGATTGAAATCTTTATTTCAGATATAAAACGAAACGAGGGAGGTCCTCACACATTTATTCATTTCTTTATTTTAATTAATGTCCTGAAATGGGGACCTCCCTCGTTCCAGATCTGAAACAAAGATTTCATTTTTTTTAAAAAAAAAAATAAAATTAAATGAGAAAAGAGTTAGACAAAAAATGAAAAATAATTTTTAAAATAAAATAATAATAATAATAATAATAATAATAATAAACCTACCATAAGAAGAATCAAAATCCTATCCATCTTAAATCACAAATCACAAGAGTCGTTAGAAAATTCAGAGACCATAATTTTACTAAACTAATGTAATTTATTTATTTATTTATTTTATTATTATTATTATTATTATTTGGACAATTACTAAATGGTAATCACCTTATGGCCACTACTTCCAATTTCAGGGGGCAAAAAGGTAAATAAGGCATGAACAAAAAATTCTTCTTTCCAAATTGGATAATATAAAAAAAAAAAAAAAAAAAAAAAAAAAAAACAGTTAGTTAGAGCAATCAAGGAAGTGCATGAACTAATTCAAAGAAGAGTCCAAATCTTTATTTGACCAAAACAATGGAAGATAATGAGACCCAAAACATTGAAACATTCAATAATTTTGTAGGAAGAGAATATAGCTAATAAAACCATCATCTGTCTATGCATTCCAAATACAAATTGTGGCCCCTCCCCCTCCCCTCGACACCCAACGCAGAAGATCAGTACTCGTTCTTCGCAAAAATCACAAAACGAAACCGAAGAATTGAGATAAATTTATGCATCCAACTTTAAGCCTAATTCGAAGTCAGAAGAAGTGTACCTGGAAAGTCTGTCTAGTCTAGGCTGTTTTCACAACCTGGGGAAGAGACTTCAAAAGGGACATTGATGGCCTCCTCACAGTGTGATTAAGAAGAATTATGAGGGTCAGAAGGGTCAATGCCCCAGCTTGATGCGCAGTTCCGAGGGAAACCGGGACATACGATAGAAGTGTTGATACTCCTAAGGTGACCTGAGAGATAAAATAGTTGGCATTATGCAAAATATAGACCATTCAGCAGCAAGTGGACTAGAGAACTGGAATGTGACAGGTGGAAATGAGAATTACGAATCGAAATGTAATAAAGTCAGTTATATGGATGTACATTTATAATGGTTCTTGATCTCCTTCATCTTCTAACTAATGCATGGAATAAGAAATTAATCGACTATTGTGAAGATCTTAATGACTGTTTTTTTTCTTGAAGACATGTAGAGTGACCTTCCAACAACCGACTTTTCATTATCAATACATGGATGTTATCAGCTGGACCAATGAAATGCTGAATATTTACTATTATCATCTAATTCAAACTAAAAAAGTAATTAGAATCAGCACATATCAGAACTGGAAATGAATGGAGAAGTGATGGAACATGTAGAACCACAATATTAGATTAATCCAACGGGACAAAACGCCATAGACATAGAGGGGGGGTTTGGCGACCTCGGAAGCGTGGGGGTTTATTTGAGGTTCTCAAGTCTGGGAAGCAGAAAACTCGTGTTTGGAGTGCTGGGTTAGGAGCCTGAGTTTCTGAACCTGTGTTTGGGGTGCAATTTTTTGTAGCATGGGCTTGGCTTCTGAAACCAAACCCAAAGGAAGCCAAGCCCATCCCCCAAATGCCCCTAGAGGTCAACTCCAATAACACCAATTATCGTTTGCTTGGTCCCTAACACAATGGAGGATCCACAGTGCATCATGAGAACCATACTGGCAAAGAGGAGAAAGATACCAAGAAAGCTGACTAGGAAAAGGGTGAAAGCATCCGACGATCCACGAACTATCATTGATAGAATGCTAAAGATGGAAAAAAGATGGAAAAAGATGGGCTGAAGTTGATACCTCAAGGAATTTCATTTATATAAGGATCTCATCTCTAATTATGGTGTGGGATACTGAAGGAATGAGCTCAAGTACAGCAAATAACAGCAGAGAGTGAATAATTTCATTCCCATCCCAAATAAGTAATGAGCCTTTTAATAATGGAAAAGCCTCCATAAGATCATGGAAGGGGGAAAAGTTACCTGAAGAGCAGCCATGCCGAATGTACTCCCGATCAAAGAACGGACTGCAGGATGTATCTCCAGCTTCCTTGTTGACCACCATAAGGTACCAATCGAAACTAAGGTTGCAGTAGCAAGTAAACGGTGGTTAAGCTGTAAACGAGACAAAGCAATTCATTGCTTCTTGTTTCAAGATAGTAATACATATAATTGCATTTTTAGGTTTCATAAAGACATAAAGGTAGTTTGTACATAAAGATTAGATGATATAACACTAGAATATGTACAAGTTCAAGTAGCTCAATCGACAAAAACAACAACAAATCGACTTCTTTTAAAAAAAATGCTATTTAAACAAATAAATATCACAATTTCTGTCATATATTAAAAAAAAATGGGTCGATTGAAACGCATAGTTGATAATCAAATGCTAAAATAGCATGAATAGCAGCACGGCTCTATCTCTTTAAAATTAGTATTTCACAGGCGAATGACCAAAGATAAAATAAAAGTATTGGATGGTCGAGATAATAGAGAATCTACATGAAAAAAGACAATTGAATACTATGTATATGCACACATGCTCTACCGGAAGGGAAAGCGAATCAAGATTGTTGATGCGTTTGTTTTTAGTACAAGTGCGATATGGGGATACATTCCATCTCAAAGGAAGGACTACATGCCAATTACTGCTAAGTTACTGAAAATTGAAGGTATCAAGATTCTCGATGTTTTTTTTTTTTTTTTTTTAGTACTTTGACGATCCTTGATGGAGTTCCTACGAAATTCAGATTCTTCAAAGGCCATATTGGCAGATGAAACAATCATTGAAGAACTGTAATATTTCACGAATTTAGACGCCTTGATATAATCACAAGGTAATATTAACATGTAATACACTCATTGAAGCATTGTAAGATTCGACAAAGCTAAACATCTTTATATGATCCAAGTAAAGAGAAATTACCTGAACTGTGGATGTATGCTCAAAGAAATTCCGAATTAGTGGTTTCATGTCAAAAATATCATCAGGTACCCACGTATCACCCATCTTCGGAAAAGTGTTATATGCATGCCCCTGTAATCCAGCATACAAGGAGAAGCGTGACCTCTTTTGAATCAGAAATCAATTGTAGTGCATAATAATAAGAAAAAGAATAATCACATACTGCATCATTTCCAGCGACAAATGCTCCTGAAATGGCAGTAATACCAACAAGTACGCTCACAGGAAGAGCAAATCTTCTAACTTTTACTGCACCGCGAGCCCAAGCCACAGACTCAACAGGTGGTTCAGGCATGACAACAGAGAGACCAGTCCAGAAAAGACCACAATAGATAATGAAGGCCGACGTAAGATGAGCTGCAAGGCGATAAGGGCTTACTCTTGGCTGAGTATACTCAGATGCTGGCTCCTGTGGGATGAACTCCTTTAGGAACTCTCCACTCTATCAAAATTGGGAAATCAACAATCAACAGGGATAAAAGTGGATCTACCTCTAAACCACTCTTTACCATCCACCAGCCAATTAGTCCCTGCCCAGCACCAAGGGCAAAAAGTGTCGACAATCTCAGTCCAAGACGTAAGGATATATAACCCTTACGAAGAAAATATGAAAAGGGCAAAGCAAACATAATACCCAGTGCCCTTCCCCACATTCGATGTGCATATTCCATCCAATATATAAATTTGAAATCTTCAATACTCATGCCTTTGTTAACACTGTAGAATTTTCAAACATCATAAACTCATAAAATTCATGGGAACTATTTCTATTGAAAAATCAAATCAATGCAGGAAAGCTTCAAAAATATATAGTCAAACACTGATTAAAAAATGACACTATATGACTTCCAAAATACCAATTCCTCGAATCGACTTTCCTTTCTAATGAACCACAAATTACCAAGAATCTAAACAAACCATCTATTAACATGCGGATCGAGATTAAACACAAAATCATTATGCATGCAAGCAAACAACATAACTATGCAGTAAAAAACTAGCTCCAAGGCTAGAGAGATAATCAATTTTGATACACATACCGTTTGTATTCAGGGGACTGCTTATACTTTTCAAACTCCAGCAGCCATTCTTCATCTGATAGAGGAGGGAGTTGCCCAGTGAACTTCCAATCAGTCATGGAAAGTCCAGATCGTGTCAGACGTGTAACACCACCAAGAACCACCATACTGAAAACCCATGCAGCAGAGCCAAAAAGCCATATCCCGACCATTTTCTGAGCACGAGGACCAGCAGTTACAAGCAACTTCAGACCCTCCTTACTCGAGGCAACAGAAGCCACCGTAGACATATTCCTCAATGATGGCACCTGATGAACCTAAAAACAGCATAAAACATGCCTCTTATCATGAATACAACATATAAAGTACGCATCTTTTGTGTGAAAATTGTCTAAAAGGTTGAAAAGAATCTAAGATGGCACAATGTATCAAGTATTAACATCAATTAAAGCTACAAGAGGTCAAGCAAAAGATCACAAACTGGATAAATCCTGTTTTTAATTATTATTATTAAACATTCATACTAAATATAACTTGCAGTCAGGCGCTGAATTGGCTTAGTACAACTTCAAATCGACCCAATACTAGTAGATACAGCGTCAGTACAAAGACATCAAACCCAACCAAAAATCGAAGATTACGGGAGCCACAAAGAAAGAAAAAAAAAAAACACTAGATAAAATCCTCTCAAATCAAATCCTAAACGGATTCAATTCCATCTCACCTACGTAACTCAAGTTATGCGGATATAAGTTTGAGAAACTTGGACGAACTCCCAGAATCAAAAATAAAAACATTCGGTAAATAAAAGACAAAGGAGGAAGAAATGGAATAGAGAGAAATAGGACCTTGGAGAAGGATCGGTATCCATAGACGCCAAATAGGCATTTCTTTGCAGTTTGGGAAGAGAACGATCTGACTGGTTCGTGGCGAAGAACAGTGGAAGAATTCGATTGAATAAGAGTATTATAGACACGGCTGAAGCCTTCCTTCCGCCGCACAAGTGAAGCCACCACTCTGCTCTGAAACATTCTCTCTCCCTCCCTCTCTCCCTCTCTCTCTTCCGACTTCGAGGGTTTAGCAGAGGTTGCTGTGATGACGGCGATTCACCGCCGCAGAAAGTAGTGACAACGAAACGACCACGTTTCGAGCGAGTTTGCACTCACTTCCTTTTATAATTTCTTTTTTATTTTAATATGTATATAATATGTGTTTAAAATATTATATATTTATATATTTTCATTTAAATAATAATTTAATCTTTTAAACTTTAATTAATGCCTTATTTCTTTATAATTTTAAAACTAAATTATATTTTTCTCTTCATAAATTTTAGATTTGTGTCATTTTCAACTCTAAATTTCAAAATTCAACAATAAAATTCTTAATATTTAAAAAAATCTTTAATTTTAGTCTCTACCACATCAAATTTTTTTATAAATAAATAATTAGGAAAATAAAATTTAAAATATATATATATATATATTCATTAGTTGGGTTATGTGGGATGGAGTTGAGACGATGCAATTCAATTCAATTATAATTTTTTTTTTATTGAATTCATTCCGATCATTTATTCAAATTTTTATTTTTAATAAAAATAAAATATTACTTCGTAAAATTATTTATTTATTTTTAAATATTTAATTAAAATTTACGAACTTGATTTCAATATATATTTTTTTAAATTACCTTTTAAATATTTCATAATTATTTTAAAGATGAATCAAAAAAATAGTAAAAAAAAATAATTATGAATTTTTTTTTTTTAAATTAAGAATAAATTAAGTAGCTTGGCCCAACCCAGTACTCTCGTATTACGGTTGGCTTCTTTAGTTCTCTCTTTAACACCAATGATAGTTAGAAATTTCACGACATTCTAAACCCAATTCACTGTACTACTTTAAGTGGCGAACAACCGAACCCTACGCCGCTAGTAGGTTAGCCCAACCTAGTACTCTCGTATTAGGGTTGGTTTCTCGTAGTTCTCTCTTTAACACCAATGATAGTTAGAAATCTCACGACTTTCTAAACCCAATTCACTGTACTACTTAAAGTGGCGAACAACCGAACCCTACGTCGCATTGATTTTATAAAATTTATGACTAAAATCCGGATTTATTTATATTTAATTATTAATTTGAAAGAAACTAGTAAAAAATAAACTATTGTAATTTATTATTAATTTAATATGTTTTAATTATTTACTTCATTTATTACTCCAGATTTCTAAAATTGTCTTTGTCTATAAATAATTTACTGGTACTCTACAGTAAAAAATGAAGATTTGACTGTACAATTGACTTGCAATGAAAATCAAGTCTAAGCCGTATGTTCTACCTACCCTTTTTAAGGAACTTCACTTCTCTCGCAATAAATAAACAAAAGCAACACTTTTTGCACGTTCGTTGTCCTCTTACTCTTTAAGTCTACCTCGTAGAAGTTTCTCGAGTGTCTACATCAGGTTCTATCAGTCTCGGAATGAGCAGATTTCTCCTATCGTAGCTGCTTCTAAGTCTACTTTCTAGTCATCATTGTTCGATCACTTTTATTTATGTTGAGTGATTGTTTAGGGACTTTAGGATACGATCTGAATTTTCTCCTTGAATTTGGATCTCGGACAACGCTCCATTATTTTAAGTCAAATGTTGTAACATGTTATGATTCGATGATAGGGTTGAACACGTTAATCAAAAGTCAAAAGGAAGGTAGTAGCTTAATTTTCAAGTAATTTAAAAAATAAAATGAATTTATTTATTTATTTAACCAAGAAAAAAAAAAAAAAAAAACACGGTTCCCTCTCCTCTTCCTCCGTGGACCCACGAAAGTTCTTGCGGCCGACTGCAGGCGATTATTGTTTCAATTTACCGGTGGGGAACGCGTAATGCTGTAAATAAATGAAAATGGGAAGGGTAATTTCGTCATTTCACTATTCATTGGCTCCCCTTAACTGTCTCCAGCCTTCATCGAGTTGGGACGTATTTATAAAGAAGAGAAAAAACGCTGTTCTTTCGCCCCCCATTGCTCTCGCAATTCGTCTCTGGTTTTCTCTTCCATTTCTTTGTCCCGAAGATCTCTCTCTCTACCCTCTTTCTCTCTCTAGAAGAGGTACCTACTTCCTCTCTCTCTCTCTCTCTTTCTAGATTTGTCATTTGAATTCTCGAATCGGAATCTGTAAGTTGAACTATCATCATTTTGATGAAACCTTTTTTGTTTATGTCGTTTGTAATTTTTTTTTTTTTTTTTGTCTTTTCATGTTGTTGGGGGAAATGGGGAGTCGTTTTTTTAGCTGGGAAAGGTGTATTGGGATCTCTGTGGTTCTTGTTTCCATTTCGATCCGTGATGGATTTGGTGATTTCTTGCGTGCTATGCATTTTCTTTTGGTGATTAGTCGTTATTCTATGAATGGTGGATCGAATTGTCGTGATTCAGATTTGGATGATGGTTTAAACTTCGGACGTTTTTCTTTTAGAATTTTGATCGTTGGTTGGGAATATACGGAGATCGGATCTGATGGTTAGTTCTTGATCAGGGACGTTTTTGCTGTTTGTGAAGTAAATTGAAGTTCTGTTGATTATGATCTCTTGTTTAATCATGATCATAGTTTTGTTAGTATGCTTCAGTTTCTTCTTCTCTCTTTTGCCGCTTCTCTGCTACCGCCATTGAATTGGTTTGTTGGCTGAAGTTTTTTAGATCTGGAACTTTAGGATTGAGTTTCCGTTCTTTTGTTCTTAAATATAGTTTAAATTTTGTGTTCTCTTTCTCTTTTGCTGTTTACGGTTTGTGATCTTATGTTCTGGATTTGTTCTGTGCAGAAGTTGCATTGACATGGCTACACACACTCCTAAGAACATCCTCATTACTGGGGCTGCTGGATTTATTGCATCCCATGTTGCTAACAGACTAGTCAGGAACTATCCTGGCTACAAAATTGTTGTTCTTGACAAGCTTGATTATTGCTCAAATCTGAAGAATCTTCTTCCATCTAAACCATCTCCCAACTTCAAATTCGTCAAGGGGGACATTGGCAGCGCTGACCTTGTCAATTATCTCCTAATTACCGAGTCCATCGACACGATTATGCACTTTGCTGCCCAGACTCATGTTGACAACTCGTTTGGTAATAGTTTCGAGTTCACGAAGAATAACATCTATGGTACACATGTTCTTTTAGAAGCATGCAAGGTCACTGGACAGATTCGACGGTTCATCCACGTTAGTACCGATGAAGTGTATGGAGAAACAGATGAGGATGCTGTTGTGGGAAACCATGAGGCTTCCCAACTCCTCCCAACAAATCCATACTCTGCAACAAAAGCTGGAGCTGAAATGCTTGTTATGGCATATGGCAGGTCATATGGGTTACCTGTGATTACGACCCGAGGAAACAACGTATATGGACCTAATCAGTTTCCTGAGAAGCTAATTCCAAAGTTCATTCTTTTGGCAATGAGAGGCCAGTCTCTTCCAATTCATGGAGATGGTTCTAATGTTAGGAGCTACCTGTACTGTGAGGATGTTGCTGAGGCTTTTGAAGTCATCCTTCACAAAGGGGAGGTTGGCCATGTTTATAACATTGGGACAAAGAAGGAGAGAAGGGTTATAGATGTTGCCCAAGACATATGCAAACTGTTTAAAATGGACTCAGAGGCAAGCATCAAATTTGTCGAAAACAGACCGTTTAATGATCAGAGGTATTTCTTGGATGATGAGAAACTCAAGATCTTGGGATGGTCAGAACGTACGACGTGGGAAGAAGGGCTCAAGAAGACGATCGAATGGTACACCAAGAACCCTGATTGGTGGGGTGATGTCTCTGGGGCTTTGCTGCCACATCCTAGAATGCTAATGATGCCCGGTGGAGTCGAGAGGCACTTTGAAGGGTCTGAAGAGGTAGCACCGGCTGCTTTCGTTTCAAGTAATACTAAGATGGTTGTCCCAACTTCCAGAAATCCAGGCTCTCCTCGCCAGTCATCCTTGAAATTTTTGATATATGGTAGGACAGGGTGGATTGGAGGCCTTCTTGGACAGCTATGTGATAAACAAGGCATTGCCTATGCATATGGCAAAGGACGTTTGGAGGATCGAGTGTCGCTTTTGGCAGATATTCAGAATATTAAACCAACCCATGTTTTCAATGCTGCTGGAGTGACAGGGAGACCCAATGTTGATTGGTGTGAATCTCACAAAACCGAAACGATTCGAGCCAATGTCGCTGGAACCTTAACTTTAGCTGATGTTTGCCGGGAGCACGGGCTCTTGATGATGAACTTTGCCACTGGCTGTATCTTTGAGTACAACGCTCAACATCCAGAGGGTTCTGGCATTGGATTTAAGGAGGAGGACAAGCCAAATTTCATTGGTTCCTTTTATTCAAAAACCAAGGCCATGGTACGTACACATATTCATGAGGACTTTCATCTTTCTGGTGTGTTGTGATTATATCTCTTGCTAATCTTTATTTCTGATTGCAGGTGGAGGAGCTTCTGAAAGAATACGACAATGTCTGCACCCTCCGAGTTCGGATGCCGATATCATCCGACTTGAACAACCCACGCAACTTCATTACCAAGATTTCCCGCTACAACAAGGTCGTTAACATCCCAAACAGCATGACCATCCTGGATGAGCTTCTGCCCATTTCGATCGAGATGGCAAAGCGTAACTTGAGAGGCATCTGGAACTTCACAAACCCTGGCGTTGTGAGTCATAACGAGATCCTCGAAATGTACAAGAAATACATCGACCCCGAGTTCAAGTGGGCTAACTTCACACTGGAAGAACAAGCAAAGGTAATTGTAGCCCCTAGAAGCAACAATGAGATGGATGCTTCAAAGTTGAAAAAGGAGTTCCCAGAGCTGCTCGGGATCAAGGAGTCGTTGATCAAGTACGTCTTCGAACCGAACAAGAAAACCTCGGCCTGATAAGTTTCAATGCTTAGAAACTTAGGATTATTCATAATTGCATTCTGCATTAGTTATTTATGCTTATGATTGTCACATTTTGTCTGTGATGATGTTTGCTTTTCGCTCATAATTAAATTTTATTGTCTCTGCTTTGCTCTGCTCTGCTCTGCTCTGCTGCAGTAGAAGGTGAAGGGTTATATTCTTCAATCCACCTTATGATGTATTTTTTAGGAATGCCAGTCTGTATTAAGTTTCAAATCCTATGAATTAATGCTATTAATTTTGCTGATTTTTTTCCCCTTTCTTTTTTCTTTAATAATTATTTAGTTTTTTTTTTTTTTTTTATAGTTAAATTTCTAAAATAAAAACAAATTTTGGTTATAAATTAGCTTGGATTTTAAAAACATTCTTAAAAAGTAAATAATAAAACAAATAATGTTGTCAATCCGAGCTTAAATTTAATTGAGAAAAAAGAAAATCACTTAACTTTTCTTTTTCATTTTTTGAATAATAAGTGCTATATTTGACCTTTGAATTTAAAAAAAAATATTAAAATTTATAATTTTTTATTTAATAAATTTTGTATTATCTTAATATTTCGCGATTCATTCTACTACTGTAATTTAAAATTTGCATATTTATTCGACATGGAATTGAAAAATTAGGATCTTATTACATATAAAATTCAATTATTTATAATGTAAATCATTAATTTTTTAAAACATAAGCAAAAGAAGAAGTATAACATAATTGCAATATTTTTTATAATAAGGTAAGGTTGGTGAAATTTACGTGTTGTTTTAAACATGTCCCAAGGCGTAGAACATTGAACAATGTGCAAAAGAAGCACGTGTTTCACGTTGATAATAAAGATTTAAACCTCACCTCTCCAAGGAATCATACACCAACAATTATTGATTTGTTTATAAGTTTTTTCATTCCAGATTTTGTTTAAGATACTTAGATAAAAACAAATTAATAAAAAATAATATATATATATATATATATATATATATATATATATATATATATATATATATATATATATTTTAAGTTTAGTATAAAAAAATTCTATTTAATTTTAATAATAATTTCACCCATAACTTATTTCATACCAACTTCTTCAACCCTGTTCTCCATTGCTTTTGATGTGTGAGAATATTTTTAGGTCTAAATTTTTTTTTTTTTTTTTTCCTTGTTGAGTTGTTATGAGGCAGCGTGGTGTGGTGCGGCTCGGAGGCCCCAAGTTCAAATCTTCAAACTTTCGAGTAAACTTAAGAAACTTATCGCTAGTAAATATTGTTCTGTTTAGACTTTTTTCTTGGGCTTCCCCTCGAAGTTTTGCTAAGAAGAGGTTTCCACACCCTTATAAAGAATGTTTCGTTCTCCTCCTCAATCGGTGTGGGATCTCACAATCTACCCCCTTCGGGGTCTAGCATCCTTGTTGACACACCCCCTCGTGTCCACCCTCTACAGGGCTACGCCTCCTCGCTGGCATATCGTCCAGTGTCTAGCTCTTATACCATCCGTAACAGCCCAAGCCCAAGCCCCCCGCTAACAAATATTGTCCTCTTTGCGCTTTCCCTTTCGGGCTTCCCCTCAAAGTTTCTAAAACGTGTCTGTTATAAAGAAATTTTCACACCTTTATAAAAAATGTTTCGTTCTCCTCCCCAACGGAGGAGGGATCTCACAGTTTAGGGAAGGAAAGGAAAGCTCTAAAGAAATAGTCCATCCAAATGGTTGAATGGGCCAGTAGTATCTGATTTGGAGTATTATAGTATGAGCAACCAGCTAGAAATTCTGCTCTGGCATTGTACTGCCATTTTGTGAAGTCATTACAGCCACATTTATATCATATCTTTTCGGGGGTATATAAGTGGTGGAAGTTAATCTACGTAATATTAGATGGTTCATGAACCGCAAGAAGGAAAAATAAAAAAGAACAAAGAAATTGCATCCTATTTCTTCAGTGTTATCCTAAAAAAATGGCTTCAAAACTACCAAAAGAAAGAAGAAAGAACCTTAAAGCCAGCGAATTGATCTGCCCTTTTGGCCACCAAATGTCACCTCACTACCTTCCATCTCAAAATCTACAATGAGAATATTTTTAACGAAGTTTTGAGCTTAAATTTCATTTTCAATGTGAGCAAACGATTGATATTGTTACTTACGTGAACATTTGAGGGCGACGAGAGAGCTGAGGTCGTTTGATTGGGGACAAAATGAAGTTGCGTAGAGTCATGGAGGGGTTGCCAGCTCCACTTCCAGACGCGGATTGAGCTCCAGCTCTTCTGTTCCCAGCTTCCATTGCCATTGGAGAAGCTTGTTTTGCCGGTGATCCAACGGAGATGTCGAAGTGACTAGAGTTCCCGCTGTTTTGTCTTGCCGGCCATATGTCTTCTCTTGGCCCTGGAGTTTCAGGAGCGGAAACCAGCCAGTCTGCAAGAAATAAGTCAACTTATTTTGGAAAAATACTAGAACAGAGAAGCATGATTTGGATATACTTTAGATTTATTTGTGTCGAGGATCGTTGGGAGGGAGTCCCACGTTAGGTAATTAAGGGGTTAGATCATGGATTTATAAGTAAAGAATATATCTCCATTGGTTTGAGACCTTTTGGGAAAGCCAAAAACAAAGCCATGAGAGCTCATGCTCAGAGTGGAAAATATCATACCAGTGTGGAGGGTTGTGATTCCTAATATGGTATCAGAGGCATGCCCTTAACTTAGCCATGTTAATAGAATTCTCAAATGTCGAACAAAGAAGTTGAGACCCTCGAAAGTGTAGTCAAAAGTGACTCAAGTATCAAACAAAGAGTGTATTTTGTTTGAGGGCTCCAGAAAAAGAGTCGAGACTCGATTAAGGGGAGGCTATTCGAGGATACATATCACATAGTGATCATTATTCATTCTAAAGGATACATATCTGAGGAGATATACCGGCCAACCGAATGCCAGCATTAAAGTAATACACAAGGAAAAGGTTGAGAAAGCTAGAAGAGTCTAAACGACTTAAGCAAGCTAAATACAATCCTTTTAAGAAAACACTTACATTGACCCATTCATCGTTTGGATTGATATCCACAGGTTTCATGAGGCTGCCAAACAGAAACAGAAACCGTACGTAAGAGAAAATTAAACCATGTGATCAATGAATCTGTAAACCCATGGAAAAATAGTTGTCTAAATGGCGATAATACAATTTTCTAAGAAGTTGATATGAAGGATTGGTCTGCTCGTGATAAAGCTACGTTTCCATTTTTTCTTCAATTGTGCACTGGGAACTAATGCAAACCTTGTTTAAAGAGTACGAAACTTCATAATAACAAAGCCTTCACCATTTAGAAAGAACTTGATCACAAATGGGGCATGCTCCATCATTGCTAAGGATCTTGGTTGCATCTTCTGTGCCTTTACACCGTTAAGGGAACAATTTATCCAACAAGACCTCTTACATGTACTACTAATAATAGGTCAAATATTTCACAAAATTAAACAATAGAAAATGGAATTTTTTACGAGCTTAGGATACACAACAGGTGACCACAAGTTGTGGAGATAGCTCGCCCTTCAAGTGGCCCTCCAGCAAGCATTGCAGTTCATAATGAACCTTCAGAAGTAACCTCTAATTCCATGGAATGCTAAGGAAATCATAGACCCTGTAATGAAAATCTTACCACGTAAAAGATGCCAAAGTTTTTGACCTCTGGTAGAGACAGTCGTTTTAGTTAGTCAGTGTTAGATAAATCCCTACCTTTCATTGAGAGTGATCCCTAATTTTTAGTTAACTATTTTTTTAGGTAACTTTAAACCCACACAATTAAAGTGGGTGAGAAGTACCCCTACTAATGAGAAATGAAATCTATCGGGTGTTCAACGCATACTTTCTCTCTATGTTATTTTTCGGTTATTTTCTTCTTCCAACAAATTTTCTTCTGCCGTTTTTTATCCGTCGACGATTTTCTCTCGATTGTTAGAAGTCAACAGTCAGTTCCCTCCCATCAGTCGATCAAAAATTGAAAGAAAGAAAATTTGCAGTTGAGAAAATATCAGCGATCCAAGCTTTCATTCTTCACTATGAGTCAGAAATCAAATAAAAATCAGACCACCACTGCAAATTATGCATGATGTTTATAAATGTGAATACCAGAAGCACTTTTCATAGTAAGAGGATATCAGTGGATGGCTTCCACTTAATGCTTCCACCCTACCCACAAAGACAAAGTTCTACTTGCTATAAGAACTCTAGTGGTTTTTTCTTAACACGAATCACTAACATCGAAGTGATGGATATAATGATACTTCAGTTTTCTCATACCGAACGGCAACAAATTTTCTCATTTAGTCCAAAAAATTCTGCGAACAGCAGTTCTTTACAGGTTCTACAGCCATGTATAAAAGGACAGAAATTCCTCGTGAATGGAAGTAATAGAACCAGTAACATCGTGAACTGATTGGATTTTGACGAAAACAAGAACCGCGGACCTCCATAATGGTATGATATTGTCTACTTTGAGCATAAGCTCTCAAAGTTTTGCTTTTGGTTTCCCCAAAAGGCCTCGTACCGATGGAGATGTATTCTTTACTTATAACCCCATGATCATTCATTAAATTAACCAACGTGGGACTCCCTCCCAACAATCTTCAGCAATCCTCTCCTCGAACAAAGTATAACATAGATCCTCCCATGAGGCCTATAGAGTCCTCGAATAGTCTCCCCTTAATCGAGGCTCGACTCCTTCTTTGGAGCCCTCAAACAAAGTACACCCTTTGTTCGACACCTAAGTCACATTTTTACTACATCGTCAAAGCTCACAACTTTTTCTTTCGACATTTGACGATTCTATTGTCATGGCTAAGTTAAGGGCATGACTCTGATACATGTTAGGAACCGCAGACCTCCACAATAGTATGATATTGTCCACTTTGAGTATAAGCTCTCGTGCCTTTGTTTTAGATTTCTTCAAAAGGCCTCGTACTAATGGAGATGTATTCTTTATAAACTCATGATCCTTCCTTAAATTAGCCAATCGAGGACTCCCTCCTAACAATCCTCAACAAACAAGTACTCATAATCTAAATCGGATATTATTGTTTTAAGATGTTCATGGGCAGGAGGATAAGCCGAGATCTTTGCAATGAAAATATGAGATAGCAACCAAAGAACTTGAATGCAACAGCTGTACTTGTTCCCAACATAATTCCATTATTCTCGGCGTACATTATAAATCGAAAATTCCAGTCCACACAAAAAGATATATCGGAGTCAAACAGTTTTCTTTTTTAACATGAAGAGATCGGACAAACCATTTGCAATTGCCGGAAATGCAAGGCCCACTAAAGTCACAAAAATCCTTCATAGCTTCAATTAGAAGACAAAAAAAAGCCTGTGATTCTACCTCATGTTCTGTAGTTCAAGTAATAAATGGTGCTAATGTAGATGGGACAAGATACGAGTAAACTAAAAATGTTTAATCAATCAAACAAAAAATCAACGGGGAAGCTATCAGGTTTAATCGATAGTTCCAAGCTTTGCTTTCTATCTCCACTTATTTCCCCAAATATAGTGGGGAAAATGGTAGAAATCCCGAATATCACGAGGGAAACTGGAACAACAATAATTTCCAGATTTCGAGCTAATAAGCTAACAAACAACAATTAACCTGCAGATCTGGATGAAAGTGAATCAAATGCAGCCGAAAAGAAAATGGAACTTAGAAACAAGAAATATCATTTCACTCGAAATCAAGTCGGAACTTGGAAAATGCTCTCTGATCACACAATAACTACTTGAATTAAAAATTACAGTGAGATTCAAAGTAGAAGCAATTATACCTCGAAATCCTCGGAAACAAATACGGTCCCGCTCTTCAGCCTTCTCCCGTGTTCATTTAGAAATGCGAATCTGAACAATCATAGAGCATAAACGCTTGAAAATGCTGAAGAAAGGAGAAATCAAAAACCTCGAAAGCGGTCGATGAATAGAAGATCGAATTTGGCGGGAAATGTTCTTCCGTGTTGCTATTTTCTGTTACTCTTAGCGCAGAAAAAAGAAAAAAAAAAGAAAAAAAAAAAAGGACTTTCATGTATTAGCCAAATTAGAGAGTGCTAGACCATTACCTCCACGTGACATTGCTCGGTTGGACTTTTACGTTAGCGCATAAGGAGTACCCGAGGAGTTCGGCCCTCCATATGTGGGAACCGGGGGCATGAAGTTACCTGAGAATTCTTCCTCAAGTCCCGTCATGATCGCACACTCGACGAAATAGCTTTACGACCAATGTTGTCCTTTGAAATTGTGTGGGACTATAAATCACACGAAATGGTGGAAAAGAGAGGGGACAACTACCTCGAGGCCCTACCATTGACACTTTACTCGACTCTCGAGTTCTTCATCGGTAATGAAAAATGATTTTGATGGGGAACGAGTACAACCGAGTTACTCTTAAGTGAACGAGTCACTGAGTTCATTCAGTTCAGGAAATATTATGTAACGTCTGAGTAAATAAGGGATATATAGATGAATTGATACCACGTTCGAACGAGACCAATCCTGAAAAATTAAAAGAATTGAAGTAGAAGAACGTCTGGGCGATCCGGTATCAAATTTGAAATTTAATTATTAAATGAGTATAAAATTAATTAATGAACTAATTAATTGTAGAAATATTTGGAGAGGATGATATGATGAAGGAGGAGACGACATGTCGTAGTGGGGGTGAAGGAGTACGACAGGAGATCAGAGGTGAAACGTGGACAAAAATGGAGGAAGGAATTGATATCAAAATATCAGTACTGAGTTCACACTCCGAATCACAAATCAAATCCCCTTCTTAAACCTCTCTCAACTTGATCCACTTGTTCCCCAAGGAACCTTATTCCTTCTCCATTGTTCTTCCGACGAATTTTCTTTCAAATTCCGAGGGATTTTTCAGAGCTTGAAGGGGCTGTGATTCTCCTCAAACCAGGTAGGAGGGGAAGTTGTTGTTCTTCTTCTTTTTCTTGTTTTCTGGGCTTTTTCGACGGGGATTCAGTGATGATGAATAGGTTTTAGAGGATTCGAGAGAAAGTGAGATTTTCTTCGGTGAAAAGAGTATGAAGATTCAGTGCAACGTCTGCGAGATGGCTGAGGCGACCGTTCTGTGTTGTGCTGATGAGGCGGCGCTGTGCTGGGCTTGCGATGAGAAGATTCATGCGGCCAACAAGCTTGCAAGCAAGCACCAGAGAGTTCCTCTATCTGATTCTTCGTCTCAGATGCCCAAATGCGACATCTGCCAGGTATGTGCTGTAATTAACTACTCTCTGTTACAAGCAAGCACCACACCAGGGAGTTGTGATGTGGAATCAACCTTTTGTGTTCATACTTAGTGGAGATTAAAGCTTCTATGATAATTTTTTTTTTTTTTTTTTTTTTTTATTGTGTTACCATGAAATGAGTTCCATAGGCTGAAATAGAATGATTGCATATCCACTCAAGATAAAAGATCAAGGAGTACTTGAATCTGTTGCCAAATCTCACGAGCTTCACCATGTTTTTCTTTAAAAATTCTTCTAGATTTCTGTTTCCACATCTACTGACAAAGGAAAGAAAAGTAGGTTCCAGCTCGAGATGTAGCTGTGGGCAGTTTTAGAAGTTTGAAATGCTGGCAGATAGATTTTGAATAGTTGTAATGGCGATAAATGTTTTCTAATCTAGTAAAACAGGAAAGAGTGCCTGATATTTTAGATCAGTGACTATATGGGGACGAGATTATGATGAGTGAATTAGCCTGCAGAAAAAACCAAGATATGGATTGATGGTATGTGCAATTGGTGATGCTGTCATGTATAGCATGCCGGCTTTAGTAAGTGATGATTATTAGTGTGTAGCAGCCCAAGCCAACCGCTAGCCGATATTGTCCTCTTTGAGCTTTCCCTTTCAGACTTCCCTCAAGGTTTTTAAAATGCATCTGCTAGGGAGAGGTTTCCACACCCTTATAAGAAATGGTTTGTTCCCCTCTCCAATCGATGTGGGATCTCACAATCCACCCCTTTATGGGCCAAACGTCCTCACTGGCACACCACCTGGTGTCTGGCTCTGATACCATTTGTAACAGCCTAAACCCACTAGATATTGTCCTCTTTGTGTTCCCTTTCGGGCTTCTTCTCAAGGTTTTTAAAACGCGTCTGCTAGCGAGAGGTTTTCACACCCTTATAAGGAATATTTCGTTCCCCTCTCCCACCACCAGCAGATATTGTCCTATTTGGGTTTTTCCTTTCGGGCTTCCCCTCAAGGTTTTTAAAACGCGTCTGTTAGCAAGAGGTTTCCATACCCTTATAAAGAATGTTTCGTTCCCCCCTCCAACCGATGGGGATTTTAAGAAACAGGCATAACCCATCTTATCCATCTTGTGCATGATTTCGTAGTATATTGTTATGCGTTGTTGGGAGAATGTCAGCCGATGGCGAACTTCCTTTCTTTTCTTTTTTTTCAATACCCTTTATCAGTTGAGACTGTTACCCTTTCTTAATCATCTGTGATTTCTTGCAGGAAGCTAGTGGCTATATCTTTTGTTTAGAGGATCGAGCATTACTTTGCAGAAAGTGTGATGTTGCTATACACACAGCAAATACTTATGTAACTGGTCATCAGCGCTTTCTGCTTACTGGGGTGAAAGTGGCGCTTGAGCCAACTGATCCTGTTCCTTGTTCTTCCATGCCTAAGTCACATTCTCAAGTGAAACCTACTGAGACAAAAGTTAGACCTCTGTCTGAAAGGGAATTCTCGTTGCCTTCTCCTGGTGAACTCAGCAGATGCCTGTCTGTACAAGGTGGATCTGAGGACTTTATGGGAAATGGAACGTTCCATACCGGAGATACTGTTTCTGGTGGCTTTTCACAATGGCAAATGGATGACCTTATTAATCTGACTGGATTCAATCAGAACTATGGGTTTTTGGATAGCGGATCATCCAAGGTATGGTGATGGTTTTTTAATGCAATAAATTCAAAATAATGCCAACCCCATTGATTGTTTACGATTACAGAATAATGACCGTTCATAGAAGTTGATAATGCTTGTTGCTTCTGGGATTTAAAGATCTTTCTATTCCTAGGATGCCTCGCACGTAGCAAACCTCTTTTATAAGTAAACGTCTAGTGTAGCCTGGATACTCTCTCCTTTCTCCTTTAGCTGTGTAATTATAACCGTTCAAGTCCACCATTAGTAGATATTGTGAGAAATGTTTTGTTCCCCTCTAACCGACGTGGGATCTCACAATCCATCCTCAGCGTCCTCGCTGGCGCAATACCCGGTGTCTGGCTCTGATCTCATTTGTAACGGTCCAAGCCCACCACTAGTAAATATTGTTCGCTTTAATTCGTTATGTATCATCGTCAGCTTCACGGTTCTAAAATGCGTCTGCTAGGGAGAGGTTTCCACACCCTTATAAAGAATGCTTCGTTCCTCTCTCCAACCGATGTGGGATCTCACAATCCACCCCAGCGTCCTCGCTGGCACACCGCCCGGTGTCTAGCTCTAATACCATTTGTAATTGTCCAAGCTCACCACTAGTAGATATTGTTCACTTTAGCTTGTTACGTATCGCTGTCAGCCTCACGGTTTTAAAATGCGTCTACTAGGGAGAGGTTTCCACACCCTTATAAGGAATGTTTCGTTCCCCTCTCCAACTGACGTGGGATCTCACCATCCATCCCCAGTGTCTTCCCTGGCACACCGCTCGGTGTTTGGCTCTGATACCATTTGTAATAGTCTAAGCCCACCACTAGTAGATAATGTCCACTTTAGCCCGAGCTCGACCGGTAGGGAGAGGGGTGAAAGAGCTCGACCAAAGGGAGAGGGGCGAAGACCTGAGACCCGTAGGGCGAAGAGGTTCAGACGCTTTTAAAACGCGTCTACTAGGGAGAGGTTTCCACACCATTATAAAAAATGTTTCGTTCCTCTCTCCAACCAATGTGGGATCTCACAATCCACCCCAGCGGTCTCGTTGGCACACCGCCTGGTGTCTAGCTCTAATACCATTTGTTGTCCAAATCCACCACTAGTAGATATTGTCCGCTTTAGCCCGTTACGTATCGCTGTCACCTCACGGTTTTAAAACGCGTCTATTAAGGAGAGGTTTCCACACCCTTATAAGAACTGTTTCGTTCCACTTTCCAACTGATATGAGATCTCAGTAATCATATCTTTTGTATAGGATATTCTACATAAGTAATTAATTGATGACCTATAAGATGTAACTTTTGTAGGACGTTTGTAGATTGTTATGGGGTGTGGCCAAGTACTGCTAATCCTGATACGATAACTTTCTGCTTTTCTTTATTGGTGACATATAGCAGGCTGATAGCGGCAAGCTCGGGGATTCTGATTCATCTCCAGTTTTAAGGGCTGCTGACATTGAGCTAGACGACAACGATGAATGCTCGGGTCAGGTTCCAGAGGCTTCCTGGACTGTGCCTCAGATTCCCTCCCCTCCCACAGCATCTGGCTTATACTGGCCAAGAAGTTACCATAATTTTATGGATGGTGCTGTTTTTGTTCCTGACATTTCCGGTTCTTCCGAAAAGGTTCAACATTGCTCACATAATGGTAGATTCTTGAAACGACGGTGGCAGTTCTAGACGTCCGAGCTCGATCATAGGGACTTCAATGCAAGTGTTCTGGACCTCGCTAGGTTTGTTGTGTGTTTATAGCTTTCATTTACAGTCGAATTATAATAAGTGGACACGATCAAAGATTATCGCTTGAAACGTATACCTTGTAACGTAACCACTATAGTTTAGGATTTGTTACATCGATGTAGAAATAAAACCTGCGCCATTAGTTGACCTTGTAGGTATTTTTTTTTTCAGATTTATTTCAAACATCTTGTGGAAATGATCGTTTCAAATCACCTTGACCTACTTGATTGATTATTTGTAGTTTTACAAAAAGATTATGAAGAATCAATGTCATGTCTTAGCCATTTTTAGTTCAGTACCTCTTCTTTCATTGTGAATATGTTCTGAACTCCTCATCCTGGCTGTGTAATTGAAATCTTTCTCTACTACAACTGACAGCATATTATTTCTTCACTGATGGCTTTGTTTCAAGCGACACTTTGATATATTGTGATGTTTCACGTTGGTTGGGGAGGAGAACAAAACACCCTTTATAAGGGTGTGGAAATCTTCTCCTAGCAGACGCGTTTTAAAGCCTTGAGGGAAAGCCCGAAAGGGAAAGCCCAAAGAGAACAATATCTGCTAGCGGTGGATCTGGACCATTACAAATGGTATCAGAGCTAGACACCGGACTATGTGCCAGTGAGGAAGTTGTCCTCAAAGGGGTGGATTTGGCGGGGGTCCCACATCGATTGGAGAAAGGAAAGAGTGCCATCGAGGACGCTGGCCCCGAGAGGGGGGTGGATTGTGATGTCCCACATTGGTTGGGGAAGAGAACAAAACACCCTTTATAAGGGTGTAGAAATCTTCCCCTAGCAGACGCGTTTTAAAGCCTTGAGGGGAAGTCCGAAAGGAAAAGCTCAAAGAGAACAATATTTGCTAGTGGTGGATCTGGGCCGTTACATATATCCTGCCAAGATCATAACATGGATTATTATTCCTTTATGTGGTCTTTTTAACAAATTTAGTGTATATGAGATCATTTTTGCACGTGGCAGATAATTGGTTTGGTTAGAAAAGAGCATAAGCTCTAATAGTTTTACTTTTAGTTTTTCTAAAAGGCTTCGTGATACTGGAGATGATGTTTTTTACTTATAAACTCATGATCTTCCATTTAATTAACGGATGTGGGACTACTAATCATCCTCAACAGATGTCTAAGTGTTCATTCTGTTTATTTGTTTATTTATTTTGTTGAGTTCTAAATTATGATGTTAGCTTTGGGTATTGGGTCCTATCGAGCTTATCAGGGTCCATTATTCACTCAATGGAATCGGTTGTTGGATATTCTCCGAATAAAAGTCAGAATGTGGTTCTTATGGGGGGTTTAACAAAGCATGTACTAATGGCTGTAGGCCTTCGAAAAAAACGATGTGTGTAAAAATAAACATTGAAGAGCAATTTCAAGAGAAATAAATAATTCAATGATTTGATAAAAAAAAAATTACTATGGTTCGAGAGAAAATATGAGTATCGACTCGTACACTAAAATGGAAGTGTGTTGAATCAAGAGTAGACCGTAAGCGTCTTTATTATGGACGCTTTATTCTGTCTCCCGCTCAAAACTAAACTATTATATATTTGTTTTTTTTAAGAAAGAAGGATGGGACGAGGATGACCTGTACCCGTCCGATCCCACATCGGTTGGAGAAGGGAATAAAGAAGGATGAGACGTGGATGGCCCGTACCTGTTCCCTATGAGATCCTGCATTGATTGGAGCAGGGAACAAAGAAGGATGGGACGAGGATGGCCCGTACCCGTCCCCTATGAAATCTTGCATCGATTGAAGAAGGGAACAAAGAGGGATGAGACGTGGATGGCCTGAACCTATCCCCTATGAGATCCTGCATCGGTTGGAGCGGGGAACAAAGAAGGATGGGACGAGGATGGCCCGTACCCGTCCCCTATAAGATCCTGCATCAGTTGGAGAGGGAAACAAAGAAGGATGAGACGTGAATGGCCCGTACCTGTGAACATATTTTATTCATCTTACGAAATTATTGATGCTTAGAACCCTAAAATTTGAGAACAAGAATTTGGGAATTTGTCATCTTTGTATTTCTTCTCTTTGATTGTAGCCTGCTTTGGCTTCCTTCAAGATTAGCTCCAACATCTTCTCATACATAGCGATGGCAGATTCCAGCAACTCAATGGCTCTTCTCACGTCGCTTCCGCCCGCCGCCACCGCGCCTTGCATCTCAGCTGTTTGATTTATCAATAACCCCAACATGGGACTGGGTAATCTAGAGCTCTCACTTTTCATTGCTCTCCCATGGCTGCCCCTTCTGACATTTCGTTCTTTTTCATGCCTTTTTTCTGTGGCAATCACCAAATCGCTTATGCTTCCCATCTCATTTTCGAGGGTCATTATCACCTGCCCCTTGTTCATTTGCCAGACCCAGATGTTCCCATCTTCTGCTGCAGATATTAAGTTATTTCCTTCGTTGATTATGACTATAGATACAACTGTAGCGTCGTGCTTTGGCGACCATGAAATTAGTTCAGAGCTTGTGCCCATAAGGTGTTTGTTTTTATGCCTCAATGAGCACCTGTACGCCAAGTCGTCGGATGCTGGTGGAGTTAGTTCAGAATCTGTGCGTATAAGGTGTTTGATGTTATGTCTCAATGAGCCCTTGTACACCAACCCATCAGTTCCTGCAGCGAAAAACTCTGTTTCTGATGGATCTAAGACCACACTGAAAATGGCACAAGGGAACACCACGGTGTGCAAGACTGTTCCTGAGAGCAAGCTCCAGAACTTGCATCTGCCATCCATTGAGCTTGAGACTATTTGGGAACTGGACATCCCCATGACAGAGTAAATGGAAGTCACTGAATCATTATGTGCTGAAAACTGATGTAGAATGTGTTTGGTCGCATTTTCCTGTGGTTTGGCTTGAACGAGTTGAAAGATTGGGATGACAACAATCGTGCCATCATCCCCACCTGATATGAGAAGTGACCCATCAGCGCTAAGTTCAAGGCAAGAAACTGATTTCCTGTGTGCGGGTAAAGAGTTGAGAACATCCCCAGATGGAAGAGAGAGCGTATGAATGCAGCCTGAAAGGCCACCAGCAAACAGATAAAACCCATCAGGAGTGGCTGTGAGAGGAGCAACAGGTTCAGGTACAGTGATACTCTGGAAGGCAGATGAATTCCACCAATTATAAATGTGGATTGAACCCGAAGCAGTGATTGGGCAGATATGGGAGACGGCGATGGAACTCCTCCCGGCTCGGGTGATACCACGGCGAGGCGAACGGCTATCATTGAAACTGGCTAGAGGGGTGCCTGTGGAGGCATCATAGGCCACAATGGGGCCATCAGGAGAGCTGGCCAGGACAACTTCTTGTGGAGAAAATGGCATACTCATATGAAAGGTATGACAGTAAAGAACTTGATAAGCACTAGGCGCAAGTTTTAGGTAGAAACTTAATGGTCATGGGCGCTGAAAACAATGCATTTATCTTCATAGTCTGTCTGCTTAGTTTGCCTTTTACAGTAATGATATTAAGTGGTATTCAACATTGGCTAGACTTGCTCAATATTCATGGGTATTGGTTAGGTTGTTTTGGCTTTATTCAAACTCTGGTATCTGTTTGTTTCCATGCAGTTATGGTTTATTCTTATTTTATTCTCACCACATTTTTTCTCTTGGAAAAGAAAGCTGTAAACAAGCCCTAAAACGATGCATCACCGACCAAGAAATTAGAGTTCGGAATTTCTACCCTTTTATTTCGTTGAGCTAAGGGAAAAAAAACATATAAACTTTAACGTTAACATTGCTTGATGGTAGAGGTCAATCCCCTATCACTTTCCGTGCCTCCTTATGGTCCTTCTCTTAAGCTTTTCCTCGGCCTTTGACCTTTAGAGTTAGAGCTAATTAATAGCCACCTCATCTAATGCATTGAGATTAAATCTTGGATTTCGAGCCTCAAACCCTATCAAACAAGGGATTCTTTGTTGGATTGGTTCAAGCCATTGCAAATGAACAATTGGTAGAACTCCGCAACTAAAGGAAGTAGGGGCTTTTTTATACGTTTCTTTCAGACAAGCCTGTTACACTAAGATTAACAAAAACGTGTAAGGGTTCAAGGAAAGGATCCCCGAATATTGGGATGAATATAGCACAACTAGTTAAGACATTATAACCTTAACGGGTTATACTTCGCTTGATAAAGATTTTGTTTTTTATTCTGTTTCGAGAACATTGGTAAGAAACAATAGTAAGCTTAATTTTTAAATAATAATAATAAAATATTAATGATTCATTTGATAATTATCCAATAAATTTATGGTATATATAATATTCAATAATTTTTTTAAAATTAACAAATCCATTATATTAAAAAAAAAAAAAAAAAAAGTTGGATTTTGTGTTTAATCATTGAACCTTTAAGCTTGTGTTCAAAGGGTTGGTAAATTTTTAAAAAAGTTGAATAAGTCAATAATATATTAGACACGTAATTAAAAGTTTAAGAACTTATTTAATATAGAATCAAAGTTTAAGAACTTATTTAATATAGAATCGAAAGTGGTGCACCTATTCGATTCCCTACGAAATATATTTACGTGTGATTCTCCCCTTAAAAGAAAAAAAAGTTTAAGAACTTAATTAATATAAAATCGAAAGTGGTGCACCTATTCGATTCCCTACGAAATATATTTACGTATGATTCTTCCCTTCAAAGAAAAAGAGATAATTAACTACGAAGTGTGATATTAGAGGTCAAAGCATTGAATCTGCAGTCCTCATTTTAAGAACCTGTACTTGCATTTTGCTCACTGCTGCTGAATACCAGCGTCCATTCTCAAAGCAAGAATTTAATCGAAGCAATTTGTCGAAACGATTCCGGGGGAAGGCTTCGGTCGTCTCGTCCATCCATCCATTGCAGCTTTCTATCAAGGGAGAACACCACCTGATCACTTGAGAAGGTGAGAGAGCTCCATCCGAGTATGAATGTGTCAGTGACCGAGTATGAGTTGCTGCATCAAGATAGCTAAAATGCTGCCCATGGATATGTTGATGACATTAACTACATCATTGTTGAGCTGCAAATAGAATAAGAAAGAATCAGATCGAAGACATACGACCAGAACATAATGGAAACCGGAAACATATCAGTCGACCGAGAAGGGAGGGGAAGGAGTTTCTGTTAGTAAACACGAACCTCCATAATGGTATAATATTGTCCACTTTAAGCATAAGCACTCGTGGTTTAGCTTTTGATTTTCCCAAAAGGCCTCGTACCAATAAAGATAGTATTCCTTACTTATAAATCTATGATCTTCCAAGACTCCTCTCTCAACAATCCTCCCCTCGAACAAAGTACACTATATAGTCTCCCTGAGGCCTATGGAGCCCTCGAATAGCCTCCCCTTAGTCGAGACTCGACTTCTTCTTTGGAGCCCTCGAACAAAGTACACTTTTTTCTACCCTTAAGTCACCTTTGGCTACACCTTCGAGACTCAATTTTTTTATTCGACACTTGAGGATTCTATAGCCATGGCTAAGTTAAGGGTATGACTCTGATGCCATTTTAGAAACCACGAACTTCCCTAATAGTATGATATTGTCCACTTTGAGCATAAACTCTCCTGACTTTGCCTAAAAGACCTCATACCAATGATCAGTTGCTCAATCAAGACCCTTCAGCCGAGTCACTCGAGCCAACATTACATGATAGCAGGCAATAACAGAAGAACAGTTCAACTCATGAACAAACAACATAATCAGACTAAGACAATCAGAGATCACAAACTTCAGTTACTTACCCACTGAAATCCCTCCTTCTCTTGAAGAACAGCACCAATGATGCTTTCACCAAGATTAGCAATCTGTGAAGCTACGACGCATACAATTGCTTCAGATGCAGTTATCTGCATCAACGTCAACGGAGATTTGATCTAAAAACCTTGTTAAAGAACGAGCAATACGAAACGAGTAGGAAAGGATTGAAATAATTACGTCGCCCAAAAGACAGCCAACAAATGCAAGAACACTTGCTGCTAAGAGTCCAGCAAAGGTTCCCTCCAGACTGACAGCCCCTTCTGTTCCCCGAGGAACTATCCTCAATGTTGTCACCAGGTACCTGATTTGAAATGAATCATCAGTGAATCAGTGAAACACATAACATGTTCATCCGAGGAATTGAAAAACATAAACTATACTTGTTATGAAACTCCTGGGATTCGATCTAAAAACTTTGTTAAAGAACGAGATCTCTTGATCTAAATTATCCAAGAACTCCAAAAACGACAAGGAATCAGCCCAAGTGAAACTTTTGGAACGGATTACTTTGATGATCAAGATCAAGAGTAAAGAAACCTCGTTTCTAAACTCATGATTCGAATCATTCCACAAGATAGCTTGATCAAGACAATAACAGAATGATTAAGACACCTTATTCGTATCAATATTGTTTGAAAATTCTCCTGAAAACTACGAACTCGAGAAAAATGATGATTAGAAAATAAAATATGTGCTTGATCCAGTTCGAGCAGGAATGGATTACTTACGTTATCCGACCATATGCCTTCCCTATTTCACTTGAGACAGTATCACTCAATTTAGTACAGAAACTGGCAACAAAACCAAGTCGCCAAAGTTGTCGGAATGCTTCTCCTCCAATGTTGTTTATCATGAGCAAAGCACACACACAACCAGCAGCACTGGATCCTATAACACTTCCAAGTCCTCTTCTTCCTTTTCTCTTTTCAGCTACCCCTTGTGCTTCCTTTTGAGCCATCTTGACCTTTGTTGCAGCTGTTCCCTGGGAAACAGAATTTCAGCAGGAGGGTTATTACCGTTGCAGAAAGAGGCAGTTCTGTAGCTCTGTACTGGAATAGAGACTTTCTCAAGCACAGAGAAAACAAGATTAAGAAAATTTTGATAGTTTATCTATAATGGCCCTAGCCCACCGCTAGTAGATATTGTCTTCTTCGGGCTTCTCCTCAAGGTTATTAAAACGCGTCTCCTAGGGAGAGGTTTCCACACCTTTAAAAAGAATGTTTCGTTCTCCTCTCCAAACCGATGTGGGATCTCACAATCCACCCTTCTTCTGGGCCCAACATCTTCACTGGCACTCATTTCCTTCTCCAATCGATGTGGGACCCTCCAATCCACCCCTTCGGGTCCCAGTGTCCTTACTGGCACACCGCCTCGTGTCCACCCCTTCGGAGCTCAGCCTCCTCACTGGCACATTGGTTGGTGTCTGGCTCTGATACCGTTTGTAACAACTCAAGTCCACCACTAACAGATATTGTCCTCGTTGGAGTTTCTCTTTCGGGCTTCCCCTCAAGGTTTTTAAAATGCATATGCTAGGGAGAGGTTTCCACACCCTTATAAAGAGTACTTCATTCTCCTCCCCAACCGATATGGGATCTCACAATCCACCCCCCTTCGGGGCCCAGCGTCCTCGCTTGCACCCGTTCCCTTCTCCAATCGATGTGGGACTCCCCAATCCACCCCCATTTGGAGCTCAGCCTCCTCGCTGGCACATCGCCCATTGTCTAGCTCTAATACCATTTGTAACAGCTCAAGTCTACCGCTAGCAGATATTGTCCTCTTCAGGCTTTCCCTTTCAGGCTTCCCCTCAAGGTTGTTAAAACGCGTCTGCTAGGGAGAGGTTTCCACACCCTTATAAAGAATGTTTCATTCTCCTCCCCAACCAATGTGGGATCTCACATCATCTCAATCTCAGTCAAGGATAAACCGTGGTTTGAGAGAAGCCCTTTGAAGAAGGTGAACATTTTGAGAGAAATAACAATCAGTTAGTCTTCAACTTGTCAATGAACCTCAGAGCTGTGCATACAGTACTTTGAGAATCAATTCACGTCTGTAAAACAATCTAAGTATTCCATAACAATAATCTGAAGCAGAAACAATCCAAACCCCCTATGATTTAACACCATTTGTCTTTAATTGATCTAAACAGATGGGTGCAAGCATACTAGAATTATTCAATCACAACAACAACAAAGAAGAACAATGAAGAACAATGAAGAACAATGAAGAACAGCAATCAATCAACAAAACAGCCAATTCAATCCATAAAAATGCTAGAGAACAACGAAACCCCACCAATCAATCAATCAATCAACGAAGCAAACACAAAACTCAAGGGGAATTTCAGGAGAAAGGATCATAGACGAACAATGACGAAGTAGGTAGCAACAAGAAGGAAACCAGAGGGTCCGAAAGCACGCCATGTGAGAGTACCAAGCAAGAAAGCAGAAGCAATGCCCGAAACAGACAATCCCAAGGCCAGAATCGGCGAACCCGCGACGAAAATCAGCAGGTTAGTGAGTAAGGCCGACTGCCACGTGGGGGGATTCGATTGGACGATGTTCACAGCAACCGATACAAGGCTCTGCAAGCTCTCGGCTCGAACCACCGTCTTGAGGCATCGGTTAGGGTTCGATTTGGGAATTAAGGGTTTTGGAGGGAGAGGAAGAGAGGAAAATTGGCGGAGTTTGGGAGAGGGAGTGGGAGAAAAACGAAGGGGAAAAGGGTGAGTTGAGGACAGCAACGCCGTGGCCATTAAATACCGAAGAATCTGAGGAAGGAATCTTCTGCAGTGTCTTGGTCAAGGAAGAACAAATTCTGAGCTCAAATTTGATTTTTGGAATTTATGAATAAAAATGGAACAATTTCTTCTCCTCCATTGTTGCGACCTGGGTCAATGGTCACCGGTGGAAGTAAAACTAAGGGATCTTTAAAAACGACTAATCTTATATATATATACACATACAAACATACAAACATACATACATATTCAATGGAGACTAGTGGAGTATTCTCTCCTACGAATGTGAGACATCACAATCCACCCCCTTTAGGGCCTAGCGTGTCCTCCGTCCTTATTGTCAGACCACCTCGTGTCTACGCCCCTTCGGGAAACAAGGAGAAGGCACCTGGTGTCTGGCTCTGCACTCTTTCCTTCATCCAATCGATGTGGGACCGCCACCAAATCCACCACTCCTTCGGGGCCCAACGTCCTTACTGACACATTGTCCAGTGGGTGGCTCAGCACGTCCTGCGTTCTTACTGGCACATCGCCTCGTGTCTACGCCCCTTCAGGAAACAGCGAGAAGGCTGGCACATCATCTGGTGTCTGGCTCTACACTCTTTCCTTCATCCAATCGATGTGAGATCGCCACCAAATCCACCCCCCCCCCCTCGTGGTCCAGCGTCCTTACTGGCACATTGTCCGGTGTCTAGCTTTGATATCATTTGTAAAAGCCCAAATCTACAACGGGTCTGCTAGGGGTCAGCGATATTGTCCTCTTTGAGTTTTCTCTGTCAGGGAAGGTATGCTAGGGGAAGGTTTCACACTCTTATGAATGGTGTTTTGTTCTCTTCTCCAACCAATGTGGGACATCACGTACGGTTTAGGGTATTAGGAAATTATTTTTAATTTATTACATGGTTTTTATTAAGTTTAAAACTATATTTAAGAAAATATTTCTGAAATCTTAATAAAAAATGGAAAAAAAAAAAAAAAAGAGAAAAGTTTTCCAAATTTATTATAAAAACAAAACATAAAATAAAAATATATTTCTTTAACTAATTTTGTTAATATATATATATATAATTTAAATAATTGTAATAAGCGTCCTTTTTAAAGAGTGATAAGCCATCGGCAAAACCCTGTCTTTGTTTCAGCCCTCTCTCATGGCGACTCAGCTCTTCTCTCGCTCGCTCCCTAAAACCCTAATTTTGACGTCTATGTTCTCTCGTTCCTTTCTCACTGCCAACCGAGCCGCCATCTCCGCCTCTTCTTGCTCCTCTTCCTCCCTTCTGCGCTATCTCCGTCCCCTCACTGCTATAGTCGGCGCTGATTTCCGCAGCGTCTCTCCGGCGCCGAGCGTGAGGGAGTTTGCTACGCGTGCGACTTCTTCCTCTCTCAACGACCCGAATCCTAACTGGTCTAATCGCCCACCCAAGGAGACTATATTGCTCGATGGTTGTGATTTTGAGCACTGGCTCGTTGTCATGGAGAAGCCAGAGGGGGATCCCACCAGGGATGAGATTATCGACAGCTATATCAAAACGCTTGCCATGGTTATCGGAAGGTGAAGTTTTGTTCTCATCGTTCGTGTTAGATTTTTTTATTTTTCCCTAACATTGGCCTGCCCTAATGATCGTATTAAATCGTGTCTCTTTTGGTATTTTAGTGATTATAGTAAGATATCTAGAAGAGAATGGTGAATGCTTTAATTTTTCTGGCGCTGAATCTAAGTATGTAGAGAAGAATTTCCTCATGGGATTTGTCCTAGTTTTTCCAATGTTTGAGATGGTTATCACTCGACAAAATATGTTCAAATATATTTCTTAAGTATACCTGTTAGTCTCTAATAATGGTCACTGTCAATTCTTACAAAAATCATTATAAGTATCGACTGTTTATAAATATGCTCTGAAATTTTTATGGGAGATGGAATTTGAGAATTCTGAATGGAATTATGGCTCACCACAGGTACTACTTTGTTCTATTGGCTTCTTTCACTAAAGGATAATTTTGCCGTATGGCGGTGTCTATTTGATAAATGTTATTTCAAATCATTCGGGTATCTGATTTTTACTGCATTTTCCTATTTGGCATCTTGTTGTTACAGTGAGGAAGAAGCTAGGATGAAGATATACTCTGTTTCAACCAGATGCTACTTTGCATTTGGGTGCCTTGTTTCTGAAGAACTTTCTTACAAGATCAAAGGTGGCATACATTTATGTCCTGTTTTGTTTTATTTCGTTGTGTTGGTTATTTCTTTCTTTTGTACTGATTGTATGAGGTTGTGCCTTTTCCTCCTCAGAGCTGCCTAAGGTTCGTTGGGTCCTTCCCGATTCATACTTGGATGTCAAGAATAAAGATTATGGAGGTAATTCCTTTTCTTTCAGTGTCAAATTTTTGTAAATAGAAGTCAGTAGTTCTAATTGAGTATTCCTGGTATGGAGGCAGAGTTACATATGCTTGAAAATTTGAAGCTCTTGTATGATGGTGTAGGGTCCTGACTCGTTCATGTCTCGTTCTTAATATGTCTAATAAGCTAAAATAATGTGTCAGAATGTAATGCACTCCTGAGCAAACTGTCCGTAAATGGAGCATTTCAATGAAAGCTCTAATCTTTAAGTTTCTTGTCCTTACACCGATAAACATAATCGGAAAGCTCGTATTTCTTGCGAACAATCAAGGGTCAATTGTAAAGCCAGTGTCTTTTTGTTGTTTAGTATGTAAAGCCATTTGGACAACTCAGATAAATGGTGTTGTGCTGGTCCACTTCTTATGGTAAAACCATTCTGCTGTTTAGTATGGAGTCGTACAGAACTATTATCTGATTTTCTGCGTCGTTTTTCCATTGGCAGGGGAGCCTTTTATCAACGGACAAGCTGTTCCATATGACCCGAAGTACCATGAGGAATGGATTAGAAACAATGCTCGAGCGAATGAGAGGAATAAGCGCAACGATAGACCTCGTAATTTTGACAGGTCAAGAAACTTTGAGAGGAGGAGGGAAAACATGCAAAGTAGAGAATTTCCAAATGCTTCACCAAATCAACCTACTGGACCAAACATGAGTCCACCAGCTCCAAGCAATATGCCTCCCAACAATTTTAACGCCGGTATGCCACCTCAGAACCGTGGAGGAATGCCCCAAGGCAACTATGCAGGAGGTCCACCACCGCCGCCACCAAACAACTTCAGCGGACCGCCACCACCACACAACTATGCAGGAGGACCACCACCACCGCCACCAAACAACTTTGGCGGACCGCCGCCACCACCACTGAACAACTATGCTGGACAACCACCACGTAACTATGCACCACCACCACCACCACCGCACTCCGGGCCAGCACCACCACACAACTATGGAGGGCCACAGCCAAACAACTATTGGGGAGGTCCACCGCCAAACAACTACGGTGGACCTTCACACTCCGGCGGGCCACCTCCACAAAACAACTATGGAGGAGGAGGAGGGCAGCCTAATGTTGGTGGATGGTCCAGTAATGTGCATAACAAGCAACACGAGTAAGTCCTTAACTGGTCAGGGAGTTCATTAGTTGTTTGGATTTATTGGCTCTGCTTGGTTCAAGTCTTAAATCCTTCTGGTCACTGAGTATTTGTTCTGTTGCTACGAACGATAGAGTTTTAGTTTTGCTTTCTGACTAGGAATATGCTATAAAAACCCCATTAGAAGTTCTAAATTCAAGTACTGTTTAAAAGATGCATGAAATTATGTAATATTCATAATGTTTCCTTTGTTTATGATGTGGGCAATGGTATTTGTCTCTTTTCGCCATGTTTTTTCATCAATGCTCATTCAGTTTTAGCTGTGACAAAAACGCAAACATTTGACAACGAACCTGAACCCAACACGAAGATAGAGGGTTGGGTTAGGTTGGGTTGTGAAAAGTTAACCCGAACTTTTGGATTGGGTCAAACAAATCCCTCAACCTAACCCGGACCATGTTATCTTGCTAAAGATTTTAATTATTATTTAATTATAAAGTTTTTAATTTTACTTTTACATTATATTTTAAATAGCAATTAAATTTTTAAAAAATTAAAAAATTATACATATGTTAAATTATAGGGTTTGATTTAAAAAAAGTAACAAATTAATTATAAGAAACCATGTGGCTTAAGGGGTAATTTAATAAATTAAAAGGGTGTAATTAAATAAAAAACAAGTTAAATATTTTTGAAAGCCCATAAGCCCATAAAAAGTCCGACCCGAAATTGGGTACGGCCCAGCCCAATTAAAATATTATAGAATCAACTACCCGCCATTATCTTCGTCTCCGTCATCGCTCCAACACTCGGATTAGGGCTTTTAGCTTCACCCTCTACTTCTTCCTCCTCTACTTTTACTCTACACCTCCAGGGACCTCCTTTCTCCGTCCCATTTACGCCATGGACGTCACCAAGAAGCGGAGGATGGACGAAAATGGCGTCGACTCCTGCGACCATTCTTTCTCTAGAATTACTCCTGAAGACGCTCGCAAGATCATTGATCGTTTCACTCCGGACCAGCTTATCGATATTTTACAAGATGCAGTTTCGCGTCACGTGGATGTTCTTGATGCAGTACGGTGTATTGCAGACCGAGATGTGTCCCAGCGGAAGCTGTTTATTCGGGGTCTTAGTTGCGATACTAGTACAGAAGGTTTGCGTTCTCTCTTTTCCGCTTATGGCGAGCTTGAAGAAGCTGTTGTTATTATTGACAAGGTGACTGGGAAATCGAAAGGTTATGGCTTTGTGACTTTTAAGCATGTTGATGGTTCTATACTGGCTTTGAAGGAACCGAGCAAGACAATTGATGGCCGCGTTACGGTGACGCAATTGGCTGCAGTGGGAGTTTCTGGGCAGAGTTCGAACGCTGCAGACTTGTCGTTGAGGAAAATTTATGTGGCGAATGTTCCAATGGATATGCCGGCCGATAAACTGTTGGCACACTTTTCACTGTATGGAGAAATTGAGGAGGGACCGCTAGGCTTCGATAAGCAGACGGGTAAGTGTAGAGGCTATGCTTTGTTTGTGTACAAAAAGGCAGAGGGTGCTCAAGCAGCTCTGGTTGATCCAATCAAGACGATTGATGGAAGGCAGTTGAGTTGTAAATACGCTAACGATGGGAAGAAAGGGAAACCTGGCGGTGGGACGGATGGAATTCAAACGGCGGGAGCGGGTCAAGGAAACTTGCATGGAGATGGTATGCCTATGGCTCCTCCATCAGCAATCCCCGGTTCGGGCGGACAGTATGGTGGTCCGGGTGGCATGGGATCGTATGGAGGCTTTTCTGGTGGCCCTCAAGGGGCGCAGCCACTTGGTCACCATCCGCTCAACTCTTCAATGGGGCCAGGAATATCCTCTGTCGGTAGTCAGGCTCTATCTTCGCAGGGCAGCTCCGGCGGATATGGTGGCGGTCCATATGGTGGTGGGTACGGCGGGCCCGGTTCCTCAATATATGGCGGTATGGGAAGTGTAGGTGGGGGCTTGGGTAGTTCTGGAGGTGGATTGGTTGGAGCTGGGGGTGTTTCATCACTGTATAGGTTATCTCAGAGTTCGGTTGGAATGCCTTCTGGTGGTTATCCGGATAGTGGGCATTATAGCATGTCATCAGCATCCGGGCACCCTAATCACCACCATCAACAGGCAGGAGCATCACCAGCACCACGTGTTCCACCTGGAGGATTGTATCCCAATATGCCACCATATTACTGAGGTATTCTCGTTTTCATTCTTACTGTCAATTATTGCATCAAGTGTGTGATTTTAGATTGGCTACCCATACCTTGTTCTTACTATTTTTCATGTTTGTCCAAAAATTACTTCGCAGCGTTTCCCCTCTGCTTGATGGTGTTAACTTCCTGGGGGTTTTCCGTTATTAGTTTTAGTTTTATGGCTTTTAGCATTTGAGCTTACCATAGATGCATGTTTTGCTTGCAAATCTTTGTTTTCTCGACATTTCACATTTAGTTTTTTCTTTTATTTAGTTTTTGTTGCTCTAGCATTTTTTGGGTTCGGCTTATTGTCAGGGTGACTGTTGAACCGTAGAAGTTCTCTTAATAAATCATTTTCGTATGTTACTATTAATGTTGGCGGGCTCTTTTACTAGTGAACCTTCCAATTTAATAGCAATTTCCACTTTTGGTTTTTGTTTCTTGGTATTGCCATGTGCCGTCTTTAGTCCTTCACCTTATTTTCAATATTTGCGCATTTGATAAGATTTACGTTTGTGCGGTTATTATTTGGAATTTCACTTGTTCATGTATTATGTTGTTAGGACTTGAAATGTAGATGTGATTGGGATACAATCTAGGAAATTTGAATTTTAGCTGGTATATTTGCTATGCATTGGTTGCGTCATTGTGATTTATCACATATGTTTAAGTCAATTCGTACTAGAATTATGTAGGATGTGAAACTGGGAAGGGATGGATTCATTTTTATGCATCTACTCTAAATCCTATTCTTCTATTTTGCCTGTTCTTTCCTGCTCCCTTATTTTCTTCCTGTTATATGATCATTTTTATCAGGAAAGAGACAGCATTCTCGTCTTTTCTTCTTTTATATATATATGTGTGTGTGTGTGTGTTTGACTTCTTACAATGATGATACCTATTTCTCATCATGTAAGAAAACACTTCTGATAGTACTGCAAATTATCCCTTTATTAGCTCATGTTATGTTCCTCTGGAAAGTTGGATTTTTGAGAATGTTGATTTCATATTTTCATAGGAATTAATTGTTGAATTTATCGATTCACAATTAAAGTTGATTATTTCTGGAATTGCTGCAATCAAAATTGCTTAGATTTTGACCTTTGTAGTTTCCTGGAACATTTTTCTTTATTAATATTAATAGGTGAAGGAATTGTTGGCTTTAAGAAGCACCTAATCTTATTTATCCCAAACAGTGATCGCTACTGAATGCTAATGCTTGTGGTTGGGTATATATATATACATTTATAAATTATCAGATATGTTTTAAGTCATTTGACCATGAGGATGTGGAAATTGAAAGGAGGAAGGTATTATTTGTTCATTTACTATCTATGTAAATGAGAACTTGGCACTCCTACATATCCTGTCCTTGCCTGCCTCATCTTTTCTTCCTTTAACTTACCATTTGGTTTGGGCAATGAAGACATTCTCATCTTTTCTCCTCTGTTATATATATCTGTTTATTCTCCTACATATAATATTTGTTTCTTATTCTGAATACTGCCATTTGTTCAGCAGTTTATCCCCGTAGTGCATAGTACGTGGCTTAGAAATGTTGAATTATCCGAGAATATTGGTTTCATATTCTTAGTGGCGCTACCTGTTAGAATATATTTATTTACTGTTAAAGTTGATTGTTTCTCTTATTACAGTAATCCAAATCTTGCTTTTGTGGTTTACTGGAGAATTTTACTTTGGTTACAACTGAAGGGAGTGTTAATTTATCATCTAGTTTATTTGAAATGTTGGTTTAGCATTTTTTTTTTCACCTTTATAATTCTAGTCATCTAAGAGGCGTTTGGATTTCTTATATTATTGCTTTTGGGTATTTCATTTGTAAATATAGGCATTCGGACACTTTTACAATGCCAATGGGTTCCCTTTTACATGTCTTCCATAATTTCAGGTTTCTTGTTTTAAAAAAATGCCTATATAATGTCAAAGTTTTGGTTAAATCTTAAGTATTTTCCTTTGAACTATTTATTTTATGTTAGCTATCTGTACTTAAATTTCCCCTTTTTTTTATTTTTTATTATTTGTAGTTTTTTTAGCAAGGTTAGATGATTGCTAGAACATTATGTTTGAATAATTTGCTTTCACTTAGCATGACCTTTTCTTGTATGATTGAGTGTAGTGATGAATTAGTTGAATGGGTTTCTGATTCAGGTTATGATGCTTGTTGTGCGCAGATGCTTTATGTGCTCTGGTGATTGCGTTGATTGCAGACTGTTACTCTGGTTTGATGAATGCATTACCTTTGCTTGTGGCCTCTGCTGTTTGACTGCACCTTTGAGTTCATTTATAGTTACTGTTAGTCAAAGAGAGAGTTAGAAAGTTAGATAATTTGTGTACTCTACCCAATGACTTACTTGTGCTATTTGACTTATCTACTAGTAGTAAATTTAGTATTTTCTGAGTACTACTATTTGCTCTTGTTGTTGTAGTTGTCTGCTTTCTGTTGCTTTCATAATACGTGGACAATGTGTTCTTCCGTCTGTCATTTACTGAGCTTGTACTTTTTTCACCCTAAGCACTTATTGCTTAGAATATGATGTTTTAATATTTTCAATTTGGGTATTACTTGATCTGGCATCTTGATTGAGCATTTCAACGTGCTAGAAAAACATTGTGTTGTCTTGGTTGCTACTCGTCTGCTGGGAACTTTGAATCCTTTGCAGTTCCTGTTGTCCAAGTGGTTTCTACTTCTTCTCTTCCATTATTATTGTCATACTTTTGGAATGGTTTCTTTCTATTGCTACTCTTCATTCTTTGTGAATGGTGGATGAAAGAAGTAGATAAACATCCATGGTGGTTCTATTGGCTGAACTTGTTTTGTGTGCCCATGCTGTGTGGATTCACTTCTATTGCTGCTCTGCTATGTTGTATCTCTGTATTGAAAAAGTTGATGGAGCCACAAACTTTGTCAGACTTGGATTTGAATGTTACTTGAAACCCTTTGTATATCTTATCTTTGGTCGCTTGGTTTTTTGAGATACGGATCGTAGAGATGATATTTTCACTTCTGAACTGTGACTCTTAGTTGCATTCATTGATGATTAACTGCATATTGAGCTGGATGCTTGGACCAAATACCTGTGTGCATAGTAATAGATTGAGTTCGTTTTTGTTTCAGTCAATTGCTTGTTTAATTTTCTGTCCTGTAGTGATTAGACCGAAGTAGGCTTGGTTAACCGTGGGTGGTGTATGTTGTGTTTTATGGATATCGACAAGATTTGTTTCTCGTTGTCCTTTTTAATTCCTATTATGTTCATGTGTTGAAAGAAAATTAATATAGGCAACGTGCATAAATAAATATGCATGCAAGCTTATTTGGAGCTGGCTTTCTTCCTTCTTGATCCTATGATATTATCAGTAGCTTTTGGGGGTTGAAGTTGAATCTTGACTTGTTTCCCTATTTTTTGTGGCGTGTGTTTTGTGGAGAGATGATGAGCATTTGATAATTATATTTTGCTGGAGTTTTAGGTGTAAAGACGTGTTTTGGTTGATGGCCATTTGTCTATGTCAGTGGGGTTTTCTGAGGGCATGTTTATGGCCATTTGTCTTGTTTGGAGGTTTAGAATTTTGTATAAGTTTGGAATTTGTAAGATGGATTTTAGAAATGGGTGCTATTCTAATGTTTCAACTTACAAGATTAGCAAATTTGTTGTCCTAGAGTTAGTCAGTTGCAAGATTCAGGACCGGTTTGGAATGTATTTTGAAGTGCTTAAAAAGCCATTCCATATCGGCCCTAAATTTATAACTACAAAATCTTTAGCCCAAATGGCTCTTGATTGTTTCCCTGTTGCCTTTCTGGTTGGTGGAATATGAAATGAGGTGACGAATGGACACTCTCCCACTGGGGCACCTGTTTGGAGGACTCAAAATCAGTCAAGAAGAGTATTGTTCACATAAATTTGTAGGGGAAATTTGATACATCCTTTCTAAGGAAACCAATTGAACCATTGAAGCTCACTCAGTTGACCCATAGCGTCTCTCTATACTCTAGTTTCGACTATCTGTTATATAGATGTACGGTTGTGTCCTTGAGTTCTATGGAGGACATAATTATTCGTTTTGGTTATTGATGAAGTATGTGTTGTACTTAAACAAGATTTGATACACAATAAGGCTAGATTCTGTGTATTGAAGATGCTGCAATTTCCTAATTAATAGGAAAAGCCTTCTTTTACCATTTAAAATACTCTCCTTGTGCATAAACCATTCTTCATTTTGTTTTTGCTGGTGAAAGAATACAAAATATTGTCACTGATAAATTTCGAATGAATCATATGGAAGGTGGTTTAGTGGGCAAAACAAGATAGTGGTATCAATAAATTGCAATATTTATGTGATATTGAAATTATTATGATGATGAAAATTGCTTTAGTAGATACTTCAGACTATTTCAAAATAGTTAGGACATTGGATTCAGTTCATTATGATCCAAATTTGAGCATGATTTGAAGTTCTCATTGAATGTCAGCGTTAGTAGATAATTCTTTAGACTGACTAAACTTTTAGTTGTCATATACAGATTATGATTCAAGGAAACAATAATCAAATTGAAGCAGCAAATTCTTAATTTTGATCTAAATTCCTTTCTATTCCTCCCTTTGACCTCACAGGAAGTAGATGATGGAATTTGGACTTTTCACCTTGCGAACAAGGTACTTTCTTATTTCTAGTCTTTTAGAATATTACATCACAGATATCTATTAGAAAAAGAGAACCTACGATCTCGAAGAAGTCAAAAAGCCTTATCCGGTGAGCTATGCTATGCTCAAGTTCCTAATTATCTTGAGAGATTCTTCGCCTTTGATGTTTCGGTTGAAATCTATGGAAGATTTTGATGGTTTCTTAACAAGTAAGCATACAAAATTTCATTCCATGTGTCGGGAACTCCTGGTAAACACCAATGGATGCAATCTGCATAATTTTTTGGATCAGATCTCTGTTCTTTGGTCAAAAGCTTGCCTCGACGCTCCCCGTAAACCGACGTATGTGCATCCTTTCGAAACTCTGATAGCTGTGTAATGTTTAATATAGTTACATCTACTTTGAGATTCTGTATAGTATCATGAATTATTTCCATAATCTCTGTGCTAGAACCAGTGCCCCAGTGTGGATGGTGCATTGGTTGAGACTCGTTGAAGCAGTTCTCATCACTTCCTGGCCTCCATTCCCAGCTCCTGCAAGAGATAAGTTGCTTTCTTTCCTATTTAGTGACCATTTAAACTGAGATGGAATGAATTTAAGGAAGGTTATGAAGAAAAGAAACTTCATAGAGAACTTAGGAGCCTTGTTTTTACTACCCTTAGCTGGATTGGAAGCAAATTTAAGCTGTAAATGGTTGAAAAAGTCTGAAAAACATTTAGAATGAAACCCACCACAAATGTGTTGGAGACATTGTCATGAAGAAGACGTTTTGAGACTTTGGGTTGATGTTGGATTCTAGCCAATTTGCCCATGTTTCCATTGCCAATCTGTATGCCGTGCTCACATTATACTCTTTTACATCCGCTGGAGATCCATACCTTAAAAGAAGGAAACACACAATCAATCTCAAGGACTTTCATTAAATCACAAAAGTCACATTAGATAACTTCGAAGAATTTAGGCATGTTTCACTCCCGAACGTGTCCTTCCTTTGGTCGATCTCGTTAAGAGTACTGAAAGATAAATATTGGTTGATTGGACATGACGTGATGTCAGATGGAATTAGTAGAAGTAGATAGCTAGACAAAATCGAGTTGTTCGAAACATTAATTAAAAAGGAGGGTATATTGGTCATACTACTTTTCCTTTTTGTTCGACTCTCTACTTCCTATGATGACTACGTGGAATCACGACTCAATGTTCATGCATAAGTCGAAATATTAGGAACTAAATGAGTTCGACTTCCCAAGTTTAGGGACTAGCCAACCAAGAAACTTTAGGAATAGAATACATACGTCGCATTGATCACGGGTTTGTATCTCCACCAGACGTAGCTCTCAAACACCAAAACATCAACCCCTTTCCAGTGCTTGCCATGGTTAGCTATGGAGTCAAGCTTCACCATTCTTTTCAACACTGTATGGTTGGTTGCATGATCAGAAATCGACTCAACTATAAACGGTGCCCAGTAGTACTCAATGGATACATTGTAATCCTGAATCGACAAATCCAAATCGTGAGTATACAAATTCTGAAACGATCGATATTCTGTTTGGTTCTAGTTTCAAAATGGAAGTATATTGTTCTTCCTTTTTAGTATAAGAATGTTAGAACTTTTATGATGGATAGGTATGCATTTTTCACAGCTTTGAGCCTTTGAGGTACCTCAACTTTGAAGATCTTCCTGGGAGGAACTCTTTTAAGGGATTTCTTTCCTTTGGGAATGGCTGATTGAACCAAGCAGACCATTGATTCAAATTGCCCTCTCTGTATTGAATCCCCAACAAACATTATTCTTTTGTCCCTCAAAATATCCAACAGCTTCAATGGATCAAACCTGAAACCATCCCAAATACCATTATAATCTCGACTATAAGGTCGGAGACTAGAATCCCGAGTCGGGATCGAAGAAGTAAACAAATTGCGATACCTCGGTAAATTGCAAGAATTAGGCTGCCATCTCCACTTCTTATAGAAAGAATCAGGTCTTCCATTCTTTTGGCAAGTAACTTGTTTAACTAGATATGGGCATGTCTCTTCTTCATAAAGAGGGTATGATGCATTATCCCATTCCCATTTCCCGTCGAACAAATTGCAGTCTTCATCTACGAGATCCTTCGAAGAAACAACAACAGGTAGTCGGTGACGGGTTTGGCTTCTCGGTCGGCCGTACATCTTGAAGACAAAGCTTCCATGACTCTTGAGATCATCTAAGACTAGCCGAGCGAGTCCTAAGATGAGAAAAGCTGCCAATGCTAACGGAAAGGCGGAATGAATTTGTCGATCGAACCAGAGTTGCTTCAACATTTTCTGTTGTTGGTGATGAGTGTATTTTCTTTACTATTGTTGGACATTGAGTTTATTGGGAAGTTATTGAATTCAATATCTTTAGTTTGAAGTATCCTTTCTCTATTTGTGCAACCACCAGTTGGTGGAATGTTGGTGGTAGTTTCATGCATTACAAAGCTATGTTTTTTTCCATCTCGAGTTCGATATCGGTCATGTGTTCGATATCGGCATAAAGAGTGAATCAATATTTCAATGTACTGTAAAAGAAAAATCAATGAAATATTTTAAAAGATAGCTGTAAAATTTAATTGACACGTGATTATAATGTTAGTAATAAGTAGGTTAATTCATTTAAAAGTATACAACGTTAATTTTTTAGTTTAAATGTATATTTTAAAATTCTCGTTTCTAAAATGTGTCTAAAATTATTCATCGATGTTTCTATAAAATCGAGTTCTCGACATTTATATTGGTATGTTCAATCTTGATTTTAACCGATTGAGTTGTTCTAATATTGTTCAGAGATCGATCTTTTTGTTAGATAAAATGTCGAGCTTCTTAAAATGATTATCGGGTTGTTTTGAAGACCTTTATTTTGCTTTACTCTTAAATTTTCAATTTTATTAACCAAACTTTGAAAAAGGATAGGCAGGATAGGCTTTATTTTGTGTAATACGAATATTGATTTTTTTAATTGGTATAAACTACACAACCTAACTCGTGAAGGTTGTGATGAGTTAGAATTTTTTCGGTGTGAATTAAGTTGAATTTTTTGAAAAACAAAAATTCAAGTCGGTTCACGAGTTGACATTTTTTTCTTTATTGGGTTAACTCGACCAACTCAAAAATATAGGGTTACAATCGAATTTAATCCTACCATACTTTTAAGATTATTGTCAAAATTAAAATTTATTTAACGTTAGTAAGCGATATTAATGATTACCTAGAGGAAGCTCTTTCTCCAGATCTCAATGCTTGGGCTCTGATCAATCTGGAAGGACATCTCACTCTAAATAGAACTATCGGCTGTATACCTACTAGCCAGTAGACCTGTAGGCATGTGGATTAGCAGTCTACTTTTACCGGCTAGCCTATTGGGAACTAGGTCATTTAAGGCCTATACTTCTGACTAAGGCCTTTCTCATTCTCGCTCAAAGTCAACTCAATCTCCGGTCGTAACTAAGTTCTCAGTCTGAATTTACGATCTGTCACCGAAAGCTGTACGACTGATTTTTGTCCTTTATAAGATTCAGGCGCTAAAAAAGATTTAGTGACTTCTCTCGGGTTGATCCTGCATCGTGACTTGTGAATGTTTGATATATGAGCTGAAATTTAAGTTATTAATATAACACGAAGAAATATAATATTTTTTAGAAAATAACAACGGTATAACCCTATCTAACACAAACCGAAAAATAAAGAATTTGATTGAGTTGTGAACTCTATTCAAGTTGTTCGGATCGTGAAATTCAATTAAACCCTAATCTAAGATTTGAGCGCAATTTAAACCAGAAAATAAAAATTCCACGCACAAAGAAAAGATTTCATTAATTCAATAGATAAATATCTGGAAAATGAAATAAAAGAATTTGTCTGATAAAACACTTGCAGATGATGAAATTGATATATCTTCGCCGCAGAGATTCACTCTGGTAGCTGTTCTTTCAAGAATGTTGAACAATGGAGTGCGCAGCCTTCACACTTCCTGTTTGCGCTTTCCCTACGTGGCGGAGAGGCCTCTTTTCCGGTCAATTTCGTACCGGGGAACTCGCCGCCGGCGACTTTTTGCGAGCTTCTGCTCTGCTTCAGCCACCGCCAATAAGGAAAGGAAGGAGAAGGTGATTGTTATATCTGGTCCGACTGGTGCTGGGAAGAGCAGGCTTGCTATGGAGCTTGCTAAGCGTCTCAATGGTGAAATTATCAGCGCCGACTCTGTCCAGGTCAATTGACAATGTCTGTCTTTGTATGTTGCTGAGAAAATGGGAGGAAAATGAAAACGAAACTAGAATTGGAGTTTAATTTCAGTTTTCTGTTTTTTCAATGGCTGTTTGAGTTCATCGAGTTGTGCAAATGAATCTAATAGCGTTGGCTCAATTAAATTTAGTCAGGTAAAGCTTTGTTTTACAGAAGATTAATGGAATTCAAGGCTGGAAAACGACTTGGTACAAAATATTAGGATGATAGCCTGCAATACACATGTTTATCTTAGCATTTATATGTGCATAAAGCACGATACATCAATGCACGGGAATTTCAAACTTTCTAGCGTCTCTCGTTCACGTATCTTTCCATATCTTTCCAAACCTGAAACAACTTTTGGTGCCACGAAATTTTTGGGAAGAAGAGAAACCAGTGCCTTCTTAGCTCTAATACTTCGAGAGAGCAACATTTCTTTTAGCTTTAAGCAATTTTCCTTGGCTTGTGTGCTGTGTATCTAGATAAGGGTTCCATCGCTAACATGTTTTCTTATTTTGGAATTTGTATGGCTTTCAGTTTGTAATATTAATGAAACAGTTTCTTGAATGCTAATATTATTCATTCTGGTTAATTTCAGGTATATCAGGGTCTTGATATTGGATCTGCCAAGCCTTCTGCAAGGGATAGACAGGTGACTTATATCCTACGTGCTCTAAATTTTTGCTATTAATTAGTACCTGAAGCTTGAGGAATCCTTGTCTAGTCCTCTGTTTTAAAGACGCTTAGGAATTCTACATTGAGAAGCTGACGAGAGGGGAGAAGAAAAGGTGTAATTGACATAAAAGTAGAAATTGCGTTAATTCAACTATGAATAATCAAATACAAGTCGTTAAGCTGTAATTGGAATAGCGTAAGAATATTGAGAATAATTGATTGCGTAGTCTCAAATCCCAAATGTAAAAATGAATCATACAGTCTTGATATTGGAGTCCTTTTAATGGAATTGATTTGTTTGTCCATGAATGCAGATAGAGACGTTTGTCCATTCACCCATGTGTTTCTGATATTGATAAGTGAATCTTGATTTACTTCACATATAACTTGTCTCCTGAAGTATGCTTTATACTTTTGGGTTAAAGATAAGATTACTTTAATTATGGCTGAGTGAGATCATTTGTATTAATAATGTTAAGTGACTGTTTTAGCTAATGTAGATATACATATTTTAAATTCTGTAGTCAAGTTGATTGAATACACTTCTCATTCGATCGAGATTTCATTCTCTCTATTTTAGGAGGTTCCGCATCATCTGCTTGACATACTACGCCCATATGAAGGTATGCTTTTCACTGGCTCTGTCATCTGGGAATTTAACTCCAACTTATTTTACCATATTCGCTTGTAATGTAATTTAGACATTCAGTGAACAAATTGATATTTCTTGTGTGCAAGAATTTTTGAACTCATTGTTAAATTTGTCCAGAATATTCTGCTGGTCAGTTTTTTGAGGATGCTAGGCAAGCGACAAGATGTATCCTTGATAATGGCCGTGTTCCAATAGTTTCTGGTGGGACAGGATTGTATTTAAGATGGTGTGTACCACAATGGCCTTCCCTTTGGAAAAGTATTCGAAGAATTTTTCTTTCTGTTGGTTACTATTATTGAAAATAGGATTAGCACAAAACGTCTCGTCCTTAGTTAATGAATGGAACTGGAAGCATGACTGTTGGTGTTAGTGGTGCTTGTGTCTTTTTCTTGCATGTAATGCTGACTTAATGCTATTAGAAGATGGACCCCCCAGTCTGTGAAAGAACAATAGAGCATATGATGAGAATGACTGATTAGATGAACAGAAAAAAAGTATCATTGACAATGTTGAACAAGTATAATATTGTCCCACCAACTCCCCCCCCCCCCCCCCCCCCCCCCCCCCCCAACAGATGTCATATGAGCTCAATGATGGTCGAATTATTCAGTAGAATAGGTTGCTCAACTTTTTGCTATTGAATATATCATACAAAAAACATTTTGTAAAGTAGCTTTTATTTTGGGTGTGAGATCAAATGAAGGTTCATGTATGGCAAACCCAATGTTCCGAAGGCCACCCCAGACGTTGCTGTAGAAGTATATTCTGAGTTAGCTGACCTGCAGAAAAATGAAGACTGGGATGCAGCTGTGCAATTGGTTGTCAAAGCTGGTGATCCTAGAGCGCAGCATTTACCTACTAATGATTGGTACCGACTGCGGCGTAGCTATGAGATTGTCAAGGTAATTTCTTGTTCTTGCCTTGTTTATTTGATACTCTCTCTTTCTGGATGCTTATTCTTCTATTTGCATGATTTGCGCTAGCATGTCTTCTTTGTCTTGGTTTTGTGTGTGAACCATAAAGGTCTATCTGCTCAAGCAATTTCATGTTAGCTTGATTCTATAGACTTGGTTTAATAGGTACCTTCCTGTTTAATTTGGATTGAGATAACTACATTATATGATGTATATGATGGGATACTTCGTGCTGTAATTTACAATATCAATCAGGAGGGTTTTCTGTGACTCTTTGGTTGCGTTCTTTGGTATTTGACCGTTTTGTCTATTTTGATCTGTCATTGAAATTTGGTTTACCAAAAAAAAAAAAAAAAAACTAAAAATAGAAATAAATAAAGAATGAAAGAAATAAAGAAGTTACGGAAGAATTCAAACATATATGAGGAAGAGTAATTAATTTATTTTCTTGTGGAAAAACCGGAATATTTAAAGGGATAGAGATGAAAAGATCTTTTAAAAGATAAGACTGATGAAGTGCTGGCAGTGTGACTTAGATCATTATTCACAGTATCTTTTTTTTCTAGGCTTCTTTGGCTCGGTAGTTCAAAGATACTCCATATTTATGACTTTCCTTTTTTTTCGTTTTTTTTTTTGGGATAAGAAATCAAACTAGGAAATTAAAGTAAACCCAACCAAGAAATTATGACATAGATCTTGTTCTTTTGGATTGGAGTCCTTTTTGTAGTTAGTGTCGGGCTTCTGTTTTATTTTTTGGCTCGTTTTTTTTCTCTTTACGCCCTTGTACTCTTTTCATTCTTTTTCAATGAAGTTTGGTTTCTTACCTAAAAACAACAAAGGGACAACTAAAAAGACATTTCCTATTTCTTTTTGAAAATCCCTCTCAATGTAGTAAAGAAACTGTTTTTCCAAAGAAGCTTCCACTTCCCCTAATATGTGGGTGTAAGAAAATCTCCTCTGGATTACTGATTACGCTGTAGCTAACCATAATGTTTTCCACAGCCTTCACCAGAGGTTTAAACTTTAAAGCAAGACAGACAAAGCCAAAAATGATTATTTTCTTCCAATGATTCATGATTCACTTCCGTCAGTGCCTAATTACAAAGAATAATCCAGTACAGATAAAGAGCACTGTGGAAAACCCCTAGCTGAGAAAAATAAGGATTTTGAAGTTGTAATGTATTTGTCCTACCTTCTAGCCTATCAATACCTTTTCTTGAATGATTTTTTTTTTTTTTTTCTAATTAGAAAATTTATAATATATTAATGTGGTATAACATTCCTTTGCAGGCAAGTGGTTTACCTCCATCTGCATTTCAAGTTCCATATGACACTTTCAGACAAGGATGTGGTTCTGGTGCAACAAGCAGCTTTCAGGATGCTGACCATTCAGTTGACTCTTCTGTTGATTCAAGTGAGGAAATTAGCTCGAAAGAGTTGGATTATGAGTTCATTTGTTTCTTCCTCTCTAGCCCAAGGCTCAATTTGTATAGGTCAATTGACTTCCGCTGTGAAGATATGATTTCAGGTGGGTGTACTATTAAAGTTAAAGTAAATAAATATAACAGAATACCTTCTGTTGAGTTGTAGCTAGTAGTTATTTCAGTTGAAGACTTGTAATATCATGCATGATGTTCTACTTGTCTTGTGAGTGACACAATCTTTTACTGCTCGCATTAGTAAATTGGTCAGTTTATTTTACCAAACGCCAATACTTTTCATTATCTGTAGGAAGTGATGGGATCTTATCTGAGGCAACATGGCTTCTTAATAACGGCCTTCTTCCAGATTCAAATTCTGCCACTCGAGCTATTGGTTATAGACAAGTACATCCTGGACATCTTAATATATTTCAGTCTTTATATTTGAATATGGTGTGCGGAAGCTTTCTATTATTGTTTGTTTACTCTGACCTTTCTATTTGCAGAGATTATGCAATGAAACCGTTAAGGGTACTTCATTCTGGCTCCATTCGTTGTTAAAAAAATTATGAGCTTGGACTTGATTATATGTTAAGTAGAAGTCACAAAAACTTAAGCTATTAAGTAGAATGGTTTGAATAGTATTATACTCAATATAAACTTCAACTTTAGCAATGTGGGATTTATTTTTAATAATCGCCTTTATGCACATGGTCGACCTTTTTCATGTACTGGATGCGAGCACAAAGAAGCTCTATTGAGCAGAGTTTTGATATTATGTGTGTGCGTGTGTTGAGCTTCCCTATATTCTTTTGCCTTCTCATTGAAAATTCATGAATGATCAAGTACAAGCCTCTTGGAAGGGTTGTGGGCTTGTGGCTGTCTGCAGCTAATTCATTACCTAATATGTAGCACTTTCAAAGGCTGTAATAGAAAAAAAAATAATAATAATAAATAAAACAAAGAAGAGGAAAGGAAAATCGACAAAATGTGACTGGAATTTCTTCTGGGGAGGATGTTCTTAGCTACGCAGCCATGAAACAATTTGTCAGGAAGCAGCACCCCATAACTTATCTCGGTTTAAACATAGATAATATTAATTCTTGTACTTGTTAAATGGCTTTGAAGCTTCCCAAGAGAAACTGACTCTCCTAGATACAAAGTTAATACCATCTACTATGGTAGGAACTTCCTTCGCTAATTCATGGAGACTGCAGAAGCCATTGAAAGTCTTTGTCATAACTTCTTCATATGATTTCTTTAACTTCTTTTTTTGTTTTTTTTATATCCTATAACTTCTTGATAAGTTCCATAAATTACATTGTGGAACTGTCATCTTTTTTAGCATTTATTTGCACCTAATTTTGTTAGTTTTACTCTTCAGTGTAGGCAAGATATGCAGCCACTAATCTATTGTGAATCATGAATTTCAGGCTATGGAGTACCTATTAAGGTGTAGGCAACAAGGTGGAAGGAGTTCTCCAGGAGAGTTCTTTGCCTTTCTCTCTGGATTTCAGAAAGCATCTAGGTAATTCCATTGTGCGTGTGAGCCAAATGGCTTTAGTTTTGAGAAAGCTATGCGTCCAAGTTGTTCTAGATTTTGAGGATATTTGTTCAGTGGACAATTAATCAACTGGCTCAATAGAAATTTCAAACTGTGTTCACAGTAAATTATATGATTTGTTTCAAGGAAAAAAAAAGTTGGATGATTATTGTCAAATTATGAAGCCATATAACAAGATGGACTAGGTTACTCTTTTGTTTTCAAAAACCATCGGAATTGGAATAAACAATCTCCTCTTTTATGCAAATACAACACAGATCAGTCTATGCATAGATAAGGTCTTTGGCCTACAAATATTCTCTAGGGCTTAGACCTTCCAACATAACAAGCTCCTCTCCAAAATACACCTTTGGGTGTTTTCCTAAAGCTAAATTTGATTGAATGGAATGACTTAAAGGGTAGAAAAAAGGTTGAATCCAACAGCGGCAGAAAATAGTTCTGGAATCCTTTCTTAACCAGATTACGCCTAGGTATGCGATCTGTTGAGAATTTCAAATGCAGTTACAGGCTGTTTGAACTAGCATTAGCTTTATATTTTATGGCCTTGCCCAATGGTTCTTGCTGATTCCTTGTGGGAGAAGTACTTTGAGTACAAACCATGCTTATAGTGCTATATACTCCCCTTATCTTTCTAATATATTCCCTATGCTTTTGCGTTTTGTTGGATTTCAAATCAGAAACTGAAAAATCACTGTGCAGAAATTTTGCAAAAAGGCAATTGACTTGGTTTAGGAATGAGCGGATATATCACTGGCTTGATGCTTCTAAACCCCTGGTATGTTAGTTATTTATTTATTTTCTTTCTTCTGTTCAAACTACATTTCTTTCCCACTATGAAAAGTAGCGCTGCCAATTTTGTCCTCCACATACTCTGTATTTTACAACCTTCATTCTCTAATCTAAAAGTTGATCGCTGATGTTCTTGTTATTCACTTGATTGAATTCTGTAATCGTCTTAAACTAATTTTCTTAGTGGAAGGGTTTTTATTATAGTTTCTTCATCGTGCTTAAATAATTAAGTTTTACAATACATTCTACTTCGGATACTAATACTAGTAAATTTCGATGTACGACCACGTATTAACTATCTTTACTATGCAACTGTTCTATTTTTCTCAAAGATTTTATACCTCTGAATTCCTGTAGTTCGTCTATGAAACCATGAAGACTTTGAAGTTGTTGAGAAGTCTCTTACAAAAGGAGAAAGAGAATTAGTATTACTAATCATAGCCTTTGTTGAGAATTTTATCTTCAGCATGGTTGCTTTTGTACAATCCTTTTATGTCAATTTCAAACTCAACCATTTACTTCTATCAACATGCTGCTTTCTTCTTCTTGTAAAATATGGTTCGGGTAGTATCATTCTATAGTCAGCATGCATTCAACCCATGACTAAACCCGTGCTTATGTAAGCAACGCGTCAATGCTTCAGTGACTTGGTTTTTTAATGAGCACAGGAGTAGATGAATCTTACATGGATAAATCCATTGTATTCATGTTAATGATTGAATTGTAAGGACAGTTCATTATAACAATGCATCAAGAGTTGTTTAAATTACTAGTTCCATGTTTATAGTAACAATTTTATGATGAAATTCTCAGTCTGTTCTGATCAATGTGTGGGACAAAAATATTTGCAGGAAAATGCACTCGACTTTATTTATGATGCTTACCATAATGAAAGTGGAAATATCTCCGTTCCAGATTCACTTAGAATGGAGAAAGATATTTCCAGTCACCGAGAGGCTTCGGAACTCAAGGCTTATCGAGCGAAAAATAGGTACTACTTACAGTCAAGTCAATTATATCACATATGGGCATTATTATATCAAATCATGAAATGTGCTAATAACAGCTTCTTCACCCCCCAATTCACAGATATTTTGTTAAACGTGAAGATTGTGCTGATGTTTTGGATTGGATAAAAAGAACCCAAAGTGTTTACCAAGATAATCCTGTCGCTTGAACGAGTCGATCTCGACCTCATTTTTTTATGCAAAGGAATCATACTCACCAAAAAATCTTGGTAGGCCATTGACTTTACTCCTATACAATATATTTCATTTTTCAGCTTGTTCGGGTTAAAATCGTTCTGATGCATGGATTTTTCTGCAGCAGATCTCATTTGAGTTGTCCATAAGTTCAGAAGTTTGATAATGCTGCTTCTCAATATCGGATTCCCCCCCCCCCCCCCCCCCCCCATTTTTGGTCATCTTAAAGAAGGCGAGCTTATTCAGCGCTTGCAGTTACAGAACTCCAGAATGATGAGTTCCCAATGACCATTCAGTCTTCAAAGTGGTCAGTATGCCTTATTTTTTGGAGTTGGTCTAATTTATTTTGAGGTACTTATATCTTGTCCTATGAACCAACCTGACTTTGATGTTTTTTTTTTTTTTTTGGTTAGTTTTGTTCTTTGAATGAATAGGAATATTATGTAAAGTGATAGTAATATTCTAGCAGATTAAAGTTGCACACATTCCCATAAAAAGATGACCAGATGGCCTCATGGAAAGGCATCTGCCATGGCCAAAGGGCATCCATCTCCTTTGCTGATAAGAGCAAGAAAAGAAAATGGTCCACAATCTTTTTCAAGGATGCCCTTCACTTTAATCATCTTGTTTTGCCCACCAACACTATGAACTTATTTGGTTTTTTCATGGTATTGTGTTGAAAAAATTCATCCAAGTGTCGTTTTTTCTCTCGTGTAATGAGTTAATGAGTTATGTAATAGCCCAAGTCCGAGCCCACCGCTAGCAGATATTGTCCTTTTTGGGCTTTTTCTTTTGGACTTCCTCTCCAATGTGGGATCTCACAATTGATGTTAGGGAGAGGCTTCTACACTCTTCTAAAGAGTGTTTTGTTCCTCTCTCCAACCGATGTGTGATCTCATAGTCTACCCCTTTCGAGGCCCAACGTCTTCGCTAGCACACCGTTCAGTGTCTACTCCCCTTCGGAGCTTAGTGTCCTTATTGGCACACTATTTCCGTGTTTGGCTCTGATACCATTTGTAACAACCTAAGCCCACCACTAACAAATATTATATGCTTTGACTCGTTACATATCGTTGTCACCTTCATGATTTTAAACGCATCTATTAGGGAGAGGTTTCTCCACGCTTATAAAAAATGCTTTGTTATCTTTTTCAACCGACGTGGGATCCACATATATAAAATTAGAAATAGAAATAGAAAGATTAAAACTATTTATTACGAATTAAAGTTTGGGATTAAATTATTATTTTCTTTTCTAGAGCTAAAATGAATATTGTTTTAAGAACAAATACTTAAAAATTAATGTCAAAATAGATATATATATTTTTTACAATAATAAATAATAGTAATATTGATAATTTCTCTTCATACCCTTTACTTTTTAAAGTTTTTTATTTTATACCCATTCAAAGTTTAAAACGCTATTTCTTTAAATTCATGGTTTAAATTGTCAATATAAATATTTTAAAAAATAAAACGTCTACTCAAAGACCTCTTATTTATTCTTTTAATTTATACAACAGTTGTTAAATTCAAAAAGCGTCGTCGTTTATATAATTTGCCTTTTTCTCTCTCTCTTTTAATTATTTTTTTAAAATTTAATATTAAAAAGTTGATTTGAAATTCCAATCTCTCCGTAAAAAAAATTACATATATAAATATTTTATTTTGTAAATCATATATTTATTATTATAAAATTTAAAATATGAGATTTTATGAAAATTTAAAAATTTATTAGATGACCTATAAATAGAGTCGTTTATCATCACAATAGTGTCAACTGGAAGTGTAGTGATGTATGAGCTGAGGCGTGTCAAGTGGAAGTTGAGTGATTTATGAGCTGAGGCGTGTCAAGTGGAAGTTGAGTGATGTATGCAACTGAAGCATCCTACCAGACCGATAGTCTTGAACCTTGTTTGACCATATGTATGTAGCTGATGCATCCAGACCGATAGTTTTGAACCTTATTCCTATATGACCTGGAATCAATAACTTAAATTTATAATTTAAATTTAAGTGTGTTTATAACATCTATGTGTTTTTATTTATTTATTATTATTATTTTTTAACTAAAAAAAATTCCATTTTTAGATAACTAAGCAACAAAATTCAAGATCTGAAAAAAGACCGATGGAAAGAAAAAAAATATAGAAATTACCATCATACCCTTCGCCTTGAGAATAAAAGCGAAGGCACAAAGCTTCGATCTGAATAACCCTTCATTTCCTCAAAACCCTTTCTTCTTCTTCTTCTTCTTCTCTTTCTCGGTTTCGTCGGATTTCTTCTACGTGGAACAATGAAGGCCTCACTTCTCAGATCCGTTCGTTCTGCCGTTTCGAGGTCCTCATCGTCGAATCACCTCTTGAGACGTAGCTTTGGGACCGAATCGGTGCCGGAAAGGAAAGTCACCGTACTCGGTGCCGCTGGTGGGATTGGACAGCCATTGTCGCTTCTTATGAAGCTCAATCCACTTGTTTCTAGGCTCGCACTCTACGATATCGCTGGTACTCCTGGTGTTGCCGCCGATGTCGGTCATGTTAACACTAGATCCGAGGTCAATATCGTTTCTTTCCACCTTTTTTCTTGCACGGTTACGAGTAATTGTGTTTTGATTTGTGGATGCCTCTTTTAGGACTGCATTGGATCTTGTTTTCGTTCGCGTGATTTCAATTTCTGTGTTATTTTGTTTCCGGATTTGTTTTCTGCTCCATATTTTAAGTCGATTTTGAGTTATGTTTTGTTGTAATGCGTTTCGTATTCATCGATTTGGGCTATTTTTGTTCATTTCATGATTTTTTGCATTCTCTGTAATTTATTTAAATCAGTGTTCATTGCATGCTCATTCTGAACTCTTTTTGCGACTTGTAGGTTACCGGCTACGCGGGTGAGGAGCAACTCGCCAAAGCTTTGGAGGGATCTGATGTTGTCATCATTCCTGCCGGTGTTCCAAGAAAGCCTGGGATGACCCGTGATGATCTCTTCAACATCAATGCTGGCATTGTTAAATCACTTTGCACAGCCATTGCTAAGTACTGCCCCGATGTCTGTTCCCACAACTCTTCTACTGATGCATTTTCTTTTCTTTAGTTTCTTTTTTATCTGGCTTCATTTTGTAATCGAAATACGGATTTGCAGGCTCTTGTTAACATGATCAGTAACCCCGTCAACTCAACTGTCCCAATTGCTGCTGAGGTTTTCAAGAAAGCTGGTACTTACGATGAAAGGAAGTTGTTTGGTGTTACTACTCTTGATGTCGTCAGGGCCAAGACCTTTTATGCTGGGAAAGCTAATGCGCCAGTATCTGGTATAAGTCGTTGCTATAATTCCGTTTTTGAAATTTCTCTGTAATTTTCCATTTACAATGATCAAAGGATGTTTCCTTGTTACGCTGCACACATAGGAGCAAGGTCAAACTTTATTGCCTAACTGTTGTAATACTGTTACAGAGGTTAATGTGCCTGTTATTGGTGGCCATGCTGGTATTACTATTCTTCCACTATTTTCTCAGGTACTTCCCTTTCTAAGTCATCTTTCTTTCTGTTTACAATTTTATTAGTGATATAAGCAGTGATCTTGCATCGGATGCTTTGGATTAGAGGGCCTTGTTGTTTTTATACGGTGTATCTGATTGTCTCAGGCTACCCCAAAAGCTAATTTGTCAGATGATACTATTTTGGCTCTCACCAAGCGAACTCAAGATGGAGGAACAGAAGTTGTGGAAGCAAAGGCAGGAAAGGGTTCTGCTACATTATCAATGGCGTAAGACTTTTTACTTTCTGCGGGATTATTTATTAGAAGTTTATTTCCTGAACTTCGAGGCTTGTGAACAGTATTGTTATGTTGCGATCATCACACAAATATTACTCGGTGAAGAATGAGAATATATTAAACGTTTTTATTGTTTCTGGCAGCTATGCTGGAGCACTTTTCGCCGATGCTTGTCTCAAGGGATTGAATGGGGTTCCAGATGTTGTGGAATGCACGTTTGTGCAATCAACTGTCACTGAACTTCCATTCTTTGCCTCAAAGGTAATTGGTTCTGTCGTCTTCGGACGGCTTTTTCCTTGTAGCATATGTTTTAGGCAAACTTGAAACATTAGAAGTTGAACTGTTGGTGTTTCTTTATAGTCGTAATCCTCCAACAACATGAATTGTTGTTCACTTCGATTTTATTGTGTAAATAGGTTAAACTTGGAAAGAATGGAGTAGAACAAGTTTTGGATTTGGGTACTCTCTCAGACTTCGAGAAAGAAGGTTTGGAAAAGCTCAAGCCCGAGCTCAAAGCTTCTATTGAGAAAGGAATCCAGTTTGCAAACGCCAATTAGAAGATGTTTATATTATTTACAATCAGGACAGGTATCTCTGCCCGCATCACCATAAAACTCATCAATTTTTGCTTTTCCCGACCCAATTGTAACTGATAATGCTGCTTGCGAGCAACCGGCTTTACTGTTTTTGTTAGGTTAGATCATTTTCTGTCGTATAAAGTTTATCAATAATTCCCCGTGGCATGTTTTTGTGGGATTTGTGGTTGGTTACTTTTGTAATCTGTGATACTTCATATTAAACTCTTCAATTTTTATATTGAGAATCGTCCTACCATGATAGGTTGTTGTGGTAAAGTTTCCTTCCATTGATTTGTGTAGGTTCAATGTGGGAGATGAATTGACTGAACTTTAACTTTAGTGGATTTCATCAGATTTCTAAATGTTTTAAATGCAACAAAAAGGTGTTTTTTCTTTTGTTCTTTTGGTCACAAAACTGTTTATGTATCAATTCTGCGTGGAGGTTGAATTTTTTAAAATTTGTGTTTTTATTCATTGATAAATTTTCACAAACCCAATTGGTATGACATGACAGGGCAACCCAATATTTCATGATATTTGTTATACAAGTTGGTTGGAAAAGTTCAGATATTAGTTTATATTCTTTTTTTTTTTTTTTTTTTAGAAGGGCAGTTTATAAACATGAATAATTACTTTTTGGCATGTTAATTCAGACCTTCGAAAAGACATTTATCTGTTTATTAAACAATTGATGGGTCATCCTAAACTTTGCATTTGAATGAGCTTGAATGATAAAATGAAATGAAATATATCTGTTTAACGTTTTTTTTTAAGCATCTCTCCTAATGGAGTCTGATTTACGCTCATAAATTATATCAAAGTCAACATAATTGCATCCTACTAAAAAAAAATAAAAAAAAATATTCTTGTAATAGAGTCTGAACCCTGCGACTACTTAAAATATCCCATATACGTAAATAGGAGATATCCCATATACGTAAACAGGAGAAGGGGTCGGGGTCAGATTTATATCTCATATACACAGGTGGGGAAACAGGAGGGGATCAGATTTATATCTCATATACGTACGTAGGTGGGGAACAGGAGGGGATCAGATTTATCCTAACTCTCTTGAAGTGAGATTTAGAGACGTCCTTATTTGTACATATTTGTACTAAGAAAAGAAAAGGTTAAAAGATGCTTTTAGTATATACAGATGCTTCTGCAACATAAAATGTTACAAGGATGTAAATAAGTTTGGGGCCAAAGAACAACTTCTAGCTTTTATTTTACAAAAATATGGACTTACAAATTGTCAAAGCAAGAAATGGGGAAATGGCTATTAATTAAATGCAAACGAAACCATGAATGAGATTTCTGATTCCATCTTCTAAAACTATCAAAGAGAACTTTTGATCTCTTCCCTCTGCATGAGCCCCGAGATTGCTCTGTCGTCCCCGAACTATACAATACGATCCTGTTGCAGAGAAACGAGTTCATCAATTTCAGATTTCATACATAGTTTCATCTACATAAGAAAAGGCCTCGATCCACAACATGTTACTCTTTTTATATTTTTTATAATGGGAAAACATAGTAAATTAATGTTACTCTTTTTTATAATGGGAAAACATAGTAAATTACAACAAAACGTAAATGAAAATTGGTTTTGATGTGTAAAAACGAGGCTATCCTTGACCTTTTGTCCCTTAATTCAGAAGTTGTAACATTATTCTTTAACCTTTGATAAACTTTTTAAAATTACCCTGACAGTAGGAGAACTGAGACTTCAAGCAGTAGACTGAAACGGAAATTAGGACCAAAACACTATCATACTCATTCCAAGTCCCAATTTTCATCCAAAATTCTAACGGATTTATACTCGAAGGAGGGTAGTTTTGAAAATTTTAGAAAAGTCAAGGGTAACGATATTACAAACTTTTAAAAGAATAAGGGTATTTTTGAAACCGATTGCAAAGTTGAAGGGCGTATTTGTAATTCGGCCTAAAAGTGAACGTCCGGTAAAGGTTTGAAGGTTCTATAAGCAAAGCTACAAGAAATTTATCATGATGAAAAGAGGAACTGCCATAAAAATAATAATGAAATACGATATCAAATCACCTATGTTGGTGTAGAATGCAAGCAAGATGAACACAATCTTTAAGTTAGAGGCCTACAAGGAAACATTTTCAAAAAAATGTCAAAATGATCAAAATATATGATTATTCACACACAATTCTTTCAGCATAATTGGTTTAGATAAAGGGAGCAGATGCTGGAAAATCATAGAACAAAGAGTACTCAATGTTAAATATTGATAGGAAGCAAGCTACCGAGCTCGGTACCAGACTTCGACTTCCTACCTTATTTTAGTCGATTCAACCTGAGTGAGACCGAATTCCGTCTCCACATGTCGAGGAACTATCATTTTCAGAGTCTGTACAACAAAGAAGCAAATGAATGAAGTTTAAGGAAATAGCTGATATAGATTATATAATCACCGACTGATTAGGATATAACTTTACAACTTACTGCTAGAACCACTGACTGAATCACATGCTCAGCAAATTAGTGATATGGTATGAACTTTAAAACTATAGATTCATCCATGGGGCGCACATGATGAAAGGTTCCATTTTTTTAGGGTACCCCGGGAACATATCCAGTAGAGACAGGGTGAGGCCTGTAGCTTAGAGGATTAGAGCACGTGGCTACGAACCACGGTGTCGGGGGTTCAAATCCCTCCTCGCCCACAACCAGTAGGAAAATCATGATCGACTATTTTTTTCCAGGAAACCCCGACGAAAAATAGACACTATTCCTTCTTCAACTTAAGTTACATCAGGCAATAACCTAGTATCAAGTGGTTGTTTCCATGGTAGAGACATGTTTTGTTATGTTTTTCCTTTTCTATGTTACCAAGGTTAAGTTCCTCTTAGACTAAAAAGCTTTTTACAAAAAGAATTCAATAAATTTACCTGCATTACCACCTACATGTTCTCCTGCTGCATTAGCCACTGCTGGATCCTGCATCATTACAGTATGGCGTATGTTTCACCCTGCTGACCATTTTTTATAACGAACAAAGTCGAAACTGTAACAAATTTAATGCAAATCTTACAGTATCCTTGGTCGAGTGGTGAGATGATTTCTCTCCTGATTGAAGACTGGCCTCAGCTTTTCTCTTGTTCTTGATCAAACTTCTTTTGTAGTTTGCCACAAACCTCTCAAGTTCCCAAAGCGTTTCGGAATCGACACTTCCAATATCCAACTCAATTTCGTCATCGTTTTGAAAGAGTCCCTGGTTCCTCTTCTTGATAATCTTAACAACATTATTCAGCTTATCTGATGGTAAATCCTGAAGATCAATGCTTAGTTTCTGTTTTTCTTCATAAGTCATGTCTCTGTGTTCTTGATTCTTGGCTTTTGGTTTCTTGTCAGGATGAACAACATCTACAAGGGTCTGTTTGGGATTGAGGGGTCTTGTTACCGAATCTGATTTACCGAAACTTCCCCGATTCGCAGGCGGAGGCTTCGTCGTAGAATCTGATCGACTGAAAGTTCTTGATTCCATTGGAGGAGTGGCAAGAGCTGGAGATTTTCTAGAACTGGGTGTTGGTAAAACTGAACCATCATTTTGTTTGCCTTCAATAACCTTCCATTTCTCTTCAAATATCTTAGACAACTGCTCTGCCATAATATGAACATCCTCCCCTTTCGGGTTATATGTAATGGCATTGCTAAATGTTAGTCTCACATCCTCAGCAAACTCTTTTGGTGATTTATACCAATTCTTATTTAGTCTCATCTTTACAGTACCCAAATCCATTGGCTTCGTTATGATCTTATGATAATCATGAAGCCCCAAACGTTTTGCATCAACAGGAACATTAAAAACCCAACCAAATTTATGATTCATCAATCTTTCCAGCAAGTTACTACAGATTTTAAGAACAGGACCAGTAATCTTACCTCCATCCAAGTTGCAGTCCGGCAATGGGAGCTCATTTGTAGGAGTATATTTCGTGTTCTTATCCTTGTTCATCTCTTTCTCTGCAAATTCTCCGAAGTTTTCAGCCACCGAAACACTCCGAACAAGCCTCGATTCGGGCAGATATGCAGAACCAACCTCGGAATTAGCCTTCAATGTAGTATCAACCCTGTCTACCAAATTATTAGCGGAAAACTGTGACTGACTATGTCCAAAATCCCCACCATAGCCGCTAAGCTGCAACTCCTGAGCTTCAAACTTCTTCACAAGACTCCTGACTTGATCAAGCTCGCCTCTCAGCTTCGTCGTAAGCTCTTTAATCCCAGACCTCGATCTGGAATTCAAACTAATCCTAACTCGGTTATCGAATCTTGTATATCCCGGCATGACCTCGGCGTTAATCGGTTCGATGCACAGATTTTGACGCGAAGATTCCCTAAACGTGAGTAAAGCATCGATCGGATTATACGAAGGAGAGGACGGATTAGCAACGCCATTGGTGACCGCAGGAGTTTTTACGGAATTTCGAGCAACATGTTTGGCAATTTTACGCTCTTTCTGTTGCTTCCCGGCACTAAACTTTTCATAATCCGTTCTCCTGGGATTCCCTCCCGCATCATCTCCGCCTTGCAGCACTGAAGCCATTCATGTAATCTACCACAATCGATGCAGGTGGAGGATGTAGAATCGAAAACCAAACAATACAAAAACTAGGGTTCCGGCTTGACGATCATAGTAAAGAAAAAGGAAATAGGGGCTGGAATATTCGACGAAATCTGCGAGATCGTAGACTGGATTGAAGATGGATTCGAAAAGCTGTTGAACGGATTGATGAAGCTCATCGTTTAGCTCGTTAGTTCGGACTCCATTGTTCACTGTGAAACGCAGAAGTGGTGGCCGAGATCGAGTTACACGCGCGGGATGCGCGAGTGGGCTTCCCACTATGTCTTGTCTTCTTTCTTTTTTTTATTTATTTAGTAATATACTTATAAAAAGTTATGATTTTTTTTTGTACGAATTACTAAAAAATTCGATAAAAATTAATTTTGATCGTTTTTTTTTTCTCAAAATCAAAGTTTTTCTTTTTTTTTTTTTTTTTTTTGTTTTTTGGGATTAATTTTTTGTTTTGTTTTTTTTTTTTTTTCTTTGCACGAGCTCAAGGCCACCGCTAGTAGATATTGTCCGCTTCGGCCCCGTTACGTATTTTCGTCAGCCTTACGATTTAACGTCGCCCAGAATTGTTTTGTTCCCCTCTCCAACTGATATGTGATCTCATAATTCCAATCCCTTGGGGGGGCCAGTATCTTTGCGGACACACTGCTTAGTGTCTGGCTCTGATACCATTTGTAACAGTCCAGCTCACCACTAGTAGATATTATCCACTTCGACCCATTACGTATCGTCATCAGCTTCACGGTTTCAAAACATGTCTACTAGGGAGAGATTTCCACACTCTTACAAGAGATGCTTCGTTTACCTCTCCAACCAATGTGGGATCTCACATACTTCTTCTTTTTCTGAACGGAAGTTACCCGACTCGAGCTTAGCAAGATTAATTGAGATAAACCAAAAGGTAGAATTTTAAAATAAATAAATAAATATTGGATAAGGATATGCAATCTGGGCCTTTAATGGGCTGGGCTGAATTCGAACTGGCCCACTTACTCTTGGACTTATGATCGCCAAGGCCCATATGAAGTTTTCTGCTAAAATTAATTTTTTATATTTAATAATTTTAATGAAAAATAATAATTTAAAAAAATTAAAAAAAAAGTCAATTTCCAACAATACCCCACATATTAATAAAGCCCACCGTTTGGTTCTTTAATGGCTATTTACATTTACACCCAACAACTAATTAATTATTTTAAAAACATTTATTACAAAGAAAAGAATTTAAAACAGGTATTAAATAAAATAAGTCACATTAATGCATATAAAAAATACTTATTTAATATTAAATTAAATTAAAAAAAATCATTTTTATTATTAAAATTTTATCAAATAAATAGTTAAGTGTGTGAAAATAATGTATGTAATTTTATATTATATTTATTATGTTTTTTTTCTTTTTAATTAAATTTTCAAAATGAATTTAAATAATAAAAAAAATCAAAGGATAATATTGAGGGGAGGGGTAAAGAAAGTGAAAATGGTAGAAAAAGAAGGGTAAAAAGGTCATTTTACTATGTGTCAAAGTCCCACATTGATAGCAACATACCACTGAGCTCTTGTACTCTTCACATGCCCTTTTAACCTATACTATATTTCTCTTTAAATTTAATAATTTTCAAAAAATTATTTACATTAAAGAACACGTAATTAAATAAATCGTTAAATCCCGTTGATAGCTACAAATTTATTACTTTTTTTCTAATTTTTTTAAATATAAATTATTGTCTATAATAACATCGCATTAACGATACTTATTTTTTATTTTCTACATTTAAAAATTAAAATTATGTTCACCTCGACATTTTTTTTTCTAATTATTTAAAAATTTAAGATTTCTTTAAAAAAAAATGTATGTATTTTTTAAATTTAAATTGAAAAATATTAAATTTTGAATTATTTACGGAATATCCATTAATAGAAATATACGATCAAAATAAATGTTTTTTAAATTAGATAAGTACTAACAAATTTTATAAAAAAGGACAAATTTAAGAGATAAGAATGAAAATAGTATTTTAAATTGAATGAAAATTGTTTTTTATTTAATATATTTTAAAGGGACAAATTTTAAAAATAATATTTATAAATTGGTACAAATAATTGTGTGGGGCCAAATAAATAATTATCAAACAATAACTTTGTGTGGCCCTTCACTTAAATTCTCAGAATTAATTAATTAATTGAGAGATTATATAGAACTTAATTAATTAAGACATTTTTAATTAAAAATTAAATATGTGAATCAAATTTAACTAACTTTAAATTTGAGATCCAAAATTAAATTAATGGAAATTATTTAACAGTTTTAGTTTTTTATTTTTTATTTTTAGGTTATAAAAATGTAAAATATTGGTTTTGGAAAAAAATGATAAATTTACTGAGATAATTAGGGGAAAATATCCACAAAAATTTAATATTCAATAAATAAATTAATTTTTTTTTTTTATCATGATGAAAAATAGTTGAATTTAAAATAAAAATAAAATTAAAATTAAAAGTAAAAAGGAAGAGAGGAAAGGGGCTGGACAATGCTTGCTGCCATATCCAATCCTTACCAAATTAATTTTAATTTTATATATATTACTTAAAAAATTATTAAAAAATTAATAAATATCTAAAAGGAAGCAATGTAACACCCGAACAAAGGAAGCAATGTAACACCCAAACAGACATTGTTATATATGGGCTTTCGCGTGTGGGCTTCTCCTTGAGGTTTTAAAACGCGGATGCTAGATAGTAGTTTTTACATGCTTAAATGTTGATGTGGGATCTCACAATCCACCCCCTCCGGACCCTAACGTTCTTGTTAGAACACTACCTCGTGTCTGACTCTAATACAATTTTTAATAGTATAAGTCTATCGCTAAAAAATATTGTCCTCTTTGGGCTTTCCTTTACAAGCTTCCCCTCAAGATTTTAAAATGCATATACTACGAAGAGAGTCTCGCCCTACTCCGACCAGTGACTCGCGATTCTGATAATATTTGTAACAGTTCAAATCCACCTCCAACATATATCATATTTTTTGGGCTCTAATACCATTTTTCATTTTTTATACGCTTCAAAATTTCTGTTTCATATCAAATTCGTCTGGCGTCATATATAAATTCTCAGTTGGTTAATTATATGATATTAAAATACATATAATTAACCATGATGAAATTAGTCATGATAAAAAAAATTGAGTAATATGAGTGAATATCCATAAATGTTAATTGTCCAATTATAGGGAAAGTAAATTGGGTATTACACAAAAGTTATCATTTCATTTATTGGGTGTTGATTTGGAGTGTCAATTTCAAGACAGTAAGATTTGGGAACTTGAAATGATGTGTACAACAACACAAATGGGAGCTTGATTGTCGTCCCATTTTCGGAAATTTCATCAACTTTATTTTTTTAAAATATAAAAACAAATCCTATTATGGGTCGTTTCTTTAATCTTTTGTTAATATATATCAAGACCCCTGCAAAAAGAAGCAAGTCTAAACAATGATGCATACGAATCAAACAAAGAGTGGGCTGTTCTCTCAAACTCCGACTGATTCGACCATAGAGGCAAACGATAGATAATAACTTTCCCACGAACACAGAGAATTTAAGTTTCAAGAAAATAAGAACTAGCATAGAGGCCAACGATAAATAGAACTTAAATTTCAAGAAAATAAGAACTAGCATAGAGGCCAACGATAGATAATAACTCCTTGACAAACATCGAGAACTTAAGTTTCAAGAAAATAAAAACTAACATAGAGGCCAACGATAGATAATAACTCCCTCACAAACACAAAGAACTTAAGTTTCAAGAAAATAAGAATTAGCATAGAGACCAACGATAGATAATAGCTCCCCCACGAACACAGAGAACTTAAGTTTAAAGAAAATAAGAACTAGCATAGAGGCCAACTATAGATAATAATAACTCCCCAAGGGAAACTAAAATAATTATCAAAGGAAGCTTAAATTATTACATGCTAAAGTTAGGGTACATTGTTAGTCAAATCATACGACCAAGTAACATATCTGAATTCATACCTACACATGGTTGAAAATTAAGGCAATGAATCAAACCAATTGTATATGATAGTTTGGGTAGAACATAAAGGTACATCGGAAGTTCAAATCTCTGGAACGAGGAAAAATAGAAAGGTTATTCCAAACCCAACTTGAACTAATTATTCTCCACTTGTGAAGAAACCCACGTCAGAATTGAAATGTTCCTATCAATTATTAACCCCTTTTGAAGTTAGAATTTAACTTGAAGATCTAATGTGAGAGAGGCATAAGAAAAACAGAAGGGAAAAAGTGAAGGCATTAGACAGCAAAATAAACCAATAATTGAATAGAAAAAAAGGGAAGATTTTGGAGAAAACAATCTATTGGGAGGAGGAGGGGAGTACAATAGTACAGAGTATCACAGCAAATTCAGTAATGATATTGGGCAGAGATCTTTGAAATCTTATTTACGAGCAGGATAGTATAGTAGGCTAAGTTGCCACTGGTGGTCACTGCCGGCTGCTACCGCCATTAAAGACCTCTCTCTCGTTTTCTCCTTTATAGCAGAGCACTTGGTGATGTACTGTTACATTCATTTTTCGTAGCCATAGCCCATAGCCAGAGCCAGACACACTTTCTCTCTCTACAAATGTCCATGTAGAAAGAGAATTGGGAGGAGGGTGGTTCCGTAAAGTGATCTGGGGTTTCCCTGGTCAAGTGGGTATCTATCACATAAAGAGACATATCTCTCTCAAAAGCTGTGCTGAAACAGAGAGAGAAAGCAGAGAGAGAGGGAGAGAGAGGGAGATGGGTTAGGCTGTGGAATTGGAACTGGGTTTAGGCTTCTGGTGGAGGTGGGGGGATGGAAGTGAAAACTGAAAAAGATGAATGGCAGAGCTTTTTGGGAGAGGCAGACGAGGCGGCAGCGGCAGAAGCAGCAGGTTGCAGAATGGTGGCAGCAGCAGCAGCAGCAATGGCAGGAGGAGGGAGGAGGGAGAGAGGAAGATAGAAGAAGCCATTAAGATTAGGAAAAAGCAGTACCCATTTAAAGCTGGAAGAAGAAAAGCAAAACAATCCGAGTCTGGATCCTCAAGGAAGTCGCCATCATCATCATCAGCATCAAAACCAGATTCTAAATTCGAGGCATGTAGACGGAAAAGCAGAGGAAGACGACCAAGATTCTCCGCCCCACCACCGCCAACACCACCACCATCAGCAGCAGCAACAGCAGCAGCAACCACAGCCTTTCAATGCGCACCAGAATCAGCATCTTTTTCTTCAAAACGCTCACCAAGACCAAAATCTGAACAATTACTACGCAGCTTTAGATTTACAGTCAGAACAACAACAACAACAACAACAACAACAACAACCCCACCACCAGGAAGCCTCCAAGGAACGCTCGTACTTTCACCTTCCTCCACCTCATCCGGTGGCGGCCTCTGCCGCCTCTTCTTCCACTTTCGCAGACCAGAGCATCGAATATGCGAGAAAAATGGAAGAGAGCCACCGCCAAACATCGACGTCGTCAAGGTTGGGGATGAGAACTGGCCGCGGCGGCGGCGGCGGCGGTGGGGAGATTGTGGAGGTTCAAGGTGGACACATTGTTCGTTCCACTGGAAGGAAAGATCGTCACAGCAAAGTTTGTACAGCTAAAGGTCCAAGAGACCGCCGTGTTCGCCTCTCTGCTCATACCGCCATCCAGTTCTACGACGTCCAAGACCGCCTCGGATATGACCGACCCAGTAAAGCTGTAGACTGGCTAATGAAAAAGGCCAAGGCCGCCATCGATGAGCTCGCCGAGCTCCCTGCTTGGCATCCGAGCACAGCAAACGCATCCACACAGCGGCAGGAGCAGCAGAGTCTGAACGATGTGAATGATAACTTACTTTCTGTCCAACGCGATGTTCTCAATTCAACCGGTAACCGGAGAGCGACGGTGGTGGGAAGCGACAGCAGAGTTTCGGAGTTTCCTCGGCAAAACTTGCAGCATACCCGAATGGGGGAAGGCCCAAATAGCAGCACCTCGAGCTTTCTCCCACCGTCGCTGGACTCGGACTCCATTGCCGATACCATCAAGTCGTTCTTCCCTATAGGCACGGCGGCGGAGACGACTTCATCGTCAATTCAATTCCAGAATTATCCACAAGATTTGCTTTCCAGGACGCGTAGCCAGAACCAAGATCTGAGGCTTTCTTTGCAGTCTTTTCAAGACCCAATAGCTATTCACCGGCATCATGCTCAGCACCAGAGTCAAGGACATCAGAATGAACACGTCCTATTTTCCGGTACCTCCCCCTTGAGTGGGTTTGATGTGACCACTGCTGGTTGGTCTGAGCACAACCTCAACCCGGGGGAGATTAGCCGGTTCCCGAGGATAACTTGGAACGCATCTGGTGCAGAAACTGGTAGCGGCGGCGGCACTAGTCATGGCGGAGCTGGGATTAGGAGTACAGGATATGTCTTCAACTCGCCGCAGTTACCAACTGCGCTGTTACCTTCGCAACTTATGCAGCCATTAATTGGAGAAAACCAGTTTTTTTCTCAGAGGGGACCCCTTCAGTCCAGTCACACACCTTCAATTCGCGCTTGGATTGACCCATCACTTACAGCCACTGATCATCAACAACATCAAATACCACCATCAATCCACCAATCTTCCTACACAGGTTTAGGATTCGCCACCGGCGGGTTCTCCGGGTTTCACATTCCAACGCGAATTCAGGGTGAGGAGGAGCACGATGGCATTTCAGACAAGCCATCCTCTGCTTCCTCTGATTCTCGCCATTGATTTGATCAAAATCCCAAGATTTTCCGTTTCACAGGTCCTAATTTCAATACCCAGTTCTCAAATTTATCTGATCCTCAACACAATTGCTCTAACCTCAGCTTCTCTCCTACTTCAGACGTTATGTTATTGCAGGTGTGCATCCTCAATTACAAAGATAAGGTTAGCAGCACCAGCGTTGAGACACCGCATGGTACTCAAGAGGGCAGAATTTTGGGTCGTTTTGTTTCAAGGCCTTTACCATGGAAGTAGTGATTCTGAGTACTTTTTCAGGTCTTATAGTCCATGGTTTATTTAGCTTCTGCCAGTTGTTTGTGTTATTTCATGCTGCCAAATAACAATAATAATGAAAGAACTCTTAGGTCTAATCTTTGACGAATCCTTCGATGGAACTGTCTATCTTATTTGTTTCTGTAGCAAAACTTTCATTGTTCTGATTACTTCTTTTTAATCAATATTTCAATTTTAGTTTCTTTGGGATGTTTTACTTTCCCCTTCTAAGCTGGAAACTGAGCCTGTTTGTGGTATGGTCCCCTGAATTCTATGTATAACAGCAAAATTCTATGGCAAAAGGCTAGAAATTTGTAAGTTATAGGCATATCTTGACCTTATGCTCCACTCATCTATTGAGGAAAAAAAAAAGAAAAGTGAAAGACCTACCCTACCCTTCCTTTTATGTACGTGAATTAGGCCCTTGCTCGGGGTCAGACAAGATTCCTAGTTGACCAAAAAAAACTTAAGCCTCGTATGTATTACCAATTGGAACTCTTTATTGTCCTAGACCAAAAGACCTTGGCTATTCAAAATATGAGGAATAACCCTCGGGAAAAGAGTGGAATTGTTATAATTCTGCTCTACCAGCTGATAAACTTGGGTTAAAGATGGTGGATGCTTTCTTGTTCTGAAAACTATAGAAGTAGTTGGTATCTTATACCTGGTGAAAGGAGCTAAGCTGTAGTCTAGATTGCATAAGCTAATTGCTATTTCCTGCAACTATGGTGTTTGCTTGAGTGAATTCCAAGAGAAAGCTGTTTCCATCAGCATTTTCCTTCAAACCTGCAGAAAGAATTATAAGGATAAATCGCATATAAGCAAATGACAAGTCATTTTCCAAGAAGAGTAGATAATAGCAAGTTTTGTAACTAAAAAATTCAGTAAGTCCAAAGTTCTGCCTCCTAATCCTGAGCGTCAAATTCAGAAAATTTGATCACAAAATTGGCCCAGCAGTGCGTTGTAGCTTTCCTTTAAGCTTCCTTGAATTATAAACTTAGAATCTGAATTCTAGTATGAAAAGGAAAGCACAAGAAGGCCTATTCATATAAACCTGTTGAAACTAAGTTTCTGTTCTTATCTGAACCAAAAGTTGGAGCTTACCACCAATCTAGGGGTCTGGTTGTGCCCAAACTACTAGAATTGGATTCCTGTTTTTTCAGTCTTGGTACAAGGGATAGTATTTCCTTCTGAAGCAATGTTTGGGAAATGATTAGAACTCAATAAGATCCTGAGGTAGAGGAATCTGAAATATTGCTCCATATTCAATATGAATGTGATAGATAGGGCGGCCGGTGACCAAGTGGGTAGAGTGGAGTAAATCTACTGAACAGCCAAGAAAGAAGGGCATGAACACAAAAATGCTCAAATATAGAAGCATATACAGATGGATACCACCTAATTATTTTGTTTCATCATCTGTCTATGGTCCCCAACCCTGTAAATTCCACAATCTAGCTGGAATGTCTCTCTCTCCCTCTTTCTTCTCTACTGCAGTCTCTTGGATAATAAAATTGTCTCATGTGGAGATAGTGACAATGCTCTGCTTTAATTGGTGCTTCTTTAATTCAGTCCATACAGAGCAATAAACAGAGCAAGGAAAGAGCAAATGAGACCTCTTAGATCATGCACCTTGTATCTTTTTTCTTGAGAATAGCAAACTAATCAAGGAAATGCCTAGCGGAAGAAAATGATGGAACATTAAGCATGTTTTTTTCACGGAAAATATGAAGTTTTCTCTCTTATTGGGAAGAATAATAGAGATTCACACTACAAAGCAAGCCGAGTGAAATTATCGTGAGAACTACCAAATTCATTTCACTGAATTTGTCAGCAGTGGTTTGTCGGTTGACTGATTATATATGGAAAAGGCCTTCAGCTTCTTGTAGCTTGTTTCATTTGGGCATAGATGAATTTCTAGCCTTTGAACTCCCCTTGTTTGACAAAGAATGAATGGCTGAGGTTGAGACCTTAGACCCCGGTTGATATGTTATTTCATTGAGTTTGCTTCTTTGCTTCGTCTGCACCTTCTTTGGAATGGTGGGATGTGTATTAGCTCGGATCTCCCATGGCCGAGCAGCAATCCACCTCTCCTTCCAGCTCCAACCCCAGTTCTCTTTGTCAAGGCTGTATGAAGCCGGATTTAGATCTAAGATGGAATTGGCCCTCCACTGCAGATGGGGTTCACCATTAAATGACAAAACAGAAAAGCCACAATTTTCCTTTAAAGGCTTTGTTATTTGCAGACAAAAACAGGAACTGATTTCATGCTGATAAAGAACACTCTTATTTGTCAACACGTATAAAATATACCCTCTTTACCAACTGATTTTGATCTTCTCAGCATTGATTTATTTGCTCAGTTTGCTTCATAATTGGTAATAAATAGGTACATTTGGCTGTTTGATGTGTTTTCACTCATCATTGTGTTTAATTTTCATAATAATAAAGGATATAAGCGAAATGGTTTCGTACAAATTAAAAAATGGCCAAAAGTAAACATACTCATGTCAATCAAAAAGGAAAAACAGCTTAGTGATTTAATTCAAGATAATAGTAATGAGTGCTACCGTTAATATGAAAGAGACAAAAAAATAAGTGAGTAGTGATCTAAGACGAGACAATTCTTTAATGATATAATAATTTGAGCACGCAATAATTTAAGAGTAAAGTTCCGTAAGAAATCTTGTCAATAAACAAACATTTAATATGAGTTAAGTAAAGTCAATTAGTGATTTAATTCATTGAATATTATTTCTCTCAACTTTCTTCCTTATTTTATCTTGGTCTTCAAACTTTTTAATGTTTTGTTCAGTACCCCTAAAGTTAAAAGGTTAATTTTGATCTCTATCATCAAATACTTTAAATATTTTTATAAAAAAATTTGCTTAATACCATTATAGACTTGCGTTTTAGGTCATTTCTCCAGTCTAGAATAAAATTCAAAACATGTGGCTTGTGAGCTTCAAATACAATGCAAAATATTTAACGATGAGCCCCAAAACAAACTATAAGTATTTATGAAAATTTGGAAATTATCCCAGAAAAATAGAAGATACAAGAGCCAAAGGAAAATGAGTGTTCAACTTTTTGGACCAAAATAAAATTTAAATCCAAGAAATGTTTTTTCTAAGGTCAGATTACCACTAAGCAATCTTTTACCACTCAACGACATTCAATAATGTATTAAATAGGGTTTAAAGTTCATTAATGATTTATGATTCAAAACCACTCCTAACTTAAAAGTTAATAATTAACTTGTTTGGCAAGTTAACAACATATCAAGGTGAGATTCAAACTTCTAACTTTTTGTTAAATGCATGTCTTAGTTGAGATATATGAGATGGGACCTCTGACCTTTGAATTGAAAATATATGTTTTGACCAAGTGAAATATGATGAAGTTAGGAAAATTACTACGGTTCACTAGTATTTCAATATTTTCAAGTGTCTTAAACTATTTTCAATGAAAAAAAAATAATACAAAAATAATATTGTAAAGAACAAATGACGAGCAAATGTTAAGAACCAATTCGTTAAATCTATTGTTTTCTTCATTTTTCAAGTATATGTATAAACGTTAGGTTTCAACTTTCTATAACTGAATGAGTATAATTCAATTCAGGCCCATGTGTGATTGATGAAGCATACCTGATGAGAGAATGCATACGCCATAGCACGCTCCCTTCTCACAGCAGCTTCTTCTCGATGCTGAATCTTGAAAAGTATTTCCTCCTTTGTTTCAGATCCACCGCACCATTCTACCTGTGATGGTTGAGCATCACACCACAGATAATGTTATGTCTTTAGTAAATTGACAATTGAGTCAAGATAAACGATACTCTTCAACTACAAATCAAGTACTTGAAAGAAACCCTAAAATTTTCTCCCTGGAGTGGAAGAATGATAACTGTAATCAGAAGAAACATGTTCTTTAAGTCATTAATTAGATTTCAAATTTTGCCTAAGATTTTAAACAGAAAAATTAAACGTTAAAAAAGGTGACCATGCGAGCTTATTTAAAAAATAAAAACAAATAATGAAATAAAAAGAGTACCAAATGAAAATTTAAAAAATTTAAAATAATATTTTTAAAATAGCTCAACAGTAAAATATTATATAAAATGGCTAAAAACGACTAATTTGGAAAGATTTAATATAGATCCTAGATTGTTGAAGTAGATATTAAAAAGAATCCCTGATTTTCTTTAATCGCTATTAAGCAGTGGATTATAAATGAGTAAACAAAATAAAATATAAAGTGAGTTAACAAACAGAATATTTCATAACTATGCTATTTCCATACAACTCCTATGTAAGCATGACCGTTTTAAGCAGCAACCAAAGCAATGATAACGCTGATCTCCTAAGATTCGAACAAACCCGAAAAGATTTTGTTCAACTTTCCCAGTAGAAAATGAGTACTCAATCAGAATATTAAAAAATTCATGGAAGACAGTTAATGGCACTTACTTCAAGTTCATGAATTTTAGCCTCAAGCTTCAGCTGATTTTCCTGTTTCTTTTGTTTGACTCGATATTCTGTGACCATACAGAGTCTACGTGTTCTAATTTCTTGCTGCATTCTGCTCCATGAATGAATGAAGCTTAACACTTGTTTTGTAGCCGTTTCACCTTGAATTAGATCCTGGCACCTCTCTGGCCCTTTCGAATCATGTACAATCTTTCTGGCCTGGAAGACAAAAGATTAAACCATCTCATAAAAAATGATCGATTCATTTGTTATTACCATCGAGGTACATGTCTGTATAACAAATAGATCATAGGCAATGTTGGAATCTTCTTTGGTTAGTATAAACGTTGACCGCATCAGCATCATACAAAATTATAGGTTAGGCAATCACAAGTAATGTGGCCAACAAAGGCACAAAATGACAAGATAATGCCTGAAGAACTCATCTTTAGATATGAATCTGGAAAAAACTGAACTCTAAATATGCCTGGAATGTAAAGACGTTGTTTCAGCATCACAAACAATAATATCCAAGTCGAGTGAAGGCAAGCCTCAATAAAAAGTTATTATGAATCAGAACCAAAGTAGTTGGATTCGAGATTCTTTGTTAGTTAGTTCACGAGAAACAAGAAGATTATGACTTCGTTCTTGTTGCTGATATTGTTTGGATTGCTCTTCCTTATTCCATCGGTTAATCAAAAACCATGAACTGGGAAATGGAATAACTTTTAAAACAACGCTATTGAAAAATAACCAAAAGACAGGATGCGAATCACTGATTCTGATCTCTAAAGAAGCAACTCCAGCGTTTATAATTTATTGCAAGGGCATAAGTTAGCCAACAAATTGGATCCAAGGGAGCTGGAAATAAAGCAATATGGTAAAGCTACGGGAAGCAGCTCATTCGATCATCAGTGTGAGAAGAAAGCAAAATAGATAGGTAACAAATTATTAAGCACATTCAATATACCGTAAATGAGCGAAATGCATTTTGAATTCGCGTTGCAGCTAAATCTTCACTCTTTCCATTAGGGGAACCATTGGATTTTCCTGTCTTTACGTGTACCTGACCCATGAACAAGACAGAGCAACTTGCAATAACTGAAATTTTGATAAGAACAAGTGCAAATGTAGTTATTTGAAGAGGAGCATAAGTGGGAAAATGGAGAAGCGAGTTAAGAATTTGATAATAACAGAGACATCATATTTCACTAAGTTTTTGTTTAGAATAATAATTTTTCAATCTCAATTTGTTCTCATGAGAGGTTCATTCAAAAGGAAAGCAAGAGACAGATAAAGCTTTAACAAACTACCACAATAACTGATGTGATTTTTTTTTATGAGAAACAAATATTTCAGTGATATGATGAACAAGGTAAAACTCCAAGCAATAATCAATAAATTAGGAAGCTTATACCTCCAAATATTAGGTAGAGAAATCAAACGTCAAATTTAAGTTCGAATAAGTTTCTCCTGGTTCTGTACTTCAGCAGAAGTTAGTAACCAGAGACGACGCACAAAAGACAAGACTAGAAGCCAAAAAATTATTGAACTGAGTAATCTTCACAACCAACCTAATCAATTCCCTTTTTTATGCCCGAATAATAAGGTTCCTGCTAAGTTCCCAACAAAAAAATATATATAAAACATTGCAATATACGAACATGCATGAAGAAATAGAGAACGATGAAAAGACAGTTACTATAGCCTTAATTCATATCTTCAAGAGAGAACAAATGAAAGAGAAAGCTTACCTGTTCTCCATTGCTTGAAACATGTTTCACCTTCCGTTGGTTGAATATTGTCCAAAAACAACTTGCTGGACTCATCCGTATCCAACCAGAATGCTAATCAAAATGGAAAATGCAAAGTGCACAGATTAGAGTCTCATACTCCTACTCATCACAGACATTTAATCAAATAGATTATATGCTCTACTGGAGAGTAAACAGGGCATGCCAGACCCTGAATGCAGAAAAACCCGTGAACCACCAGACAAATCAAGATAATTGTTACAAAACCTAAAACTAATTCACAACCAAAACAAATAGATCCTTCTCATCATCACCATTAATCCTCCATTGCGTTCATACTTCATAGAGGGTTCGCAATCTAAGATTCGAAGTACGGTGCACAGAGATAAACAAAAACGAACGGTAATCAAAATGAAAAACAAAAAAAAAATGTTCATAAAATTACAAAAGGTTCATATCCATACCCTTCGCAGACATTACAACAAATAGATTATGTGATTTCTGAAGTGTGAACAATGCACGCAATCCAAATGCAGAAGAAACAAATAACCATGAACTGATCGACACCGTAATAAATAAGAAATGCAATACAAAAAACAACAAAAGCTTACCGGATGATTTCCCTTCCTCTATTGGATGGAACAAAAAATGTAGAACGATAAAAGACAAAACAATCTTAAAAAACGAAACAAGAGCTTACCAGTGGAGAAGCAACAGATAGCGTCCGGCATGGAGGGGCGAGAAGGAGTAGAAATAGAAGGTTAAGTAAAAGGCAAGAAAAGGAATAAGAGGAACAGAGAGAGGAGAAGTAGCTCCATCAATGAACATGGTTATAGAAATGACAGCACAACCAAAACGAAGCCGCTGTTTCATCTCTGGAAGATGAAGGGTCACCTCTCTAATGGCGGAGTGAGGAAGAAGAGTGATAGGAGAAAACAGGTCGCCATTGGAACTGAACCTTCTATCTAAATGCTATGCAAATAAAATAATTTAATTTTTTAATCAATAAATAAATAAATAAAACATATAAATAACCTTGGTCCCGGCGGGGCTCGAACCCGCGACCTTCGGCTCATAAGACCAACGCTCTAACCAACTGAGCTACGGGACCTTATTTGATATTGGTTCATCAGATAAATATTTCAATGTTTTAATTATTATATTGTTTTATTAAGTTTTAAATAGTATTTAATACCTAAAATCTCAAGCGATAATTAACTTTGTGAACAAAATTTTATCGCATGTTTCTATATTTTTTTTCATGAAAATTTGTTATTTATTTATTTTTAAAAAATAATATTAATTGACCAATTACAGATTAATTTGAGATATAAAAAAATAAAAAATAAAAAGGAGTAAAAAATATTAATTGATTGATTTATTTTAGGCATTAAAGGATAACTAATTTTTGTTTCATTAATTGGTGAAAAGAAAATGATATATAATCTTACCTAATTATTGAAGGAGAAAGGACGAGAGTGCAAGTGGGCACGTGTACAAAAATAATAAAATATAATAAACACTAATATCAATTGGTCCCGGCGGGGTTCGAACCCGCGACCTTCGGCTCATAAGACCAACGCTCTAACCAACTGAGCTACGGGACCATGTTTGATTGTGACATATCATTTATTTAAAATCAATAATTTGTTTAATTCAGTTATTTTTTAAAATTTCCGAATTTATTCTAGAAAATGACCATTTATGTTTTTATTATTATATTATTTTATTAAAGTTTAAATAATATTTTAGTAAAAATATAAATTCGTACCCTAAACTTAATGCATGATTTTTATACGTAAGTATCTTCCTCTATTTGTTTCGACTTATTTATAAATATTTATTTTTTATAAATATCATTTAAGTGATTTATTATTGAGTCGAAATAAAATTAAAGTGGGAATAGTTAAAACTTCGTTATAACATGTATCGAGTTTCTAACGTCTCTTAACCTAATTAAAACTAACCCACAAATAAATCATACAATTATGCATTAAAATTGTTAATTGATTTGAATTTTGTTTAGAGTAATATATGATCAGAGATGAACAATAGAAAAAATTTCAAGGATTTGGGCGGGAAGAAATCGAAGAATCTTATTTATAGAGTTGATTCAACTTCCCGAGATCATGCTATGAGGGTCTTGCACATTCTCCTCCCGAACCGATATGAAATCTCACAACTGGTTAATAACATGATCATTCAAGGACTCGAAGTTCATCAAATGTACATAGTCGAACAATGCGCCTTCATTACCAAGTCAGTACAGAAGATGATAAAGAAAGAAGTCTGTACAAAGTTTTATAAATACAACAGGATCCATGTTCTGGAAGCCAACAAATAAATGAGCTGGACACTTACTTTTTAAGTCATATATATATATTTATATGCAAATTCATATACAAAAGTCATCAAAAGATCAGCTAACTGCAGTGATAGATAGATGGGTTGTAAGGAACAGCATACAGAGGTTCTTGATTTTAACTGCTCTGATAGTCATCGTTCCTTCCGATCGGTCGCCACTGCTTCCGATTTGCAGATGGGACAGACATTCTTGACAAGCAGCCACTTCTTTAAGCAGCTTGCGTGGTACTCGTGCCCGCAATCGAGCGTTCCAACTTTCTCGCGGTTCTTATAGTGATCCTGTAAAACCAATGAGGATCATCAAACTTGCAAGATGAAACTCAAAACCAGAGATGTACAGAAGATAAAAGACACTTTAATCTTTTACCTGGCAAATGATACAGTAATCTGCGTCCTGATCTAAACTTGAACCCTGCTCGTTCTCGTCCTCGTCGTCCTCCAGATTAACAACTATTGTAGGTGCTATGTAGCTCCTCGTCTTTAATTGAGTTTTGATGATTTCCTCTGTTAATCCAGTGCTGACGTTACCGATTCGCTCTCCTAAAGCGAGAAGTTCCTGCATAAGCCCTTTTGTAAGTCAATGCTTGCTTCATATAAATGATTAAAACCACCAATAGATTGGTTATCCCTGTGTTTGATTAAACCCAAGCCATCTCCATATAAAATCAACAAATCAAGTCATTCTAGCAGCTCAGCTCAGAAACAGGATCCAGTGTTTTCAACGCACTCGCCTCGACTAAATTAACTATTCATGTCAAGTCATTCTATCAGCTCAGAAACAAGATCCAGTGTTTTCAACGCACTCGTCTCGACTAAATTAACTATTCATGTCAAGTCATTCTATCAGCTCAGAAACAAGATCCAGTGTTTTCAACGCACTTGCCTCGACTAAATTAATTATTCATGTCAAGTCATTCTATCAGCTCAGAAACAAGATCCAGTGTTTTCAACGCACTCGCCTCGACTAAATTAACTATTCATGTCAAGTTTGACAACTAAAACAAATAATTGAAAGTTGAAAGGCAATAACAAACAATTTTTCTGAGTTCAGAACATTCAAGGTTGGGGAGTTAAACCTCTGACTTCTTCATTATCTATACATGTCTTAACCAACTGAGATATACTTAAAATTGGAGAAAGTTTGAAGACTAATGAAAAATATGTAAAAAAAATAAAAGATATACCTATTTTCAAATAACGTGAGATGTTCGTAGATCATATATTCAAATAACCTTTGTAAAATGTTTGGCCTTAGTTACACCTATGCTTAAATAACTACATATGCCTAGTTATGTGACATCTTAACACAAGAATTTTGAGCTAGAAGATGAAACAAGTAATTTATCTAAATTCTAGCTTAAGGATGAAACAAGTATGAAGTGTCAAAGTGTTCAGTGTGTGTCGAAAATTACGATCAATAACTTACCTCATAAGACATATCCTCTATATCCAATCGCATGTCCCTGTGATGGTCTACGGAATTTCCGACTTCGTATAAGTCTGGAATCTCCAGTAATGCAACTTCCTGTAGGTACCCGTTTGCTCATTCATAAGCTACTAATGACTAAAGAAAGACAAGCTATTAAGAAGAAAAACGTGTTATACGAGGGAAGAAGTATTACATCAGCCTGCAAGAATCTCAACTGAGAAATGTTATGAGGTCTAGTTGTAGTGTCGGGAGCAACACCGGCTCGGGGAAGCCGGTGCAGCCCATGACCAGTAGGTGCAACTACTCCAGGTTGCCTACGCCCGATCTCCAGATTATGAGGATTCATAGTTCCATATGAAGAATTCAAGGGAAATCCATATAAAGCTGCTGTCACTTGTGGGTAGGACTGGAAATTGTGGCCTCTAATTCTTTGCACAACTGCAGATGGGTGATTGTGAATGTGGTGGCCATGGTTAATGGAAGGATGTTGGATATTTCTAGAATTCCTGTTCCCCGCTGTTTCGTGATATCTATGCACGCCGACGTTCATGGTTTCCAGCAAACCTCCATTCGTATTCGTTCCTGTCGAATATTATAACAGAAGGCTTACATAAGAGAGGTTTTTCACAATTCAGTAATGTATACATATGCCATTTTAGCTTGGCTCAGTGTCCCAGCAATTATTTACACAATCAAAAGCCATCACATGATACGTAAATTTTTTAATATATGATCCTAAAGTTCATAACAATTGGAGGTTGAGGTGTAGTTTGAGAATGCTGTTAACATTAACGCAGACAGGGTCGTAATTAGAACCAAAAATAGATATAAGAAAGGATACCGTGCATGAACGGTGCAGTAGACGTCTGATTCCAAGAAGAAGCACTTCCATTGCCACAATTAGCCTGCAAGTGTTGGTCTAACCAGAAAGTAGAATTTGCAGGCTGAAGGTATTGACCCCTATTATTTCCAAGAGTTGAAAGATTGTGGTCTGGAGGTAGAACAGGGTCATGCCTAGTTCCACTTGATCCAACTCTAACGCTACTCCGAGGTCCACTCCATCTACTCTGAGGCAAGGGGAAAGATGATGCTTCCACCATAGCAACCTCGTCAGGATGCCTTGAATTCGACAAATGCACTGAAGAACTAGAGCTGGCCAGACCGTTCAAGTGTTGAACGTTCCCAGGACTCCCTTCTGTAATTTTTCTCTTGCGTGGATCGCTAACTTCATCTACAGAATACGAATTCCTACCATAGCCATCAGAAGAAGTTTGAATAACCCCATAATTGCTAGAGGATGGCAAATGGTCGTTCACGTTATGATTTAGGGGTGCAGGTAATAACCCGTTACTCGATGGCAGAGTAACATAAGAGTAATAATAATTTCCAGGAGCTGGAGTGCTTAAACCTAAACTATGATGATGTTGAACACTACTGTACTGATTTAAACCATGTAACATTGAGCCATCATAAGGATCGGGAAGATAATGCGCCTCGGGATTCGGTGCATTCCCTGAAGCTGTAACCATGGAATGCATACTATGCTGAGGGAGGTTAGATATGCCTGGCAGAATGACAGATGGTTCGGCATGAAGATAATTCTGACCTAGTCGGTCCATTTCTAAATCGACCATCGGACTAGTGTGTGGTATTCTCTGCCTCATGTTGATAATGAAATTAAAAGATATAGGAAAGTTATCTGCTCATGAAAGAAAGAAAAATTCATTATGAGAAAACTGGACAACTTAGTATTAAAATGCATATCTTCACATTTGACGTCTAGAGAGTCGAAAAATGTTTAATATCCCAGACAGGCGTTCCCGAAGTAGAAGGAAAATATTTCATATTTAGACGACTGAAAGACGATTTAACTGATGCAAATGCATTTTTTCAATAAATGAGAAGATTATTAGAAGAAACATTATATTTCAAAACTTTCAAACAACCCTAAAGAATATAGATGGAAAGTAAAGTCTGAAATCAATAACTACTTCTGTCTAATAGTTTAATACTTAATTACCGGTGCTTACGTAGCAAAATGTGAGTTGAAATTTCATTAACTATAACTTGTACAATATACTTGATATTTAGAAAAATTTAGTGGAACAGGGTAACAACTCAAGCCCACCGCTAGCAGATATTGTTCTCTTTAAGCTTTTTGTTCTAGGCTACCCTTCAAGGTTTTAAAACGCGTATATTAGGGAGAGGTTTCCACAACCTTATAAGGAATGCTTCGTTCCTCTCTCCAACCGATGTGGGATCATACCCGTGTACTCGCTGGCACAACGCCCACTGTTTGGCTCTAATACCATTTGTAACAACCCAAGCCCACCGCTAGCAGATATTGTCCTCTTTGGGTTATCCCTTCCAGGGTTCCCCTCACGGTTTTAAAATGAGTCCGCTAGGGAGAGGTTTCCATACCCTTATAATGAATGCTTCAACGCCCAGTGTCTGGCTCTAATACCATTTGTAACAACCCAAGCCCACCACTAGCAAATATTGTCCTCTTTGGGTTTTCCCTTCCAGGATTCCTCTCAAAGTTTTAAAATGAGTCCGTTAGGGAGAGGTTTCCACACCCTTATAATGAATGTTTCGTTCCCCTCTCCAACTGATGTGGGGTCTCACAGTCATTTTAAGAACTAATAAAATGAACTAATATTAACGCCCATAAACCCGGATTAAATGTTAAAGTCAAGTAAAATTGTCTGTTGTAAAAGTTATTAGTTCATAAACATATAAAAGTTAAGCTGTAGAGGCAAACACACATCTACTGCTAAAAAACCTAAGGGTGAATGAGATGGAAAATATAGCAAAAAACAGGACAGAAATCAAGGGATAACTGGGCAAGCAGATCTATTATTTGTAACAAAAATGTAGAAGACATGTATGATAGCTACACCAAAAAGAACGTTTTCGAAAATAAAGAATTGAAGGATGCTTGTCTCGTAAACCAGAAAAAAAAAAACAAATAACAAAAACAAAACTTAACTACGGATGGAATATAAAAGCAGAAAATAGAAGATATCGAGGGCAAAGGAAAATTATCGACTAACGAACACTCCCTTTCTAATCTGAGGAAGAAGAAGTGAATAAGAAGGTAGAACTGACATCGTTATTCATGTTTGTTCGAATTTTCCTAACAGAGAACGAATAATTCCATTACAACTCCCAGGAGCAGGACCGAGCGCCCACTTTTCCAATAGTAAACGCAACCCATTGCAGAATATCAGAACAATACCAAATGACAGTAAAAAGAAGGGAAAAAAAACACCTCCTCTTACTAAAACCTTGGAGCCTAAATTCGACATTGAACCACAAAACCATAGTTGAAAGTCGTACCCACCCATTCAAACATATGGTACACGTACAACGTCTACCGAGTAGCCACCAGCCACATTAAGAAACTCCAGAAATAACCTTCGAGTTTAAACGCTAAGGTATCCAAACTAAGCATACACATAAACTTAATCCACCTATTCAAACTCCTGCAGAGAATCTGATAGCATAGATATTCCCCTCTACAGCCAAGCATTCTATGATCGCTCGACGAAACTCATAACACCGAGATTAACGTGTCAGTGATCATGATTCAAAAAAGAATCAATCAGAAACAAAAATAAACAGTAATGAAAAACATCCTTAAGCAAAACTTTACTTCGGTGAAGGTATTTTGTTCAGTAAATCTGAGCTTTCTCTTCAATTAACCTACCTCCTTCATATCCAGATTCAAATCATCCATACGAACACAAACCACCACATATGGGAAACAATCAAACTTAAAGATGTCAAGGCCGGTAAGAAGAACCATAAAAAATTAATTAACGAACAGTTCAATCCATTTACTGCTAAATCAGTGCCCTACCAGTAGTCTCACGATGAACATGCTGCTAATAAACTCAAAATTTTCTTCATAAAAAATTCCAGATACTCCCTCAGTTCATAACCATATCGTAGTTTAGGGAGAAAAAAAAAAAAAACCAGAAGAAGATAGATCGCGAAGTTCTACGAATTTCTTCGCGAATCTTCAAAGGCTCGCAACAGTCCAACAAGAAAAAAAAAAAAAATCCAAGACGATTAGGGCCGATAATTAGGTACCTTGGAGTCATGAACAAATTTTGTGATCAAACGCGTCTGAACTTCAAAAACGATTGAACCGATGAAATACCCATACAAATTTATCACCGATGCCTGAAAAAATCATAGAAAATACTGGATTTCATTACCAAAAAAAGAGACGTAATGAATCAAACATCGAAAATCCACAAAAAAAAAAAAAAAAAAAAAAAAAAATCCATTACATTAGCGATGGGGAAGAACCCTAAAGCTCAAAATTACTCAAAATTACTCAAAATTAAGAACAATCAGCAGCAGTTGTTACAAATCAAAATCAGAAATGATAAATTCCATTACAAAAGGGAACTGAGCAGAGGCAAGAATGAATTTTTATTTTTTATTTTTCCTTTTTGAGGAGAGAGAAATGATGAATGTCCTTGTCTTTTAATCGCTCGTTCTCCTCTAATTTCTGTGCATTACATTATAACGAACCCTTTCTTTTCTCTCTCTCTTTTTTTTCAACTTTTTTTCCCTTTTCTTTAACCGTTAAATTGTTGGGTCCGTGAGCTTCCTGTTTCTTTCCTCTAAAAACAAAAATAAATAAATATATATATAAGGAATCAATACAAGGGAAATAAGACTCGAATTATCTTGTTGATCGAATATCTCAAGGCAAGAACATTGTTTGAGATTCGAATCACTCCACAAGCAAGATTGATCATTTCTAGCTTGAATGATTCTTGTTGATCAAATATCTCAACGCAAGAACACTTGTTTGAGATTCGAATCACTCCACAAGCAAGATTGATCATGTCGAGCTTGAATGATTCTACATGCCACCTAAACTACATAGAATTGCAAAGAAACTTAGTCATTAGCTAAAGAATAGCACAAATGCTTCTTTTACTATATATATTTTATAAGTCTTCTTACAAATACAACATACATGGCTTTATATAGCCTCAAAATGAAACTACTACACGCATTCCCAAGAGTTGTAACATTCATACTTAATGACCATAATTAAATGTAATTGTAACCTAAAGGAAATTAAAAGTCTTAAAATACATTAATGAAATATAATAACTCTAAATTAGTCTAAACTCTAATCTACCCAAAATTTAAAACATAAAACTTCATTCTTTTTCAATGTGGCGTGAATTGAAATATCTTTCGATAATTTCAACAATATTTTCTTCACATCTTCATTGAAATATATATATATATATATATATATGTGTGTGTGTGTGTGTGTATATGTGTGCGCGTGTGCGTGTGCGTGTGTGTGTGTGACACTCTAGATACGATGTTCAAATAAGTGTAATTAAGAATATTTTTAAAAATTTGATAATTACGTGTAATTAGCTTGAAACAATTATAGTTAGGCGACATTCTTTGAGTAGGGGTATACACGGGCTGGTTGGGTTGGTGACCCGAGCCACCCATATAAAGTTCACAACCTCACCCATCACTGAGAGTTATGTATGTTTAGCTCGAAACAATCTTAATTCAACGACGTCCTTCTAGTGAGGGTATACATGAGTTGGTCAGGTTGGTGACTCAAGTTGCCCGAATAAAGCTTATAACCCTGTTCAACCAAAAGTTGAGCAGAGCTATTTTTTAAAATTATTAAAAAACTATATATGCTTTATTTTATTTCTGCCTTTAAATTAATATATATATATATATATATATATATATATATATATATATATATATATATATATTATTATTTAAAAAATAGAAATTATTTAATTTTATACGTTTATAAATGGTTTTATTGACACGTGTTTGAAGGTGTATATCGTTAGGGTTATCCAGATAAATATGGATGTTCGTGGACTTTTTTTCACGGACCAATTAATAATATTTGTTTAATTATTTTATATCGGTAATATATAAGTTAATTTAATAATTAAAAAAAGGTAATTTTGAGATAATTTAATTTATTCCTCAACCAATAAGAAGCACACACGTCACATTAACAAAATTGACAAGAAATAAAATGCCCTCTAGGGTTGAAGTCCATTATTTTTCTTAGTGGGATTAAATTAGGTATTAATTACGTGCCAATCATAACATGACACGTGTAATTGGTCAAAAGACCATCCAACCCCTGAAAAACTTTTATAGAGTTAATAATTATTGATCGAACCTAATAATTAATTAGTATTTTAATAATAAATATATTTTTTCTATGTGACCTAAAAATATGCGAGCTATCTCGTGATCTAAGTGAGCTACTTTATGACACGTGTTGTATTGTGATGAAGACGATATTACAAGACAAGGGTCTCGAGTATCTTCATTTAAGAATGAGTCTTCGAGAACAATATTGAAAGGTACAAGTGTTCTGACGGTTAATTATTTGTTAAAAAAAATACCTGAATCTTTAATTTTGTTTCATTAATACTTTTCAAAAAAATTAAAAAACACTCTTAAAAAATTTTAAGAATATTTTTTAAACTTAAATAAAATAAAAGATTATCTATTTCTATTATTATTTTTTTTTTTTTTTTGAGTTTTGAAAGTTTTTAAGTATTTTTTAAACAAAACCAGAATTCAAATTTATTTTTATTAATTAAACTTCAAAAATTACCTACAAATTATTTTTTATATTTAAAAAATTAAGAAACATATTATATTAGATATATATAATAAATAAGTAAATAAAAGATATCCAAAGGAATATTCTTTGAGTGCAAATGTTGGGAATTGGATCCATCACTATCCCTATGTAATGGTTTTTACTTCTTTGTGGGCCCATCTTTCCATTAAATTTATTTATTAATTAATATTATAAATAAATAAAAGTGAAATTTTTTAATTTCGGGTAAAGTAATTTTTTTATTGAATAATCTCTTGAAAAAATTTATCAGAGGGAAGACATAACGTGCTGAAATTATTCGTATTGGTCTATATGAATAGTCTTTACGATTAGAAATGACAAATATATCATATCCGGCATTATCAGGGCAATTAGTTGTTGAATATAAATTCTAATTCTGATATGAATTTTAGACATGTAACATTACAGTTTGATTTCGATTAAAAAATATATATAATTAAGTAAAATGTTTAAAAGTATTTTCAATTTTCAACATATGCCCAAACTACCCTCTTGCTTTTCATAACTTTGACACTCGACTCCATGGTCGTCCGCGTAATCCTTTTGACCATTTGACCAAAATTTCGGTCAAAATTGGAACTTTTTTAGGCTGGTCAAAAGTTTATTATTCCCAAACTACCCTCTTGCTTTATCATGTTTTGACGGTACAAGAATGTGTAGAGCTTTGTATGTTCAAACTCGTCGCAAAAAAGACGAGCAATAGATTTTTACCAAACAAAATCTCAATCGGCAAACTGAACCAAATTTTAAATTCTAAGAAAATTCAACCCAACCAAAAAAAAAAAAAAAAATCTAATGGATCGGGTAGTACGAGTTATTGGGTCATTTTGAACACTCCTACAAATAAAGAAAGAAAATTTAATCTAATCGAATCCAATTTGGGTTAAGTTGAAATGACTAAAAAAAATCTTTAACTTGCGAACTGAACCAAAATTTAGGTTCTACGAAAATTCAACCCAACCCGAACAATAAAATATCCAACCCGTTGGGTAGTTCGGGTTACTGGGTGATTTGTGAACAAAGAAAATGACAAAAACAAAAAATAAAGAACCTTTTCAACCTTCAAGTGATTTGACCACAACTCTTTACTGAACTACACACACATTCCTCATCTATCACCTTCTAACCTTCATAGTTCTAGGCTCCCTCCAATCTGTGACAAGCTCAATCAAAATTCCATTTCTCTAAAGTTTTCAGTCTCCTCCATAGCTTATTCCTCTGGTTTTCGAGGCGTATTCTTGTTGTCGTATATCGAACTAGTTTCCTGGGGATCGGGAATAGGTTTCCTCTTCTCAATATACCGATGAGGATCCACAGCTGCAAGAGCAGCCCTTTCCTGCTGCTCACGTTTGAGGTCTTGGGAGGGCTTGACCCAAAGGAAGTAGGCGAGGGTTCCAGCGACGACCCAAGAAGCGAGATTGGCGCCGCCTCTGAGACCGCCCATTGAATTGCCGATGAGGGACCTGACATTCCCTAATGATCTTTTCCAGCTGCTAGCCATTCTAGAGAGAGAGAGATACCAAACCAAAGAGGAACCAAGGAAGATTTCAGAAGTGAACTCCATTTCAATATACTTGATCTTCAGAAATATTTTGTGGACAATCATTTTACAAACTAATACCAATGCCCATAAACAAAGATTACAAGGTTAAAATTAGGTAAGCATATCCGGTGATAACTAAGTGTAACGTCTACTGCTAGTAGATATTGTCCTTTTTGAGATTTCCCTTTCGAGCTTCCTCTCAAGGTTTTTAAAACTCGTTTACTAGGAAGAGGTTTCCACACCCTTATAAAGAATGCTTCATTCTCCTCCCCAACTGATGTGGGAGCCCAGCGTCCTTGCTGGCACTCGTTCCTCTCTCCCATCGATGTGGGATCTCACAAACTAAAACTTTCTTACCAGTGGAAGAAGTAGAGAACAAGATGGTATAGAAGAGACAATAAACTGGCATGTATTCGATTGACATCGGTTGGAGAGGGGAACAAAGCATTACTAATAAGGGCTCTACCTAGTAGACACGTTTTAAAAACCTTGAGGGAAAGTCCTTGAAGGGAAAGCCCAAAGAGGACAATATTTGCTAGCGGTGGGCTTGGGCTGTTACAGACACGTTCGATGCTCGAGTTTTCCTAACAAGGAATGAATAATTCTATTTCAACCCCAGGTGCAGAGACAGAGAGTTCTCATTTCCATAGTAATAGCACCCCCTCTTTGCAGAATTTCAGATCAATAGCAAAATGACAGAGTAAAAAAGGAAGGAAACAAATATCTCCTCTTACTAAACCCTGAAAGCAGAAACGAACATTGGATTAAAAACGACTCTACCAATACCGAGAAGCCCCTGGCCATGAAAGAAACTCAAGAAATAATCTTTGAGTTTAAATACCAAGCTAACCAACCATGCATAAGCATTAACATAAACTTAGTCCACCCATTCTATGAGATCCCACATCGGTTGGGGAGGAAAACGAAGCATTCTTTATAAGGGTGTGAAAACCTCTCTTTAGCAGACACGTTTTAAAAAACCTTGAGGGAAAGCCCAAAGAGGACAATATCTGCTAGCGGCAGGATTAGGCCATTACAAATGGTATATGAGCCAAACACCGGGCGATGTGCCAGCAAGGAGGCTAAACCCCGAAGGGGATGGACACAAGGCGGTGTACCAACAAGGACGCTGGGCCCCAAAGAGGGGTGGATTGTGAGATCCCACATCAGTTGGGGAGGAGAACGAAACATTCTTTATAAAGGTATGGAAACCTCTCCCTAGCAGACACGTTTTAGAAACCTTGAGGGGAAACCCGAAAGGAAAAGTCCAAAGAAGACAATATTTGATAGCGGTGAGTTTGGGTCGTTACAAATTCAAACTCCGACAGACAATCTGATAGCACACATACTCCCCTCTAAAGCCAATTCTTAGAATTCAAGAACTCAGTTCTACAGCCTATACAGCCTATAGAACATATCCTTTTCAAGTAAGATCGTTCTACGGCCAAGCATTCTTTGATCTCTTGAGCAGAGTCATAGCACTGAGATGAATAAATGATCATGATACGAAACAAAAATCAAAGCAAAACTCTACTTGGTTAAGGTTTTTGTTCAGTAAACCTGAGCTTTCTCTTCTCTCAACCTGCCTCTTTCACAAGCAAACATTCAAACCCCAGCTATAAAATCCAGAATCCAATACTCCACACGAGCAAAAACCACTAGAAATGGGAATTTTCTAAGCAATCAAAGCACAAAAGATACAAATAATCATAGAAGAACATTTCAAATAAGACTAAAATCGTAACCAGAGCATTTAAGTAAACCTAGATCGCAGTTCTTCCCGAAATTCCTCCCTAATCTTCAACGGCTCCCACCAATCCAACAGGAAACAAATAAATTCCCAGGAAAATCTGAAGAAATACGAAAGGATAAAGAGAAAGCACTCTGAAACTAAATTCAAGTACCTTGAATTCATGAACAATTACGATTACAGCCGACAATTATCAGCGAAGCCTGCAAAAAATCAAATAGAAAAGTGAATTCCATTACGAAAATCGCACCAAAAAAAGGATCATAATTAAACACTGAAAATCGACAAAACCTTTTACATTTGCGATGAAAGAAAACCCTGAAGTTCGAAACCAAAATCAATCGAGACCAGAAACAACAAAAATTGTATAAAATGGATACATTTTTACCCTGAATTTTACCACCAGAAACTCTAAAATTAATGAACATACCACAAACATTAACATACCTATTAATTTCGTTCATATCACAAACCCTAATAGGATTTATTTTCCTGTTGTTCTTTGAACTCGTGTAGAATTGAGAGAGATTAATAATTTTGGTTTTTGACTTATTTTAAATGAAATGAAATTAAAAAAAATGGTTAAATATTAACTAAAAGTTTAAAATGATTTATTCGCGAAAATTAAGATTAAAAATGATATAACTGTAACTAGCTATAAAACAATTTGTTCCTTTATAATTGATTCCACTTTTGTTCCACGAGTTCGGGAACTAAGAGAACGAACAAAAGAATCAAGAACAGATACAACCGTCTTTATCATGAACAGTTTATCGTACCTCTATTTATGAACGAGCCAGCAAATTAGGTAATTGAGTCATAATACAAATAAATAACTGGTTTTGCATTGACGAGTTGGCGCCAAATTTAATTACATAGACAATTTATAGCGTGAGATCCCACGTTGGTTGGATAGAATAACGGAATATTCGTTATAATGGTGTGAAAACCTTTTCCTATTAAACACGTTTTAAAACCTGGAAGCTCAAAGATTGGGCTGTTACAAATGTTTTCAGAACCAGACATCGGACGGTCTGCCAGCTAGGATGTGAGCGAGAAGTAAAGTAATTTAAATAGATATTATATATTTACAAAATTTAAAAGTAATTGTTATAAATTTATAAAGGGAAGGATTTTTAAAATTTTTAATAATAAAACACAATAATGGATAAATTCAGAAGTAAAGGACTAAAAAAAGATTTTAAACATTTAAATTTTATTTTGTGCGAAAGTACAAAATGGTCCTCCATTCTCCATGCAAGGGTAGAATTCGTTTGAGGTTTTTCTGTAGTTATAGAATTAAGTTGGGGTTATTTTCGTAATTAGATAATGAACGTTTAAATCTCAGATGTCTATAAATACCACCCCCTCCCTGAATTCCTTGTACCATTCTTCAATTCGGCCAGCGACACGTTTGCGGAAGAGAACGATAATTCCTCGCAATTCGATCAGCGATCTGGTATGGCTTCTTTATTCTCTCCTCTCTTAGGGTTTGTAGTTCTAGGGTTTTATTAAGCCTTCGTTTGGCAGATTATTGTGCTTTTTTCGTAATGCCTGCAATCTAGGGTTCTACTTGTTGTCGTATATTATGGTTTTCTTCCCGTTCTTTTGTAATGTCGACGTTTTTTTGCGTTTTTCGTTGCGTTTGGTTATTCTTATTGAATTTGGTTGGTGGCGTGGTGTTGCTCTTATTGAAGATGGGAGACATTGTTTGAGTAACTTGTAACTATGCTATCTGTTGCGAAAATGGAAATTTTAGTTATTGTTTGCTTTTGGTTCATAGACGGTGAGTTTCTATGATTCTTTAGGGTGGTGTAACTTGCATCTCTCGTACGATTTTACTTGATTGCGGCAGTTCAGGGATTGGGTATGAATTTTTCGGATCAAGAGGACGGGTGGTGAATATGAGTTTTTCTGTAGGAGGATTGGTAGCTTATTGACTGTGCTTGATATGCTTGAAAGATCTAGGCTTGATATCCTTTAAAGTTTGATTACAACGCTCATTTTGAAGACTGATTGATGGTGATATTGTCTATGGATGTGAACAGTCTCACGCCACAAAGAATGGGGAAACGAAAGTCAAGTGCAAAGCCCCCACCTAGGAAGAGAATGGACAAGCTTGATACTGTTTTTAGCTGTCCCTTCTGCAATCATGGAACCAGTGTTGAATGTCGCATGTAAGTTCGCAATTTGCATTTGGTTCCTCTTGGGTTATTGTAACACGTGAGGGAGCGATTTGTTTGAAGGACTTTTATATTTTGTGGCATATGAAAACGCCGGAATAGTGAATATGTATAGTACCAATAACTTGTGTCCTGGATTAGTCTCTCAGTCTAGGTGCCTTATTTGTTTGGCATTGTAACGAGGGTGTTTGTATGGTTTTAGTGACATGAAGAACCTGATTGGGGAAGCCTCCTGTGGGATTTGCCAAGAAAGCTTTAGCACAACTGTTACAGGTATTCTCTTTGAATCTCTTATTCCAGTTCTGTTTTCATTATCTGTTGTGTGTGTTTTACTTTACGCTTCATATCATGTTGTGGCCTTTTAAAGAATATGTTTAATGGGTATTTTTCTGTTCTACTGGAGCAATTTTTGTTTGATCCGAACCTTAAATAGTGCACGGGACTGTGGGATTATTCTAGGGAACCCCATTTTCTCTATGCTCGAAATAGATGGATGAATGGAAGTTTTGTTATGCAGTTGTCCCACCTTCCATCATCAATAGACTTTTATTCCTGTTGTAGGGAAGTCTATCAGATGAAAATATGTACCAAGTGTAAGGCATCATGTATGATTTAGGTGGATTTAATCGTTTTCGTGTCGAAGTCTCGACTTCCAACTTGTTATACTTATGCACTAATATTTCATTTGGTTTGTTTTGCAGCCTTGACTGAGCCAATAGATATGTAAGTAAAAATGAAACGCAACTGGTATATGTCGATATTGATGTTCTACAGGGCTTTGGTTGACATGATGTTGTTTTGATCAGATATAGCGAATGGATCGATGAATGTGAGCGGGTCAACAACCCTGAAGAAGACGATGGTGCTTAGAGGGAATCATCGACAATGCTGCTTAGAGGGAATCATTGGGGAAGGTTGAAGTTTGCCATTTTTCTACGAGAACGAAGCTTGCTCGTTCGAACGTTCCTTTTACGAATCTTAATTAATAGGGTGACTTACCGGTAGGTATAACAACACTCTTACCCTCGTAGCAGTATAGACAAGCATGTATGTATAATAGTATCATATTTTTCCTAGTTTGTGTGAATTTTCATCTATGTGCAAATGAAGAGTGGGTTTGTGAACCATCCTTTATTATTACTAATAATTCAACCTTCTTGTAGATGAATATTAACGGACGTTTGTTCCTTCCTGTTCGATTATACGATTATATGGCGTTTTATCATTGCTAGTTAATGTTATCGATATTTATAAATAATTTAGAGCTCGTTTGGATGACCTTTTAAATGCTTTAAAATATTTTTATGTTCGTTTGTTGAGTCTTTCAATTATCTTTGATTTACTCTCCTGTAAAGTAGCTAATTCATTTATTCTCCCTGTCCATCCTTGAATCCTTTCTTTACTTTCCTGTAAAGGTGAGTTTACCTCGTTCTTGTTGAGTTTTTGTTTGGATGTCCTTTTAAACGCCTTAAAATATTTTTATGTTCGTTTCCATTGTTACGAGCATAGGCTTATTTTAGTTACAAAAATTATAAAAAAACATGAACAATTTGTCTTTTATACTCGATTTTTCATAAATTGATTGCCCATCATTTATTTATTTTTTAAAATTAAAGTAAAATGTCCAACTTGTAAAATATTTATTCATTTTTCAAAAAATAAATAATAAAAGTAATTATTAAATTAAAATAAGTGGTTGTATATATAATTTTCTTATGATTTTTAAAAAATAAATGAATTAAAATAAGTAGATAACTCATCCAAATCATATATGTTTAAATAGATAATAGTTTAATATTTATAGACATTTGGGATAGATATGAGCATGAATAATATATATTTAAATAGAAAAATAGTGGTATTTTAATTTATTTGGTACCCACCCACTTAATTTTTCAACAATTTCACGCCTTTCCCTTTCTTTTGATTATTTTTATGAAAATAATAAATTTATTTATTTTTAGAAACTTGTTCTTTTATTTCATTTTAGAAAATAAAAATTAAATAAAAAACAATAACCCAAAATCTCTCTAAACAAAAATGTCATTATATATATCTAAAAATATATTATAATTAATACTTTTACACGTGCCCTAGATGCTAAGTTCGTTAGTATAATGAACGAACCAGTTTATATTTTTGAGGTAACGTTCACTATGTGAAAGATGCTATTGGTTACATATCATTACATACCATTGAAAGACGATAGGACGTCAAATATTTTTCATTTTTTTTTATCGAGCAACGTGTAGAGTGAAAATGATTCAAATTTATGTTGGTATAAAAACAAATCTACCTAAATCATGACAAAACAAGATATTGTTTATACGTCATCGTGAGGAGTTAGAATCTCGATCTCATTTCATTGTTTGACCTCAACGACACGTGACGTGAAATAAGAGATGTTCAAATTTATGATAAGAAAGAACTTAATTTACGACAAATCTACGAAAATACGATCAGATTCATACCAAAATCTCTATGGTCGAGTAGTTTAGGAACAATATTGATGGCAAGAATATGGTGAGATTTAGGTTTTTTTCTTTGAGGAACACAAGTAAAGTTTGATATTTGGTACGAAATCACCTGGAAATTTTGTCTTGCCCTCCGAAAAACGATGAATTTTGGGCTTGAATGTTCAATCTTTATCGCATAATATATATATATATATATATATATATATACATATACATTCATTTATATCCGCTCAAAGATTTCCGAAAATAACGAATTTCATTTCTGTAGACGGGATCTTCAATTCTGCTCTCTTTTTCCCGGCACTTTTTTTTTTCTTCTGCTCAGTTTCTCTCTCTGCTTCTGCGATAGCGACGCCGAAATCAGAGAAACCACAGCGGAAGGTTTAGCTTATGGGTCGGCCTCCCAGCAATGGAGGTCCTGCCTTCCGTTTCACGGCTCCCGAGGTTTTTCTCCGCTTCTTCCTCTTCCTGTTCTGTATTTTTCTTATTTTGTCTCTCTTTTTTTTTTTTTTTTTTTTTTTTTTTTTTTTTGCTGTGAATGATGTGTCTGTGATGCATTTTCGTTGCTGGAGTTGAAATTTTTTGTGGATTACTTCAATTTCTATGTCTATTGGCTTGATTGATTGTTTATTCTTTTTGAAATTGTGCTTACTGATTATTGTGCTTGCTTTCTTTTGAACTAATTAACTGTTCCTTTGTTTTGCAACTTCTATTGTTCTTTCTAACATTTTCTCCTGTTTCTTATTCCACTGGTAATTGTGTTCTATCCCTTCGAATTACGATTTCTCGTCCCAAATTCCTAATCTGTAATTCGTTTGCTCTAATTGCACAGAATCGATGCTGTGGTTAGTGTAGGTGTAGGTAGCTACATTTAGGTAAGAACTGCAGCGAGAGGGGACTGTGGGGCTTACTGGATAACGATAATTTGGAATTAGAGTGCCATTTTTAATGAAGTGGCTGGGAGTTAAACTTTTGGAGCATAGTTGTTGATAAAATTTGTTCCAGACCCTAACGAAATAGATCTATCCATCTAAATTTTTGTGGAAATTGTGTTGACTTTCTGCAGTTCAATCTGCAACAAGTTAATTAGTACATTCTTGATAAGGAATTGAAAACTTTTCAATCAAATGAAGTTTTCTTTTCTTGCTTTAAGGCTCCTATTATAGTTGTTTCTAGGCGTTAAAGTCTTACAGGGTACACTTCCTCGAAACTTCCGGTGCTGTAATGTTAAATTCTTATTTTGATCAAGGTTGCGGAGATGGACGCTATATTGCAAGCACACAATAATACCATGCCAGCTCGGGAAGTTCTCGTTGCCCTTGCTGAGAAGTTCAGGTGGGCATTGAGCAATAGGCTTACTGTTGTTTTTGTTAAATTTGAATTGATCTTCTTTTGTTTTTTCTATAAGACAAGATTGAATAGTGAAAAGAATAATTTGTTTATGTTGTTATAGTGAATCGGTAGAACGGAAAGGGAAGATTGCTGTGCAAATGAAACAAGTATAGTGACTTCTGTTCTGTACTCGACCTTGATATGATGATAGGTAGTGGTGTTCTGCTGATTATTATTGTTATTTCTTAGGTTTGGAATTGGTTCCAGAATAGACGATATGCTATAAGAGCGAAGACAACCAAGGCTCCTGGAAAGTTAGCTGTCTCTCCAATTGTCCAAATCGAGTCAACTCCCGTGAGAAATGTGCCTCAAACCACAGTTGTTCCTGCTCCTGCACCAGTAGGTATTAAAAAAATTTGTTATGTTTTTGAAGTTTTTAAATATTTTCGTTTTCTTATCCTGTTCTTTCTTTTTTATTTCGTCTTTATACGAGCTTATCACTAAAAGATCTATTCTAGTAAGGTATATGTGAGGCTTGGGGTTTGTGGCCCCTAGTCTTCATTTTAATTTCTACGTCCTTAATGAAATTACCATGTAAAAACAAATTTCAAATTGAGCTATGGTAGCTCTTTTGGTCCTTCTTTTGGTCCCTTTGCCCTTCTCAAGGCTTTTCGTCTAGCTCTCTTTTCCACCCGCCGAACATTCCCTCATTCCCCCAATACCCCCGCTTTTTCCTTGATTTGGAAGGTTAAGATTTTGAGGGTTATATTCTTTGCGTAGCATGTCTTACACGAGAGAGTTAATACTATAGACCACGTGTAGAGGGACTCTGCCCACTTTTTCCTTGATTTGGAAGGTTAAGATTATGAAGGTTATACTTTTTTGCGTAGCATGTCTTACACGAGAGAGTTAAGACTATAGTCCATGTGTAGAGGGACTCTACCTTCTTTGAATCTCAAGCATTAGAAATCCATGAGGTATTGTTTTTTCTTTTAAATCATGGGTTGACTGTGTTTATGTTCTGTGAAGAACTATAATTTTTAGAATGGCATGGTGTGGGTCGCTATCAAGCACGGATGCTTCAGTTTGGATAGCATGTGAACGAATTGTATGAGTCCGAACACTTATTGAACATTTCGACACACGTTAGATGCTTGAGAGTACATGTCACTGTCGAAAAATTGTTGGACACGTGAACTAAAGTGCTCATTTATCTATAAGAGAACCATAATAAACTTGAGAGGAAACACTAAACTTGTTTTTTTATGCATATAAGTGGATAAGCATCATTGATTCTAGATTTGCTATTTTAAGATGATTCATATTAAAACATGCTAAGTTTGGTTTTGTATGTTTATTTTTTCATTCAATTTCTGTACCAAATTCCAGGATCTGCAAAGAGTGGTTCAGAAAATCCATCGTTGGAGTTCGAAGCTAAATCTGGGAGAGATGGTGCATGGTCAGTATAGCCTGTCTACAAATATGGGGATTTTGGTGTGAATTAGCTTAGCCGGTCTCCATGCTTTATTATGATAAACTTCATCACGATACACGTTTTCATAATACAAGAAATTAATAATTGATTTTTTAACTGCTCGTATTTTCAGGTATGACGTTGCTACCTTTCTATCCCATAGATCTGTGGAAAGCGGTGACCTGGTAATTTTGCGCTCGTTCCCTCATTATGTTGCCTTTCTTTCCTCTTCAGTCTATTTTCTGTGCGTTTTTCATTAAAAACGAACATGTAAGTATTAAGCCAATTAATTCTTGAACGACACCAGTCTTCGTTTATAGGAGAACATTACAATATGTGGTCATGTAATCACACTCCAAAGGATAACGAAGGCCTAATGTCAATGGCTATTCGTTAGTGTGGTCGTGGATTCAAAACCTTTTGAATCACATTCTCAATCCTATGAGTTCTCTTAGTATTTTATGATGTATGGTTCGGCGTGGTCGCAAACTCAAACAAAAGTTCGAATTATGGGAATTGTAACATTGTCTATAAAGAAACCTGATGTTGTGATTTCTTTGCTTTAATCAGACTGCCTGTGTCACCTAATAAACGTTGTTTGTCAGGAAGTACTAGTCAGATTTTCTGGTTTTGGATCGGAGGAGGACGAGTGGGTTAATATCCGAAGGAACATTAGACCTCGTTCTTTTCCTTGTGAATCATCGGAATGCGTGGCAGTTCTTCCGGGTGATCTCATCTTATGCTTTCAGGTAAAAGCGAGGCCTTTCCATCACCTTCTTGCAACCAATTCAGGATAATCTCTTTTACTAGGCCTGTCTATATTGCGCATATAATTTACGACTACCTTGTAAAACGACGCCCTTAAGTGGTGCACACAACGATCTTTTAACGTTCTCACAGCACACCCTATCAGTTATAGAGAAACCTTTTTTATGAGTAATTTTGTGATCTTCAAAATATTCAGGAGGGTAAAGAGCAGGCACTTTACTTTGATGCCCATGTGCTTGATACACAAAGAAGAAGACATGACGTTCGAGGCTGTCGCTGCAGGTTTTTGGTCCGTTATGATCACGATCAGTCTGAGGTCTGTATCTTCTTTAGTTTCTTTTGATCATCAGCATTGTGAGCTGTTTGGGATTATTGATTTGTCTTGCTCTAAATTATTGTTAGGAAATCGTCCAGTTGAGAAAGATTTGTCGTCGGCCCGAGACTGATTACAGGTTGCAACAGCTTCATGCTGTAAATGAAGCAGCATCCACTGAGCCCTCAAAGTCTGGCTTGGATTCTGTACTGCTCAGCGGCCAGAGGATAAATTTTGAGGCAACACAAAAGCCAAATGCCAATATAAACGTCCATGCCCAAACTAATACTCAGGAAGGAAGGAGTACTGAAACTAACAGTGCTCCAACCACACTCAACTCTGGTAATTCTGTAGCTAGCTCTGCATTCTCGAGTGGTATCGTGACGTCGAACTCTGTTTCTGGATTGTCGGCTGACAATGTGTCTGATGGGAAGTTACTTAGCTGACTATGAAAACGAATTTCTCAATCAGTCTAATTTTAACTGAACGTATCAATTTAAAATTTTGCCTGACTCGTTTATTTAGAATGAGTAAATACGTAGCGAAGTCTGTTTTTTGCCACATGTTTCGAAGTTTTAGGTTCGAATCCACTTGTTGTGAATGCTGAATGTTCTTGACGGATAAAAAATGCAGGAGCACGCCTCGAGTCTAACAGGTCAGAGCATCATCTCTCTTGTTTTACTTCTTCTCTGCTTAGCTAGACAGGGCTCTACACTTGCACACTGCTGACTGATGATATAGTTTACTGTTTAGTTTTCTGATAGAGCTTCGTCGGCTACGACATATAAACTAATGATTCTGTAACAATCGAACGAGGATGCTCTTTGAGTTGAATGCCGTGCGAAAACTGGACTTGTTTGTGTGCCTCTTGATAAAGGGCACGTTACGTCAAACTTAAACACGCGCGCGCACACACTCACGAACACATTCATATCAATAGTTATGCTGGTCTCCTAGCTTTAGTGACCCTTCTATGATCTCTGAGAAGGATATCTATTTAGGGATGTCAGCAAGGAATGAGGTAGTGAGGGAGGGCCTAAGGGAATGATTTGATACATCTCGATATTTGAAAGTTCTTCGAGATAATACATCTCGAGATTTGATACATCTCTAAGAAGGATATCTGATGGCTTTAGGATTGAGGACTGATTGAATTTAGTAACAGATAATACATCTCGATATTTGAAAGTTCTTCGAGAGAATTAGATAATGTATCATGTTGTAGGGGAATGTCAGAGTCATCAGGTGTTGAATCCAGATTTTAAATTCTAGTCTGAGTCTTGCATATGAAACGTTATACTTACGATAGACATGATAATTTTGTGTTGGAAGTACTTTTGATCGTGACACTGAATCTTTTGAACAATCTTGACATAAAATAGGTTATTGAGTCGATCGGTCAAGTCTCAAAAAAAAGTACTCCACAAAATATCGTACCCTTGTTCTGATCACCAATGAGTGTTTCTTTAAGTTATTTTTTGTCAGAGTCCGAGTTAAATCGAAATTAGGAAAAGAGCATCGAGAAATTTGTGAAAACAATGATTGAGTAGGCTAAACATCAACAAAAGAGTCGGCAAAAATTAATTTTATTTTTCAATATTCATATCGGTTTTATTATTTAATCTATAAATTTATTAATGAATCATCAATAATTAAAATGATAATTTACGTTTTATTTATTAAGTTATTTAAGAGTTTCAATTATTTATATAATAAAAAACAATCCTTACAAATTCAAACAATGGCAATTTTCATTTTTCTAAAAATTGAGATATTAAAAATGGACAAAATTCTATATTTAATCTAAATAAAAATTTAATAAAAAGAATAATAAATAATAATAATAATAAATAATAATAATAATAATAATAATAATAATAATAATAATAATAAAAAGAAAAAAGGGTTGAGGTTCTTGAGTTGGTTCTGGTGGCAAGCTCTCATAAACCCATTTCTCCATAACTGCGCGGATGGAAATTCAGACACGTCCACCTTCCTCTCTCTCTTCGGCCAAATCTGATTCTCTCTCCATTTCGCGAATGCTCTGATTCAATTTGATCTCAAGCAACAATGCGAGCTCTACTGCGATGTCGCACCTCTAAATTCGAACATGGATCGCCATTTCTTGCTGGGTTTAGAACCATCGTCACCACTTGCAGGGCCGTGGTCTTGCCCCACTTTGGTGGTCCGGAGGTGCTCCAGCTCCGCCCCGACGTTGAGGTCCCCAGTCTCAAGCCTGATGAAGTTCTCGTCCGCGCGCGTGCTGTTTCCATCAACCCGCTTGATACCCGAGTCAGATTTCTTTGCCTTGCTTCTTATTGTCTTCCTGTCTTAGAACTGGCTGTCTTGAAGGCTGTTAGATTGAGTGTTTGTTTCTAAATTTCACTGTTCTTGGTGATTTATTAATAGCGAAGTGGCTGTTCTCACTTTTATTTGACTCGAGATGAACTTTTTATTTCTTGTTTTTTTGGTTAAGTAAAGAGTAAGCTACCAAGTCATCCTTAGAAGGGTTTCATCCATGGAACATCTCAAGATTTGGTCAATTAGATGAAGAAAACTACAAGAATTTGACTGTTTGATTGTTGAATGTGATATTGAGTGGTCATGGCTTCCCATTTGAATCTTGTTTTGGTTTTCTTTATGGTTGAAATTGAAACTTAAATGTATTTTAATTTTTGGGTTTTTATTGTTTCCCAGATGCGATCGGGTTATGGTCGCTCAATCTTTGAACCACTTTTACCGGTCATTTTGGGCCGTGATATCAGTGGTGAAGTTGCGGCTGTTGGTTCTTCGGTTCGTTCAGTAAGTGTTGGAAAAGAAGTTTTTGGTGCTTTGCATCCAACTGCTGTGAGGGGTACTTACGCTGATTACGCAATACTTTCAGCAGATGAATTAAGTGCTAAGCCAGGATCATTTACACATGTGGTAATCAATGAAGTGCTTCGTGATTTTTGCTGAAGATTTCTTAATTCTCTTGATGTTGTGCATATTATTGTTCTAATCAATTGTTCTACTATGATTGTTTGGCCATCCTAATCAAGGTAGTTTCTACTATTCTTGTTTCTTCTTCTGACTTTTATGTGGCAGATTTGTTTGTTAAATCCAGATGTAACTCTCGAGACTTAAATTTATTTGCCTATCAAAGCAGAGGAAAATGTTACGAATCTTGATAGGGTCTTGTAAATCATTAACTTGAAAGTTTGCAAGAGTGAATACAGTTATAAATAGTGTTAGTTTAGGAGAGTTATAGATTAGGCAATATGGAATGATGATTAGTGGGAGAGTGTGAGATCCCACATTGGTTGGGTAGGAGAATGGGACGTTGAGCCTCGAAGGGGTGGATTGTGAGATCCCACATCGGTTGGGGAGGAGAACGAAACATCTTTTATAAGAGTGTGGAAACCTCTCCCTAACATATGCATTTTAAAAACCTTGAGGGGAAAGCTCGAAAGGGAAAGCCAAAGAGGACAATATCTGCTAACGGTGGGCTTGGGTCGTTTCAGAGAGAACTAAGCCTCTTGAATGCTTAGGATTTGTTTTATATTTTCTAAATTTGTTTCGGATACAAATAACACGTTTCCATAATTTTTCCTTTCTAATTGTGCATAAATGATACCCTAGAGGTTTGTTATTCACTTTCTGATATCAAGCTTGGTGAAGCTTGTTTTTGCAATCTTTGTCATCATAGCTTTTCTGCCTTTGTTGATTGTCACCCCATTCGGCTTAGTTGAGAACATTGCTTTGATACACAAGGATGTAACCTATCATCTAAATGTCTATGATTGCTCAAAGAAATTTTTATTCGTTAAATTGTTGTCAAACACAAAGGGTCCTTTAGTTTGTTATAGATTCTTATCCAACTTTTATCATTTCATAATGGCACATGAATGGCTAGAAGCATGAGAACTGTAAGCTAACCCAATAATGGAAGATTCATAAGAGAATTGGAGCTGGTTATTAATAAGGAAAACAAATATCTTCTTTCTGTAGGAATTGGATTCAAAACTATCATATATGCCAAGGTCTAAGATTGAAATAATTTTAAAGATTTTTTTTTTTTGTGACTTTGTCCTTGTCACCAGAACTGTCCTTCCATCTAAAGAAAATATCAACTAAGTAATGAAATAATTATGTATAATTGGAATTAATTACTCGTTAACACTAGGATTATGGTTCTTAGCAAATATTGTAATTGAAAATTTTGACTTCAAAATTTAACAGTCGTCGGGACAGGGTTTTGTTAAAAGGGATACTAGGGCATGTAATTAATCATTAAATATGTTGACCAGGTAAAATAAGTTTGTGTTAGATTATTACTTAGCTAAACCTGGTAGTACTCTCCCACTAAAACTAGATTGTATTTAGTTATTTGGTTTTTTGTTTTACATAGCTTTCCAGCCTCATATTCTTATAACAGAAACGAAAGGACAAGCAGTCCTACCTAATTTAGAGGAGAAAAAAAAAAAATCTTCCCTGATATTTTTACTTCATTTTGTATTTCTTTTTCTCTGTCAGGAAGCCAGTGCCATTCCTTTTGCTGCACTGACTGCATGGCGGGCTCTAAAGAGTACTGCTAGAATCAAAGAGGGGTATGTTAACTTTGTTCTTCTCCAGTAAGGCACACATTTAAATTTTATTGATTTATGATATCCTTTTGACACATTTTCTAACATTAAATCTCCTTTGGTGGCAGGCAACGGGTATTAGTAATTGGCGGTGGAGGAGCTGTAGGTTATGCTGCTGTTCAGATATCAGTTGCTTCAGGCTGTCATGTTGCAACTACTTGTGGAAGTCAAAGTATCGATAAATTACTGGCAGCAGGTGCTGAGCAAGCAGTTGACTATACTACTGAGGTGATGATTCATACACTAGCCGATCTGGACCTCACCATTTTTATTTTACCTGACTCGACATTGTCATTGGATTGCAATGGTTAGTTTGCGTTTAGAAGCTGGGAGATTGAGTGATTTTTTTTACATGAATGTTTATAGGGCATTGAATTCACACTAAAGGGGAAATTTGATGCCGTTTTGGATACAATTGGTGTGCCAGATACAGAAAGAATTGGCATCCATCTTTTGAATAGAGGTGGACACTATATGACACTTCAGGTATAGAGCTATAAGCTAACCCGTATTTCGTGAAGTAATTGAAGTGTTCTTGAAATTCAGGCTTCTAATTGCTGTTTGTCTAGGGCGAGGCTGCATCATTGACTGATAGATACGGGCTAGTTCTCGGGCTTCCTATTGCTACAAGCATACTGTTGCAGAAACAGTTACAGTACAGATGCTCTCATGGAATTGGTAATAATCAAAAGTTTGTATATTTCTCCTAGTATATAATCTGCTTAAAGATAATATTAGAACTGTCCAGTTACATTTTTGAATGGTGATCCCTCCTCCTGCTTGAATTTTCCCAGTAATATTCCATATTATAAACAACTCCTGGTTTCACGTGCATAAGTTTCCGCTTCTTTTCCCTCTTTAAATTATATTCTTGAGCTTAAATTGTTAGAATAGCAAGTTTTTGTAATAAAGTTTTTTAAGCCCTTGTAGAAGTTGAATGGTCCTACTGCAATCCATGTTGGACCTGGATTATGAATACCAGGACAATCTTATGAGGTTGGCATAGATTTACGGACCTTCATTTGTTTTGGAAAATGTAACAACCCAAGTCCACTGCTAGCAAATATTGTCCTCTTTGAGCTTTCACTTTTGGGCTTCTTCACAATATTTTAAAATGGGTCTGGTAGGAAGAGGTTTCCACACCCTTATAAGAAATGCTTCGTTCCCCTCTCCATCCGATGTGAGATCTCACCATCCATCCCCTTTAGAGGCCCAACGTCCTCGTTGGCACACTGCCCAGTGTTTGGCTCTGATACCATTTGTAACAGCTAAAAACCGCTAGTAGATATTGTTCTCTTTGGGTTTTCCCTTCTGGGCTTCTCCTCAAGGTTTTAAAATGCGTCTGGTAGGGAGAGATTTCCACACTCTTATAAGTAATGCATCGTTGTCCTCTCCAACCGACGTGAGATCTCACAGAAAAGGATTACTTTTTAGTTTTTCTTGACCAATGCATTGGTGGTAACAAGTAAGATGATTGCTGTGTTTCCCAGTTCATGTTAAAAGCTTGCTTTGGAATGATATATGTGAGGTTGGAAAATATATATATCCATAAAACATGAATGGAGCTTTTCCTTGGCTCCGATTCTCGAAAAGCAGAAGGTAATTTAATATCCCTCCAATTTATCACCCTTCAAAGAGAGGCCATGTGCATGCAGTGTAAGGGCTGGTAGAGTTGATTAGTAGGAGAGATTGGGAGGTCCCGAAATCTCCCCAAGTCTGGAACCTCTGTTGAATAGCAATTTCTACTTCGATCTGTATCATGTTCTCTAGTTCTTAGTTCCAATCCCTTTGACTAGGAAATATTTTATGGTTACAACATATGCTAGATGCACTTCAATCGCTTATCTGAAAGCTATATTTGTCTGTTTGTGCACATTTTTCAGTGCAAATATAGTTTTCTAAATTCAAATAGTGCCATCCAATGCCTCAAGGTGAATTCAAGCATCGAAATTAAAACAAATATATGGCTCCAATATTATGTTCCTGTTGTTTAATGAACTTTCATTTTGCTTCTGTTGTTCCTTCTGTTGTTTTAGAGTACTGGTGGACGTACATGAGAGCGGATTCTGAAGGTTTAGACGAGATCAGGAGGCTATGTGAAGCTGGAAAGCTAAAGATACCGGTTGAGAAAACATTTCCAATCACACAAGTAAGGGAGGCTCATGAGGCAAAGGATAAGAACATCATTCCAGGTAAAGTGGTGCTAGAACTTGATTGATGAAAACTCCTTCCAAACACTTCATGTATACTTGTTTTGTTGGCTCAACTGCATTAAATCCTGTAAATAATTTCCTCAGCTTTTAGCATCGAAATTGCTTTGGAACTTTACAGGATGTGAAAATTTTAACCACGCTAGAGATTTAGTTTGCAGCCTGTAAAAGTTTTGAGAACGTATTTGACATATACCTTTTTTTTTTTCTAGATTTCTCAATCATGAATAAGAAATTTCATTGTTACCTCTCCTATTGTTGCAATTCCTACATAATAATGGTTCTTCCTAGTAGAGTGTTATGTTGTTTATGATGGTAGAGTTCCAATGGAATGCTAAGAAATAGCTGCATTGGGATAATAACAAAGGGCAAGTGTATAGCTATGCCATGTTGAAGTTTGTTGAGTCTCTGTATTCAGAGAGGTCCGTTGAAGAGATTTTGTAACGATTGGAGAAGGAAATGAGTGCCAGCAAGGACATTGGGTCTCGAAGAGGGGTGAATTGTGAGATCCCACATCGGTTGGGGAGGAGAGCGAAACACCCTCTATAAGAGTGTAGAAACCTCTCATTAGTAGATGCGTTTTAAAAACCTTGAGGAAACGCCCGAAAAAGACAATATCTGCTAGTAGTGAGTTTTTGGGGCATTACAAATGTTTAGCTGTTATATATGTTTGGAAGGGCGCTACTCCGAATCCCCATTTGAAATTGAGAATAAGAGAAATAAAGAGAGATTTGTCTTTGTTAACTTAAATGGGGCTGGAGATGAAGAATATTATGTCTCTGACCTCGATGCGGTACGAAGACGAGGCTTGAAAGTGATTCGTTAAGTCGGGTAGTGGCCACCATGAGATCGATAATGAATAGGTTCAGGAGCGTAGTCAATAGGTTCATACTTTTGTTGCATTGTTGACTTTGAAGCATTTATACAACTACGGTCTGTTTGTCGAATAGTTGTCTAAGCCGGTCTCTCACCAACTCCTCGGTTTTCATCTCCACCATGTGAACATCTCTAGACCTATTTGACAAAAGTACGAAAACATAAAAGGTTAGGAATTAAATGTATATGGTTTATTGTTAGTGTATGAACGTCTTAAATTTTTTTCCAATGGTATGAATAAGAAAATAATGTAGAAAAATATTGATATGGATAAGGTTGTTTGCACAATGAGAGGAGGCCTCACATGGGAATGTGCTGTAATTAACCTGTCTCCTTGCCTTCTATGGCTGTAGGCCTTCAATGCTTCCTTTTATTTATTCTCCATTCTAGAGATTATATTATGAAATTTTTGCATCTAACAACAAAATATATATTATATATACGTCAATAATAATCTTCATCATTCTCGAACTCGAACACTGAAATTCGATGTGTCGTTGAAAATCAGATGCATTCTAATACCTACTTAAATCATTGGGTGTAGAAAATCGTGAAGAAAACGTTTCATTATAATATGTTTCCGCTTGCTTAAACGAAAGAAGAAGATTGTTTAGAGATTTGTCGAGATCTGACTCGAAAAATAAAAAAAATATTTTTAACCAACAAAAAATAAAAATAAAAAATGGGTTATAGACATAATATTTTTCTCGGTATTTTGTAAATTTTTAAAAATTAATTGATTATCGAACTGTAACGGCCCAGATCCACCGTTGATATTGTTCTCTCGTCTACTAGGAGAAGGTTTTCAAACCATTCATTTGTTCTCCTGCCTAACCAAGGTGGGGATGTCACACGAACTTTTTTAAAGCTGAAATTTTGTGCCTGAGTAGATGGATAGACACAAATTTATTAGAAACAAAATAAAAATAAAAAATAAAAAATAGTTCAAGAATTTATTTATAAATTAATTTAATATTTTTAAAAAAATTTAGAGATCTATTTAATTTAATTTAATTTTTAAGAATGCAGCCAAAATTTGAAACTAATTTTTATTTATTTATTTATTTTTAGTATAATAATATGAGAAACAAAAATATTCCATCCAACACAAAATACTGTTACAACGCACATATATAATATGTATTGTGGGTGGAGATCAAAAGACAGCGCATGTTACTCAAATCTCACATGGCTTTCTTCTCTGTTCATCCTAATCATATAATGGCGTTTTCAGAAGAAAGCTTGATGGCCACTCCATTTCCCAGGTACCCATTTCCTCAATCTCTCCCTTTCTTCCCTTTTTTTATCATTTCCCCTTTTGGTCAATCTTTGCAGTGCCCACCATCCATGGACCCAATCAATGCCTCTCTTCAATCTTCTCCTTCAAGCGATGTCCCGCTCATTGATGAAGCTTTGGATCGTTTAGAGCTCTGTTGGTTCTTTGATAATCTCCTTACTTGGAGGAACCCCCGGATGTCTACCTCCCGTTCTGATCCTTGTCTTTCTAATGTTGCCCATCAGGTGTTTGATGAAAGTCCTGCTGCTAATCTCTGCTCATCTGATTTGGATGGGGATGTTTCGCTGGCTAATGGTGGTGGGGTGCGTCGGAATCTGCTTCGAACACCGTCGTTACCGTCACGTATGGATCTAGGAGGGGAGGGAATTCGAGAGAAAGGAAGTGGTTCTAGGCCATTGTTGGAGCATGATGTGCTTGTTGAAACTCCTGCTGATAATGTTTGCTCGTCTGCTTTGGATATGGATGTTTCGATTGGAAATGGTGGTGGTAAACATAGGAGTCTCCTTCGAACACCATCGTTACAGTCCGAGGAAGGAATTCGAGATAAAGGAAGTGGTTCTAGGCCATTATCAGAGCATGATGTTCTTGTAGAAACTCCTGCTGATAATGTTTGCTCGTCTTCTTTGGATATGAATGTTTCGATTGGAAATGGTGGTTGTAAACATAGGAGTCTCCTTCGGACACCGTCGTTACCGTCCCGTGTGGACCGAGAGGAAGGAATTCAAGAGAAAGGAAGTGGTTCTAGGCCATTAGCAGAGCATGATGTTCTTGTAGAAAGTCCTGCTGATAATGCCTGCTTATCTGCTATGGATATCAATGTTTCGCCGGGATATGGTGGTGGTAAATGTCGGAGTCTACTCCGGATGCCTTCGTTACTGTCCCGTGTGGAACGAGAACAAGGTATTCGAGAGAAAGGGAATGATTCCAAGCCATTAATAGAACATGGGTTGCTTCAAAAACCAGCCAAACCACCATATGTAGAGAGGAAAGAAGAAGGAACTCGCAGCAAAGAAAGTGGTAGCACTCGAAAGAGCAAATCCGCAAGGAAACCACGGAATGGCAATCTGCTAAGAACGCCATCTTTGCCACCATTTATAGGCAGAGAAAAGGAATTTGGAGAGAAGGAAGCTGCTGCTAGAATCAGAAACTCCATTCAACCGAACCTTTCTGAATTCTTTCCCACAAGACAAGAGGTATTGCAAACATGTTGTTCTGTTTCAACTCTCATATCGTTCTTCATGTGTTCTTGAATTATATTAGAACTTGCCCATGGTTAAGATTTCAAGTCATGAATATATTGAAAAGATCAAATTATCTTGAAGGACAGTATAACATAGTATCATAGCAAGAAGTCTTGAATTCAAACATTTGTTCGTTTCTTGATGTGATTGTGAAAAGATTACATTGATTTGACATAGCATAAAGGGTGGAATGAGTAGAATAAGCTTCATCTGTTCTTGTGGATACTTATGTGAAGATTCTACAAAATGTTGAAGGTTTAGAATGAGTAGAATAAGCTTCATCTGTTCGTTTCTTCTTTTAGTAATACTTGGTGTTCTTAATCCCAGATTCTTGAAAAGAACTTCAGTCTCCCGACGTGTCGAATCCCGACAAACAGCGACAGAATGTGGCACCAATTTCTCATCCAAATGAGGAAAAGAAGAAGCCAAAGTGAGCTTGAATCAGAAGAATTGCAAGGGTTCAAGGACTTGGGATTCACATTTGACAAAAAGGATATAAACCCAACAGTGGTTGACATAATTCCAGGGTTGAGAGAGAAAAAAGAGGAGGAATTAGACAGTGAAAGAACAAGAAGACCTTATCTTTCTGAAGCTTGGATGCTCCAAACTCATCTCCTCCCTCCCATACCAAAATGGGACAGTAGAAAATCTGCTGAAGACATGAAACAACAAATCAAGTTCTGGGCTAGAGCTGTTGCTTCCAATGTGCACTAAAAATGATGAGTGAGGGCTTTTAAACAGCCCCCATTGTCTCTAAATATGCTGAAATTGCTGTGCAGCATCCCAAAACTCAATACTCAATGGAATTGGATCGGAGGGAAGCCCAAATGAACCATTTTGTAACGGTCCAAGCTCACCGTTAGTACCGTTGCATGTTTGAATGAGCTTTGAGAACTCGCTTTTCGCCACCAAACAAAGAGAAAAAGGTCCAAATTCTCAATGCAATGTTTGTAAAATTACAAACGTGTTGGTCAATTTGAAGCTACAAAAAAGTTTGCTTCAAAATTGAGAAGGTGTTTTTGCATTGGAGATTGGGCCTTCTGATCCTCTGCTATTCCTCAAAAAGGATAAAAAAGTGAAAATTTTGTACATGAGATGACTAGCCCATGAGAGGAGTTTATTTATTTTCTAAAATTTTATTTATTTTTTCACAAATTAATCAATCATATATATATATATATATATATTATTTAAATTGTTTTGTTTAGCCTTTAAATTTCAACCATTGTTGTAGATGGATTTCAAATATTTTCGTTCTTGGGTTAATATTAGTGTCTTATTCACTGAGCTATGCTTGAATTGACGTCGCTACTTTTCCTTTTGTTTCAAAAATACTCTTGTTTTTTTGAAAAAAATTACAAAATATATAGTTAGAAACTTTTTAAATAATAAAAATAATTATATATATATATATATATATATATATATATATATATAAACTTTTAGAAAGGTAGGATAGAGAGAAGAGTTGGAAAATCAAATGCATGGTACGGACATCTCCAAACATGCAGAGTAGCAAAGCAATCCAGCTAGGCTATCTCCATCTTCCTCTTTCGCTCCCTCCGCCGCCGTGCTCGCCGGCCAAACAGCTGGTACCATTTACTACATTTCTTTGAACTCTTCCGCTTACACCATTTTGAGTCTAGAAATGAACTGGGGTTTTGTTGTATTCATTTTTTTTTTTATGCCTGCTATGTGTTTGAAGAAATGCCTCACAGAAGCTGCCTGCGATTGCGAAGTCGTTCATTAAATGGTTTAATTCTGTATTGAAATTGTTGTGATTTGCATGATCTTTGTGGATTCTCGTTCTAGTGGGAAAGTAGATTAGTTTAATGAATTCTATAGGACGAAGCCATCTCAGTTGCAAATAAGCTGAAAATATTGGGTGGGGGACAATTATTTGTGGCAGTACTTTTCATGATTGTCGCCAATCCGAGCATAGCTAAGTGGAAAAGGTCACCAATTAACATCTCAAAGCTTGATGTTTTGATACTCACTCTGTTATTGTTGAACTGAAAACAAAATCTCCATGCCTCATTGCAAGTCACTGGAAACCCGAATTGACTTGAAATCTAAAAGCCATTGGCCTATGGTGATTCGAGTAGATCAGGTTTTTAAGTATATACTCTAACCTATGAATTGTGTTGGCAGCCATTTGTAAAGGTCATCTGCTTGAATTTGATCATGTGATTTTTTACAATGCTCTTCTTCATTTCTGGTATCTCTCTGTCAGCTGTGATCATTGTAAGGTGAAAATACTCAGAAAAAGTAGTATATAATAAGGCAGTATCTGCAGAATATATTTCTGCTCTGTTAACACAAAGCCTTAGATGAACATTGTGCAAAATGTTTTCCACTGAATTCTCTGCCGGTTTTTATGTCCATTGAACCAAATTTCTCTGTTATTGGGATATCAAAAGCTCCAAATAAATCTACTGGCACAATTGGTTGTCCACTTTTTAGTAGAGAGTTATGCAACGGGCTAAGCCCACCACTAGCAGATATTGTCTTTTTTGGGTTTTTTTTCCTTTCGGGCTCCCCCTCAAGGTTTTTAAAATGTGTCAGCCTGGAAGAGGTTTTCATACCCTTATAAAGAATGTTTCGTTCTCCTCCCTAACTGATGTGGGATCTCACAATCCACCTCCCTTCGGGGCCCAACGTCCTCGCTGATACTCGTTCCCTCTCCAATAGATGTGGGATGTCACAACCCACCCTCCTTTGGGGCCGGTGTTCTCGCTGGCATACTACCCAATGTCTGCCTTTGATACCATTTGTAACAGTCCTAGCCCACCGCTAGAAGATATTGTCCACTTTTGCCCGCTACGTATCGTCGTTAGCCTCAAGGTTTTTAAAACGCGTTTACAAGGGAGAGGTTTTCACACCCTTATAAAGAATGTTTTGTTTTCATTCTCAACCGACATGGGATCTCACAATCCACCCCCCCTTCGATTGGAAAGGGGAACGATTGCCAGCGAGGACGCTGGGCCCTTCAACGAGGACGCTCGGCTCTGAAAGTCGGCTGGGAGGAGAACGAAACATTAAGGGTGTGAAAATCACTCTCTAGCAAACGCGTTTTAAAAACCTTGAGGGGAAGCCCGATAGAGAAAACCCAAAGAGACAACATCTGCTAGCGGTGGACTTGGACTATTACAAGTTAAATCACGAACTAGAGAATTCGTGCCATAGGTGATGCTAAGCTCAATGGTTTTGCAGGAAGGCAGGTGGCTTGCTTTATGGAAATGATGGGTGGACTCATAAGATGATTCATGAAGAAGTAAGTAACTTGAGGAACTTCCATTGCCAATGGTGTGCTTGAAGAGTGAAGACAACCTAATTAAAGCTGAGGTATGGAAGTGAATGTTAAAAAGAAAAATAGAAATCATTGAAAGTTGCTGCTGCTCTTATGGTGTTGAGTATCATATTTTTATACATCTATTATTGTCCTCTCTTTCAAAAGAGATAACCTTCATCAAAGTTTGTACACTTTGCTTCCTTTTGAGTACAAATCTTCACTTTTGGAAACCCATTCAAATTAATTATTTTTAGTTTTGAACTTTAGGAAGCCGATTTGACGAACAAATGTTACGAGTCCAAATCACTTCAACTTTGGTTTGGACTCGTAATGGTGCGGTTCAAGCTAAAAGGCCAAACACCTCTTATTGTAGTGGATTGAGGAGTAGGTTCAAGTCTTTTACTTCTTCGATATAAAGTTTCATTAGATATAAAATTTTTGCATATATGAAACCCCTATTAGATATACATTCAAAGTTCATAGACATATTAGACCAATTTTAAATTAAAAAAATCAGAACTAAACTTTGGTCCGAGAAGATGATCAGCCACACTGGGACTGAGACACGGCCCAGACTTCTACGAGAGGCAACAGTGGGGAATTTTCCGCAATGGGCGAAAGTCTGACGGAGCAATGCCGCGTGGAGGTAGAAGGCCTGTGTGTCGTGAACTTCTTTTCTCGGAGAAGAAGCAATGACGGTATCTGGGGAATAAGCATCAGCTAACTTTGTGCCAGAAGCCGCAGTAATACAGAGGATGCAAGCGTTATCCAGACTGATTGGGCGTAAAACATTTGTATGTGGCTTTTTAAGTCCGCCGTCAAATCACAAAGCTTAACCCTAGACAGGGTCATTTAACCCAAAAGCAACAAATACCGAAAGGGCTAAAAAGGAAATTAAATTATAAACCTCAAAAAAAAAAAAAAAAAGTACAATTCATTGCTTTTAAAAAATGTACAACTTAAGATAAAGATACCAACAATGACAAAAGCAAAGCAACACGGAAAAAGGGTTAGTTTGAAAATTTTTGGAATCTTTTCCAATGTAAATGCTATTTTATAGGCATAATTTATTTCTAATTTTATATAAAAAAATAAAAAAAATATTTAAAATTAAAGGTCACCTACATACATTATTATAATTAATGAAGATATATATATATATATATAGTTAACTTACTATTTTTAAATTTAAATTATTTTTAAAAATTATTCAAAATCAACTAAAGTAGCCAAAATTAGCCAAAATTACAAATTTCTTACCATAATTTGTACACATTCCTATTCTTTTTCTATCTTTTTTTTTTTTTTTTTTTACTGAGGGGTGAAATGGTCAAAATCCAACTTCAGCCGCGCCGACGCCGAAGGTAGCTGGGCGATGTGGCTCAAGCTTGCGGTCCTTCCAAAAGCAAGCGTCAGGCGCCAGGTTAGAAGATGACCTCATCGGCTCCGACTTGCACCTCGTAAGAACAAACGGCTCGTAACCCTTGGCCCTCACTAGCTTCTTCTGTTCTATCATTGTTGCCGCAGCCGCCGCCGCTGGAAACGAACACGACCACCTCGCCGGTTGGATCACCGCCGTCTGCGTGTTGTCCGCCGGCTTCTTCTCCCGCTTCTTCGGTGGCGGTGGCGGCGGCGGGTTTCGACCGGCTGGCTTCTTCTCCCTCGTTGGAACGCACCTTATGAAGTCCGTGCTGCAGACCCATGTCTCCTTCGACACCTCCATTGATAGCTTTGGCTCGTACATCATTAACAGCAAGCAATCCGGAAGAACAGGTGATTCTGTTTGTGTTTTTCTCTCCGGCTCCGGCGGCGGAGTTTCTCGCTCCTTTGACTGGTCCTCCGCCTCTGGACCCATCATTTCGTCGTCGTTTTGAGTGTCGGATCTGATTCCTTCATCCGTCGCTTTCTCTTTAATCGCCGTCGTCGTCTCAGTTACTTCTTCCCAATTCTCATCAAATTCAGTTCCGGTTTCGTCTAAAACTGGTTCTGTCTCTACTGATAATGACGCCGAAGTAGGGTTTTCGCCATTTTCGTCTTCTTCAAATGCTTCTCTCTGCTCTGTTCTGTTGTCTTGTTCGCGCTTAGATTCGTCTTCTTCGGCTGATTCCAGGTTCTCTGCATCTTGAGCAAATTCAGATTCACAGTGGCTCTGAATCGGAATTGGAATTGTTCTTGAGATCGCCATTGTTTCTTGCTGATTTTCTTGATCGATTCTGTCTTCTGCTGTTTCTTCTTGACTCTGATGATTTATCATAGAAATGTTTGATTTCTGCTCATCGTTTTCGTTTTCTGTGGCCATTTCTGTGGATTCTTCTCCTTTTTCAGTATCGGAAACAGATTCTTCATTGATTTCTTCCTCGTTTTCAAGCTTCAGATTTAGCTTCACTGTTCTTTCTTCTTCGTCGTCTTCCTTACTTACAGGCACAGATTCATCTCTTTTCGCTTCATTTTGTGCAGTTTTCTTCTCTTCATGATCTTCGTCTAGTTCTTCCTTGTCATGTTCTTCCAGTTTTGGCGTAGGAGATTCACAGAATCGTTTCGCGAGCTCCGCCACCTTCACCGGATCAGATCTGCACCTCATTAGCAGCAAAGCGTTCTTCGGCGGAATGCAAAGGCTGATCCTCGATTCCTCTTTCTCAACGACTTCATTTTCGTCTTTGAAATTCATTCCGTCGAAAATATGCCGTCTCTGGCTTCCATTTTCCTTCTCCGTTTGAGGTTCTTCGTCTCCAACTACTAGTTCGATCTTCCTCCCCTTCCCGTCTCTGTCTTGTACCGCCACGAACCACCGCGCAAACACTTTCCCGCAGGAACTCTCGGTCTCCTCCTCCGACCTCCCCGCCGGCTTCGATTCCTTGTTACTCTCCCTATCGCTGGAACACGACGAATGGCACGGCAAGAAACAGTTGAGTTCAGCACCAAAAGCCCTAAGCGCCTCGCAAATTGTGAACGGCAAATGCACCCACCGCTGGCTCCGGTGCGAATGCCGCTCCTGCTGGAAACCGTTTCCGCCATTACTCATACTGTCCTGACGAAGAAGAGTAGGACGCGACGATTGATTCGCAACGAATTGCTGATCATTACCATTCATCTGCGACGATTGAACAACACTCTCCGATTTCCGAAAACTCGCCTCCGAATTAGTCCTCCGCTTCAGCGATCTAGCCCTCATCTTCCTTCCCTGCTTCTTAGTCTTAACCCTAACCTGTCCAATGCAAGTGACCTTCGGCGACGACGGCTCCGGATTATCGAACGCGCATCCTCGCTTCTTCCCACCGGTAGGAAACGCAGGCGAGGCCTGACCGACCTTGAGGCTGCCGCTGGATTTGAGACGGCGGCTGAGTGAAGTAGAGAGGGTGATTTGGCCTTCACGGGCGCGGCCAGGGCTAAGAAGGCACTTGGAAGAGATCTTCATGGCAGAAGAAGAAGAAGAAGAAGATGAGAAGCGAGAAGTGAAGCAGATGAAGAGCTCGCTAGAGCCTGCGGCGGCGGAACTGGTACTGTTGCTGCTAGTAGTACGAAAATGGCGGTCAGAATCCATGAAAACAGAGAATCTCACCGGTGAACAGCGGCCATGGGGAATCTGTAAGAATGATTTGTTGCTTGATTTGGTTTAGAAACAGGAAGATTGAAGGCATTGGATGAAGAAGAAGAAGAAAGGTTTTTCAGATTGCAGAAGAGAGAGAAAGTAGAGAGAGAAAGAGTGGGCTTTAATGGGATCAACTCTGTTCTGTCTCTAAATAGTGGAAATGCGACTCTAATTTTGCTGGCATATACTCTCCTTAGCTGAAAATTACCCCAATATTTTGAGGGGTAATTTGGTAAATTTTCCATTACAAAGTAATTTATTACCCTGGTAAAATAATATAGGCCTCAAATATCATTTTAACTATTATATTTTTAAATATTTAATTCCTCAAATTTGATAATGGTATTTATTTGGTTGTCTTTTTTTTTTTTTTTTTTGTAATTTTGAAATTTCGCAAGTTAATTTTCGACCTAATTTATATTCAAAAAAGACAAAATGTACCCATGTTTTAAAAATTTATGGAAAAAAAAGTGGATAATTAAAAAATTAATCCACTAAGAAATATATTTAAATATTTAAAAAGTATATATATATATATATAATAGTTATCTAACCCTAAATATAATTTAATTTCTAAATTTTAAGAAGCTTTTGCTATATTTAACCTAATAAAACTACGATTAAATTACAAATCTGCCCTTTTAACTTTAGTAAATATTAAATAAGTCCTTGTACTTTTGACTATGGGTAAAAAATCAATTAATATATTAATACTTAGTTAAAAAATCATTGTTGAATTTTTTTAAAAAATAGCAATATTTTTAATTAATAGCATCAACTAAAATTTAAAATTAGTAGGACGAAATTTAATTTATCACTTTAGTCCTTATTTAGCCCTTCTCGCCCCTTTTGATAAAAGGCTTGAAAAGAAACTTCTTTAGAAAAAAAAAAGGAAAAAAAAAAACGTTTGGTCTCTTTTGAGAAAAATATTTTTTCAAAGAGAGTGAAGAATCGATAAAAGCGCTTTAAATTTGTACTTTGTCGTTATTAGAGAACGTGCAAGTTTTTTAATTTATAGCTAACGATTATCGAATAGTTGCTTCAAAAATTTCTTTTTTATGAACTGTCTCATTCGATACATTAGAATCATCATATCTAACGAGTAACGAATATTGATCGAGAGTTTGATTTATCAATAAGAAAAAAAATATAATAAAAGTAAAAAGTAAGTTTAAAAAAAATAATAATAAAATACAATAAAATTATAATGAATTTTTTATTTTTGTATTTATTTTATATATGAACTTTTTATAAATGGAATTGTAAGAGTTTCTTTGGTTAAATTGAAATTATTTTGTTTTTATTTGTGATAAGGCATATATTTATAGATTTTTTTTTTCTTTTTTGTTATTTGTTCTCCAAAAATTTAATTTAATATATGTTAAAATTGAGTTTATATTTGAAAGTAAATAAATAAATAATTTTTTTAGCTATTAACATTAATTTCTTTTTATAAAAAATATATAATAAATGTTTTACAGCGGAATTTAAATATTTTATATGGTTGGGTCAGTTTTATTATTTTATAAGAGTTGTTTGGTTTGAAGAAATTTACAATGTGAGCGGGATCCAACTCGACCTATGATCCTATCTAATATTTTTGTAATAATATTTATTTCATAAAAAATATAAAATAAAAAAAGAGGAAAATTACAAAAAGAGCCTTGCAAATTACACAAGGTCATAATCTTGGATACACGTGGCCAGATAATAGAGATATGGATTAAGAGGAAAAAGATAAATAATTTTTTAAAATTAAAAATAAATAAATAAATGGATTGGAAATATCAATTTTCAGCCGTGGGTTTCCCTTTTTTGCTCTGGACACTCCCTTTTGTCGCCGGTCGTTTTCGGTCATGAAGTGGCAGAGTTGTAAATATGTTGAAATTGATGTGCTTTTTGGGAGTGGGGTCACATGGGGGCCGAGAGGGAAACAGAGAAGCAGCTCTAAGCCTCACGTGACGTCGTGTGCTCTTAACCACGCTCGTATTGGAGCGCGTGGTCCTTTTACCAGCTGTTTTTCTTTCCTTGGGAATAAATAAATACAAATACAATTTTCTCGAGAATTGAGACTTTTTTCAACCATGCGTCGTCTTAATTTTGACACATTCACCACAAGAACTGAAGCCTCCCTCTTCATCCGACTTTACAGTTTCATCGAATCTCGGCGAATCTTACCTTTGCCAATCTAATACAACTTGTAGAGAATCCAAGTTTGTTCAGCCAAATACGCCGTTCATTTATACAACTTGTAGAGAATCCAAGTTTGTTCAGCCAAACACGCCGTTCATTTATACATGTTCAATCGTGTGCAACACGTCACATCTCATTGTCATCTTAGTTCCTGACAACACAATCCATGCATTATGATGTCATCTTATGTCTCGAGATACATCGGTCATCTTGGCTTACTCGGTCACATCCATTGGGAACTGACCCACGTGTCGATCATCTCATCAAGACATCTCAAACATCTATCCATCCGAGTTCTCTCGAGCATCGGACTCTCCTATATTCATGCTAAACCCTTTACAACATACGTTTCGGATATCTGTAGTAGTGCTCGAGTCTCAAATTACAAGATCGACATTCATGAAAACGTAAGAAGAAGAGATAATGTTGTAATTATCCATTTAAAGGCTCATTTGCCATTGCTATCAACTCTGTAAGAGAACAGAGGCACAAAGTCTCCAATTTACAATGAAACGGAACATTCCTATTGGGATCTTGGCTAACCAATACACCATCTCTGAATATAAAGTTTGGTTCAAGCCCCATTTCAGAACAAGGAGAGGGACTTACCTTTTCACTCCAACTTTCCTTCTCACAGTGACAAATACATTCCACCGCCGTAAAATCCATGTTTTTCCAACTTTTGCAATCACAAGTTCTCGAGTCTGAGGTCTTTCGTCTATCGTTAAGTACACGAGTGTCGTTTCCATCAAGAAATGCTCGTCTCACTGCTGCAAGAAGGTCGACTGAGAGTGCTGCAACAATGTCATGAACGTCCTCCGCAGTCCAATTATTCCAATTCGATCCGAGTTCGTTGTGAAGAATGGTTCTTGTTGCACCGTAGAGGATGTTTAAACAACCAGTGCAGCACTGAATAGAACATACTTGTGCAGAGCTAGTTGAGAGGTCACTTCTGCTGGGAGATGAGTGAACATTCACTTCACGGTCATTTGTGTCTGTGTCGGGCTTACAACCATCACATTTGTAACCATTTTCTAAGGTGCAACACCCATTACTATAGTTGCAGGTTTTTGTGCAGCTAAGGATTTCATCAGCACATACCTCACTTGAATTTTGATGATGAAGATGATGATCTTCCAACTCGAAAACTGATTCCGTTCCTAAATTTAAAGGCGCTTTAACCGATGTGTCGTTTCTATTGTCCTCCAAATCATCCGGTGCAAGAACAGTCGTCTCATTCAGTGGAATATTATCAGTTAACTGGTCGTCATCGTCAGCAGCAATGTCATGGGACTGGTTAGAGACTGACTTACTGCAGAAATTCCCATCTCCATGTCCTCCTGATATGAATGTTGTATCCTGGGAATTAGACTGATTCAAATCACCATCTACCAAGGAATCAATACGTACAACTTCTTCCTCATCAACAGGTTCCTGACAACTGACTTCTGGAATTTCATGTGTAAGACAGCCCTCGTTGGATGTAATGGGTTCGTTTTTCTCACACGAAGTCTCATTACCACCAGAAGCATGATTCGTTGATGTTTCAATTTTTTTCGAGTCCTGTTCCAAGCTGAAAGGAATAATTTTTCGTTAAATAAGAGCGTTCACATCGAAAATGAAGTAAAAATTACCATGTTAAATCATAGTACCTGTGCAGAGTGAAGACCCAGCTATTAACAACATCTTCCAGGTACGCAACTTGTGATAGAAGGCGAAAATATTGATACCGGTCTTTCCCGGAATTAATTTTTGCATTTATCTGTTCGACTAAGAGGTCGAGTACCAATCGCACATCAAAGGAGACTTTCCTTAATGATGTGTAGGCACCTCTGATTGCTGATAAACCAACAGCAATCAAGCCTCTTACCATACCCGAAATTTCCTTAGATTTTCCATTACTCGTGCTGCTTGATGCTACCTTCTCCAAAGCATTCATCGGGCGAACGATACAAGAATTGAACGGCCATCCCTTCCAGGGTCCACTAACATCTGCAGAGGGGCCTTCTTTCAATTTTGATGTCACCCAACAAAGCTCGGCGAAATGGGGGTATCGCAGAATTTGATACCCAAAAGTAGATATTACTGAACTCAAGTTTGATTTCACTCTCATGGTTCTACTGCCAGGTAGTGGTACAATTCTAACAGAAGGCACATCAGGGGACTTCTTTTCTCCAGTGTGCTCGCTGGCAGTTTCTTTATCTATTTGCTGATCTGCAGCATTACTCTCATCTTGGGTTACAGAAATTTCGTTCTTTGTGCAAATAGATGTTTTAGTGTGGGACTTTTGGTGAATCAAATGAACAAGAAGTTTCAGTATGTCCCTTGATAATTCTGTAGCAGACTGATTGATTACCATGTCATGGTCAAAACCTCCATCAATCTGCACAGAGAATCTAGGTACTGAATGCTCTGTAGTAGTTGGCCGACAAATTGACAAGTCATTCCTGAAGAACCGCCTTATCTCTTGTGGAAGTAGCAAAAATGGAACTTCTGATGTGGCCTTTCACAATTAAAACCATCAAAGTCAATGGAAATTATAGTTGTTAGAGAATTGGAGACAGTATCAGAGACTATATTTCATCTCCATGATTATTAGAATGCCACAAACGAACACAACGGGATAAATTAACTATTTGATACGTCAATCATTCTTAAAAGGAATTGACCATACAACATGTGTTTCAATGGATCCCTTATCTATTCCATGCACAAATCAGATGCAAGTTCTACATATCAGATACTAGGGATCAAGTTTACACAGCAACCACTCATTGGGTTACAGGTACCATAAGTTAACAGGATTGTAATGTATAAATCAGTCACTACATCTTAATAAACTCATTCAGCAAGCAGTAACATCCTAAAATACTTCCCCAGTCTCATAAACTCTAAAGCAACTCCTAGTCCTTAAAAAGTAACAAAATTACAACTATAGAAGCTGAAGCAGGCTAAACTGTAAAAGTTTATTAAGAATAAAGACCATTCTAAATTTCAATCATTACATACATGGCACGCCATCTTTTAACGACCTTAAGAGGCTAAAGCTTATAAACATCATAAAGTGTACGGATAATTTCAACCGTTCGGCATCATCAATACTATTAGTCAGATCATCATATATACATTTTGGTTTCTCTGCACCATGTTTATGGATCTGCTTCCTTCATTGAGTCCAATATCAAAAAGAGGAGTAACATCTTCCAAAATTATGAAAAAGAAAAAAAAGGACCTCAGGATTAACCCTCAAGGGAAGCTAAAGAAATAAGGAGCATCAATGGCTCCACTAATTAGCATTATATTTTCCGTTTTTCAACTTAATAGGAATTCAGAATTAAATATCAAGGGAATCTATGGAAATAAGGAGCCTCTATGGTTCCACTATTTAGCATTATATTTTCAGTTTTTCAACTTAATAGGGAACAAAATAGACAGCCAAAAAGGCCATTTCCAACGTGATCTATTGAGAAATACTTTGACTAGCTGGGGTGTTTTTTTTTTTTTTTTTTTTTGGTCCTATCTCTAGCTTGGGCTTCACATCGACTTCCAATCATCTCTTCCCACTTACGTATAGTGTTTGCCTTACTAAGACATTCGCTCCATCTAAAAAGATATTAACGGGATGCAAACTGGAAGTGCATTAGAAATTACAGGGGAAGGAAAGTAGTCCAAGTACAACATGGCAGGACGATAGGTAAACTCAATTAAAAAACCACAAAAAAAGAACATACCAAAATCATCAAGGGTGTAGATAGAGATTCAACTTGCTCAACAAATGAACTCCAAGCATATGAAGCACTAGAGAGAGATTCGTCTTGAAGTACGGTCCTCTTGGTTGATTTGCTTTGGTCTGAATAACTATGGTTTTCCCTTCCACCAAGGAGACCGTCTTTGACAATAATTCCATCCTTGGGGTACTGTTCCTCATTCAGAAAGAAACCGCACTCCTCAGATGTTTGATTTTGTGATTCAATAGCCCACAAATCAATTCTTGGCATGAACAAAAGGCACGATCCCATGCTAGAGCAATTCACTGTAGTGTAAATAATTTTTAAATACCATAGGCAGCCAATGTAATGCACATAATAATCAAATACTATAAAGCACAACATGTCATGCATCAAAGTTTGAAACAGGACCATCAATATCATGACAAGTAACATCTGATGAGAAAGTAGACAGAACATCCGACAATACAATGCAATATCTTTCATTTACATTCTTACCCACAAAAACATCTTTATTTACGTTCTGTACTAACTCCTAGTCCTATTTTCCTTCAGGTACAGAAAACTAGGAACCACAGTTGATTTTTTTTCATTAAAATATTTATACATATTAAAAGGTAAATGATTCCATGTGACCTTTTTTTTTTTTTTGGGGGGGGGGGGGGGGGGGGGGGGGGGGGGGGGGGAAGAGAAACTGGATTACATTGATGAATGAAATGAAAACGAGGAAATCATGGACTCCCATTACCGGAGGGTACATGACGGATTCCCCGTAACTTAAGACCAAAGCAACAAGATCATGGCCTTGCAAAGAATATTACAAATATGTACATAATGAACTTCACAAGTCTGTACATTAGCAATTAGTAGAACAACATAAAACACACATAAAAAAAATGAAGAACTTACATAATATTTGTGATATGCCTTGCACCAAATCACCATGACCTTCTTGTGAAATTGTAGCTATATCAACCTTACGAATTTCAACATGTTGAATATAACAGTGAAGAAGACAAGAAGCAAGATGCCTTGGTCCAGATCTGGGATTCCCAGCAATCAAAATACGGAAGCCAGACTTATTTTCCAAGGTGAATGGTGACCCTACCATAGTAGTGGGTGGGCCACCACGGTGACCTACACTTTCAAACTTGGAACTATCATTGCCTGTTTCATTGTTGAGAACACCAGAACCAACAAAAGTAGAATCCTCAAGTAACACTCCAGAACCCTGCAGCTTTATCTCTATCTCATTTGCAATATCAGCATCCTGAAGAAAATCGTGAACATAAGACCACCAGCAACTAGTGACAATTTTCCTTCCATCCAAAGCAGCAACAATCACGCTTTTAATTAAAGTTGCAGCTTTTAAAAGATTAGCCGGCAAGCTGATGCGTTCATCAAGATAAAGGGAAACAAGTAAAGTTGACAGTGGTTGAAGCAGACAAGGAATGAGATGAGAGGGAAGAGGAGAGGATGCCACATCATTAGCAGCCATCCCTGCTTCTCTACGTGAGCATGGAGGTGGAGAATATAATAGAGCTTCTAACCAATCCCGCTCCTCCACTAAAATGGAAGGAAGAGGAGGGCAGTTATCTCTCGAAGCTTGTTCCCCAGAAGCTGATAGAACTTTTTTAAGAGGAAAATTTCTTTTCAAAGCACTCATGGCTGCTTGAGTACAGAGAGCCTGAAGATCAGCACCAGCAAAGCCTGCAGTCCTTCTTGCAATCCACTGGAGCAAGGGTCCCTCAACTGGCTTTGGCCACCTTTGAGTGTGAAGGGAGAGAATAGCAGCCCTATCCTCAACCGATGGCAAAGGAAAATAAATCTCACGGTCAAACCTCCCAGGCCTCCTTAATGCTGGATCAACTGCCTCAGGGCGATTTGTTGCACCAATAACTACGACAGACCCCCGAGATTTTAGACCATCTAATAGTGCAAGTAATGTAGACACAACTGAATTATGGGTTTGATCTTGCTGCCTTGTGCGACAAGGTGCCAACCCATCTATCTCATCAAAAAATATAATAGAAGGTTGGCATTTCTCTGCAACTTGAAATAGAAGTCTTAACTGACGTTCTGCATCACCAACATATTTCCCTAAGCAATCAGCTCCTTTACGAGCAAAATATGCAATTCGTTTATCACCACGAGCACAAGAACCTATTAGTGCTCGCACAACGTGTGTTTTACCAGTTCCAGGATATCCATGCAACAGAACACCTCTAGGAGGTGTAATCCCAAAGCGATCGAAAAGCTCAGGATACAAGAGTGGTAAGAATACTACTTCTTTCATACATTGGATGACACCTTGAAGCCCAGCAACAGACTCCCAACCACGATATAAGTTCTCTCCTTCTGAGTTTGAGCCACCAATATATACAGGTGCAATTCTCACCAAATCTCGATGAAGTCTCTTACTCTCTCTTTTCAAAAACTCTTCATCCTCCCCGCAATTCTCCAACCACTTTTCTTCAGCCTCAATATCCCTTCGCCAAGCATCATTTGATTGCTTTTTTATTTCCAGTTTCATTTTCTTGGCCTTCAATCTCTTTATCCGAGCTAAATATTGATTTCCATGAGGTTGGAAGATGTGGCGATGATCTGTGCAAGCTATGAGAAATTTCCGGTGATCAAATATGCAACCATTAGCACGTGCACAAGGCTGAAGAATAACAAAATAACAGGATCAAGAAAAAGTATTAAAGAATTGTACATCCAATGATGCATATAAGAAGCCTAAGCCAGAAAATAACGAAGTATAATGGCACAACAGTGACAGGCAGACCAAGTGGTAAGTTCTTGGGCATCGATCAACACGACATCCGATGGTTGCGCCAGGTCTCCCACACCGAGTGCACTTCAATGCTCTTCCCCTGCAAAGAGCAGCCCTTACATTTTTCAAGCATCCCAATCCAGCAAAATAAACCTACAAATATGTTTTGCTCATATTAAAATTGATATCCGGAAAAAAATCCCTAAAAGAATTATAAAGGTTATTAGCCTCAAGAACAGAGGCAAGAGCAACTAACAACGTAAAAAGATAACTTAAGAAGAGAAACTATCAACTATGTTTTACCAATTTTTTGAACCCAAATTCTTTTGGCACTCTAAGATAGGTTGAAAACTAAGAAGTACAGTCACTTTAATTAGGAGAACATGCTAGTATCTGACATATATCAGACACTTGTCGGGACAATTAGACATGTGTTAAACAGTAATAATATAATGTCGGCGCACATCCAATACTCTTTAGGGATAATAAGCAGACAATATATAAAAGAAGAAGATTCAATTTGGTTGGATTTCAACAATCTTAGGGTTGAATGGAGAAGCCAGTTAGTATATTCCCAAGACGTGCATTTCAAAATAGGTTCAGTTTGTCAGTTTCACAGGTTCTTTTCCACCTTTAAAGGCCTACTGGGCATCTCTAAGTGAAGTGAGGAGAATCTTTTAAAAAGTTGAAAAAACAATTATAAATCATAACAGAGGAAAAAATTTGTTATAGCATATGAAAGGAAAATGATAAATTACTTCGAAGCCCAGGAGATAGTGGATGAAAAGAAGACATTTAATCAATTGTAATTTGCAGAAGAATGAGTAGAGAATATGTTTCACACAAAACAGCTTGAAGATAGCTTATTTCTTCACGAAGCTGGAAAAGGTGTCAACAAGGTAACTAAGAAGTGCCCAAGCAAAGCACCTATTGCTACAGTCAACAAGTAGGTGCAGGGCCTCCATCTCCTACCGTGTCACCTTCAAAACAAGGTCTTTAAGTCAGGGAAAGGATGGGGCAAGAAAGTGAGATCCTTCTAGCCAATTTTCTATTGCAAACGAATCACTTTGTCACTAAATGATAGGATGTTAAAAATTTCTACCACTGGGTGGAAAGTTTAAAAAACAAAACAAAACAGTTTGAATGGTTATGCTCTTTGGAGACCTGCTATTCTGAGTCCTAGTCCATATTATTGAGTAGTTAGCATTGATTTTCATCTTTCTGGTAGCTCCTCGTTCAGCTGAAGATACTACTACTTCTCCGAAATTGGTATTTCTCAAATATTTGAACTAGCATGGACCTCTGCTTCGGAAGGCTAGAATTATCTCAAGTAATGATCATGATAAGTTTGTAGGTAGCGGAGAAATGTCAAGAACAGAAAATTTATAGGGACCTTAGAGGCATGGGAGTTCATATGCAATGTGCATTTGAATATACAGAAGGACCTTAAAGAGACATAGGAGACTGGTTCCTTTTGTTGCTCTTTGGCTTCTTAAATTAAAGAAATCTGTAATTACCCAACAGTGACATTAAGGAGGGCACCAAACCACAGCATTGCACATGGTGAATAACTTAAATATCAAAAGACGGGAGTTCATATGCAATATGAATTAGAATATAACCAAATAATATGAACATAAAGGGAACCGATGATTTATTGCTGCTATATCACATAGTAAGTGTAGGGCTCAACCAGGGTCAGATGGGCTATAAAAATGTGGCACACTTTCCTTTACCATCTTGACAGTGCAGAAGACCAATGCATCTGAGATTCTAAAACAAAAAAGGACCAAATATACATTGATACTCTCCTGTCATCTAGTCCGAAATTGCTATGTGCGTATGCTATGAAACTAGCTAAAGAAGACAACAATTTTATCGGATGTCCGCAAAAGGAACTACCGAACGCATTGATTAGGTCAACTACATTATATTTACTTCATAACAAAATGACCTACATCTGAGCTTTCTCTTCTGGAAGTGAAAATGCAGGGCAAGGGATGAATAAAGTAGATCATGCTAAAAGGCATATATATATAAAGGGGCAGAATCCTATGTGGAGTTAAAGCTATTATTTATAATCCAGAAAATATCTTAATGAATTAAGTAACAAAAATTAAATCAGTCAGTTGCCTATGAAAACAGATACCATAATAATAAAATCACTCAGTCCAGTATAACTCAGTGGTTCCAGGTTAGAAGGCACACCTCGGGGCTCCAAACTGCACAGTGTTGATGGACCCATATTCCAGCAATGCCATAACGATCATTAATAGGACCTAATAGGCGTCCAAGCCATCCAGGTTCATCACCAAAACCATCCCACTTGTCATAATTTGGTTCCTCTGAAGCTGAAGAGCCACTACAAGCTTCATTTTCACTCTCACCCGAATCCTGGACTGACTTCTTTGGCGGTTTACCATCAATTCCTCCTCCACACAATCCACACCTTCTGCCCTCTTTAATGCGAGCCTTACCCAACATACCTGTGGAACTGTCTGTAAACTTCTTTAAATTTAAATCACCACTATGTTGCTTAGACTTTTCAGTAAACTTGCCCAAATCAATAGCTTTCTCATCGCAACGCCTTCCACCTACCACTTCATTTGTTGAAACTACAGCAGCTTCTACATCATGAATTTCATTTATGCCTTCATTTAGTCGTGTTAATTCTTCCAGCGGTATCTCACCGTTGTTTGAATTCTCCACCACATTGGCTGGTTCTTCATTGTGATCGACGCTACAAGCCTCATCTACATGAAAAGAACTCGAAGTTTCTTTGTCCAATTTTTGAACAACCTCAGGAATAACATCATCCACTGCTTTCACATTTTTGTCATCCATTTCATTTTCCAAAGGCAAAACGTCCTCTCTCTCATTCTTTGCAGTCATGGCTTCCTTTCCCTCCACCACCTCCTCCTCCTCCTCCTCCCCCCCTTCTTTTTCTTCCTCTTCTTCTTCTTCTTCCTCTTCTTCTTCTTCTTCTTCTTCTTCTTCTTCTTCTTCTTCCTCCCCTTCTTCTTCTACTTCTTCTTCTTCTTCCTCTTCTTCTTCCTCCCACTCCTCAGTCTCCTCCTCATCATCATCTTCATTATCGATATCCAAGATGTCTTCCCTGCAACAACCATCCTTAATTTTAGGAGATTTCACCTCTTTTTCTATGTTAATTTGATCATTTGTCACTCCAAACCTCCTCATTCCACTACTTTTTACTTCCACATCAACAATTTCATCAAAAAGTTTTCTTTTCCTGCTTGCCCGAGTTCCTTTTTCCACTCTAATCCCCAAATTTCTGTTCCCTGATCTCAACCTTGATCTCCAATTGTCGGGCTTCTCATCATTCAATTCATCACTCAACTGAGGCAGAGAGTTAGCACTCGTTTTAACGCCCAAAGTTTCATTCCCATGAAGCTTCCGCCGCTTCTTCTTTGGCATAGGGGAAGCATCGAGCAAGACTGGGGCCCGACGGACACGGCTGCTCCGCCGAAGCCCAAGGTCAGCCTCCACAATCCCCAACCCACTGCCATTCTCATTCACATCGCCATGGTTTCGACTATACTCTTTTTCGCATATGGCATCAAGCCTTTTGTGCTTCTTCTTAAGCCTAGACCCAGACCGATTGTCACTCTGCTTCAATGACGACGAAACTGAACCCGATGAAACTCGCATGACAAAAATCACAAATTAAATTAATAGCGCAAACGTCGTCCTAGACCAGTAATCTGCCTAACCGCACAGAAACTTATGATTTGGTCGAGCAAAACTCGAAGGATCCTCTTCCTCATCCAATTACAAATTCAAACGAACCAAATATTGAACATTCAGACATTGCCACGAAGCGCAAAGGAAAGGAACTCACTAATTGATAACCGAAACGGATCTATTTGAAACCAATACCAGAGAGAAGCGGATTCGAAAGAGAAAAAAATAAATTAACGAACCCTAGAAATCAACAACAGGACTTTCCAACTCCTAGATTCTCCCCGAGTCGCCATGAAGATTGAGGGTCGAGCTTCAACATTTGTTTTCAAATTCGTGGGACGATTTTCTTCCTTTCCCTCCCAGAAAGAAAGATTCCGAGCGAAATTTCTCGCAGACAGAACGACTAGGGCGTGAGCTTATTTATTAAGAACAAACTTCTCACTGGTTCTATTTTTCTTGGCATTTTTCACCACGCGATTTTCATAGCGCGTGTAGCCAAACCAGTTTTTTTTTGTTCTATTTATTATAACCAAAAATTAGTTAAATTAATAAAACATAAATTTTATAATTTCTTTTAAAAATACTATAATTTTTTTAAAAAAATTGAATAATATTAACAATAATTTTAAAACTTTGGAATACGATAGTTATATTAATTAGGGTTGATAATTGTATAATTTTAATTTTATTTTATGGGTTCGTAAATATTAAAAATAATATTGAATATAGCAAAAAAAACTACTGTTAAACTTTTTTAAAAATTTAAAATTTCAAAAATATTTTTACTTGTTAATACCACTTTTCGTAAATACACACGAGCTTTCAAAACTAACATTAAAATATTTGGAGACAATCTATAGAAGGTTGATATACAGTTTTTGTCCATATATTTACCGTAAAAAAAATTTGATCTTTTTTTATAAATGGTGTTAATGTCACTTTTAAAGTTTTCGGTGTTTTTAAACATAATTTTAACTATTAATGAAAATTTGTTAAATTCAACGATATTTTGTGAATAAAATACTAAGGATTTCTAGCAAATAATAGTAATAATAATAAAATAAATAAATAACATAAATAATATTTTTAAAATTTTAAAATTATTGTTAAAACTTTTATAATATTGTATATATTTTTAGACCATATACAAGCATTTTTATTAATTTAGCCTTTAAAAATATTTAAAATAAATTTATACGCTTAAAAACAAGTTGGAGTGAAAGCACGCGTTAAAGTGGCGAGTGGGATACGAAATACGACGTCGTTGCTTCGTTCGTTTATTTTTATACCCAAAAATTTGCCGCCAAATATGTACGTTTTGTTTTTATAATTTTCCGTTTCCGGAATATTTATTTGTGTTTTTTTTTTTTTATATTTATTTATGTGAAATTAATATTATTTATTTACATTTTTAGCATTTAAAATTTAAAATTATTTCAATCGTGCTGATTTAACCCAAAATACTTATTTTATTTAATTAATAAATTTTTAAAATTTTAATTTTACTCTCGGAATATCTTTAAAAATTGTATGGACCAGTATATTACGACCATTAAAAGTAAAAAAGTCAAAAGTCGACAGTTATTACCCGACATTAAAGGTAATTATCAGTAACAATCAAAACAATGTCGAGCTCTCATTTTTTCGTTAGTGAAGTAACTTTTGTCCCAATGTTAGCTTAATTATCGAGTCCATGATTATAAAGACACATGTCAGCTCTCTTGATGTGACGGCGACACGATTTTTACTAAAACAAAATGTATAAAAGTCTTAAACAACTAAGATATATAATTTATGTCACGTGGGACGTTTGGGGTGAATGTTTAGTTTTTGGTGTGTTCGGCTTATTTAGCGAACATCTGAAACGAGACGGGTTATTTTATTTTAGTTTTTTCTTTTCTTTTCTTTTCTTTTCTTTTTTTTTCTTTTTTTTTTTTGTATATGAAAAAATTAAATGGCTGAACCGTTGCCCCAAACACTCCCGATGTACACTATCTCAAACCGGAATAGGAAATCATGCCATTTCAATTCGGTGTAGACTATCCCCGTGACCAAACAATGGTATATGTATCCATACGTAGACGCACACACATACAATATATATAAGTGAAATTGATCAGACGGCTGATATTAAAAATTAAAGTTCCCAAAAGATCCTGTCCGAGGCATTGGATCAGAAACTGACGTTAGAATTGGGCCCCACGATCAGAAATATCAGGAAATCAGAGCCGTACAATTATTATTATTTTTGCAGGAGCAGGGTAGTCAGGGCCGTATGTGATCCGGACTTTTCTTTTTCTTTTTTTCTTTTTGAGAAATTAAAATTAAAGTACCGGTGATAATTCCGGCAATTACGCGCCGTAGCACAGCCGCAGGAGAGTAAAAGTCAGCCGTCTCTCTCCGTTTATTAGCCGTTATGAGGAGGAGGCGGCGGCCAATTTTTTTGAAGGGCTAAATTTAATTTGGATTTGTACTTTTATTACGGAAAATTAATATTTATATGTGGAAATTTAATTTAAAATTTATTTTTTTTAATTTATTTATCCCGCTAAATTTAATTTAGATTATGTATGTGTTGCCAACCACGTCGTAATAGTGATGGAGCCACTTATGGCTAGCCCAGGTATGTATCTTAGTTGTCAATAACTGAGTCACTCTCTTGTGTTATAACGTCACTATGATGAGACTCTCGAAGGTTACCAGTTACCTCAAGTTGTGATAGTGTCGTTTGTAGCTAGGAAAGTTCTAGGTAGTTGCACGCTTGTACCAATTAAGCTTAAAAAAACGTGTTGAAACGAGTATGAATGGATGATCAGAGCTCGATCAATGCTAAGTATCAAGAACCCACGTGGGTTACATATCTAGTATGTTTATACTCATCCGTGTTTCTTCTTTATTTTCATATGGTACCCGAGCTATAATTTCACAACAATGAGGCTACAGGAAGAGTTGGACTTGTCATCATGATTTTCGAGAAAACTCCGTGTATGTTTTTTTTTTTTTAAGTGTTTTTATCATTTCATATGTGTTGTTTGTTTCGAGTAAATTAAAAACATTAAAAATAAAGTTTCTATATTTATTGGCCTTTACTCAAATGGGCCATACATATTTAATTGAATTTATATTTATTAAAAATAATAAATAAATATTTTAATTGACATTGAATTACTAGCGACATTTTTCAATAAAAAAAAATTATAAATATATCGCTTACAAGTTTAGATCATCACATATTGTTATTATTAATTATAATTTTTTTTAAAAATAATGATCGTTACTATTATTTTTAAATGTTCATTTTTATTGACAAATTTATTATTAAAAAAACCATTAATAAATATTTATATTAACATTTCCCAAAAAAAAAAATAATAAATAAATAAATCATTTGCATTATAGGTTAACTTTAAAGGATAATTAATGATTGTGTTTTGATATACAAAATAATTAATATTTAAAAATTAAAAAAATCTAATAAATAAAAAAAACTCAATTAAAAATTATATATATATATAAAAAAAAAAAATTAATATAATTTATAAAATTTTCATTTATTTCAACTCGACTCAACATAAAATTTTGGAAGTACCCAAAACCAGAGCTAGCCGATATTTTTCGTTTTAGCTCGTTATATATTGCTATCAGGTTCACAATTTTTAAAACGTGTCTAATAGAGATGTTTCGTTTCCTTTATTTGGAGGTCAGCGTCCTCATTAGCACACCACTCAATATCGGGCTTTGATATCATTTGTAACACCGCTAATAGATACGGTTCGCTTATACAGGGACATGCTAATCTTCTCTATATCATTCCAGTTTGATCGGATATCCCTACTCAAACTGTTCGAGTGCTAATCGAGTAATTTTTAAACACGTGTAATAGAAACGAAAACGAAAAAGAAAAAGAAAAAGAAAAAGAAAAAGATGATAGATCATATAAAGCTGGTTTTGAAATATCTGTATGCATATTTTGTGTTACAGTTTATGTCGGGGGGAATTGTACTAAGCATTTATTATTCCTTTCCCCTATCCTCTCATTAATTTCCCAAATTATTATTATTATTCTAAATTAATTAAATAAATAAAAATATGATTTCACTTCAGGATATAAAAACTTGGATTTTCACCCACATTCATCAACAATTCTCTCTCTCTCTCTCTCTCTCTATATACTCCGATCAACCTCCATGGATCACGGCGGCAGCGGCGGCGGACACCAGAGCTCCGACGGGTTCCTCCCACCGGGTTTCCGCTTCCACCCGACCGACGAAGAGCTGATCGCCCATTACCTTCTGAAAAAGGTGCTGGACTCCCATTTCTCCTCGCCCGCCATCGCCCATGTCGACCTCAACAAGTCCGAGCCCTGGGACCTCCCTGGTCAGCTCCCTTTCTCTATATATATATATTGTTAGATGTACACGACTCTCTATAATGGTATGATATTATACCACCGGTAGCAGATATTGTCTTCTTTAGGTTTCCCCTCAAAACTTTAAAACGCGTCTGCTACGGGAAGGTTTCCACACCTTTATTATAAGTGGTGGTTTGTTCTCATCCCCAACCAATGTGGTACATCACAATCCACCCCTTTCGAGGCCCAGCGTCCTTGCTGACACTCTATCCTTCCTTCAATCGATGTGGGACCACCCCCAATTCCACTCCCTTTGGGGCCTAGCGTTCTTATTGACACACCGCCTCGTGTCTACTCCCTTCGGGGAACAGCGAGAAGACTGTCACATCGTCCGGTGTCTTGGCTCTAATACCATTTGCAACGACCCAGACTCACCACTAGCATATATTATCCTCTCTGGACTTTCCCTTTCCAGCTTCCCCTCAAAACTTTAAAAGTTCTCATGAGATAGTATTATTTGATTATAAATTCATCATTATTCTCTAAATTAGGGGACGTGTTACTTCATCCTACATACATATATATATATATATATATATATATATATATATTTTCTATTTATTGAAAATAATAATAATAATAATAATAATATGCGGGTTGAACAGAGAAAGCGCTGATGGGGGAAAAGGAGTGGTATTTCTTCAGCTTGCGAGACCGGAAATACCCGACCGGGTTGAGGACGAACCGGGCGACGGAGGCCGGGTACTGGAAGGCGACCGGAAAGGACCGGGAAATAATGAGCTCGAAAACCAACTCATTAATTGGGATGAAGAAGACGCTTGTTTTCTACAGAGGCAGAGCTCCAAAAGGCCAAAAAACCAACTGGGTTATGCACGAATTTCGTCTCGCCGGAAAATTTGCTTACCATTTTCTCTCCGCCGATTCTTCCAAGGTTCTCTCTCTCTCCCTCTCTCTCCCCCCCTCTCTCTCGGTTGAACAAGTCGCCGTCGACGTTGATAGTTTAATTAATTCATTTTCTTTTAAATAAATTAACTCATATCAACGTCAGCACCCCCATCTCCACTGTATACATACATACATATATATATACATACATACACATACACGTACACACGCACATATATATATATATATATATTATATTTTTTTATTTAATGTTGCATTAATAAACCTTTTTTTTTTCTTTTAATAATTAAAGAAAATCATGTATTTTAATGTGTTATTTCAATTTCTATTTAGCAAAAAAAAAAAAAAAAAAAAAAAAACATTTATTTTTGTGAAAATTCACAGGGAAATTTCTTTTTTAAAGAATAATTTTAATATGATATCTATTAAAAAATATAAAAAAAATCATAATAAATTCAATAATATTTCATAAACTAACTATATACTATATTATATTTTTAGTGTAATTTGTTTAATATATATATAATTTTAAATTAAAGCCATGTGTTATCTTTATTTCAATAAAATAATCAAATTTACAATATAGTTAAAAAATAATTGATGATATATATAGGCAGACAAAGACCCTCCAGTTGAATTTAAAAAAATGGGCAGTAAATAATTTTGTAGCATTTATTTTTGGTACAAATAATATTCTATAGTAGGTAAAGCAATAATAAAATATTTATTCTAAAAATGAATATCTAAATATTTTATAATATATAGTACACATTATTATTTGGGAATAATAATTATAATGTCATAAATTAAATTTATTTTTCATGTCCCTTTCTATTTATTTTCCTCATATTTATTTATTTATTTATTTATTACGTGCATGTAACAGGATGAATGGGTGATATCCAAAGTTTTCAAGAAAACCGGGGCCGCCATGCACGGCGGCTCATCGACGAGGAAGAGTCGCCTGGATCCCGAACCGAGTTCCCCTTCCTCGGTGTCTCTGCCTCCTCTACTCGACTCCTCCGCCGACCCGAGTGAGCACGAGCTGCACGTGACCTGTTTCTCCACCAATAATGTTAACTACCCTGCCGGCGGAGGCTCTGATCTCTCCCCCTCGGTCTTCCCGAACCTTCTGAGCTTCCAGGAGAATCTGCAGGCGCCGTTCTTCTCCCCCGTGGGTCCGCCGCTGGTTCATCTACTCACCGACGCTGCTGAGTTGGTTGGGTGCGGCGATGGTCCGGCACCGGAGGATTCTAGGCTTGTCGGCTCCGCTGACATGGCTGCTTATATGTGGACCTTCTGAAAATTCCGTTTTATTTGTAATTTCTGAAAAAGAATTAAGAACTTGACAAATGAAAACAGACCACTTTTTTGTTATATTATTATTTTAGTAGAACTTCGAAATGCCCAATTAAATGGTGCCACGTGTCGTTTAGAAAAGTTTCTATTTTTTCAGTTTTTATTCTTTTATTTTTTTATTTTTTTTTATTTTTTTACTTTTTTACTTTTATAAAATTTGTTTAAAAACTTTTTTAAAAATACTAGTAAATTTTTAATTTTTTATTGATACCTTCAATTTTTTTAAAAAAAAAATTAAAAAATAGTTAGTAATTATTTAAAAAATATCAGTAGGGCAGCGGAAGCATGGTGGGCCCATAACTCGGTCCTAGGATGATGTCCCACATTAGTTGGGGAGGAGAACATACCACCATTTATAATAGTGTGGAAACCTTCCCCTAGCAGATACGTTTTAAAGCCTTGAGGGGAAGCCCGAAAGGGAAAGCCCAAAGAGGACAATATCTGCTAGCGGTAGATCTGGGCCGTTTCAAATGGTATCAGAGCCAGACACTAGACGATGTGCCAGTCTTCTCGCTGTTCTCCAAAGGGGGTAGACACGAGGCGGTGTGTCAGTAAGGACGCTGGCCTCGAAAGGGGGTGGATTGTGATGTCCCACGTTAGTTGAGGAGGAAAACAAACCACCCACCCCTTACAAGGGTGTGGAAATCTTCTCGGACAATATTTGCTAGCAATAGGTCTGGGTAACCACCCCATCCTTTATAAGGGTCATTACATTAACACTTTATAATTTTTTTTAAAACAATGAATATATGAATGAAAATCGTTTATCGACACTTCATAGTTATCTCTACAAATATTTTAATATTATTTAAAAAAAATTATGAATACTTTAAAAATATGTATTTCGACACTTTTGAAAATTAAAAAGTAATTTTGAAACTATTTTAAAAATTAAATAATATTTTTTAAACACAGTATTTATATTTTCATCCAAAACTGAAAATAAAAGTATTTTTTAATTTAAATAGATTTCTATAATTATTTTATTAAATCGTGGTTATTATTTTAAATAGATTAATTAATTATTTTATAATAGAATTTTGAATATATTAACTTTGGAATAATAAATAAAAATAAATACCGAAAGAGAAAGGAGAATCGATTTCCATGGAAGATGGCGGCAACAATTCGAAGGCTTTGTTTGGACTCAGCGCTTTCTTGTGGAGAAAGGAACCGATTACTCTGTGATTCTGCGTCTTCAACTCCAAGCTTCGTCTCTTTCAAGTGTCTCTCCTTCTCTGCTGCTCTCTCGTTGAGCGTCGTTCCCAATGTCAAAGGTAATTGCGAACATTTCATCCTAAATCATCATCGCGAATCCATTCTCTTATCGTAACTTCTTGTGAAGAATTTGAAAATCATAATCAAAAGACCAGAAAGAATGGGAACTAAGTATCATAATCGAGTGTTTCTGATCGGAGAATTTTGTTTGGTGGGGTTTATTTATAGTTTTTTCTTACAAGGCAAACAGAGGGCGGGGAAATTTAACATTTGGGGGATTTGTTGAAATTTTCAGAATCGTTGTCACAGAGCGCTCGGGAGAGATCAATTCGTCATGGATCCGTAATTTGCATGGCCAAAAGATATGCTCCTAACACTACGAAGAGAAAGGTATGGTTCTTTTAGCTTCGACAGCGTGTGAATCATGGTAGAATTTTTCAAATCGAGAGGCCGGGGATGCATATCATATGTTTGTGTATTTGTCTATGTTAGGGCTCTAACCATATTTCTTCTTGTGATCAATCCATAGATATGGATAGAAAATAAATACAGTTATAAGAAGTACATGTTCGAGCATGATTGATCAAGTCCTTATCAATTTTGATTAATTTCCATATGAACAATAGTGTAATATATGAAATCATCTTCAAACAGAATTGACCCCTTTTATGTTAGTTTGTATGACGTCCTTCAAAAGTCCCGCGTTCTGATTGCTATCACTTCTATATAGTATATGTAACGGCCCAAGCCCACCGCTAGTCGAGTCCTCTTTGAGCTTTTCCTTCAAGATTTCACTCCCTTATAAAGGGTATTTTGTTCTCCTCCCCAACCGATGTGGGATCTCACAGTATAGAACGTATATTTATCTAATTTGAGTTTGTATCTTTAAAACGAGGTGATAGAGAAAATCCGATTAACGTTCTGCTGGGATTATTCTACACCGAAGTTTGGATTATTCTACTTCAATGATGCAAAAGTCATTGGGAATAATATTGTGTAATTTGTTCATTATGTTAATGTCACTGTTGATTTGATCATGAAATAACTTGTCGATTGCATTCAAATGCAGAGGTTGAGTAGGAAGAGGGGTGGTGATCCAGAAAAGAAAAAGAAGACAAGGAGGAAAGTGGGAAGGAAAGATTTCAAAATAATCCGACTCTCCTCAACCGCTGGGACTGGTTTTTTCTATGCCAAGAAAAAAAGCAGGAAGATGGCTGATAAGATTGAGCTCCAGAAATTTGACCCTCTTGCAAAACGACATGTTCTGTTCACTGAAGTCAAGTAAGTCAGCTTGTCCCCTGTGATTATATATATATATATAGATAGATACATAGATACATACATAGGGGAGATCGGTCAAGCATTGCTTGTAGGAATCTTTTGTTCTAGTTCTGTGTGAACTGTTGTCTGAAAGATCCATTGCTGTCTAAAGGAAATCTTTGAGTTCAAGAACTAGTGGAAATCCAATTCTAAAATTGACCGGCATAAGACTTTTTATTTACTTTAGGTTGGCATAAGACTTTTTATTTACTTTAGGTTACAATTACATAATGGTTATAATTACATAATGATTAATTATGACCATTAAGTATGAATGTTACAACTCTTGGAATGCCTTCAATAGTTTCATTTTGAGGCTATATAAAGCCATGTATGTTGTATTTGTAAGCAGACTTGGAAAATGTAGTAAAAGAAGCATTTGTGCTCTTCTTTAGCCAATGGCTAAGTTTCTTTGCAATTCTATGTAGTTTAGGTTGCATGTAGAATCATTGAAGCTCGATATGATCAATCTTGCTTGTGGAATGATTCGAATCTCAATCAAGTGTTCTTGCCTTGAGATATTTGATCAACAAAAATCATTCAAGCTAGGCATGATCGATCTTGCTTGTGGAGTGATTCGAATCTCAAACAATGTTCTTGCCTTGCGATATTCGATCAACAAAGTAATCCGAATCTTACTCCCCTTATAGTGATATCCGCGTATCAGTTCAAGAACTAGAGGAAATCCCATTCTAAAATTGACCTGCGTAGTAAAAGCTTTAATAATCATGGGCATAAGCACCAAGTTATGTACACTTTCCATCCTTCCTACCTTTACTCACAGCCTGGTAAGATTGATTTAAATAGTTTGCTTTACAATATCCAGTTTGATATATGAGGGATGAAATACAAACCAAACGTTGAGAGTGGAAAAACCTACAATGTAACACCATCTAGCCATGAAGAAACTTCTTCAATCGAAGGTCTCTTCCTTGGATCTTGGTCTATGCATTTACAAGTAATACCAAGGACCTCTAGAATCTGTTTTTTGCTATTTGTATCCCAAATTGCAGGATCAATTATCTCCTCTTCTTTCTTTTCTGATTTCTTCTGAATCACCCATGACACCAGATCCCTGCAGGCTTTACCTTTGCATACCTCTACAGGCCTCCGCCCAGTTAGAAGCTCGAGAAGAACAACGCCAAAACTGTAAACATCGCCCCGGCAAGTAGCAATTAATGTCTGACTGTATTCAGGAGGAATATAACCCAATGTCCCAACCAAGTCTGTGGTAACATGAGTGTCATATGGCCGGAGTAATCTTGAAAGGCCAAAATCAGCTAAATGAGCCTCGAATTTGTCATCCAGAAGTATGTTGCTCGACTTGACATCTCGGTGAATTATGTTTGGTTGACATTCCTTATGCAAGTAAGCCAATCCATGAGCAGCACCCTGTGCGATTTTGAGTCTTGCTTCCCATTTTAGTATTGAATTATCATCATCAACAATCTCATGAAGCCAATAGTCCAAACTTCCATTCTCCATGTAGGAGTAAATTAATAGCCTGTCGTTTCCATGTTTGCAGTAACCTTGAAGAGAAACAAGGTTCTTATGCTGCGCTCGAGAAAGAGCTTCTACTTCAGCTTGGAATTCCCGTTCCATCTGACCACAATCTCCTGTAAGCCTCTTGACTGCAGCTTTTGAACCATTGGGAAGGCTGGCTTTGTAAACCAGGCCAAATCCACCACAGCCGATTATGTTTGCTTGGTTGAAATTGCAAGTAGCTTTTAACAACTCTGCAACTGTAAGATCCTTGCATTCTGAATTCTGAAAGAGCACCAACTTTGATGATCCAAGAGCTCCAGATAACCTGTTAGGCCGGTCAAATTCCTCGTCAAAACTGTTACTCCGATCTCCAACATCTTTCCTGGACATTTTGAGTAGAACCACTGTAAGGACCAGGAGGATTGCTGCAGCTGCTCCGACTGTAAGGCAGAGAATGACACTTCTCCCAACTTTTCTCTTTGAATAAGTGTCGGTTTCAGGTCTTTTTTCTAACCCATCAACAGAACGACAAGGGTTGTCGATTTCCCCACAAAGTCCTGCATTACCATCAAAGCTTGAGCTGGGAAAACTTAAGAATTGCCCTCCATTTGGAATTGGTCCCTCCAAGTGATTATTAGCCACGCTGAACTTCGACAAGAATGTAAGCTTGTTGAGTGATGGAGGAATTCGTCCATAAAGATCATTATTCGACAAATCTAAGGCTTCCAAGTTCTCCATCTCTGATATGGTGTTTGGGATGGACCCAGTTATATTGTTCCTACTCAAATCCAACGCATGCAGCCCTTTTAATCTACCAATTTCTGGCCAAATAGTTCCATTAATTCTGTTGTAGCTCAAGTAAATCGATGGTGGAAAGCTCGACGCTTGGTTGTATTGCAAACCAGTGGAACTTTGATTTCGTTTGACAAAAAGGGGGATTCCAGCGGACGATGTCGAACCCGACAAGCTGCAGTTTCTGGAAATTAGTGCTTTCATCTGTGTCAAGCTTTTTGGGATTTCTCCTGACAGAGAGTTGTTGGATAAGTCCAAATAAAATAAATTCTCCAGCTGACCAATCCAAGCAGGGATACTTCCATCTAAGTGATTCCAAGACAAATCCAGGATGCTTAATTTCTTGCAACCTACTAACCAACCTGGAATTTGTCCTCTCAGGCCACAGTTACCAAATGCCAAAAGCATCAAGTTGTCGAAAACAGTTTCACTCTGTGGAATTTCCTCATTACGAAAGTTCTTTGTAAGAATAAGAACAGTCAGGTTCTTGCAATTATGTAGAATAGATAATGCACCACTCAAGTCTATAATACTATTGTTCGACAAAGATAGAAAGGACAGAGAGGATAGCTTAGCATAATCTCGAGGAATTTGACCAGTTAACTTGTTCTTGGCAAGGCTAAGAGTTTTCAATTCATGGCAATCAGACAGAGAATTCGGTAGAGGCCCCGAAAAGTGATTAGAGGCTAGATCAAGCATTTGAAGATCTGGTAGCCTAGAAAAATTGAGATCTATAGCAGCAGTAAAGGAATTATTTCTAAGATCAAGAACTCTAAGCTTTGAGCACAATGACAGAGATGAAGGCAGAATTCCAGAGAACAAGTTGGAATGTGCAACTAACTCCCGTAATTCTGAAAAATTACCAAACACATTTGGAAGTTCGCCAGAAAACTTGTTTCCGAATACGATAAAGGATTTAAGCCTAGAAAGCTTACTCAGTTCCATGCTTAACTGGCCAAAGAAGCTGTTCCCAGGGATTGAAAAGTACTCCAGAAACGATAACGAATACAACGATTCTGGAAGATGTCCAGTAAGCAAGTTATTATCTGCACGGAAATGTTTGAGAGATTTGCTGCAATCGTTTACTCCTTGAAGATTGCCGGATATTTGGTTCAGTGAAATATCAACAACCTGAATCATGTTGGAGGAATTGCAAATCTGTGAAGAGAACTGTCCTGTGAAAGAATTGTTACTTATATTGAAGGCAACAAGATTTTGAAATCCCACTAGCTGGGGGAAATCCCCAATGAATGAATTGCTGGAAATATTAAGAACACGAACAGATATCAATCCTGAAGTTGCATTAGTGACTGATCCTGACAGCTTATTGTAACTCAAATCCAACACCTGGAGTTGCTTCAACCTTGAGAATTCTGTTGGCAAAACACCTTCAAGCTGATTGTATGATAGATTCAGCCAAATTAACTGATCCAAACCACCAAGAGATTGTGAAATCTTGCCTTTCAGATTCATATTAGGCAGTTCTAACCTGGTAACTCTGTTAGTGATAGAGCTGTTGCTATCATATCCACAAACGACACCATCCCAAATGCAGCAGTTGGGTTCCTTTAACCATACAGAGATAACAGAACTATTTGAAAGGCTATTCAGAAAGCCCCTCAATGCCAGTAAATCTCTTGGATCACAGAGTTGATTCGACTGTTTCAGAGCCAAAGAGAAGGAAAACAAGCAACTCAATAATAACATCCATTTGAGGATAGTCGGTTTGACAAGAGAAAGCACCATATCTGGTCATACACTTAGCAGTTAAGAAATGAGAGGAATCCAAATAAAGAAAAATCTTGGCAAACTATAATATGTGGAAGAGAAGGAGGAGAATCCCAAGTTGAGCAACTTGCAAAAGAAGCAAAATAAAGATGAAATCACCAATCCCAAACAGATACCAAACCCTTTCCCGATAAACAGAAACAGATGAACCCAGAATTGAACTGTCAAAACGAACACCAGAAAGCCACAAACTCAACAGAACAAAAGAAACTTAGAGAAACCCATATGCCAAAACGATATCAGATCCCAAAGAGACAAGAAGAAGAAGAGTAGGAGAAGATTGAAAAGGAAGAGAGGAGGAGAAACAAATAAAGAAATGATTGTCGCAGGGCCAGTGGAGATCATGACTTGCAAATGAAGTACGTAAAGTAAGTAAAGAGACAGCAGCAGAAGCAGCAGCAGCAGCGTCAGAAACGCCTCATTTTCTGGGTGAACTGTTGCGAGAAATCTGAGGTTAGAGTTCCGAGAAGCAATGTCAAATCTGGGTTTGGAAAAAAGATATCAAAAAGAGAAAAGGAGGAGCCGAGGAGGGGGAGAGCAGGGGCGGAGAACCAGTGTACTTTACAGTGTATATATATATATATATATATATATAATTGGAGTGAGAGAGAGCTGACTTGAGGAGGGGAAAATGGTGGCCTTTTGGATGTGAAACTTGAGGGTTTACAGGTCTGAAAACTTGTCTCTTTTTTCACTCCTTTGTTTGTGATTGTCAGCACCTACGACGTTGATCTGTTCCTTTTTAATTTTATTTTTCTGTGTCTCTAGAAGAAATTGCAGAGAAAAAGAGGGAAAAGAAGGAAAGTAAGTGAGAGTGGAGTTGGAAAAGTTGGGTGGTGCGCAGCGCAAGGACCGATGTGAGTTTTTCTCTACTCTTCACGCCTACTCCATCTTTCATGCACGTGTCTCACCAATTATTTCCTTTTCTCTTCAATAATAATATATATATATATATATATATATATATATATATTTCTTTAAATGTTCTTATTAGATTTTCCTAATTAAGAAAAATGATATATTTTAGAGCGGTGAAAATTTTATATTTAAAGTAGACAATATCATACTATTATATATATATAGATTTTTTCATTGCAAAAAATTCTATACGCGAAAAACACCATAAACAAGAAAGAGGATCATTCTTACCGGAATGGAGGTTGTGACATGCCGATTGTACTATGGTCCTGCTGCTTGATAAAGAGTGTTTGAGAAGCTTATTACCCACAAAACATCTTACCCTTAATCGGAGAAAGAAAGAGGCTTTCCCTATATTTATTTTGTATTGATTAATATCTGTTCTTGCAAGGAAAGCCTCTTTCTTTCTCCGATTCGGGTAAGATGTTTTGTGGGTAATAAGCATTGTATAGTGAATTATATTTTTTTTTCTTTAAATAAACTATATTTTATATTAAAAATATTTTTTAAATATTATAATAGGGTATATAAGTAAATTATAATTATGATTAAAGTAGACCGTATCATACTATTGTATATGTTTTTTTTATGTAGGTTTCTGCTTTTTAGTCCACTCTTTTTTTGGTAGTTCGATCTTGGAATTTCTTTCTTTCTTTCTTTCTTTTTTTTTTTTTTTGTATTTTCGGAATATAAGTGTGTGACTTGTTAGAATTGATCCTGTGGATACGACAGAGAAGAAGTCGGTCATCTTGATTAAGATGATTTTATCTCCTTGGATATTTAGTCTAGGCTAGCATCTGGAGCACATAATATATGAAATAGATTCCAAACTATTATAAAAAAAAAATATTAGAACTATGATTAATACTTATCAAACTTTGTGGTCGGCTCTGAAAAAATAGTGTCAATTATATTTTTTTTTTCTAAATAAAACTATTTTTATATAAAAAAAGGTATTTTAGCAAAATCATACCATACTGTTGTAGAGGTTTTTGCCAATTATTTCTTTTTTCTTTAAATAAAAATATTTGTGGATTACAATTTTATCTTTTAATAAATTTTTATTTGAAAATTTACTAAAACAATTTTTTCTGTTTTGTTTTTATTATATCCATAATAAATATATATGTAATATTAAAGGTAAAGAAATTAGTGAATTTATAGGCATTTTGACAATATTTTTTGAGTATATGAATTAGAAAAAATTGAATATTGTATTTAATATAATTAAGTGTAAAAGGTGAAATTTCAACCATGGAATAGGAAATAATTTGTGTGTTAGTTAATTAATGATAAACATTGCGTCCTTGGTGACATTAATAATAAAAAAATTCAAATAATAGAGGCATCATAAAGATTTCTCGACAAACTTAAGTAATTATTTATACTTATAAAATAAACAAATAAATAAAGTAATATGTTGAGTGATTTGACGTGACGTGCACGCGATTGGATGTCGCGTGTGGCGGGATGCTCGAAGGGGGGTATAAAAGTCAGAGTTCTTAGCGGTGGAGGGTCACCGTTAATAGCCGGTGACCGAAACTGCTTTAAGCAGGTATCACGGGCTATCGGCCGTCGTCCATTAAAAAGTTTTAGGTGAACTGCCACGCACTTCTTCGCCCACCCATTTCTTCTTTTTTTTTTTTTTTTTTTTTTTTAAATTTTTAATTTTATTTCCTTTAATTATAAAACTCAACTTTCTCTCTCTTCATGTGACCTCACCGAAACCATCTCTCTCTCATCATTATTTTTAATTTCTAATTTTATTTTATTTCCACATTAAATTAATATTATATCAACTTTTGCCAAAAAGTTTTTTGGATTAAATAAACTATAGTTTTTTTAAAGACAAAAATCCATTTTTTAACCATAAAATAAATAATGGGTAATATAAATTAATAATTACCTTAAATTTCAATACTTAAGCTCATATTATTAATAAAAATTAACCAGAATTAGACGTGTTTGTTGCTACAATGAATTTCAAATTTCTCATTTTATTTTAATGTAGAAAATGGGTGGTGCTAATATTAATGTAGCTTTGACCGTGCCACTATAAATAACTTGTCATGTTTTCGGTACATATACGGTACAAATTTAAATACCCACCACAAACCGGTCGAGCACTAATCGATATCAGCCTGTTCTGATCTGTTTTGATTTATTTCAATCTGGTAAGCTAACGTTACTTCTTCTGTATTTCAATGTTGTCTTGTAGACAATTTTGAAGACAGTTATGTTCATCATGTAATCCCGAAGAGTCGATTTTGTGGGCATGATCACAATGAGAAAGGCATGGGAGAAAGAAATTGATGAAAGTTAGGCACTTATGGTATGTGCCACCCCCACTTTCCACTTGACACTTCTTTATTTACTTCTCTACCAACTATTCATTTCTTATCATTGTTCATCATTCAACCTTTTGACATAAAAAAGAACTACAATGGGTTTCTCGTAAATTTTTAATTTTACCGGGCCACTAAAATAAAATATGACACTCGAGAAAAGGAAGGGTACATGAATGAACCAATACCACATTCAAATGAGAGCGATCCCAAAAATACTTGAAAGATACACATTTCTTTTCCGTGGCTCAATCATAAAAACTTCAAAATTAAATATATTTTGTCTAGAGTAATTATATGTTGTGTAATTTGTTGAAAATTTTCCTATGAAACATGTGAGTGAGGACAAAACATGTTGAAAAAGATCAATAATGTGATCATGTCATAGGGGATGCAAGGGAATGACACGAGCATAGGTGAATCCATATTTCAAATCCTGATATGAATCTTGGACATGGAGACGGAACCTTATAAATGGTATAAAAAATGAAAGACGTAAAATAAAAAATTTAAAGTTTAAGGACCAAATAAGAAATGAATATAGGGATTAAAGAGTAAGATTATAATACGAGATATGTGATAATTATTAAAAGAGGTTATGGTATTTTCAACTTAGGATTATGAGTGACAGCAACATTTACCTACCAATATTAAATTTACTATAAAGTTCACTACCATAATGCCTCTATCTTTTCATCATTATTGGAGTAATTTTTTAATTTTTTTTTTAATTTTAATTTTTTTTTTTTTGTCAAAGTATTGGTTGGATGGAGTTGAAAATAACTCCCATAGTGGGGGGTAACAATCCAACTAAATTAGAAATTATTTTATTATATAAAAATATTAAGAAAAAAATAATAATAATAATAATAATAAAAAATATATATATGATATTCTTCACAATTTTCTTAATTTATTTTTAAAATGACTTTTCAAACGAGCGCTAATTAAATGATATTGTTAAAAACATTTGTTCGGTCATGCAATTTAGCTCTTAAACTTTAGTTTATAACGATTTATTCTCGATACTTTCACCTATTTCATTTCCTATTTCCGCAAAAATTTTCTTTTATTTTTGTGGGAATGGAGTGAAGATTCCCCACGAAGACCTTGTGAGGGTCGGTTCCCGTAGAGAATTTTTTTCGTTTATTATTCTGTAAAAAAATATCAACAAATCAATACATTTGGTAAGCAAAAATATATACAATATTATACCAAACATCATTTCTAAAAATTTAAATTTAAATATTACAATTTAATTAACAAAAATATATTTATATTAAACTCAGTTGGAACGGGATGAGTAATATAATGTCGTCCGTGACCCCATTTATGTAAAGATAGTCCTAAATGAAAAATCTCGAGATAATCCGTGCCAACTAAATTAAATTTATAAAATTTTCTAAAATTGAATTGAATAGTCTAAAACAATCAATAAATAAATAAATAAATAAATAAATAATGATAATAAAAAAAAGAAATAAGTCGTTTTTTAACCAATTTTTTTAATGGGCCTTGTTTTAATTTTTGGGCCCAAACATAATTTGTGGTTTAATTAAACCATAATATATATTTATTGTCCTACAATTGGAGTTCGGTAATTCTTAAATGTCATTAATTTGCTTAAATACCACTTTACCAAATATTTTATTTTATAGTATATTTGAAATACTATCAATTTCAAACATTATATTTATATAAATATTCTTATATTGATAAATATAAAATAAAGAAATTGAAAAAATATTTACAATTTTTCATATTGTTATATTAAAGAAAATGGAAAAATGAGTATTTTAAAAATAGTTTTTATTTATTTTATAATTTAAAACGTATTTTTTTTTAAAATAAAATATTAAACTAATTATTAAAAAATTTTAAAAAATTTTGAGGATATTTTTATTAATTTAGCTTTTTATATATATATATATATTATCGAATAATTCAATTTGAGATAGAGAGACCTATAGATAATTAAAAATTTAATTAGAGTTAGACGTGACAACATGATACTATTGTAGAGTTTAGGTTGGAAGTGGACAATATTTTCGTGTTCATCTAATATGGGATATTGATCTTTTCGTCTTTATCCATGTTTTGATAAGAGCGTGACAGAGATGAATTCTAGATAACTGAATGATTCTCTCTCCGATTACAGAAATCGCCGCCAGATTTGTGGGTTCTCGATGACGGAAATCAAGGTTATTGGTGTCGTTGGCGGCGGTCAAATGGGCTCCGGAATTGCTCAACTCGCCGCCGCATACGGCCATGATGTTTGGCTAATCGATTCAGACCCTGCCGCTCTTACTAAAGCAACCAACTCCATTTCTTCCTCAATCCAACGCCTGGTCTCCAGAAACCTTCTCTCTCGAGTAAGTATTCTGTATTTCCAGATCCGTATACATGGGAAGAATATATATATATATGATGTTTGGCCTATAATTTACTCTGACATAGTTCTTCTGAACTGGCTGTTTTACCTTTTGATTTACCTTTTATTTGGGGTTTTCTGTTGTCTATTTCATAATAAAAGCTCTTAACAGACCAATTGCAGGGAATCACAAGGTGTAGGACATGTTACGGACTGACTTTGAAATGTTTGAAATAGTTTTTGTCAAGTAAAAAATCAATTCGAAACCTCTGTTTAATGATTCAAAACTAGTTTAATGTTTGATTTTAGACTTTTAAACACGATTTTGATACGATTAAAACTGATTTTTGAATCATAAGAATATAATTTCGAGTGATTTTGAAAGCTCTCAAACATGCACTTGATTTAGGTGAAAAACGCAGGATTTAGTGCTATTTGGTTGTTTACTTATGATCAATCTGTAGCATTAGGAGGTTGAGACTCTCTTGGCCCCATCAGTACCCTTTCTAATCAGGATAACACTGATCCACTGCTTTAGGAAAAAGAAAAACAAGAGACTCCTTGCCAGATCCCATGTCTCTGTAATTTCAGCTCATGATATTCTTGGGTCATTCCATACTGAAGGACTAGGAAAATTTGGTCCATAATCTCGATCCTGTCACGACGACTGTACGTTTGGATGGCAGTGATAGTACCAAACATGAAAAATAGTGTGATCTTGAGCCAAAACTGTAGATCAATAATTGAACTTAAAAATAGACTTATCCAAATGACACAGGATAATAGAGGAATTGGATTTGATTGGAGGGAGCCAATGAAACAAAAGTGGACACTGATGAGCTTCTCTTTAGCTTATGAAGAAGCCACAAGATGATGATTTTCTTATAGCAGCTTCAACTTTTTGCTTTAAACAATAAGCACTTACAGGCTCTTAGAAGCCATTGGATGCCTTAAATAGAGGTTTTTTTTTTTTTTGTCTGTGTGTGTGTGTGTTTGGTTGGGGGCTAAGCAAGTATTTGGGTAGTGTGAGATATAGAACTGTGCCTCTTGAATGTTTAGTTAATCTTTGTATTTCTATCTCTTTTAGTACTTAGACTAATAAAATATCTTTATCGATGTCCTTTCAAATTCTGGCACGTATAATATTGCTCTAGCCTATGGCCTATGATGCAAAATAAATGTTTTATCCCCATTGATCATTTGATCTGAAGTTAAACTGTGAGATCCCACATTGGTTGGAGAGGGGAACGAAGTATTCCTTATAAGGGTGTGAAAACCTCTTTCTACCGTGAGGCTAACGGCAATACGTAACGGGCCAAAGCGGACAAAAAATTTGCTAGCTGTGGACTTGGGCTGTTACGAATGGTATTAGAGCCAGGCACCGGGTGGTGTACCAACGAGGACGCGGGGCTCCGAGGGGAGGTGAATTGTGAGATCCCAAATCGGTTGGAGAGGGGAACGAAGCATTTCTTATAAGGGTGTGGAAACCTCTCCCTAGTAGACGCGTTTTAAAACCGTGAGGCTGACGATGATACGTAACGGCCAAAGCGGATAATATCTACTAGTGGTGGGCTTGGACTGTTATATAAACCGAGTTATTTACTGCGGGTTTGACATTGATTATGGAAAGGTTGACATACAAATCTATAACAGAGAAGTTCTACCGGCCAAATGAGCTTCTCTCTGCCGTTGAAATGGTAGACATTTAATCAGCTTATGAAATCCACTTTACAGGAAGTTGGTGTCGATGCTCTTCAACGTCTAAAATGTTCAACTGATTTGAAAGAGCTTCATTCAGCAGATGTCATCATAGAAGCTATCGTGGAATCAGAAGATGTTAAAAGAAAGCTATTTCTTGAATTGGATAAGATTGCAAAGCCATCTGCAATTCTAGCTTCTAATACAAGTTCCATCCCCATCACTCGCTTAGCATCGTCGACCACACGTCCCGAGAAGGTTTTGTCCTCTCTTTCCCCCTTGCATGAATGCTGAACTTCTGTTTTTCTTTTAAAGTGCTATTTGTATGTAGTTTTAGTAGCTACCCATGTGATTTGGCGATAAAACACGTCGTTATGTGATTTTAGCATGCATTATATGAAACAGAAACAAATAACTAATTTGCTAAACGTTTAACGCCATTGCAGGTCATTGGCATGCATTTCATGAATCCACCACCTATAATGAAGTTGGTTGAGATTGTTCGAGGTGCGGATACGTCCGATGAAACGTTTCATGCAATAAAAACCTTGGCTGAGAGGTGATTCACTTCGTCGATTGCTCTTAAATTCGCCTCCGCCCCTCTGTCCCTCCTCTACCATCTGTTGTCTTTCTAGTAACATGGGACTACTGCACTTAGTACATGAGTTGGCTAAGCATAGTCATAACTAACAACTCTCAATATATCGTTGCGTTTGTGCCTCGAACGAACATGTGCCGAGAACAAATAATAGTTTTAACTTTCTTTCCTTTCAGGCTTGGCAAAACATTGATATGCTCTCAGGACTACTCTGGCTTCATTGTGAACAGAATCCTAATGCCAATGATTAACGAGGCGTTTTTCGCTCTCTACACCGGAGTGGCAACGAAGGAAGACATCGACACAGGAATGAAGCTAGGAACAAACCATCCCATGGGTCCCTTGGAGCTTGCAGACTTAATTGGTTTGGATGTTTGTTTATCAATCATGAAGGTACTTCACTCTGGACTTGGTGATGATAAATATGCTCCCTGCCCTCTTCTCGTGCAGTATGTCGACGCTGGTCGCCTCGGAAGAAAGCGAGGGTTAGGCGTATACGATTACCGTAAATTACCAAAACCAGAAAAATCTAAATCTCGACTTTGATTCATTCGAGTCTATAAGATAAATATGTGACATGGATGATCCTGCTCTCAATACTCTCTTATACTGCTGTCTCAATAAACTGCTACTTCATTTACTCTTTCCATGCAGGTTTCTTTGCAAGGCACTCTAGGATTTCATACTTTTAGCGTTTGAAACTTTGAAGTTGGCATTTATTTGGTACCAAACTCACAATACCAAGCATAACACATTAATTTTTTAAATATCTAGCACAGAGACGTGACGTAGATAAATGATTTGGATGTTTGTTTATCACGGTGATACATAATTTTTGTTCTGACGGTGATACATAACTCTCACGGTGATGCATAATTTTTGTTTATCACGTTGATACCAAATTCAAGTATGGTACGTTTATGATAGTGATACATAATTTCTTAACTATCTAGGAGAAATATCTAGGACATATTAGATAAATGATTTTTGTTATGTTCATTTATTAATATAAAAAAGTTTTTGAAATTATTTTTAAAGTTAAAATAGTATTAATGTTATTTTTAAAAGTTCACGGTATCCATTTTATTTATATTATTTATATATTGGTTCTATAAATATTTTGAAATTTTGTAAAATTTTTAAGGGTATTTATGAAAATTTGGATCATTGTATTTTCTATAAAATTGAAATTTAGTCCTTTCAAATTAATTTTATTGGATTTGGTTATATAATAATAATAATAGTTTCATAAATTGTAGTGATTTTTTTTATAAAAAAAATATATATATATTTCAGTTCTTGGAGAGTGTTTAATGACGCTGCTGGTTTGCAATTTGCAGTTGGATCAAATTTTAACACCCAATCTCACCCTATTTGCTCATGCATGTTCATGCTTGATTACAATGGCGGTGTCGCCTAATCTCTTCCGCTTTGGATTGTTTCGCTACCCGCACTGTGTTGGATTCGAAGCTGTATGGATCCTCGTGCATTTGGGTTTCGATTCGGAGTTTGAAGCTATTTTAAACAATGGGTTCATTGAAATTCATCAAGATATTGATGGAGGGTGAAGGGTTCAAGAACAGAGAAGCTTTAGATGCTGACAATGGCGAAGAATCGGAGACACCCACATGGAGCCAATATTCAAGAGATGACTGAGCCAAGGATAGCTTAAAATAATAGCAATAAGTTTCCCACGGACCTGCAATCGCAAGCTGTTTTAACCTTTTCCTGCTCTGTGTTTGAATCAAAATTGATCTCTGCGTCTTTGACCCTTTGTCTCTGTAGGAACAGAGGCGCTACCGAGCTCGAAAATGGAGGCTCAAAACGCACCATTGTTGCAGCATCTTCGTCATGCCGGCGAAGAAGAGGCTAAGGGGAGAGTCCGGTGGTGGAACAGAGTCATTGATGTTGATGAGGCCAAGACCCAGTTCTTGTTTTCGCTTCCCATGATTGTTACTAATGCTTCCTATTACTTAATACCTTTAATTTCCGCCATGTTCGCCGGTCATCTTGGTGACCTCGAGCTCGCCGGTGCAACTCTTGGCAACTCCTGGGCCACCGTCTCTGGATTTGCTTTCATGGTAACTTCTTAGACCTTTTGTTGTCTTTCTTTCTTGAGATTTTTGAGGTTCATGCGACCAATGTGCTCTGTTTTTTTTGAAGATTGGAGACTGCTTTTGGAGGGTTTTTTTTTGTTAATGTTCAATCAGTTCTTGCACAATTTATAGTTTATCTTTGGTGTTGTGATTTGTTCTGATTTTGATAATCAAATAAGTTGGTGAGGATTGTTGGGAGGGAATCCTATAAGTAAGGAATACATCTCTATTAGAATGATGCTTGAGGAAGTCCAAAGCAAAGCCACGAGAGCTTATGCTTAAAGTGAACAATATCATACCATTGTAAAGAGTCGTTATTCCTAACATGGTATCAGAGCCATCCCCACAACTTAGCCATGTCAATAAAATCCTCAAATGTCGAACAAAGAAGTTGTGAGCCTCGAAGGTGCAGTCAAAAGTGATTCTAGAGAAGGAGTCGAGCCTCGATTAAGGGGAGGCTGTTCGAGGGCTACACATGCCTCAGGGAAGGCTTTATAGTGTACTTTGTTCAAGGGGAGGATTGTTGGGAGGGAGTCCTATAAGTAAGGAATACATCTCCATTGGTACGAGGCCTTTTAGGGTAATCCAAAGCAAAGCCATGAGAGTTTAATACTCAAAGTGGACAATATCATACCATCGTGAGAGTTGTTATTCCTAACATAAGTAGTAAAGTAGTGAAGGATCAAGCTAAGGGCTGGCTGTTGGTTGTCCACAGGCTTAGCTAAGCCTAACCTTTCTTAGTCCTAAAAAGTCTGGCTAAACTCTTGATTTGAAGCTTCTCTCTATAAGATTACACTGATTCTTTTGTTTCTCTGAATTCTAAGCTATTTGATTCGATTCTCTTGAGCAGATTGGACTTAGTGGAGCACTAGAGACACTTTGTGGCCAAGCGTTTGGTGCCAAACAATATGGGAAGCTGGGCTTGTATCTGCAAGCCTCTTGCATTGTGTCTTTGTTCTTCTTTGTTATCTTATCTGTCTTATGGTACTACACCGAGTCTCTCCTTATTTTACTCCATCAAGACCCTGCCATATCAAAACTTGCTGCTACCTATGTCAAGTTTCTAATTCCAGGCTTATTTGCTCATGGACTTCTGCAAAACCTTCTGAGATTTCTTCAAACTCAGTCTATTGTTGAAAGTACTCCACACTTAATGTGCCCCTTTAGGGTATAGTTGAGCCCTTGGTTGTCTTCTCAGCTGTGCCTATGTTCGTCCACATTTGTATAGCATATGCTTTGGTGAATTGGACGTGTCTTGGAATCAGGGGACCTGCCTTGGCAGGTTCCATTTCCTTGTGGATATCTTGCCTGATGTTGGGGACATATATGTTTAAGACAAACAAGTTTGAGCAAACATGGGAAGGATTTTCGTCTGAATCTTTGAGCTACTTTCTCATGACGCTCGAACTAGCCATCCCGTCTGCAGCAATGGTTTGGTACGCACCCTTGACTCTCTATCGTTGTGAACTATAATCTGTTAGGAATCACGAAGCTCTACTGATGTGATATTGTTCACTTTGAACATTAGCTCTCATGGCTTTAGTTTTGGTTTTCCCAAAAGGTCTCGTACCAATGGAGATATATTTCTTACTTATAAATCCATGATCATTCCTTTAATTAGCCAATGTGAGACTCCCTCTCAACAATCCTCAACAGTCCTCCCCTCGAACAAAGTACACTATAGAGCCTCCCTGAGGCCTATGGAGCCCTCGAATAGCCTCCCCTTAATAGAGGCTCAGCTCCTTCTCTGGAGTCCTCGAACAAAGTACACCTTTTGTTTGACACTTGAGTCACTTTTGACTAACACCTTCGAGGCTCACAACTTATTTGTTTGACACTTGAGGATTCTATTGACATGACTAAGTTAAAGATATGGCTTTGATACCATATTAGGAATCAAGAACCTCCACAATGGTATGATATTATCCACTTTGAGCATTAGCTCTCATGGCTTTACTTTTGGTTTTCCCAAAAGGTCTTGTACCATGAAGATGTATTCCTTACTTATAAATCCATGATCTACACCATAGAGCCTCCCCTGAGGCCTATGGAGCCCTCAAACAACCTCCCCCTAATCGAGGCTCAGCCCCTTCTTTGGAACCCTCGAACAAAGTACACCATTTATTCGACACTTGAGTCATTTTTTACTACACCTTCGAGGCTCACAACTTTTTTGTTCGACATTTGAAGATTCTATTAACATGGCTAAGTTAAGGGCATGACTCTGATACCATGTTAGGAATAACAACTCTCCACAATGGTATGATATTGTCTACTTTGAGCATTAGCTCGCATGACTTTACCTTTGGTTTTCCCAAAAGGTCTTGTACCAATCAAGATGTATTCCTTACTTATAAATCCATAGATCTACTCCATAAAGCCTCCCCTGAGGCCTATGGAGCCCTCAAACAGTCTCCCCTTAATCGAGGCTCGGCTCCTTCTTTGGGGCCCACGAACAAAGTACACCATTTATTCGACACTTGAGTCACTTTTGACTATACCTTCGAGGCTCACAACTTCTTTGTTCGACATTTGAGAATTCGATTGACATAGCTAAGTTAAGGGCATGACTCTAATACCATGTTAGGAATAACGACTCTCCACAATGGTATGATATTGTCAACTTTGAGCATTAGCTCTCATGACTTTACCTTTGGTTTTCCCAAAAGGCCTCATACCCGTAGAGATGCATTCCTTACTTATAAATCCATGATCACCTCCCGACAATCCTCGACATAATCCCATACGTGAGCTGTAAGGAGCTTCAAGTATTGGAATACCTTAATATCTTACCCTTTTGCTGCTTAAAATTCATCTAGTTTGGAGTACTGGGCCTTTGAAATTTTGGTGTTCTTAGCTGGAGTGATGCCAGACTCAGAAATAACTACCTCACTAATTGCAATGTGGTACTTATCTCTACTCTTACACTGTTTCTATGACATAAAAACTCTCTTTTACTCATTCCTATGAATCGATTCGATCTTCGAATACTACAGCGACAATACCGAATGTATCGCCTTCACAATCACGTACGGCCTAAGTGCTGCTACAAGGTACGCAACTAGAGATTAGCCATTCATTTTGTTGTGTTCTGTTCTCTGTAAGACTGAAAATAAGCCAAGAGCAATACTCGTGTCAGCACAAGGGTGGCGAATGAGCTCGGAGCAGGCAATTCTAGCAAAGCTAAGAGAGCTATGTTCGTGTCTCTTAAGCTATCTCTTCTCCTCACGCTCGTGGTTCTTCTAGCGTTAGGATTTGGGCATAGTATCTGGTCTAGCTTCTTCAGTAATAGTCCTAAGATAGAGAAGGAATTTGCTTCAATGGTCCCTTTTCTTCTGGTGTCAATACTCTTGGATTCAGTACAAGGAGTGGTATCAGGTACAAATAAGGCCATTCCTCTCCATTTGCTTCCTAACTAAACTAATGCTTTCTTTCTGATATGCTCGATATGCTCGATTCCAATGCAGGCGCGGCAAGGGGCTGTGGCTGGCAGCATTTGGCTACTTACATAAGCCTCCCGACGTTCTACGTCGTCGGGCTCACGACATCGGCCGTTCTTGGTTTTCATTCGAAGCTATACGCCAAGGTAAATGATTTGCTAGCTAGCACACAGAAGAGTAAGCTTGTGATGTGGTTATGAAAGCTTTGATTGCTTTGTGCAGGGCTTATGGATTGGCTTAACTTGTGGCCTTGCCTGCCAAACTATTGCCCTTTTGCTGCTAACATTTAGAGGAAAGTGGGAAGGAATAGATGTAAAAGGAACCAAAACCAGCTGCTTCGGAAACGAAACTCCTGTTCTTCGTCGATTCGAGTTCGAATAGCAACATCGTCTCGAAAATATCGTCCATACGCTTGAAACAAGAAGAAACGTATTTAAATGTCGGACTACTTTCTTGTAACATACTACAGCCCCAGGTGGCGAAGAGCTGCATCGAGGTGCCAAACCTTCTCGTCGATGTGAGCTCTTGGGGAAGATCAGCCTGTTATTCTTAGACTAACTTTTATCCGTTGAGCGACAACCCTTCCACTCAGCACCGTCGGATCACTAAGGCCGATTACGTAGTATAAATAAATTCCATTTGTAATAAATTTATCAATTTGAATATACATAAAAAGAATAATTAAATTTTAGCAATATTTTTGTGGGTCCCACTTAACGCCCACCAAATTTTAAGAAGAGGTATGATGGGGTTTACTTTCTATAAATGATTTAAATTTAAATTAAAAACTCTATAATTATTTAAAGTTATTATGAGGTGGAAAATAATTAAAAGTTACAAATTTTAAATAAACTATTACGTTATCTTTTTTTAAATTTTAATAATATTTTTTTAAAGATAATATATATATATATATTTTTAGTATTTTTGTTTTTAAATTAATAAATATTATTTAAAACGTTTTAAATTAGATTTTATAATCATTCCCTCTCTAAATTTTGCTTAATTTACACGATTTTTTTTTTAATTAAATGAGGGAATTAATAATATAATTTATGATTCCAATTATAACAATCTATTCTGGAATTAATAAAAACAACAAATTACAAAATAGAGAAAAAATCAAGATATTTAGCATATAATAATTATATTTTTTTTATTTTAAAATATAGTAATTTTTTAAAAAAATTTAAAGTTATTAATAAAAAAATTTAAATATTTTTTAAACACTTTTAAAAATTAATTTTTTTTTATAAATAAAATACTAAAAAAAAAATAAAAATAAAAGTATTTTAAAATATTTTTTCTAAAGGTATTTTTTTTTAGACAAAATACAAAATTCATACTTAATTTATTCCATATTTAAAAAATTGTTAAATTACCATTTTAGCCCTCTACTTTATACTTTTAATTCAACAAGTTTCCAAACTTTAGATTTTGTAATTATTATATAATTGGAACTTTTAATTGTAATCAGAATTATTAGATAGACAATTAAAATTTAATTATTTTTGAAATTAGTGGAGTAAATAAAATAATTAAATATTAATTAATTATTGAATTATAAAATAAAAGAAATGTTAAAAATGGTAATTTGAGCTTTATTTCTTTTCCATTTATTGGATATTTTTTGAAGCTTCGTCCAGAGAGGACTCGCCCACGTAATCTATAAAAGCAGGGTTTGGTGTGAAATGGAGAAGCGGGAAGAAGATGGAAGATCGCAGAGAGCCATTGTTGGAGCTTGGTTTCGAAGCAAAACAATGGAGATGGTGGAAGAGAGGGTTGGATATGGAGGAAGCAAAGCTTCAACTTCTATTTTCACTTCCGTTGATTCTTACAAATGTATTCTATTACATGATATCTCTCGTCTCTGTTATGTTTGCTGGTCACCTTGGTGAGCTCGAGCTTGCTGCTGCTACTCTTGCTAGTACTCTGGCTAGCGTCACTGGCTTCGCTTTCATGGTACCTCTCTCTCTCTTTCTCTCTGATTTCGTGATTTGGTGAAATGGATCTTTTAGCTCTCTATTTTATGCTGATAAGAGATGAAAAATAGGAAGAAATTGGAAGAAATTGAGTTTACAGCGGCTAGAAACTCACTTTTCTTCTTCTTCTTGAATCATTGGAATTCAGTGATTTTTTTCGATCAAAATCCGAATGAAAATGGATGTTTTGTGTCAGAAAATGGAAGGAAATTGTCTATTTCTGCTTCGTCAATGGATTAACATATGATTGTGCAAGAATTCTTGTCAATAGAAAGTATTGGATGACTGAAAATATTGTTGAAAGTAGGTAAAGATTTACATGTTTAATAGTTGAACTTTGATGGCTAAATGATGATTAGTGGTTTTAGTGGTTAGCTGATTTGATTAGAGAGATAAGTTTAGAAACTGGATGTGATCAATTGAGCCCTTAAGATACGTTGAATATGTTAGTCTATTTTGTCCAGTTTTTCATTTTCTTTTGCCATTTATGTCGATCGCTTCAACCAAATTGATATGGTCGAAACGTTTTAAAGTGTAAGGACCAAATAGACACAACCACAAAAGTTGAAGGATCGAGTTTGCTATCTAAAGCATACGAGGCCGATGTATTAGAAGATCCCTCTGCTTGGTGGTATGATCTGTTGTGATAATCTCTAATACTTCCAATATTTCAGCACATAGCATATAAGAAATGGAGTATCCAACTATTATGAGGCACATAAGGCAGCAGATCTCAAGGTGAGGATGTCAAAATCTGTTGCCCATTTTCTTGTAATTAGGATAAGATTATCCTAATCCGAATCTCATTAGCATCACTAAAACTCAACTTTGCGCTTTTAAAATGTGTTCTAAATTCCAGGGAGAGTTTAAGTATGATGATAACTCAGCTTGTTCTGTTTTTGTTTTAGTATTGTACCTGTTTTTGCTGTAACTTTCTTCTTGTTCTCTAGACGGGACTGAGCGGCGCACTCGAAACGCTTTGTGGGCAAGCATTTGGCAGGAAGCTTTATGGGAAGATGGGGTTGTATCTTCAAGGCTCTTGTATCTTATCATTCTTTTGTTCCATCATTGTTTCAGTGTTGTGGATTTACACCGAACATATTCTAGTCTTGCTCCATCAAGAACCAGAGATTTCGAGGATATCTGCAACGTATATGAAGTTTCTCATCCCAGGATTATTTGCTTATGGCTTACTGCAGAACATCCTGAGGTTTCTTCAGACACAATCTGTTGTCATGCCTTTGATTTTCTTCTCTGCATTGCCAATGCTCATCCACGTAGCGATTGCATATAGTCTGGTTCACTGGACGCGTCTCGGTTTCAACGGAGCTCCATTGGCCACATCGATCTCGTTATGGATGTCATGCCTGATCTTAGCTATATATGTACTTAAAGCAAAGAAGTTTGAGAAATCTTGGCAGGGCTTTTCATCAGAAGCTTTTACCTATAGTCTTTCAAGCTTAAAACTAGCTCTTCCATCTGCAGCAATGGTGTGGTAAGCATCCTCTTTCCCTCTTGAATGTAACTTACACTGATATCGTTCATAACTCATGGACCTTTCATGCTTTCTATCATTCTAATCCATTGAAGTTTGGAGTATTGGGCGGTCGAGATTATGGTGTTTTTAGCCGGGTTGATGCCGAACCCGGAAACAAGTACTTCACTGATAGCAATGTGGTTAGTAAATCTATTTTCCCATGTTCTTCTGATATGAATGCAATCCTTCCATTGTTCTTACTTGGTTTCCATACCTGATTTTTTTTAGTGACAACACAGAAACCATTGCTTACATGATCACTTGTGGTCTCAGCGCTGCAGCAAGGTTCGTTATTACATAGTTTGAACAATTGCGTCTCCATAGTTTAAACTTTGGGCTTTCTCTTTCGAGTTTCCCCTGAAGGTTTTTAAAACGCGTCTGCTAAGGAGAGATTTCGTCACCTTTTATAAAGAATGTTTCGTTTTCCTCCCAACTAATGTGAGATCACACAGTAATATAGTCCCGTTATTGTAATCTATCAGCTTAAACTTTCGTGTTCAAACTCCTATAAAACACCCGGGGGGGTTCCGGTCCCTTAGTTTTGAAAGTTCTCGTTCTCAAACAAATGGCATTTTGTAGCAGCACAAGGGTCTCAAATGAGCTGGGAGCAGGCAATCTTGACAGAGCCAGAACCGCCATGTTTGTAACTCTCAAACTTGCTGTCCTCGTCCCTCTGCTAGTTGTTTTGGCACTTGCCTTTGGCCAAAGCACCTGGGCTAGCTTCTTCAGCAACAGCGTTACAATAACGGACAGTTTCTCTTCCATGGTGCCGTTGCTCGCTATCTCGATAACGCTGGACTCGGTGCAAGGCGCCATATCAGGTTCAGTACTAAAAAGCTTCATTCCCATTCAACACTGCTTTGTTTCTCATAAGTCTCATTGAACTGCAGGGGTGGCTAGAGGTTATGGTTGGCAGCACTTGGCTGTATACATAAACTTGTCCACGTTCTACTTTGTCGGTGTATCGATATCGATCCTTCTCGGGTTTAAGCTTAGATTATATGCTAAGGTGACAAACTTTACACACGATGTTCATAACTCTACATAGTCAAAGACATTGGTATGATTCTTCTTTGTTCTTCACTTTCTTGTTGATTTGATACAGGGTTTATGGATCGGATACATCAGTGGTCTCTCGTCGCAAACTGCTTGTCTTCTTTTGGCCGTTTTGTATGCAAAATCGATTAAAATGGATCCATCTGATAATGAAGTAAAAAATATGGCTCTTTTAGTTTAGTTCATACCAGAGAATTATATAAGTTCGTTTTTCAAGTACTTAAATATACTTTTAATTTTGTTATATTTTGTCGTAATTTATTTTCACTCACTTATTCTCGAATGGAATAAAAACAAAATATTAATTAATTAATTAATTTGAAATAGATGAATTCATAATATTATACATAAATAGAGATACATGGTGTCTATACCCTTAAAGGGTGTTTTGGTCTTTTCACATTCAATTTTCATTTATTTTAGTATATTTTAAATTATTATTTTTATCTTATCATCATTTACTTCAATGTATAATTAATAATTCAATTTTTGAATAATTTTATTAAAATAATTTATTTGAAGATAATTATTAATATTAATAGTTAATAAACTCAAAAATAAAAAATATTATAAAATTTGGATAAATTTTCATTTAACTGTCAATCAAATTATAAGGGTTAAATGGTAAAAAGTAAAAAAATATGGGGACTAAAATGTAAAAAGTGAAAGTTTTCAGTAAGAGGAAGAAAGGCCAGCGAAGGTATATCCGTTCTCTATCCTTCTTCTCTGATCTCTGTTGAATCACTCAAATGGCGATGGCTTCACCTCTGGCCGTCAATGGAGTCAAGTTGGCTACGGCTTCTCTAGCTTATGTGGACACCAAGGCTGCAAACAATACGAAGGCTCTGATGGCGGAGCTTTCCCGCCAATTCTACGGCCTCCGATTTGTTTCCCGCCCCGCCGGTAGCATTGCCATCAAGGTTCACGACCACTCCATTCCCAAGGGACAACACGCAATCGCTTTGTCACATTCCGGTGAGAATTTCTCCATCTTTCTCTTTTTAATTCAGTTCTTCTGTTCCTTGGGAATGTGATTTTCCTTTAGTCTTTTTGGTGTAGAATTGTTTTGATTAAGGTAATTCCTTCTGATTCAGACTTTTTGGATGTTTGTAACTGGCGTATGAATATGGCTAGGCGTCGTTGTAATTCAAACTAGTTCTTGTTGGGAGGATATCCAATTTCCCCTTCTCTTTGCAGAAGAAGATGATCTTAATGGTTCACGCCATCAAGAACTAGCCTAAGATCACCTGTTTTTCCAAACATTCTTTATTTTTTGTTTGGCAAGAGTATAAAGGGCTTTGAATTCACGGATTTAGATGAGTTTTCTTTTGCTTTTGTTTGATTATACACAGGTGTTAAGAAGGAGAGAATGGTAGCGGAGGACACCTGCATGTTATCTTATGGTGGGTCAATCTTATATTCACCACCTCCAAAGCCATTTTCTCACAAGCTCCCGAACTGTTTGGATGGTGGACCTCTTTTTATGAAGGTACAGTTCCCTGTATAAGAGTATAATCAACTTGTGATGAATAGAAAATACATAGTTATGCTATAAATGAGCTAATGTTCATATAAGCAATGTCTCCTATACCTCGAGACATTAACTTCACTGATCTTTGCATGATCGACCAACCTTTTTCGTTCTTATTTGATTGCCAAATCCATCCACCATAACCAAATTTGTGTTTCTTATTAAACACAGCAACAATAACTATTGTTGTGGCATTACTTTAAGTAAGGAGCAGGTTTTGTTTTGTTATTTTGCGTCGTAAATCTCAAAATTATTCAGCATTGTATGTGCTTTTTCTTATCGTCCCATTTTATTTGATTGAAACCTTCGAGTGAGAAGTTCCTTTGAGCTTTGTAGATGATGAAACCTCTGAGTTTATACAATTTCAAGAAATTGATTTCGAGTCTGTCTTGCTTTCATTCGGTCTCAGTAATCAATAACTTAATTTTACAGGCTGATTGTTATCACTATCTCTTTGATGCTGCTATTAAGCTTCGTCAACTAGGCATTGATTAGTCTTCTCCAACTCAGGATCCTTTTGGGAGCATCAAAGGAATGTCAAGCAAAATTTCTGTGAAGGCTGGGGCTCAAGGTTTAGATAATGAAAACAAACCATTGCCAGTGAGTTGAAGTGCATTTTGTTTAATTGGGAAGCTTAAAATTTTAGCCTTTGATTTTTCATTCTTTTCTTTACCTTTGAGGTATATCATTTTTGTATCTGGGTTAGGAATCTTCTTTTCAATTGTGGTTCATTTTTCCTTTATATTTTCGATGCAGCGTTGCATAGTTCTTGATATCGAAGGGACTACTACACCAATATCTTTCGTTACTGACGTTCTCTTTCCATATGCTCGTGATAATGTTGGAAAGCATTTGATTTTAACGTATGAAACTGCAGAAACTCAAGATGACATTAAGTTATTGCGTTCACAAGTAAGATATTTTGGTTCAACAGTATTTTGATTATGTTGCAGTCTGTAGAATGTCTACGATCTATTTACGGTATTTACTTGGGCATTGTTAGTTAAACAGGAATAGCCTGTGCGTTCATGAGTTAATATGTGATACATAAATCTCCTCCTACCAGTAAATTCAATTTGTGTGAGATCCCACATTGGTTGGGGAGGAGAACGAAACACCCTCTACAAAGGTGTAGAAATTTCTCCTAGCAGACGTATTTTAAAAACCTTGAGAGGAAGCTCGAAAGGGAAAGCCCAAAGAGGACAATATTTGCTAACGGTGGGCTTGGGTTGTTAGAAATAGTATTAGAGCCAGACACCAGGCAATGTGCCAGCGAGGAGGCTGAGCCCCGAAGGGGGGTGGACATGAGGCGATGTGCCAGCAAGGACGTTGGGCTCCGAAGGGGGTGGATTTAGTGGGGGGTCCCACATCAATCGGAGAAAGGAACGAGTGCCAGCGAGGACGCTGGACCTTGAAGAGAGGTGGATTGTGAGATCCCACATCGGTTAGGGAGGAGAACGAAACACACTTTATAAGGGTGTGGAAACCTCTCGTTAGCAGACACGTTTTAAAAACCTTGAGGGGAAATCCAAAAGGGAAAACCCAAAGAGGATAATATCTGTTAGCGGTGGACTTGGGCTGTTAGAATTTGGTACTTGAGAGGCTATTTGGGATTGTTTTCAGAATCTTCTGTTCCTCAATACAAAGATTCAGAGAAAATATGTCTGGATAACCAAATTCCAAAAGTTCTAAATTTGCAGATGAATCATTACGTCGATGATGTGAGCGTTTATCAATAAAAATGTGTTTCAGGTTGAAGAAGATTTGAAAAAAGGTGTTGCTGAAGCTGTGCCCATCCCTCCTGATAATGCTGGGAGAGAGGAAGTCATTGCAGCATTGGTTGCTAATGTTGAAGCAATGATAAAAGCTGACCGCAAGATAACTGCCTTGAAACAATTGCAAGTATGCAAGTAAAATGATTCTCAATTTATCTTACTGCAATTCATTTGGCAGATTTTCTGAGTGAGCTGACTTCTAGCTATGCAGGGTCACATATGGAGAACAGGATTTTCAGGGAATGAATTGGAGGGAATAGTTTTTGATGATGTGCCAGAGGCTCTTGAGAGATGGCATGCTTTGGGCATTAAGGTTGTTCCCTTCCCCCTCTTGATTCTTGCTAAAATCAGTACAAGTTTCTATTTGAGATTAACTAGGAAAAAGTCTTCTCAATGTTCTAACTCCCGCGCTGGACTGGATGTAGACCGAACTATCTCGGGATGTTCAGAATCCTACTCACCTCTTGCTTTAATGGAAGAATGATCACGTACGGTTCCCTGAGAAGGGATTGACTACCTATTGGAGCTTTGACCGACTACCATCGGTCAATTCGGCTTTGGGGCCACAACCTTTTTCTAAACCAAGTGACGAAGAAATGATGTGATTACTACTAAAATAAAAACGATATTTATTGATCTCTCTTAATTCAACAATCCAAGATTTGAATGGATGTCCTTTGAGTCCTCTAAATTGCATTGATGCGTAGAGAAGACTAAACTTAAGCGTACTTAAGTCACTTTGAAGAAATTTTTTTGCAGATGTGTTCAAAGTGTTCCTCACAACCTATTTAGGAAAGCGTAACGGCCCAAACCCACCGCTAGCAGATATTGTCCTCTTTGAGGTTTCCCTTTCGAGCTTCTCCTCAAGATTTTTAAAATGCATATGCTAGTAAGAGATTTCCACACTCTTATAAAGAATGTTTTATTCTCCTCTTCAATCGATGTGAGATCTGACAGAAAGACTAAACTCAGTTATTAGATGAGACGGATGATTTCATATTTGGGTTAGTAGTGACAGACCTGTCTAATAATAGATGTCTTGTGATTGATTTTCCTTCCTGGTGATAATTGACCAAAAGTTCTCCGAGTCTCCGACAGACATTACAAACCAGTAATAACTTGTATCGTTACTGGCATGAACAGGTCTACATATACTCGAGCGGAAGCAGGTTGGCACAAAGGCTTATATTCGGAAAGACTAATTATGGTGATCTAAGAAAATACTTATCAGGATTCTTTGACACTGCTGTGGGGTAACCAATTGCTGTTATTTTCATGTTTTAATCATACTCTTTATCACAAACATGATGGTCGAACTGCTCTTGTATCTCAGGAACAAAAGAGAAATAAGGAGTTATGTTGAGATTTCAGAGTCTCTTGGAGTTGATACACCATCAGAGATCCTGTTCATCACAGATGTCTATCAGGAAGCTGTAGCAGCAAAAGCAGCAGGTAATGAGTCTCTCTACTTTGAGCTATTCTTTGCTGTTAGTTTATGGACGAAAAATTAGTAGAACCCGTTCGTGCTATATCGGAACTGCATTTGGCCTAAACGAAGTGTTCTTGTGATAAACTATCATATGGAGCTTCAAAAGAATTGCAAATTTACTTGTTTCATACTTATTCAAATGCAATCCACGACGTTTCAGGGCTGCAGGTGGCCATCTCAATCCGACCAGGAAATGGTCCACTGCCTGATGATCATGGGTTCCAGACTACCACTTCCTTCTCAGACATCACAGCTTGAGAGACTGTTCCAAGTAAGTTTAGCCTATTTTCTCCCATCTCTGCTAGTGATTGCTTGGAGTTTAAACTGAAGAAATATATATAGCTGTTCTTAATCTTGTCCTGGTCAAGCCTATGTAATAAAACTGAGTTCCAAATGCCAGTTTTTTGCTTCTGAAGTATTGTGGTTACTCTGCCCATTTTAGCATGGTTTGCCCGATCTTTCTTGGAATCTAAGAACTAGTTAGACTATGTTTAAATTATCGATTAGATCTAAAAGTAATCGGGCAGACCTGATAATCCACAGAAGGCTCCACGGGAAGCTGTTGCGCGATTATCTTAGTCGTGGGATTGACCCCGCCTAAGGCTGAAGAACTAAGAAAAATTTGAGCCTTTAGATTTATCTTTACCAATCTAGCTCACTTGTGATCTGAAAATTATGATCTTATGAATGTTTGAAGTGATCGAGTGATTGAGAGTCTTTTTCTTATCCCTACGACCGTTGTTGCGATGATATCTCGTCTCTCCAATCATAGTCGACTACTAGTGTGATGTCCCACATTGGTTGGGGAGGAGAACAAATCACCATTTATAAGGGTGTGGAAACCTTCTCCTAGCAGACGCGTTTTAAAGCCTTGAGGGGAAACCCGAAAGGAAAAGCCCAAAAAGGACATATCTGCTAGTGGTGGGCCTGGGTCGTTACAACTAGCTAGCTACATGACAAATCGACGCTTAAGACACTAATACACATGAAGTACATGTGCCCTAAGGGGAAACCCGAAAGGAAAAGTCCAAAAAGGACAATATTTACTAGGTCGTTACAACTAACTAGCTAGCTACATAACAAGTCGACACTTAGGCACTAACACACATCAACAAGTACGTGTTACAAGATGGAATCGAGATTGATCATTGAATAAACAAATAATTAATGAACTAAATCTAAATTTAAATTGTGGATAAAAAAAATAAATAAAAATAAAAATTGAACTTCCGGCAGATGAGCATTAAAGGACGGCAACTCAAAAACTCCGCGGGGCCCAACTGTTTCCAACAGTCACATGCGTTCCACGTCATGAAATTTGAGCTCTCAGATTAAGATCCGACGGCCAACAACTGCTTTACAGGTAGGGTGTAACGATTGCGTGAGTGGTCGCGTCAGCATCTGATAAAATCTCTCAGATCCTCCAACCGCCCAATCAATATGTCATCAATGACATGATATTTTAGCTACTTAAAAATTTCAATTTAAATTCTATTTTGTTGACTTTTTAAATATTTATTTTATTATCCAAATTTTTATAATTATATTTATTTATTTTTAATTATTTAATAAAATAATGATGAAATTTTGAGCATGTATATTAACATAGCCATTGAATTATATGAATACTATAATTAATTATGGCGAATACCTATTGAAATTATTAATTTAATAAGTTAGTTCATATTTGTCGTTTTATTCCTTAAAATTTAAAAGTAGGTCAAAATTCATATTCGTAATTAAATTTATTTTTTAAATTTTATTTTTATTTTGGAATTTAATTAAGAATAAATTAAAATGTTCTAGATTCATTAATGAAAAATGTAAATTATTGAATAATTTAAAATTTTAAACAAGAGTTTGTCTTTTTGAAGTAAAATAATTATGTCCCTTTTGGATCTTGTACATTATTGAATGTTATTTGGTTTAATTATATCATTAACAATTAATTAAACCAAGATTACAATAAACAACAAAAACAAATCTGCAGATAATTCATCATTAATAACAGAGATTAATTCTATCAATCATGAAAATCTAAACTCAACTTTGAAATGAACAGATAGAACACCAAATTCCGCCATTGTTGGAAGTTGAAATGCACAGAAGCTTATAAGATAAGCTGAAATTCACATCAATTGGGAGGAAATTGTGGGGGAAAAAATGGAAAGTTAGGCAAAAACAATGGAAAATCACAAACTTAGGTGCAATAAATCCCAACCCCAAAGAACATAAAAGGCTGTTTTCCTCTCTTTTTGCCTTTTTTTTCTCTCCCAAATCTCTCTGTGATGCAAACACTTGTCCTTCTCCTTCCCCTTTTGCCCAAAAAAGCTATTCCCTCATTTCAATTTCGATCTCTCTAAATCCGCTCGTTGTTCTTTATAATTCCCTCTTTGTTTCTTACACCAACGCCATTGTTCTGCTCCAATCACAGAGAACGGCAGGTTTCTCTCTCTCTCTCTCTCTCTCTCTCTCTCTCTCTCTCTCTAGTTCTTCGTGTTCTTGTTGCGTTTCTCCCTGTTTCTTCCTTGTCTTTTACGTATTCTCTTGCCCCCATGGACGATTCTTGCTTCTTTACATTGTTTTTGTCTTCTGGGTATTCCTGTTTCATCTTCCCAATAGATTTTCCCCTGGTGGGTATTGGGGAAATCGTTTGTTTCTTGAATCCCTTCCTCATTTTGATTTGATTCTTTGATGGGTTTCTTTGGATTCTTGTGATTTTGTTTCTGTTCAATGATTTAAGGATCTGTTCATCTGGGTTGCTCTTGTTCTGGATGATTGTTATGGCATTTCGTTCTTTTAGACTGTTTCTTCATGGATTCTCTGTAATGAACAAGTTATTTTCAACTTCATCGCCCATTTCTTGTCTGATTTGGAATGTACAGGTTAGGGTTTCTTAAGCTGTTCTTATCTAGTTTTGGTTTAGAACTGGGTTGTGTTCTTATTTTCCTTTAAGAACTTACTGATTTGAGGCCTTTCTATATTTGTTATATTCATCAACGTTGTGTATAAGTATGAACTATTGATTTGTTGCATTTGTTTTGTTTCTCAAGGGTCTTGGTCCAAACTTCAACAGCTTGGGGTTGTCATTTGGTGCCTTGATCTTATCAAAAGACTAGCAAATAAGCTAGACCCTGCCGTCAAGAATGATATATAGAAACTAGAGTTGATATCAATCCATGATAAGATCTTGTGATGGGGTCTATGAACATGGAGAGGAAATGGATGTTTCCTCTCGTGTTAAGCTCTCTCATGTTCATATTTCTTCTTGTCACCTTATTCAACCTCGGTCTTGTCTCCTCACTTTACACAATCAATTCATTTTTCGCAATCTTTCCCGCTCAAATGATGACTATAAACAACACGGGTGCCGTTTTTGCTGAATCAAAGATCGTCCGACCTTCACCTCTTAACGAACCAACGATCCCTCGTTTTGCTTATTTGATTTCTGGATCAAAGGGTGACTTGGAAAAGCTATGGAGACTCCTTAAAGCATTGTATCACCCTTTGAATCAATATGTTGTCCACTTAGACCTCGAGTCACCGGCGGAGGAACGTTTGGAATTGGCCTCCCGGGTCAGAAACGAGTCGCTTTTTGTTGAAGTTCAGAATGTTTTCATGATCAGCAAGGCTAATATGGTTACTTATAGAGGACCCACCATGGTGGCTAATACTCTTCATGCTTGTGCCATCCTTCTTAAGAGGAGTAGGGACTGGGATTGGTTCATCAACCTCAGTGCTTCTGATTATCCTCTTGTGACTCAAGATGGTTTGTTCATATCATTTAGCTTATGAACTTGGAATGAACTTATTTGATTTAATGAAATTTCATTGGTTTTGCATTGCAGATCTTCTCTATACGTTCAAAAATTTGGATCGAAACTTGAATTTTCTTGAGCATACAAGCCAGTTGGGGTGGAAAGAGTTAGTATAGTGTTCTTTCATCTCTTTCATATTTGCTCATATTGTGTATAACTTGTTCTTATACTTGCTCACTTGATTGTATTTACAGGGAAAAACGAGCAATGCCGTTAATCATAGATCCCGGTCTGTATTCGAAGACCAAATCGGATATTTTCGACGTCAATCCATCTCGAACTTTGCCTACTGCGTTTAAATTGTTTACTGGTTTGTGTTCCTCTATAAACCTTTGTTCATTTTGCCTTCATCTTCCTAGTGTTTGAAAGTACATTGGGATCATTGATTTGCATAGGAGTTTTGTGTGATTCCATGTCGGTTTGAGAGGTGAACGAAGTATTTCTTTTAAGGGTGTGGAAATCTCTCTCTAGTAAACGTGTTTTAAAACTGTGAGGCTGATGGAGATATAGAACGGGCGAAAGTGGATAATATATGCTAGTGGTGGGTTTGGGCTGTTATAAATGGTATTAGAGCCCGATATTGGGTGGTGTGCCAGTGAGGATACTGGGCCCCCAGGGGGTGGATTGTGTGATCTCACGTTGGTTTGAGAGAGGGAATGAAGAATTCCTTATAAGGGTGTGGAAACCTCTCCCTAGTAGATGCGTTTTAAAATCACGAGGCTGACGACGATATGTAACGAGTCAAGCGGACAATATCTGCTTGTGGTGGGCTTGGACTATTGCAAATGGTATGAGAGCCAGACATTGGGTGGCGTGTCAATGAGGACGCTGGGCCCCTAGGGGAGGGGGGGGGGGATTGTGTGATCCCACGTCAGTTTGAGAGGGAAATGAAACATTCCTTATAAGGGTCTGGAAACCTCTCTCTACTAGACGCATTTTAAAACTGTGAGGCTAACGGCGATACGTAATGGGCCAAAGTGGACAATATCTACTAGCGGTAGGCTGTTATAAGTTTGAACTAGTCTTTACTTAGTAGGGCTCTTTCTTTCCTCATCCAGTAGTCGAGTAGATTCGGTTTCGAGGGGTTATAACATTCCCCAAATGTTAAAATTTACTTGTAAGGAAGATGCTTTGTATGAATCAGTATTGCCAGCCACTCAACGACCTGCGTCGTTGAATCTTTCGAGCAATCAAATAACACAACTCTCTTCTGCAGGTTCGGCATGGATGGTTCTATCTCGTGCGTTCGTGGAATACATCATTTGGGGTTGGGATAATCTTCCAAGAACTCTTCTCATGTACTACAGTAATTTTGTGTCCTCTCCTGAAGGTTATTTTCACACTGTCATATGCAATGTGCCCGAGTTCGCTACTACAGCAGTGAACCACGACTTACACTACATCTCTTGGGACAACCCCCCGAAACAGCATCCACACACGCTAACTCTTAACGACACAGAGAAAATATTCACAAGCAATGCTGCCTTTGCTCGGAAGTTCAAACAAGATGATCCCGTGCTAGATCGAATCGACAAGGATTTGCTTGGTCGAAAGAAAGGAGACTTCACTCCTGGTGGTTGGTGTGCAGGCCACCCTAAGTGTTCGACAGTCGGTAACCCGAATAAACTCAAACCAGGCCAAGGAGCTCAACGGCTTCATCGTCTCATAGCTAGACTGGTTTTGGCCAGTAGGTCTGCGGAAAACCAGTGTAAATGAATTTTGTACAAGTAAAACTCGAGAAGGCAGAAGCAGAGAAGGGGAGACAGCTATATCCCGGGTTCGTTCGAGCATCAACTCGAAGAACGGTGCATTGCTGAAGTACAGGGAGCAGAATTATACAAACCATGGCTACAGCAAACATTATAAACTAAAGGTTAGCACCAATAGTAGCATTAAATGCATTTTTCCACAGGTTGGGATCATTAGAGCTTGAGCTCTACTGTTTATGTAAAAACTTTATCCCATACCCTTTCTATACATGGCTTCATTTTTTTTCCCCTTTATAGTATATGCTTTCTTATTTAGATATTGCAAGTCAGTTGATTGTCCAAACTGCCCTTGTATTTTGAATGGGAAACGAATCGAATAATGAAACCTCGGACACTTTTGCTAGTTCTTGCCCTTTTGTGTCACGAGTGTCACACGTCCCCTGTCTTTTGTGACGGTGACCAAAATCTAAACCAAATCCAAGGGGTTGATCAAAATGCAACTAAACTCAAACTTCAGCCTGTCGTACATATCAATATCTTCAAAATCGAGACGTTGTCGATATTTTCGTCCTTGAAATCATCGAAGTCATGGATAAGAAGAAGAAAATGTGGTAGTAAAATCTTTCTGGTCTCCAACAATTCTCTAGACAATGTCATATTCACTTGAACTATACAGCCAGAAATACAAATTCTCTACAAGAATGGCCAAAATATTCAGAGCCTACATAATTTGCAACCGAGTTACACGTGTTACCTTGCGAGCACGTACGAGAAGAGAGGAAGGTTTTTTGACCCTTTTTCGTCTAAAAAAACTAGGAAGACTTCCCTGTACAACAGGCCAATCATTTGATCACCATTTCTAGAGTAGTATCTGCTCACCTAACAATGAACTCTTTAACATTTGTTGTCGTTCCATATCTACCGATCTCCTCGCTTAATGACCGGAGACGAATAATGAATTTGTTGACATCTGTTTCCCGTCGGCTTGAACCTTCCGTGCCTTTGCCTTGTCGAGCCGAGCTCGTCTTACTGCTTCTTGGATATGGCGATCGTGGTCCTTAAACATTTGGTCCATGTTGCTTGAGGGGACCAGTAATGGACCAGAGTAGTGAATCTTATGACCGTTTGAGCCATAACCCACCTGTTGTATTAGTATTATGTACATGAACAGACACTCAGAAAACCATGGTAAGAGCAAATAGCTCAGCTTTAATGGCTGATATCGACAATCAGTAACGTAAAAAACGATGCCAATGCAAGAAAAAATGCACCAGAAAGCATGGTACGATACGACGCTCGCATACTTACAGCTATAGGGTCTTTGGTGCTGCTTCTCTCTTTGTCGTGTGAGCCTACAATACTGTGATTTGAGAACTTCTGGCCTGGTAGCATCGACGACTCCGAGGTTTCTTTGGAGGAACCAGGAAACCTGCCAATTAGTTTTTTAACCTCTCCTTGTGAAGAGTCAGGCTTTTCCCTGCAATCTTCAGCCAGCATACTTCTTCTAGCTGCAACTAGTCCTGAAGTTGAGAACGTTTCGGCCCCGGTTGACATTTTGGGAGCGTCATCAGAGTTCTTACTAGCCTTTGCCCAAGCAGCCCGCTGAGCAAGTGGCCCTGAATGTGAGGCTTTCTTAGGATGACGCACGTGAGAATCCATTCTTTCTGCTCCTTGTGAAGGTCTAGGTGGATCGATAGGAAAACCCGACGCTTCTTCTAGATGTGGGTTAAACTTCTCACTCCGGCTCTTCGAATTGAACTGACCTTGTCGTTTCTGCAACGAGTAATCTTATTAGCAAAACATTTCAAGAGAAAAACAGAGCAGTTAGACAGACTTTGAATAATGTCATGGATAGGTCGACGTCGATGGGTTAGAGGAAGGGGCCAAAAAGTTTCCAAGACATCGAAAAGCATAAAAACGAGCACGAAAGTCAACTGAAATACACCACTTGGACTCCCTAGCTAAATTGCAACACCCCTTTAAAATGGTTCAACAGAATGATACCTGCATTGATGAGGCTAACTCGGCATTGGCATCAGGTGCAGGGATGGCTCGAGACTCGCTATTTTTCCTTTGCAGGTCAAGTCGGTGTCCCTTGCTTCCTACTGCTCCTTGTCTACCAATTTAACCACAGGAAGTTATTTATAAACCATGTAAATTGTTTTCATAGCACTAAAGATTGGAAAAGTACAGTCCGATAACCGGGTAAAAGATCACAAATCACGATCGATCGACCTGCCTAAATAGATTGACAGTACTCCAGGTTGGTGGTACTGAAAAATAACTCGAGTTTAACTTATTCCAAGATTCATTAAGAACATCAGACATTAAAATTTTAATTCCTTGTGAGATTTTAGCGAGGAAAGTAAGTTGATAAATGAACAATCCAATACCTTCTAGCTTCCTCATCCCTTATCTTGGCATCCAATTCTTTGCTGGGAGGATACTTTGGCAAGCTTGAAGAATCACAAGGAAGAGGCTTTGTTGAAAAGAACTGAAATGAACAATCCAAAATAGTCCCAAAATAAACAAATTGTAGTTACTAAATCAAAATAACAGAAAAAAACATACGAAAAATACCGACGGAGAATAAAAAGCTCTAGAAAAAATAATAGCCTCGTATAAAGTTTTTGGCCTTTCGGGCTTTCCCTCTAGGTTTTAAAAACGCATCTGTTAGGGAGAGGTTTCCACACCCTTATAAAAAATGTTTCGTTCTCCCCCACCGATGTGGGATCTCACAATCCACCACCTTCAAGGCCCAACGTCCTCGCTATCACTCGTTCCCTTCTCCAATCAATGTGGAACCTCCCAATCCACCCCCCTTCGGTGCTCAACGTCCTTGCTGGCACACCGCCTCGTGTCCATCTCCCTTTGGGGCTCAGCCTCCTCACTAGCACATCGCTTGGTGTCTGACTCTTAATACCATTTGTAACAGCTCAAGCCCACCACTAGCAGATATTGTCCTCTTTGGGCTTTCCCTTTCGAGCTTCCTCTTAAGGTTTTTAAAACGTGTCTTCTAGGGAGAGGTTTCCACACCCTTATAAAGAATGCTTCCTTCTCCTCTCCATCCAATGTGGGATCTCACACTCCCTCTCTCTAGGGGCTCCCTTCCTAGCATTATGTTAATGGCTTCCCATAGTTAATCTCCAGAGAGGCTTCACCAACTCAAGGTGAGCTCCCGGAGACAAACAAGATTTTAAGTTACTAAATTTTGAGCAAGGGCTTGAACCAATGGAAACCAATGGCCTTAGAGAATAACTCCAATCTAAGCCCATACCACTAGGACTCCCTTTAAACAGATCTACACAACTCGACTTAATAAATACGACCTACAGTCTACGATGACTTCAAAAATGCCGGGACGACAAAGGGATAAGAAACGTACACACTTGATGAAGATTGGATACTCTGATACAACAGTATTATAAGAAAGAAATGTATCACCCAACACAACATACTTCACTTTTAAGGGCGAGAGCAGCAGAGCCACGATCAGCAGGATCTACCGAGAGTAACATCTCAATGAGAGCTAAAGCTGGTGCAGGGAAATCCTTAAACGTGTCTGCAACACAACGTCGATAGGGCTGTTGGGGCTTAAATATCGTTGCATGTGGCAACCTTGATTTTCTCCAATAATCCTCTGAAGGAGAGCCACAGAGTTTAAATATTTTATGTAGCTGTTCCACCTAAAACATATAAATCAAGTGTCAATACTTGATCTAAAGAAAAGCTAGGAAATCACGATTCCAAACGTGAGATAGAAACATCAAAACATGAGCTACGAGTTTCGTAAAATTAAAAATAATATACCTCTGTTCTTCCTGGCATAATGGGCTTCCCAGCATACAATTCAGCAAGTATGCAGCCAGTACTCCATAAATCTACAGCTATACCATAATAAGTAGCACCAAGTAAAAGCTCAGGCGGTCGATACCAAAGAGTCACAACCCGACTTGTCAGGGGCTGATTTTGGTGGATATCAAAAAGACTTGCTAGACCAAAGTCAGCAATTTTCAAGATGCCATTGTTGTCAATTAAAAGGTTCGAGCCCTTTATGTCACGATGTAGAACTCCACGACTGTGACAATGATCGAGTCCCCGTAAAAGTTGCTGCATGTAACACTTGACCTGCCCCGAGATAAATTACACTTAAGATTCAGAATTAATAAGTGAACCGAGAGCATGCAGATGAGCGTCTTAGAATGCTAAAATCCTGCAGTTACCTGTGCCTCAGTAAACTTCACGCCAGGGTGTGAAGCAAGTCCTGCCAAGTCATGTTCCATGTACTCGAAAACAAGATAAAGGCTGCAAGACATCCTTGATGTGACTAGACCCTCCAGCTTTATTACATTTGGATGATCGAGTCTACGCAATATGTGAATTTCCCTAGCCATAAAGCGGACGCTCTCGGGTTCTAAGTTGTCGAACCTTACTTTCTTCAGAGCAACGATTTTCTTTTGGTCAAGGTCACGAGCCCTATATACATTACTATAAGTTCCTTGGCCAATCTGCACAAATACACATTTTACGACTATTACAATCATCCTAATCTGCACAAATACGCATTTTACGACTATTACAGTGTTTGAGTTAGTTAAGAGGGGGCCAATGACAAAAATTCTAAAGCAAAGCATCAAAAGAACATACTTTATCCAATTTCTCAAAAGAATCAGCTCGTCGGGGTAGCCAGCCTCTGATTGCCTCTCCAGCAACTGCAGCCAGCCATGGAGGCCACCCTGCAGCAACGTGGTCTCCCTCAGCTGCCTTCGGAATTTTACCCATTGAAGGATGTTGAGCACCCATATGCTCCATCTTCTCCCTCTTCCTCTCAAAATTCTCACCCTGCATTCGGCCCGACCCATTAACCTGTTTGTCAATCAACATCACTCTTGCATCATTACCATCGTGCTGATCTTTAGATCGATACACTTCTTCCCTTGTCGATGAAGTCACTCTCGCCACACGCAGGTCAGACGAGGCCTTACTCGACAGCCTCTCCCTTGGACTTTCCTTGCTATCTTCAATAGCAGAGGGCTTACAACAAACGGAACCCATTATGTAAAATAACCACCCCCAACAATACCCTCCTTCAGAATCAATACTCACGCTTCAAATCATCCAATACTAATATATCCTCCTCTTCTAACATTCCCATAACGCGAAAATTCATCAAAAACTCAACAAAAACTCAGGAACTAAACCTAAAACACACACAAATTAGCTCATTACAACAGTAATTAGCATCCAATATTCAATATCAGTAAAACTCAACCAAGCCAGAACAGCCACAACTCCGAATCCTAAGCAATTTCCACAATAAACCCCCAAAATCTTGCCAAATCCTACCAAAATTCAGACTAAAAACATACGCAATAACCTTAATACATTCCGGAACGGCACTCGCAACGTATAGAAAAATCTCTACACTAAATGTAATCGAATCCCGAAAATCATCCACTGAACTTACAGAAAGCCAATAATGAACCAAAATGGATGATCCTCAAGTATTTCCACGTTTTCCAAGGAGAGAAAATGGCCGAGGAAAAAGAAATGCAGAGAGTGAAGGTTATGGAGTGAACTGGGACCTGAAGAAGGAAGACATGGATGGATCTAGGGCACAATGATAACAGAAGATGAATCAAAGAAACGGAAAATCGTAATTTAAGAACCAAAAAAAAAAACGAAATTATCATAATTGCCTCTCTGCAGCTTTCAGTATGAGAGAGAGAGTGGCCGCGAAGTGCCCATTGAGACATTCTTCTCCATTTCTCCACGCGCTTCTCATAGTACGTGTTACACACTTGATTATAAAAAAAAAAAAATAATAATAATAAAACCTTTAAACTTTAACCTTTATTTTTGAAAAAAAATATAATTTTTTTTAGAGATTTGACTTTAAAAATAAAAACTTTAACCTTTGTTTGTCGATCTCGGTAGGAATCTCGAGGGGAGTGAAATCGTCATGCCATATAAAAACAAATATGCGTCACCCGAAAAATAAGCGAGCTATATCTATCTATATCAAATTTAGAGATTGACTTTGATTTATTTTTTTCCAACTAAAAATCTTGCTCGTTTTTTTTTTCTTTCTGTTTAGTCCACGGGAGGGCTAGTGAACACATGAGCTTTCTTCTCAAAAGAGAGTAGCCCGAACAATGAAAAATTGATATTAAAAAAAGCTTCTAATTTCGTATCTCTTCTAAAATTTTAAATTTTATTATTTTATAAATAACAAGATTAAGCTGAAAAAAATATTAAAATATATAACATTAAACTAAAATTATTATTAAAAAAAACACCCATTTGAAGACTAAAAATAGACATATTAATCTATATTTAAAATTATATATTTACCAAAAATTATGATTGTATAATTGTTGCGCGTATAAGACACGCGCGTGAAAGGAGAGTGGAAGGGTAGCAATAAATAACGCCCCACTCCTCTCGCTCTCTTTTCCCTCTGTCTCTGAGCCTCAGAGTTTCTGCTCAGTGATGGTCGTTTGGCTTTTCTTCTCAATTCCTTTTTATTAATTAATTAATTAATTATCTATCTATATTATAATAATAATATATTTATTTATTTATTTATTTATTTTAACTTTCATAAATACAGTTAACTAAGAGTGTAACGATATTTTAGGTTGGTTGTCTTAGTGACTCGAACAACATGAATAAAATTCATATTTCAACCCAACCATTTATTTTCGAGCTGGGTTGAATCGTCGGGTTGTTTTTTTAAATTATTATATATAATAATTAAAATTTCATAAAATTTAAATGTCAATTATTTAAAAGTCACAATTTATCACTAATATATGTTAGAACATCACTAACATTAATTACAAAAATAAAATATTTTTATTTTTAAATAATTTTATTCACTATTATTTATTTTTATTTGGTAGAAAATTGTTTGGTTGAAGATATGAACAACAACAAACAAAAATAGTATTTTTTTTGTTTTTGTCGTCATAATTAGTTAAATTTACTGTACCATACCATATATATTGATGATTCATTTTTTTATTTTAATTTTTTTTACCATTTTACTTAATAATTGCCTTCAATAAATGAGTTATATTTATTAGAACACGGCATAATTAATAATATAATCTAAAGAAGTCATTTTTAGACTAATATAAAATATTTGGAAAAAAATTAAATTTAAATCACGAATTTAAAAATAATGTTGATTAATTTACACGTAAGATATTTAGTTTCATTAATTGGTGACACGTCATTATAAGGGGGGAAAAAATAGCCATAAATGGAGGGTGGATAGACTTGGACCCATTTAGATGTATCTCTCTCTGTACGTTAAATTATCAGCAGTTGTGAAGAAAAATCATGCACATGAAATTTATGGCTATGCTTTATTTTTCTTGGACCAATCTACCCCTACATGGGACCCTCTTGTTTTCCTTTTCACTTTAGTGAAATTTATTTCACATTAAGGGTATGGTTGGAAAACTCCGCCGTCCATGTTCGGTTTTGTCTGAATCTTCGTGAGAGAAGGATTTCGTGAGCCACTTATTTCTCTGAAACAAGAGGAAGAGGCTCGGGATGGATTTAGGAGTCTTTGTGCGAGCTGATTGTGACTCGAGATAGAGAAAGACCTCGTGAGCCACTTATTTCTCTGAAACAAGAGGAAGAGGCTTGGGATGGATTTAGGAGTCTTTGTGCGAGCCGATTGTGACTCGAGACAAATTCTTCTTCTTTTCTTATGTGAATTTGATTTATCTTACTGTCGACTTCAAATACCTAAATGCAGCTTGTGTTAAATATGACTCATTTAAACTTCCCGCTCTTCTTTTATAAAGAGTGTTTCGTTCTCCTTTCCAGCTGATGTGGGATCTCACAATCCACTCCCTTCAGGGCAAACTTTCCGCTCTCCCCTTATAAAGGGTGTTTCGTTCTCCACCCCAATCGATGTGGGATCTCACAATCCTACTCCAAATTCCGGCTCTCCCTTTATAAAGGGTGTTTCGTTCTCCTCCCCAACCGATGTGGGATCTCACAATCCACCCCCCATCAGGGCAAACTTCCCGCTCTCCCCTTATAAAGGATGTTTCGTTCTCCTCCCCAACTGATATGATATCTCACATCCACCTCCCTTCATGGGCCCAGCATCCTCACTGACACTAGTTCATTTCTCAAATCGATGTGGGACCTCCACCAAATCCACCCCCTACAGGGCCCAGCGTTCTTACTGACACACAGCCTTGTGTCTACCCCCTTCGAGAAACAACCTCCTCACTGGCACATCGCCCCGTGTCTAGCTCTGATACCATTTATAACAGCCCAAGCCCACCACTAGCATATATTATCCTTTTTGGGCTTCCCCTCAAGGGTTTTAAAACGGTCTGCTAGAGAGAGGTTTCCACACTTTTATAAAAAGCGTTTCGTTCTCCTCCCTAACCGATGTAGGATCTCACAAAATACGTCTCTATTTTTTGGATTATGAGTCACATACTTCCTTCATATTCAACGTTAAATGTTTTTTAGTTGAAACAATCCTACACTGGATGACCTCTTGAAAATTTTGCTTTATTCACCGAAAATACAATTCAAGACAAATAGGTAACGTAACCATATTATAAGAAAACGTCAAAATTATTATATTGTAATTTATTTGTTTATGATGGGCCTATATGTCATTTTGTCTCCAAAGAGCCCAACATTATTAAAGCCTTTCTCATGGATGCAAGTAGACTTTCTTTGTATATATTGAAAATCCAATTTTTTTATCCACAAATAATTGAACCACAAGCCACGTCACATTAAAAAAAAAAAAAAAAAAAAACAATAATAATTTATTTTGTAATTTTAAAAAAATTATAATAATTCCTCCGACTAAAAATAAATATGGAATTAATATCACATAAATTTAATTTACCAAACTAAATACAAACAAATAGAAATTCAACAAACATTTTAAAAAAATCATATATTGTACATCAAAAAGATTGCTTGATAATGATTTTTTATTTTTTAATATGCTTAAAAAAACATATTAAATTCATACTAATTAATTAATTAATTATTAAATAATATTTATTGAAAATAAAAATTTTAAAAAAATTATGAAGCCCTCCTTGTGAAGGGCAACTTGCATTATATATAATCATTATTCATCAATTGTGCCAACTTAATATAAAATTCCTTTTTTTATTATTATTTAAAAGTTTAAATATACCAAAATCTTATTATTTATCATTTCTTTATAAAAATTATATATTATTGAACGTGCCATCATTAAATTTAGTTCTACTTGACGCGATGTAATATATATATATATATTTATTTATTTATGAAATATATCGATTTATTATGATTTTTTAATAATTTTTAATAAAAATTATATTGAAAAGATAGAAAACTTTAAAATAACTATATTTGTTTAAAAAAATAATAAACGGAAAAAACTTACTTAGGGGGAATACGATCCCTACACAAATAAATTGGGAATGTTGCAGAGATGGGAATGAAATAGGTAGCGGGGATGGGCTTCCCGTCCCTGCGCACGCCCATGAAAATCTCTACTCTTGCATGTTGTCGAACTCTAAAAAAATAATACAGCAAACAATTTGATAAATCAATACACGTGTCGTGTCAAAGTTTTGTTAATCGAGTGTTGATTATGTCAAAGTTAGAGATGTCCATTGGGTGAGGAGCAAGATCGAGGACGAAAAATATAATCACAGTCTCCTGCCTCCGGCTCGGGTAGCTAACAAGTAAAATTCTCTCCTCAATCCCTCTCCCATTTTCTATTTAAACAGAGATTCTCTACCCTAGGATAAGTCCTTACGGGCCCATTAGATAAACTTTATAAGCATAATTCATCGATAATTGATATGTAATAATTTTATAAGATCAGATGTTCGAATCTTTGTATCTCAATTTATTCGTCATCCTTAAGCCATAAATTTTTTAATTTTAATTATAAAATAATAATTTTTTAATTTAATAGGCGAGAATAAGATTTGAATCTATAATTTTTTAAAGTCAATAATAAAATAATATATTTGGTTAAATTAAATTAAATAAAAGTAAAAATAGGCTTATTTTTAGTTCATCATCATTTTGAGTTAAACCGTAACTTATAATCATGATTAGCATCATAATGACTTCGTTAATTGAAATGGATTAACGTTATCCATTGCTACCAATTTGGTTTGCAGTCGCAGCACCACAGACAAGGGAAATTGGCGGAACGGGCGTGGCGTTTTCTGCATGAGAAACTGTAGAAGAAGGTATGGGAATGGAGATGGCTACTGGAAGCAGCAATCTCTATGCCAGTTAAGCGCATCCCCTCCTCTCCCACCCATTTCTCTGAATCTTAATCTCTTCATGGAATTGCCTTCCATTAATTTCCATTCCTGATTGTTCCATCTTGATTCTCCCTCTGATATTTGCAACAATCCATATTGTGTTCGATTAATTGCGTCGAGTTTAGGATTTCGATCCGAAATTGTGGGTTGTTCTTTTCCAGATTCTTGAATTTGTGTTAATTTTTGTGTTTTTCCGTGCTTGGGATCTCTGTTGATGTTCGATTTTGCTTCGAGGTCGAGGTTTAGGGTTTTTGATAGATTATGATCAACTCGCAAATTGGATCTGTCAGGGGATATTTGATTCCTGGCGGAGATTTTCTTCTACAAGAGGGAGAATCTTCTTAATCAGGTGATAATCAAATCAATGGCATCATCTGGGGGGTTTGTGTTAATCTGTATGCTTCATTCTCTGATTGCTTTAACTTGTGGAGCGTTAATGATGTTTTACTCCCACGAGGTCTATGTGTTTGGCCATGGCCCTGAAACAGCGATCAAGCTGCAGGGATCTAGCCCCCACGATCAGCTTCTGATAAGGACATCTGATTCATTCTCTGGTTTGCTTCTCTTTACTGTTGGGTTTCTTTTATTCATGGTGGCATTTGTCAAAGATAGAGAGTTTCAAAGCTTCTTTGCTAAAGGATGCGTGTTGCTTCACCTTGCCATGGCCATATGGAGAGTTTATTTCGAGAGGAAGCTTGAGGATCTCGCCCAAGATTGGCCTCGACAGGTCGTTGGGGATGTTACATTGGCATTGTCATGGGTCTTCTTTCTTGTGTATTCATGGAGAGAAAAGTACGATTAACTCCAGGTTCAACTCTTCTTTCAGCTGCCTTTATTGTTTAAAATTGTCTATTATAACTCTGCTTCTTGATTATGACGAGGTTGATGGAAATTGATATTGTTTTCACTGGTTTTTGCTGAGAATTGGGGGTGGGAACTGGGAAGTGAGATGGAAATTGAAGATTGATTTGATTGGTTTCCTTTAAACAAATTGAGCTTGAATTTGGTTTCTGTTTTATCTGATGATGAACACATTCATTTGTTCATGCTTGCTATCTTCTGTAAGAGTTTGCATTTTGCCTTTCTCTATGATTAGAATCGAAGTTCAACTCCATGCCAAAATGGGGTTTTGGACCATGAATGTAACCCCTGGAGTTGTAACCGGGGCAAGGAACAACTCGTGATAGGCTTCTTGGAAAAATGACATAAATAAACTTACATCACATCAACATGAGAAAGTGATTTTGATATTGCACAGCTTGGGCACTTCTAGGTAGAGTGGCTTTAAAGAGATTTTTGTGAAAAGTATGTGAGATCCCACGTCGGTTGGAGAGGGGTCTTATAAGGGTGTAAAAGCCCCTCTTTAGTAGATGCATTTTAAAACCGTGAGGCTGACGACGGTATGTAACAGGCTAAAACGGACAATATCTACTGGCGATGGGCTTGGGCTGTTACAAATGGTATTAGAGGCAAACACTAGACGGTGTGCTAGTTAGGACGCTGGGCTCCAAGGGGGGTGGATTGTGAGATCTCATATCAGTTGGAGAGGAGTCTTATAAGGGTATGGAAACCTCTCCCTAGTAGACGCATTTTAAAACCGTGAGGCTGACGACGATACGTAATAGGCCAAAGTGGACAATATCTATTGATGGTGGGTTTGGGCTGTTACAAAGCATGTGAGTGATGAAAAAACATGTCGAAAGGACTTAGGCTTGTTTACAAGTGATGATAAAGCATGTCATACGACACATTCAGATTGCTAGAGAAGCAGGGAATTGAGAGTATTGGAGCTATCAAGTGCAGAATCTTGGGTTGGGGACTTCGACTTGTTTGATCGTCGTGCTGAGTTTATATATCTTGAAGGACAGTAATAATAGTAATAAGGCTTCATATCCTCAAAATGCCCAGATGATTTGATTTGCCCCATTTCGAATACTCCTCATCCCATCATATTTGCCTTGGCATGGTATTGGAACCTTTAGTCACTTCCCTTCATTTATTGTTGGAAAACGAACATCAGAATTCCCTTTTGGCATGGAGGAAAAGACTTGATGATTCTGCAACTTACTATGATGCTTCACTGCGAGTTCGACTAACTAGTTAAGGGACAAGTTGCGAAACTAGGTATCGTTGAAGCCACGAGATCAAATTATGGTAGCTATTTATGTAGTATACTAAAAATTCCGAGTTTTGGATGCCAAATGTTAAAGGCGTGGCTGTCACATAACATCCATAGAACCACATGTGAGGTAGGCCAAACACTCGTTCATACCTGGGAAAAGTGAAGTAACTTTAATATGTTGTCCGCTTGGAGGCAGTGCTTTTATTTGAACTCTTTCTATGGCCTTGACTGACTGATGTGAGTACAAAGTTTCTTTCGGTTGAACTGATATATATTTGCCAAAATATCAGTTGGAGAGGGCAACGAAACATTTCTTATAAAGGTGTGGAAACCTCTCCTTAATAAATGAGTTTCAAAACCTTGAGGGGAAGCCTGAAAGAGAAAGCCCAAAAAAGATAATATCTGCTAGCGGTAAGATTGAGCTGTTACAAATGGTATCAGAACCAAACACTGGACGGTATGTGAGCGAGGACATTGGGCCCCCAAGGGGAGTGAATAGTGAGATCCCGTATCGGTTAGAGAGGGGAACGAAACATTCCTTATAAAAGGTGTGGAAACCTCTCCCTAGTAGACACATTCTAAACCCGTGAGCCTGACGACGATACATAACGGGCCAAAGTGGACAATATCTACTAGCGATAGACTTGAGCTGTTACGATCCGTTAGAACTTTTTCCATTGTACTGACGAGAGTCTTTTCTTGCTGGTTTTGGTACTTGTGTCGGTGGGAAAAGAGGTAGAAAACTTTGTCTCATATTGAATGGTAAGGGTATATCAAAAACATTTTTCCACCTTTTGCTCGCGGATATAATGGATTAACTGATCGAGCTACGTTATTAGAAGTAATTTCGAAGTTGTCTTATGCTATGTTTGAGAGTGATTTTGAAATGATTGAATTCAGTTTTATCATATTTAAAATCACTCTCAACTATATATTTAATCGTTACGGTAAAAGGCTGTCTCACCATGTGTTTTTCAATAGCAATTATTTTTTAGTTCAACAATGGTAGAGTGGAAATCGAATCATTAAATTTTAGAATGATAATAGATACTATATATCCATCGAGCTATGTTAGGATAAATTGTATTGCAATTAATTACACAAGATGAAACTGTTGCAATAACCTACCATTGATAGAGTTTATTTGCAATATATTTCCATGTTGGACGTGCATGAATAGCTCAAATCGAAAAGCTCAAAGACATACCATAATATGGTCAACCTCAACATAGCCTAAATGTTAGACACGTAACGGACAAAAGCGGACAATATCTACTAGCAGTGGGTTTGGACTGTTGCAAATGGTATTTGAATTAGACATTGGGCAATATGCCAGTGAGGACGCTGGCCCCAAGGGGGTGAATTGTGAGATCACACCTCGGTTGAAGAGGAGAACAAAACATTGCTTATAAGAGTGGAAACCTCTTCGTAACATACGCGTTTTGGCGATACGTAACAAGCCAAAGCGGACAATATCTGTTAGTGCTGGGCTTGGGCTTGGACGGTTACAAATGGTATTTGAACTAGACATTGTTCAATGTGCCAGTGAGGACGCTGGCCCCAAGGGGGTGGATTGTGAGATCACACATCGGTTGAAGAGGGGAACGAAACATTCCTTATAAGAGTGGAACCCTCTTCGTAACATACACGTTTTAAAATCATGAGACTGATAACAATACGTAATGGACAAAAACAGACAAAATCTATTAGCGGTGGGCTTGAGTTTGGACTTGGACGGTTACAAACAGTAAAACATTTCTACTCTACTCTTTAAAAGATTATAGATTCAAATCATCTCCGATATTCGTGAGGTAATCTTATCGGAGAAAACTAACCCATCGGTTCAAACGTTTCTTTAGAATATTTGTGGCATAATATTCTAAAGAAACGGATGATATTTGTTTTTACAATTCTCTCTAAAACTTCCCATTTAGAAACCCACATTTACATGAACATCCAACCCCTTATCCTTTTGGCCACATCTCATTTCGTTGATTATGCATAGAAAAGAATAAACCAAAATCAGAATAAATATCTGTCATGTCCCATGTTGGTTTCTCCCTATTAATGAATGAAAACTTTAGGGTCATAGTTAGGGATAAGAGGAAGGGATGAGAGTATCGATTCAAATGGACAGAGCAAATTAAAGGCAGCCCCAATTTGAGCCATTTTCTTTTATTCCTATGAGCTTTTGGAAAAGAAAAAAAAACCAAACCTCATAATAAGAATAAATACACACACAATGCTCCATGCAGAAACAGCAAAAGGGAACCCCATAACTTGCTATATATTATACATTTATACAACCAAACCCTTCAGCCATATCGACCATCGTCATGTTCGGGCGACGATTTCATCGAAAACGATCCTCCAATGCCATGTCGGTAAGTACTGCACTCCTTCCTTTTCGTTTTCTCTAATGTCTTTAACTCTTACTGAAACTGTGAGATCCCATGTTGGTTGATGAGGAGAACGAAACATTCTTTATAAGGGTATGGAAACGTCTCCTTAGCACATGCGTTTTAGAAAACTTGAGGGGAAGCCCGAAAGGGAAAGTTCAAAGAAGACAATATTTTCTAGTGGAGTGCCGTCTTTCCCTTCCGTTTTCTCTAATGTCTTTAACTCTTACTGAAACTGTGAGATCTCACCTGGGTTGGTGAGGAGAGCAAAACATTCTTTATAAGAGTGTGGAAACCTCTCCCTAACAAACGCGTTTTAAAAACTTTGAGGGGAAGCCCGAAAGGGAAAGTTCAAGGAGGACAATATCTGCTAGTGGTATGCAGTCATTCCCTTCCGTTTTCTATAATGTCTTTAACTCTTACTGAAACTGTGAGATTTCTCATGGGTTGGTGATGAGAACAAAACATTCTTTATAAGGGTGTGGAAACCTCTCCCTAGTAGACGCGTTTTAGAAACCTTGAGAGGAAGCCCGAAAGGGAAAGTTCAAAGAGGACAATATCTGCTAGTGGTGTGCTGTCTTTCCCTTCTGTTTTCTCTAATGTCTTTAACTCTTACTGAAACTGTCAGATCTCATCTGGGTTGGTGATGAGAACAAAACATTCTTTATAAGGGTGTGGAAACCTCTCCCTAGTAGACGCGTTCTAGAAACCTTGAGAGGAAAGTTCAAAGAGGACAATATCTGCTAGTGGTGTACTGTCTTTCCCCTCTGTTTTCTCTAATGTCTTTAACTCTTACTGAAACTGTGAGATCTCACATGGGTTGACGAGGAGAGCAAAACATTCTTTATCAGAGTCTGGAAACCTCTCCTTAGCAAACGCATTTTAAAAACCTTGAGGGGAAGCCCGAAAAGGACAATATCTGCTAGCGGTGGACTTTGGCTGTTACTAAAACTTAAAAGCTTAAGTCGAGTTATCGTATATTTAATCCATTTAATGCTCGTATGCATCAGATTGTCGAGCTTCTAGTGCACATGGACTGCAATGGATGCGAGGATCGGGTTCGAAGAGCGATCTCTAAGATCGAAGGCAAGTACTACTATTTAATGAGCAAATTTTGTTTGTGAGCTAACTGAGAAAAGTTACATAACAGGAGTAGATAGCTTGGAAATAGACATGGACAAACAGAAGGTGACTGTAACTGGATATGTAGAAGAACGAAAAGTACTAAAGAAGGTGAGAGGAACGGGGCGAAAAGCCGAGCTATGGCCGTTCCCTTACGACAGTGAATACTATCCATACGCGTCGCAATACTACGACGAATCGACGTATGCGTCGACGTATAATTATTACAGGCATGGTTTTAATGAAGGCGTCCATGGATACTTCCCAGATCCTTTATATTCAACTGTTAGTGATAACACTGTTCATCTTTTTAGTGAAGATAATGTCCATGCTTATTGTAGTGTTATGTGATCCATTATTCCATATAATCCCTATGTGAGCTTCATAAACGAACAAATATGTGGAGCGTAGGATTTGAAATGTCGAGAATATGCATTATACATACAAATCAGTTGAACTATGCTCGTGTTGATAGATACTTGCGTTATTCAACAATGAAAACGAGTTAAATCTATAATGTCGGGTCCCGTCTCTCTTTATTTATTACAAGTTCCAATATCGGATTTTTAAAGATTTTGAGGCCGCACATATAATGATGTGATGTTAGAATATATATTTATTTATTGAGTGAAAATAAAAATAACGTGTTATAATTCGAAGAATTGATGCTCGTTCATAAAATTGAAAAAATTTACTCATTCCAAATGGTTATATACTTGTAATAACTTACTCGATCTAAAACGATTTATGTTGTAATAGAATTTGGAACTGTTAAAAGCATAATAATACTAAAAATTGACAATTTCATAATATTAAAATACCGAATAATGTAGGCAAGGGAAGTCGGTAAAATGGATTCGTACCTTTGAGAAAAGTTATGAGAAAAGGATTGTCCCTAAGGATTGGGCACGGGGTCCCAGTCCCAAATCCGTCTGTTGTTGGTGGACTGCTCGAGCTGCTCCCGTGACAAGAGTGGATCGCTGCGTGTCGGCCGAGGGACGGACCGTTGGTTGTCAATGGACTGCTCGAGCTGCTCTTGTGACAATAGTGGGTCGCTGCGTGTTGGCCGAGGGACGAACTGAGAACGTGTGAGGAAGAACTAAATCCCGATAATACTCACTTAAAGTTATCACCTCAAACTTAATGCCAATACGAGTGTAGTAGATCAGTAATTAAAGCGTAAAATATATTTTTTTTTTCTTTTATAGTTCAAATACCCACAACAAACGAAAGAAACCTAAATTAACACAAAATTAGCCATCGAAATGGAAACGACAAAAAAACAAAAAGAGGATAAGATATGGAATCCTATAAGAATATATTCCTATAATTATTTAAAAATGACATTTAAGAAGAAAAAGTTGGGAATATATAAATTAAAAAAATCATAGCATTGGGAATAAACATATGATTGATGTGTGTGTGAGAAGAATATATGATCTAATAATATATCTTCATCGTCACATCAAAACCTTCATCTTAATTAAGTGATGTATAAAAGCATATGCTTAAAATAAAAATAAAATTTTGTCCCTTAAAAACATTTATAAATTATATATTATAGTTTTATTTCATCGTATTTTAGTAACAGCCCAAGCGCACTACTAATAGATAACGTTCACAATCCACCGCGTAGGGCACAGGAAGAGGTTTTAAAACTTTGAGGGGAAGCTCGGAGAGAAAGCATAAAGAAGACAATATCCGCTAGTGGTGGACTTGGGTCGTTACTGTTAGACGAACACGACTCTCCGCAATGGTACGGTACGATATTGTCTATTTTGAACATAAGCTCTCATGGCTTTGCTTTGGGCTTCCCCGAAAGACCTCATACCAATGGAGAGAGTATTCTTTGTTTATAAACCCATGCTCATTCCTTAAATTAGCCGATATGGGACTTTCATTATCCAACACCTCTCCTTAATCAAGGCTCGACTCCTTTAGAGTCTTGTCATTTTTTACTATGCCTTCGAGGAGCGTTGACTCCTTTTTCTTTTGGAGTTCTTTGTTCGACATTTGAAGATTTAGCAATCTATTGACACGACTAAGTTCATCCAACGGTTACAAGTTTAGTCCCTTACAAATGAAAATAAAAGAACGAAAATCGACATAAACTAAACCTCGGGAAAAGGGAATATGTCCAAAATTTGGTTGATGAAGAACCAAATAAACAAGAATATGGTTGGCAAGGTGATGGAAGTGGTAAAAATTGAACTTAAGAGGCAAAAAGCATCAAAACCCACGTTGAAATTGTCAGCCAATTTGTGAGCAAAAATGAAACCAAAGGAAAAAGAACATTATTGCAATTTGGTCCCTTAATTACATATCTCTCTCTTATATTATTTATATGCTCCTTTTCGAGAATCACATGCTCTTATAATATTTCAAAGTACTCGTAGAATAAAGTTATTGAATTGACGTTCTCGTACAAAGCTTTAAAAATTTGTGTGATAGGTCTCGATTTTAAATTTTGTGTCGGTTAAATATTTGAATTTTTCATTTTGTATAGAACAGAGACGCATATTTAAATTTTAAAAAGTTAAATGATAAGTCCTCAACTTATTTGATGTGAGATCCGACCTCAGTTGGAGAGAGAAACAAATCATTATTTATGAGGTGTGTAAACTTCTTCCTAGCATACGAGTTTTAAAATTGTGAGGTTTAACGGACTAAAATAGATTGCAATTGGTGGCTGTGGTAGGTTTGAGGATCTTACACGGCGGAGCGAACTCTTCTATCGTCTTGCATTTCCTCTGGTGGACCCCCTCGATCCATCTTATACCGTTGCAAAATTCAAAATGATCTCGCCACATAACTAGCCACAAATTTTATACCATTCAAATATAAAACAATATATGTGTTCATATGACCAGATAACCCAGTAAATCCAAACTTCATAAAGGTTAAAATTAGTTTTTAAATAATTAAAAAATAACCCGACCCAACAAATAGACGGTTAAATTTTGATCTCTCTGTATTGCCACGTCACCCACTCAACGGGTGTACATTATAGTAATTATAATAATAATTTATATTAATTAATTAACCATGGGTAAATGCAGATGGTAAGGAGTGGATGAAAGTTTGAATAGTTACCGAATTTGGAGGGGAAGGTCCTATTTCTACTCCTTTTTTTACTCTCGGTAATTTCCTTTTCACCTTACCCATTTTTCCCAAAAGAAAAAAAATAATAATTAAACTCAAATTGCAGTTTTCCGTAAAAAAATTAAAAAAAAAAAATCGCCATAATTAATTTCCACCGCTGATGTCATCCTCTCACGCCGACAACGGCCGCCCGGCGGCCCAAGAAACAACCACCGCAGAAGAAGCTGCTGGCCAAGAGCCAACCCCTGCAGTTTCCGCCGAAGAAACCACCCCTCCCGCCGCCAAACAACCCACCGCCCGACATAACAGGAGAACGAGCGGCAGCGGCCTGGTGGTGAGATTCGACGTCTCACAAACGGCATCCTTAACCAGCATCGCTCAATCCGCCATCGAATCACTAAAACTCATCCTCCCAAATATCTCCGCTGCTCTCTCCGCCGCTCCCAACCCCGCTCTCGCCCTCCTCCACGACACGGAAGTTACCGCCCAAATCACCGCCCTTCTCCGCAGCGCCACCTCCGGCGCCGGTGACGACAACCTCTGCCGTTGGCTCTACGACACTTTCCAATCCAACAACCCTGACCTCAAACTCGTCGTCCTCCGCTTCCTCCCTATCCTCCTCGGCGCCTACCTCTCCCGCGTCGTCTCCCGCCGCAAATCCCTCGCCGGATTCGAAGCCGTCCTCCTCTCCCTCTACGCTCACGAAACTAACCGCCGCGCTAGCCAGCCCCTCACCGTCAACATCCCTGACCTAGCCCACCCTAGCATTTACCACGAAACGAAATCCCCTCTGAAATACAACGCCACCGCTCTCAATCTCGCCGTCATCTCCCCATCATTGGAGCCCCACGGCATGGTCCGCTCCACCAAAAGGGCCCGAATCGTCGGCGTCGCCCTCGAACTCTACTACACGAAGATCGAGAAGATTCCAGAGTCTTCGAAGATCGATTTCTGCGAGTTTTGCCGATTGTGGGCCGGCGGCGACGATGAATCCGGAGGAGCTAAAAAAGATGAGAGGGAGGAGGAAGAGGAGGAGGAGGAGGAGGACATCGGGATTATTCCATTGCCATGGGAGATTCTTCAGCCGATACTAAGAGTGTTAGGGCACTGTCTTCTAGGGTCGAATTTGATTACAAAGAGCAAGAAGAATGAAACAACGCCGTTGTTCAAAGCTGCCATTGCTGCGATTCGGAGCTTGTATGTGAGATCTATGCACGATATTAATCCGAAAGCCATTTTAGCGACGGGGAGCTTGATGAGGTTGGGGAATATGGCCATGGAATCCGGCGATGAGGTCGATTACACTGAGATTCCTGCTCAAACCGTCATCAACCTGTAGCAATTTTATATTAGGGTTTTCAGTCCTGTTTTCCCCTCTCTTTCTCTGTTAATTAGAGTTTATATATAATTAAGAGAGAATTGTTGTCTTCTTCTCTCTGCGATGCTTTGTTCTTGCTCGCATGGCTTCCAAGATTGAAGACCCTCTATGGTTCGTTTACTCCTATACATTTTTTTTTTTTTTTTTTTTTTTTTTTTTTGTTAATTTTTAAGAATGATTCTAAATCGAGTGTATTGAGAGAATGTTCATTGTAACTCGTTGGTATAAAGCTTCTTGTATATTTTTAATATACGTCTCATTTCGATGTGATATCGATTCGTTTATGTAATCCAAGCGTCAGTTAGAGTTGAGTTTACCTCCATTTAATTTCTTGTTGTATAGGCCTATCGAAGTGCTGTGAGGACCAAACGAGCTGGTAAGCCATCTCGCTAAACGAAAGGAAAAAGCACGTACAGGTTGACCTCGTTACAAGGGGTGGAGGCCAGCCAAAGAAGGTCAGTCGGACTCGGTTAGGATCCTTGATCCGGTTCAACTAGGTTCTTCCATGAGAGAATGTATGCGTATCGGTATCCTTTTCAGGACCGGTTGCTTCCTTTTTTTTTTTTTTAAATAAAAAAAAACATCTAATCCCAAAAATATTTATAAAAGTGTAGACAAATTACACTTCTTGGGTTTCCTTTTGAGCTCAATGCTTGTTGACGTTTATTTCTCTCTCTAATCGATGTGAGATTTCATGAAGCTCCGTCATCGTTGACACCTCACCCGATTTCTGGCTATGATACCATTTGTGTCATTACTGAGATATCACTCGATTTCTGGCTTTAATACCATTTGTCTATTTTGGGCGAACGTCCTCGCTAGCACACCGTTCAGTGCCTGGCTCTGATACCATTTTTAACGGATCAAGCCCACTGCCAGTAAATAGTATTTTTTTGGGCAAACGTCCTCGCTAGCACACTGTTCGATGTCTGGCTCTGATACCATTTTTAACGGCTCAAGCCCACTGCTAGTAGATATAGTCTTTTTTGGACTTTTCCTTATAAACAATGTTTCATTCTTGTTTCGAGCAGATGAATGTGAGATCTAGTATTAAACGTGAATTAATTTTAGTATAAGTATTTTTACAATTTTTAATTTTTTAATTTTAATTCTCGAATAAATCTTAAACTTAATTCTTTAAATTATTTTTATCCAATTGAGTTATATAATAATAATAATAATAATAATAATTTTCGTTTATTAAATTTATATGGGTTAAAGAAATAATAATAATAGTTTATTAAATTTACTGCGGAAAGAATCATTCATAATAATATTAAAAAAAAAAAAAAAAACTCCTACAAAATTTGACTATAAATGTAAATACGAACAAAAGTGGGGGTAAATTTGTAATTTAATAAAAGCGAAATGAATTTAGGCGTATTTATTTTTATTATTTATTTTTTTCTGGGATCTTTGCGTCTGCGTACAATGGCTCCAAGGAAGAAGCAGCAGCAGCAGCAGCCGAAGCAGAAGCAAAACAACCGAAAATCGAATCCAACTTCCTCCACCTCCGATTCCCGTTCTTCCACGTCCGGTGCGAAGCTTCATATCTCCGCCGAAAACGAGACTCGTCTCCGTCGTCTCCTACTGAGCTCCGGCCGCTCCACTCCATCGGTCACTCACGCTGATGATTCGCTCTCAAAGGTCCAGAAGGTCAAGAAGCTTCAATCTGTTTACGAGAAGCTCTCATGCGAAGGTTTTACCAATGATCAGATTGAGCTGGCACTCTCCACTATCGGGGTAACTTGTTCTTCAATGTGTTAATTTTGCCGAGCAACATTTTAGTGTTTCCTTCAGCTCTTTCGTTCTATATGTTGTAGTAGTTATGGTTGCTTTGGTTTTTGAGATGGTTGTTCAATCTGATTAATTTGGTTCCTGATTAAAAAAACACTACGTGGGTAAGAAAATGGAAGAGTGCAGAATTAAGGAAGTGTTGATGGATCATGTTTACCCGTCGGTTCTTTTGTTTAACGAATTGTAGAATTTGAATGAAATGGAATTATGCGTGAAAGGTGTTTTATTTATTGGCATTTTGGCAAAAGCTCTTGTGTTTCCTTTATTAATCTTTGTGGAGTTGAGACTCGTACTATCTCTCATACAATTGCATGTTCTTTATTGAAATTTCATTTTTCTGCATTTTTAACTCATAGTTAAAGATATTCATGAATTCAGTTTATCAAACACAGTACAATATTTTGGAACGTAATTAGATTCTTTCAATGCGAGACATATTTACGATCGTTCTCCTATTCGTTTTATTTAATAGGCTGAAAGCTGAATGTTAATCATGTGCTTAGGTTACGCAGGTAGAAGATTTATGGAGAAAAAAGAACATAAACTTAAAACGTAGATATTCTAGGGACTTCTCTCGCTGGCGTAAAATTGAAAATTACTTTGTATTACAACTTCAAATGACACGACCGTATAAATAGTAAATGGAAAACTTTACAATAAAATAAACGGCATGGTTACCTTAACAATTGAACCTCTAGCGTTAATGATGTTTTACACAGAGGAACAACATCACCATTTTTGGTACCAAGCAAATATATCAATAGATGGGAAGCCTAGGGGGAATGTCCAAGCCCAATGGGTCATTTGCTATTCTCCTTTCTTTTTGACATTGGTGCTAACTGTCTATGTTGCTTTTTGGAAAAAATTACCCTCACAGGTCTTATTTTGAAGGCTTCGTGGTTGATATGGACAATGTTCATATCTCTCAAATATTAGCTTGAGTTTGCTGATGAAATCTTGTTTCTTCTTCCTTAGAAGCCGATAAAATTAGAACCCTTTTCTTTATTGTCAAGGCCTTTAAGTCTGCTTTAGGACTGGAAATTAAGTCTAGATCTCTTCTGTAACTTCTGTTTAACATCTTTACTTGCCAATTGCAAAGTTTCTACGTGACACCTTTGGCTAAAATAAATTCTATGTGCGGCCAGTTTTCTGAAATTGTTTTGTCTTACTATTTATTTTCTATTTTCAGTTTTTGTTTGACATCTATGGTCTATTTGTAACTGTTTTGACCATCTAGACATTGATTGTAGCTCTCAGTTCCTGAAACTTTATAGTTCCTCAGATGATACTTCGACCATACATGTCTCCTACAAATGTCCCAATTTTTTTTTTGTCCCGAGTAGGATGGTGCTACATTTGAGGCTGCTCTTGATTGGTTATGCTTGAACTTGCCGAGTAGTGAGCTTCCACTGAAATTTTCAAGTGGAACTTCTCTGCATGCACATGCAGGTACATTATGCTTTGTATATTCGTTTCACAGAATGGTGGCTGTTTACATTTCAAGTTTATCGACTTATAGTTAATGCTAACAATTTTGGACGTTTTATGCTACTGCCCTATAATACTTTCCAGGTGGTTCTGTTCGTATTCTACAGACTGCACAAAAAGACTGCCCTCCCGTGGGAGTCCAATCTTCTAAATATAAAGATGGAGACAAAGATATTCCTGTTATATTGAATAGGCGTAAAGATGATGATAAGCTAGATTTATTCCAATCATCCCAAGCTGAATGGATCAAACAGTATGTGGAACAGCAAGAAGAGGTACACAAAAAAGTTTGATTAATTCTACATCGATTGTTTTCAGCTCAAATTTAATTATCCAATGATGTAGTTAATAGCCAATAAATATTCCTGCTGATTTCTCAGTCACCTTTTTCTCCATTGGTTTGTATTTTGTTTGCTCATTATATATTGTTGGAAAATTTAGTGGCCTTTATATGCTTGGGATGAGGAATGTCTCAAGCTGTAAAATTTTAAGGTCTTTGAGATTTATGGAAAGGGTTGGATCAAATCTGGTTGCAATCTTGCTCGGTTTGGAAAGGGATACAAAAGAATTGGGTCAGACTGAAGTTCTTCTAGAAGTAGAATTTAGAGGTTAGAAGCAACGGTTCTGATATTGTGTTGTTCTGCTTGTTTCACATTAGAAGGTTCTTGGTGGTGATTTTGTAGTTACTGCTCTCACATCAAATGTTTGGTTCAGGATTGCTTTTATGAGTAGTGGAGTTCAAGTCTTGCTGCGAAGTTTATTTATTTGGTGGTTCAGTTTTGGATATCCAAAGTTCCTTTGTGCCTGCATTTCTAAGGTTCTTTGGTTGGTCCTTTTGTAAGCTTAAGGATTATTTGGGTTGGGATGTATTGATCCTTGGGTGCTTTCCTGGTTTCTTTGGTTTTTGACTTGGAAATTTCCTTGTAGTCTAGATGTAAGTATAGTTCTTTGCAATTTTTTTTTTTCATTTTATCACAATAAAAAAAATGGTGGTTTGACTTGTTTATAACTATTCGTAGTTTTTGTTTTTTACTTTTTAAAGAAGAAATGGTAGTTTTCATCAATTGAAAGTGAAAAGTACAAAAGCAGATTTACATGGAAGCTTTCCAATTGCTCGGTAAAGTAGAAGAAGCTTAGTTACAAAAGATTTAGCTTTAAGGACCCAAATGGAGGGATTTTGAACCCCCTTTTTGGTCGAGAAAGGACTCCTCATCTTCCTACCTTCTTTTCTCATTTTACTCGATGAATTCTCTGACCAAAAAAAAAAAAAAAAAAAAAAAAAAAAAAAAAAGAAAAAAGAAAAAAATTGTAAGATTGCTAATCTTATAAATTTTTTGTCTGTTTCTCCTTGAAATTTGGAGGCAACTTTGATATAGTCCTCTCTTCATAGCGGATATTCTACTTTTTGACGTATTTTTAATTTTTTTCATTTACATTTTTGTCAGGCAAATAATAAGATGATTAAGAACGTTTATGTTATTTATCATTTTCTATTATGAAATTATTATCTTTTCCAAAAGCAATAACATGATATTATCAGTTCTGTATTTTTGTAGGATGACTATGGAACCTGGGAAGATGACCTGGCTGATGAAGTTTCTTCTAAGGTGGTACTTTCTTTTCCTTTTTGTGAGAAAGGGTGACGATATTTGTGCTATCTTTTGAGTTCTCTGGGTGTGAGAAATAATAGAATCTTTAGGGCTAGGAGAGATCTTCTAAGGTTTCATCTTGGTGTTCTCTATCAAAGCTGTTCGCGGGATTTTCTTTGTAGGATATTTGTTTATGCTGGGATGCTTTCTTATATTCATCATAGCCACTTATGTTTCTTTGGATTTTTGTATTATGTTCCCATTTCTTTTTGTTTCTTATTTCACTTCCTTTTGGAGTTTGTTTTCATCCATAAAAAGTTGGTCTCACGTAAAAAAAAAAAAAAAAAAAAAAAAAAAAAAAAATCAGACTCATATATCTCTAAAAAAGATTTAATTGTACAGTTGCAAGGAGATCTGAGAGTCTAACCCATTTCCCTATTTCATCTTCAAATATAATTCTTCTATTGAGATTACAACTACTATAATGGGTGTTCCAAGATCCTTGTATGGATATATCTTTGTGGAGTGATAATGATAAAGGCGGGGGACTTCATTGCCAATGGTTATTAGCCATAACAGGCAGTGAGGGAGGCCTGCATAATGGGCTATAAACTCAGTGGTATAATATGCCCCTGATAATTGCGTTGTTGTGCCAAGGCCGTGAAGGCTCGCAGCCCCAATACCTGACTTTGAGATATGGATTGTCAAAGGCACATTAATATGATATATTTCTACTCTTCGAATTGGAGTTTGAAACCAAACTTCTCCTTAGGAGGATAGATGAACTGATTTAGGTGAGATTCAATGTAGAGCGACTTACTCGTAGGACCTAGATAGTTTGGGAGGATCACCTTGGCTCCTCTCTTCTAAAAAATCTACACATCCCTTATCAATATATGGACAACTATCTCTCAAACATAGTTTAGGTTCGGCCCCAATGGAAAAATAAAACGAAGCACCTAAAGCCATTTGAAAGTTTCATCTTTACCCATCGCGCTTCTTTCTATAAATATTTTCCCGAAGCTTTGTGAAAGGGGATTGCTTTAGCCTCTTCTCTGGGATGCTTTAATCTTCTTGAAATATAAATTATTTTGTATCCACATATTTTCTTTTTATTCTTGGATTAGGACAATCAATCTAATGCTTCTTCTTCACCTTTTTTGTTTTGTTAATTTAATAAATAACACTATTGTTTAATTAATTAAGATAGGCTTCTCGAGCAAGGTCTTATGATGTTATTGCGGAAGAGTATTATGCTGCACGGTTGGAAGCTGCAAAAGCGAAGGAAGAAGGGGATAAGAAAAGACAGGAGACAGCTGGCAACACCATTCGCAAGCTTAAACAGGAGTTGTTTGCTCAAGGTAATATTTGATTTCCCCCTTGATTTATGTCCTCCATTTTTTCCCATCTTAATGAAAGTTTTGCTACATAAAAAAATAAAAATGTTATACTTGTATGTATGTGTAAATGTTTGATATGTATTCCATCTTTTATCATTCCACCGATTTTCGAAGCAGGGTTATCAGATGATATGCTGGCTTCTGAATTTGAGTTTGGAAGGGCGTTGGACAATGCATCAAAGGATGCACCTACGCAGGACCAAAATTTTGGGGTCAATCAAACAGACGATGTTGGTAGTAGTTTGGATTTATCAGTGCATAGAAATGAATCTGTTGATATAGATGGGAGGGATTGGTCAACTTCCAAGGAGATATCTGTAGATCTTATGTCTTCACAAGAAAAACAATCAACTGTTGATATGGATGGGAGGGATTGTTCAACCCCCAAGGAGATATCCGTAGGTCTTATTTCTTCACAAGGAAAGAATGACTGTGAAGAGCTTGAAGATGTGGAGATCGGTAACTTTTTTGTGGAAGATATCGAGACAAATTCAGATGTAGCACAGGAATTACTGGAACTAAAGAAGAAAGAAAAATTGAGAGAACTTTCCAGCGGGAAGAATTTGGAGAAATTAGATGGCATATGGAAGAAGGTAATATATATGATGCCTCGAGTTTCATACAGTCTTTTTGCTTTCTATATATGAACATAAAACTTCTTTGTTTCTTAGTCTGTAAGAAAAAAAAAAAGTAATATATATATATATATATATATATATATATATATATTTAAAAGTTCATGCCTGTCCCAAGGCCCAGATTTTAGAGACACCAAAGATTTTCCTTATTAAGCTCATCCAAAGGTTTGAACATGTGACCTCTAGGTGTTTTACTTAGAGACTGTATGCCTTAATCTACTGTTGCACCTTGGGGCTAAAAAAGTAAAGAAGATTTTGGAACCGTGTGATTTCAGTTTTATGTTGGATTATTTGGTTGGAAACAAATAAGAGAATCATTGGAGATAAGTGTAGATGTTTAAAGTAGAGTCAATTTATTTATTTATTTAGTTATTCTATTTCTCATGATCGACTGGGTGTTTCTATTACCTTGAGGCTGTCTCGTGGAATTAGGCAAAGTAAGATTCTCTCCCACTATCTTCCTTTTAGTTCAGGTGGCTTAGAAAACTAATCTCAGGGAGCTGGGTCATGTTCTACACCATCCCTTCACTTTGGAAGTTTAGGGATCTATCAATTAATCATTCATTTTTGTGTGTGTAGCTAGGAGTAAAATGCTTTCAGAAGCGTAAGAAGATGTTGAGAGGTTCTCTTGAAAAAGAGTCAAAATATGGGTTTTGTTTTTTTTCCAAAAAGAGAACTGTTATTGAAGATTGAAACTGGAAAGTCACAAGAAGTTCAAAGAAAACTAGCTCCTCCCTAGATTTGGGGGCTTTTATCTCTCTCTTTAGGTTGTTTTGCTGATGCTTTTTGCACCCCCAATGGGAGTTTATGTCTTTGAACATTTTCTTTTCCTTTTCATTAACCAATAAAATGTTTGTATCCAGTTAAAAAAAAAGGAAAAGATGAAAATTACAAGAATGCCCCCCATTAGTAACACAAATCCAATTTGTGGATTACCCTATAAAAATGTGAAAAACTATTGAAGTTTGGATTTGATTTCTATTTGGTCTCTAAAAATTTCAGAAGTAGCAATTTGGTTCCTGAGGTTCAAAAAACGGTTCTAACTGGTCCCTAGTTATGTTCATCAATAGAAAAATGATTTGACATTGTTGAGGTTTTAAATTTTCAGGTTCTTGATGTTCAATTATTAATATTATGTAGATGTTGGTTTCTCATTTTAATTTCATAATTTTATGAAGACTTCAAGTTTTTTATTCTCTAGTTATTTAGATTCTGCAAATAAATTCTGTAGACTTGTTTCATTTGATACATACACATTTTTGTTTCCTGTGGAAGACATTCATTTTTTCTAGTGCGCTTGTATTCTTGCTTTCGTTTGCCATGAAAGTGTGGTTTCTCGTAATAAAAATGCTTGAAATGAATACAGGGGGACCCACTAAAGATTCCCAAGGCTGTTCTTCATCAATTATGTCAAAAAGCAGGGTGGGATGCACCAAAATTTAACAAAATCCACAGAAAGGAAAATGTTTTTTTCTATGCTGTCAACATATTGCGTAAAGCAAGTGGGAGAGGTAAAAACCGAAAAGCTGGAGGTCTTATCACACTTCAGCTTCCCGATGCTGATGAAATTTTTGATTCTGCGGAGGTACTTCCCCTCTTTCGCAACTTTTACGTTATAATACATTGTTGTGCTTAGCCATGGTGAAAATTAGAATTGGGAATCAAATCATCGATGCACCAGTTGTGCTCTTTATTTAGGTAGGAAGCAATTTAATTAAAGTTGAATATAAAAGAAAGAAGGGGAGACGAGATGATCATTCATTGCTTAAGACCTCATGAGAGAGGAGGGATTCTGAATTAAATTTGGCGACCCTAGTGGTATTTCACATCCTTCGAATTAGACTCTAGCTATGACATTGTGCCATAATAGTCATCTACCTTAAGGCGCTAGATTCATTTAGTTGCAAGAGCTTTTTTTTCCCCTCAGATGAGGTCAGAAGGAGAATTGTTGTTGTATTGATACATAATGAGAGGGCATTAGTGTTTATCAATTAAAAGTTCGTTTCCAGTTAAAAAGAAAGGAGAGTACATTTTTTCTGAACAAGAAACAACTTCTGATTGATAATGAAAAAGAACAATTCTTTTTAAGAACAAATGAGGATCCAAGGAGTACTCCTTGACGTAGTTTTTAGTTTTCAAATTTATGTCCCCTCCTAAGCGAACGGGGGTTTTGGAACAGAGGCCCTTCAACACTCAGCGATTTACCCTGACCACTGCACGACAACCACCTTCCGTCAAATCAAAATAGAAGCATTACAAAATGATGCCTCTAGTTCTGCGGGATTGAATTGAATTGTACACCAATCAACAAGTTATTTGAATCCTTTTGGACAGAAATCATTGGCCCCATGACATCATATCCAAAACTTCAAAAATACAAAACCATTTGTTATTGTCTTATCCTCAATTTCCAAAGCATTTCCAGGTCACATAACGCTTACTTTGTTATTGTCCTATAGCTCTGCTTCTTCATTCTGATCTCCTTCACATCTAGTATTAGTTTGTGACTTTTTTTTTTTTATCTGATTACTAGTTCGTTTGTAAAAACTTTTCTCGCAGGATGCCCAGAATAAGGTGGCAGCTTTTGCTCTTTATCACTTGTTTCCTGATGTCCCTGTTCATCTTGCACTTATTGAACCTTATGCCACTCTTGTTATGCAGTGGAAGGCAGGTAATGGTTTCACCTTTTGATCAACTAAATGACTCGGCTTTTCATTCCATTTGCTGACGCAATAGAGGAAAATATATAGAATATTAAAGCTTGCTATAGCACCCAGGAAATGGAGGTTTATATCATTAAAAAAAATTGTGTGCGCTTTTTAATATTGTATGACTAGTCATAAATTGTGTTGGCAGTATATATTTTTTAAAATTTTAATGAGAAACCAACTTTCGTTTACTGGTTCAGCCAAAAGTCTGGATTATAGAAAACATTTCTCCTATGTATATGACATTCCATACTTATGGTACATGTAGCAATACTAGTAAAATTGTCGATATAACTAATACAAATGATTTCTTATAATATGATCAAATAAATATTGAAGGTTCATCTAGTATTTCAAATATGGGTACATTAGACTTTTGGTTCTCCAAGTTGGATTTGTGTCAAATTAGTCCCTAGGCTTTGAAATCGAATAATCAAGTCACCAACATTTAGGAAATACTAAATTTCAGTCCCTCATTTAACATAAATAGTTAATTATTAACGAAAGTGATGACGTGACATTTTAAAAAATATCTCTTCTCTATACCAATTAGTTTTGAGGTGGAATCCCATGTTTATCAAATATATGGTATTTGTAACGACCCAAGCCCACCACTAGCAGATATTATCCTCTTTGGGCTTTCCCTTTCAAGCTTCCCCTCAAGGCTTTAATAAAACGTGTCTGCTAGGGGAACGTTTCCACACCCTTATAAAGGGTGTTTTGTTCTCCTCCCCAACTAATATGAGACTCTCACATTCCACCCCCTTTCGGGGCCCAGCGTCCTTGCTGGCACTTGTTCCTTTCTCCAATTGATGTGGGAACCCCACCAAATCCACCCCTCTTCATGGCCCAGAGTCCTTACTGGCACACCACCTCGTGTCTACCCCCCTTCGGGGAAGAGCCTCCTCGCTGGCACATAGTTCGGTGTCTGGCTCTGATACCATTTGTAATGACCCAAGCCCACCGCTAGCAGATATTGTCCTTTTTAGGCTTTCCCTTTCGGGCTTCCCCTCAAAGCTTTAAACTGCGTCCGCTAGGGGAAGATTTCCACACCCTTATAAAGGGTGTTCCATTCTCCTCCCCAACCAATGTGAGACTCTCACATGGTATCAGAGTAGAATCCTATGCATCTTATCAAGATTGTGACGTCTCTTCATCTTTTCAATGTGGGATTCTCAACAAATAATAATAATTATCATTACTATAGTTACATAAAAAAAGAAACCCATGTTCTTCCTTTTTTTTTTTCTTTCTCCTCCATCTTCTTTTGTCTCCTCTTCCCTTCTCCTTGTCCTTCTTCTTCCCCTCTCTTCCATTTCTCCTCCTTAGGTGTGAGAGTACCAAAAAAAAAAAAAGAAAAGAAAATAGCAGGAGTGATGGTCGCTGTCATCTCCAACTCCTCCTTCTTCGATTTTGAATCCTTACAGATTTGAATATGAAAAAGAAAAAAAAAAAAAAAAAAAAAGAAAAGAAAAAAAATGAAAGCTGAGGAACATCCTTGCTGTTCACTTTGTTTTTTGTATATCTTTTCTTAGATTCAGATTTGATGAGGAGGGGAAGGCGAAGAAGATGAGGATGAGGAGGAGAAGAAGATGACAACAGCGATGGTGACTGTGGTGGGATGATGACGGTGGCCGACGGGGGAAAAGGCGAAGGGGAGGGGAAGGGGCAAGGGTGGGGGAGAGGAGAGAGATTTTTAATTTTTGATTTAACTTTATAATATTTTAAGTATAATTATAGTCATAATTCTTTTTATTTTAAAAATGCCTCGTTAGCGAACCATTGACTATTTAACAAATTTTGTTAATAGAGGTACCAAAATTGAGTATTTTTTAATGTTGGGGACTTGATTGTTTAGTTTTAGAACTTAAAGATTAAATCAATACAAATCTCAAACCTTGGAGACCAAAAGTGTAGTTTACCCTTCCAATATTTAGTCTCGTAATCATAAACATCTATATGATTTGTTAAACTAGAAGTCCAGAACAACAAAATATGCGTGTGTATATGTCCTTTATCACTAGATCTTTTCAATCTTAGCCAGTGATTTTTCATATAAACTTAGATGTTTATGATATTGAGGACAAGTATGCTTAGAATTTGTAATCTTGCAGGCGAATCAACTAGCAAAGTTGATGACAATGAGAAGGATCGAAGGGCTAGTTTTGTTGATTCTTTGCTCGATGCGTCCAGTTCTGATTCTGCTTCTAAAACTTTTGTTGGGAAGATTGAACAGCTCCATATTGAGGATGACAAGAAACCGACTGTTTCTGATCTTGACTCACATTCATTCGTGGAAAGTAAGTAGTTTAACCATGTAAGAAAAGAATACAAGATTTTTCGTTGGAATTTGTACACTATTTTAGTTAGCTATATTAAAAAAATGTTGATGAAAATGTAAAAGATGCAGTAGTTAGTCAATATGGTGTCGTTAGAGCTAGAATATTTGCAGGTTATATGAGAGAAATCTAGATCAAACCCACATTAGCAAGTGTCAGGAGATTGAGCTAATCTATAGTTATAAAAACTCTGGGAAAGAAATTTGGGTATTTTACGTTCATAGTCTATAGAATCAATCTTCACAAAGAGAGAGGGTGGCCAACCAAAATTGCTGTAAGGATCACTTTCAAAAGGTGAATAGCATGAATGGGGTCCTGCTAGCCAAAAGGTGCTAAAAGATCATACTCCGAAATCTGCTTTCTGACTCACAATAGACGAAAAGATGCTTCTCTGATTTATCGTCTTTCATACATATGATACAACAGTTTGTAGATATAGCAGCATTCAAACTCATATGTGACAATGCGTGCCAAGCTCAACCTCTATGTTACAACAGTGACAGAAAACTGTTGTATGATACCAAATAAAATTCCTCCGGTGTAGTGATGGCTTCAGGGAGAATAAAGTAGTCCCTTCTTATAGATGATGGATTGAAGTTTGTGACCTTTCCCCTCACCTCTGGGCCAGTGAGGTTCTCTCCTTCACTGGGGACATGTGTGGTGGTCTGGAAGAAATGGCTAAGAAAGTAGGATTAATGCAGTAATAGCCATCAGTTCCTGGCTCAAGCAGCCAAAAAAAAAAAAAAAAAAAACGTAGTGTCGTCTATGTCTAGATGTCCTGTGTGTATATTTTTAATAAACGTAGTGTCGTCTATGTCCTTGTCATGTTGGATTTGTGTTATCAGTATTCGTTCTTCTTAGATATGGAGTGTTCTCTCTAACCTATGTCATCATTGCTTATATATCCCTCTATATAGTTAAAGTAATCCTCAATGAAAGTATGCTTTTGTTTTCTTCTTTTGATTGCAGGATTAAACTCTAATACGCAGAATGAAAGTTCCCGTTTAAGACTGGAACATGAGAATAAAAAGAAAACTAAACAATATCAGGTTTGGGAATTTATTTATTCTTGTTCTTTTTAGATGTATTGTCGATCATATGTTCCTTGTGTCTCTTGACATATATGATAAGAAACAAAAATTATCAGGTTTGGAATGGTTACGTTAAGGACCCTAAGTTTACTATTTTCGTTAATGACTTTCTTCGTGGGAAAATTAAAGCCATTTGTGGAATTCGACAAGATGATCCACGCTCGCCTTTCCTATTTTTACTTGTTGAAGAGGTTTTAAGCGGCCATGTGTTTAAAGTTTTCCCTTAAGGTTTGCCTCTGACTTGGGAACATCCCAACATCCTCTAATTTGATTACTGATCACTGGTTTCGGAGTTTCACAAAGCTGGTAGAGCATACAGCCTTGGAAATCTAGCCTTAAACATCCAGAACTAGACCAAATATTGTGCCAGGAGAAAGAAAGGGAGCCATCCCTGTTTTTATAGATGAAAGACCTTCAAATGTTTTTTTTAAAGCTTAATTGATACTGGACCAGTGATTGGAGATAACAGAAAGAAGGCCAACCACCTCCAAAGACTCATGGTTTGCAAATGGATGACGAAAGGCCAACGAGAGCGAGGAAGATAAATTAGTGGTAGGCAAAATGAAGGCCACCAAATGCAACCTCTTTTTTTTTGACAAATGATAAAGTTGTGGAAATAATGTACAAAGGGGTTTGTCTCCCCTCCCAACAATCCTCTCAAAAAGTGAGTATCAGACCCATGACTTATCTTCGGCTGAACATTTAACAAACAGGGAGAATAAAGGAAAACCTAAGGCAATTGTATAGGGGTTCTTACTAGAACCCTCCAGCTAACTGCCTAAAATCCATTCAAATAGATGGGGACCATTCTTACTCAGTTTGATCCTAACCAAGAAGCATGCAGTTTCTTGGAGAAACGTTGCACCCATTTTGTTGAAAAGCCTCATTATGCAATCTCTAAAAATTCAACTGTACGTGATTGAAATGCCTTGTAACTAGCAACTTCTAATAAATTATGTTGAATCTCTGTTACCCCATTTCCTCCTCAATTAATTGAAAACCACTAGTGATAGAGGAGTGTACCAGTGAAGGAAGAGTGTTAAAGTATTTGATAATACGTTAAATTTACTATAATCCATCAAATTAAACTTTTGGGTTCAAATGATTTAATGTGTATTTTTCAAGCGCTTAATGGAAAGTGCTAGTTTCTTATACCCCTCAAACCCTATTTGTTCAGTGATTTTCTCAACGGTTCCCTCAATTCTTTTTCATCCAGGATATGTTGAAAAATAGAGCTGCGCTTCCCGTTGCTTCATTAAGAGGTGATATATTGCGTCTGCTGAAGGAGAATAGTGTTCTTGTTGTTTGCGGGGATACAGGTTCCGGAAAGACAACTCAGGTTCATATTTGTTTCAAGTGTAATTGTTCCAATATTATTCACTTTTTCTCTAAAAAAGAAAAATAAAAAAAAAACGTATGAATAGTTTGGTTTCACCAATACCTAGTTTCACAGGTTTTTTTGAATGTTCTCTGGCTAGTATCAATTAGCATATGTGCACGTTTCTCCTTCTGGTCTATTGCTTATTTTACTCTTGAAGATTTCTCGTACAATTGTTTTATGTAGGTTCCGCAATTTATCCTGGATGACATGATTGAATCGGGACATGGTGGACTGTGCAACATAGTATGCACACAACCAAGAAGAATAGCGGTAACTATAAGTTTTTCATTTGAGATCTTTATGGTTGTGTGGTTGAAATCTTGACCTTTGTTTCTATTCTCCTGCAAGTAAGATTTTCGGGGGTGATTTATATTAATTTAATAAATCAACTCGATGGACAATAATTGTTACCATATGTTCTTCGTGATATGTATATATACATATATATGTCATCTGTGATTTCTTCCATCTCATATGAAATGATATGTGTGCCATGCAGGACCACATCTTCATTTTATGATTTATGTGACAGGGACTCAAAGTTTTATCATCTATATTCGTTGTATGATTTTTTTTCTGGAAAAAAAAAAAACTTAAGCCTGTGACTGCTAGTAATTCGTATATAGTTCTCACTAATCACTGGTGTTTTCTTCCATGGGGTCGGGGTTTGGTTCATCGTAGGATGATTTTTGTTACTTTAGTTTCTGATAAGGCTCAAATAATTTTTCCGTCCTTGTTTTTTCCTTTCCCTTTTGGTTTTTTTGAGAACTTTAAATACATCAGTGAGCGGAAAATGTCAAATCAAGGTGGGTCAAATTTATGTTTTGCTCTCTCATTACTATGTATTACTGGGATGAACATGAAATTATGTTCTTTATATGTACTTATAATTCTGTCCTTGCTGGTTAACCATTGTTGGAATTTGATATTTCAAGTGTATTAGCTTGACTGAAAATCTTTTTCCCCCAAGCGTGAAATGGATCTAGTAGTTACTCTTTGTACTTTTTTTTTTTTTTTTTTTTTTTTTTTTTTTTTTTTGTGGTACTTATTAAATAAAAATCTTTGATTTTGTGTCCTAAATTATGATACTAATCTTGTAGGCTATTTCGGTTGCGGAAAGAGTTTCTGATGAACGTTGCGAACCTTCCCCGGGTACAAATGGCTCTTTGGTTGGTTATCATGTCCGTCTGGATAGTGCAAGGTGTCAATGTGCTTTCATAAACTTGTGGATTCTTTAAGTTTACTGTATTTTCTGTTTATGTAATCTGATCCCTTAATGTGGGTATTGCATTTCATACAATATGAATCATTTCTTAGGCCTCCATTTATAGACAGTTTCACCATTGATCATTTGTTAAAATGAATAGATAGATTGTCTTTTGGACAATCAGACAATTGGATAGATTAACTTTTAGGCAATTGTTCCAAGGAGAAGAAGAAAAGAAAGAACAAAAATATATACTTTCAAATAAGGGGTCAATATAAAAATAGAAAAATAGTGATGAAAAACTACCCAAGCAATACTATTTGTATTTAGGAGCCGTTTGGAGTGAAAGAGTGGAATGGAAATGGGGGTTTCAATGTTCCCTAGTGGATCTGCCTGAAATGGGTTACCTGTTTGGGGCAGGGGTGAAGTAGAAAGGTAATTTTTTTTTTTTTTTTTTTTTTTTTTTTTTTTTTTTTTTTAAGTACAGATATAATTAAATTTATCATTGGGAGAAGTTAAAAATGGCTCAAAGGAACAGAATGCTAGGACCTTCGGTAACAGTTCCTCACAACAAGCCCTTCTCCTAAAAGAGCTTGCCATCAGTGACAGAGAGCTGGAAGAATGTCAAATTGACGGGAAAAATGGCCAGAAAAACAGTCATCAAAGAATGTTTGCTCTTCATATCTTCTTCCCAAGAGATTGGATGGAAACAAAACTATACGATGAAATGTCTCTTAGAGGGGGATGAAAACACTGGTTTCTATCACATATATGCAGCAACTAAAAAAAGAAGGAAGAATTGTATTTTAGAAGTTCTGAGTAATCAAAATGTCAGCTTGACCCATGACAAAAGATACCGAAAAAGTTTATTGACTCCAATAATGTCATTTCAGCCCCATTAATATTGATTTCTTCTTGTGGGCCATTTTATAAAATTTCAAACCCACAAGTGTGGGGAAGTGTTGAAGTATTGATACCTATCAGCTAAAGTTAAGCTTGTTTAGCGATTTAATGTATATCTTATCCAAATATACCTTAGGTGTACTGTTCTGGTAATAGTTCTACTGTTTTACTGTTCTGGCGGCTAGGATATATGCTTGGGGTGGCCTATGCAGTACCTGGAATTTTAGTTACCTTCTGTCATCTACTTTGACTAACTTTTCAGATTTTCCAGACAAAGGGACATTTATTTTTCCAAGATGAAAATAAAGTTGCTTTCCTCTCAAATTTTATCTAATTTCTTCTCACATTGGTTAGTTATTGTTATTATTATTATTATGTTATTTATCTTTCCTATTTCAGGAATGCCAATACAAAACTTCTATTCTGCACGACGGGCATTCTTCTGAGACAAATTGTGGTCTGTCATCTTATTTTTTGATACATCATTACATATAATACTTGAAATTGAAACTAACTGGTAAAATTTGAAAGCAAATTAAATATTTGTTTGTTCTTCTAAAATATGCACCTTCTTTCAACTCCTCAGATATAGGATCTTTTTAATTTAAAACATGCAAATAGAAGTAATGAAGATTAAATTTGGTGCGTTTGGGAGCTTGAGATTGATAGGAGTTAAGATGAATGAGTTGAGCGATGGTCCTATTAGAAAATGAGTAGATAAGAGTTGAAATAGAGTTAACTACAATCACCTAGACACAAAATTTATACCTTAATGACCTATTAGAAATTTATGAATGCACAAAGTTTTCTTCTACGAAATCTTGAACATTTAAGGACTGAACTTATAATTTTAACAAAAGATGTAATACCACTTTTGTTGTTTTTAAGGTAATTAATAAAGATATTTGAGCATCATTGTAATTTGTAATAAATATTTTCTATTTTCTCCAGTTTTCTTGCGACCAAATGTAATTTATAACTGTTTGAGTTGTAGGGAGATGGAAATTTAACTGGTATCACTCATATTATCGTTGATGAAGTACATGAACGGTCTCTACTGGTGAGTTTGTGTTCACTAGTCTTATTTATCTATGTCGACTTGTTTGATGGCCAAGATATAATTGGTTTTTATTGTAATTCCTTGATGTTTACCCAGGGGTGTTTCCTTTTCAATGAAGCAATATATTTTTGATGATCTTTGTTTTGTTCCATTTATTTCGGAAAAATACAGTTTTGGTACCTGAAATTTAGGGTTGATGTCTAATTGATCCTGGTGGTTTGAAAATAGACACTTCCGTATCTTTGGTTTGGAAAATAATTCTAAATAGTCCCTTCCGTTAGTTGATTTAACGGAATGCTTATGTGAGAGTTAAATGAAGTGTCAAGCTGATTCTGTTTTCACCCCCTTTGGGAGTTTGTATCCATTGAACATTTCCTTTGATTTATCAATGGGGAGTTGTTTCTGGTTTTTTTTTTTTTTTTTTTTTTTTTTTAAATTAAAAAAACAGCATCTCAAACTACACCAATCTCACTTTCACACATTTATCTTCAAATCAAGATTCGTAAACCTACACCGTGGATACAGGTATCCTAAACCTATATTTAATAAACCTTCGTCTTAAACCTCAAGCTTAACACCCTGAATACAGGTTTGCTATAAACCTATATTTCCTAAACCCTTTTCTTAAACCTCAAGCTTAACATTCCTAGGTTTTGATGCCGAACCCATTCTCTAAATGCCCAAGTTTTGTATAGAGAGAAACACAAGGATGTTTTAGAAAAGCCTAAGGATCTTATGGAATTAGAGGGTTGATGTCTTATTTTCCCCTTCCCATCTTTTCTTTTGGGTCCTTATACAAAACGAAAGTTCTGTCTATTGTCTAAAATGAATGGATTTCTAATGTTAAGTTTTCGAAGATGAAACAGTAGTTGACATGAAACTTCATTTTCTACAGGATGATTTTCTCTTAGTTGTTTTGAAGAATCTGATTGAGAAACGTTCTGCTGAAAGCTCATCTCCTCTGAAGGTTATTCTTATGTATGTTTGAACATTTTATCCAATCTGGTAATTTGTTATGGATACAAATTATAAATATATGATATTTAGAGCTTTGGTATCATTCTTCAATTTTAAACTTTTTGAATCTCAGGTCTGCAACAGTTGATTCAAACCTTTTCTCCGGATACTTTGGTAACTGCCCTGTAATCACTGCAGAGGGAAGGATGCATCCCGTGACCACTTACTTTCTTGAAGATATTTATGAAAGTACTGGGTATCTCCTCGCTTCAGACTCCCCTGCTGCCATAAGATATGAAGTATCAGGCGGCAAAAAGGTATCTGGAAACATGGATCCTATTATATTAGAGATTTTTTCTTTGCAACATCAATTTCTGCTAACTGGCTTCGGGAATTAATATTGAGTCCTTAAGAAATAATTATTTTCTTTTTTTTGCCTAAAATATACTATACCTTCAGTGAACTTTCTTACATGGAATAATTCCTCTCCCTGTTTACACATCAGCAAGTATTTTTGTAGGGATTTTTTTTTTTGGTGGCATTATTTTCTAATAAAATATTTGCGGATGTCTTTTTATAAAATAATTATGATTGAAGGTTTTTCTTTTAACCTTATTAGTCATCGTTTAACTTTAATATTGGTTACTAATATGTTCTATTATAAATGGTAGACGTTTATATTCTTAAATCCACCATAAACTTGGACCGGTTCAACGATTATTATTGATTATCTGTGGTACCCATTGACTAACATGCGTTGGTGTAGCCTTAGTGACAAGGGAGATATCTCTTTAAGAAATCTAACCCAAGTGATCTTATTATCACTCAATAAGTAATACAAAAGACTAACTCTCTACTCATAGAAACCCTCTATCTTTATTAGTTATAACTCTTCTTTTTTGTAATACATCTCTTTACGTTTCTTATTTATTTATTTTAAAGAAAACCCTCTATTGTAGAGGATTAACTACAAACTAAGTATCTAAAAGAACTAAAAGAACGTAACCAAAACTAATAAGCTAACTTACTGCATCATGTGTTCTAATTTTTGTTATATTAGCAATTATATTTCAATTTGCTGTTTATTTAACATTGTATCAAAATTTACTATATTTGCAATTATCCACCCCTATCATTTGTGTTAAGTGTTGTCTAATTACATGTTTTATTAAGTATAAACTTTCCATATTATCTGCTGCACATTCCCCCACACCTCGACAGTTGTTTATTTTAAGAGATATGAAACTCTTGATTCAGATCAGACTTACTAGATTGTGGCGTGTAAAGCCTCCATTCTGATATAACTTCCCAGTTGCCTATTATAAACTATCATGATTGCTGATATATCAATTTTCAACTCTTGTATCATGAAAATATTCAGAATGCTCCAGTCAATTATCGAAGAGGAAAGAAAAACCTCATATTATCTGCATGGGGTGACGAGGCTTTACTTTCTGAAGCCTGTACGAATCCTTACTACAATTTAGATTGTTATCAATCATACAGTGAGCTAACACAGAAAAATCTGGTAATTTTCTTTTACATGAAATATTGATAGCATATTTATCTCCTCTTTTCAAGTCAAACCACAAGATAGCTATAGTTCTGCTGATAAAAGATCCAATTATTTGATTGTACAGGAAAGACTAAACGAAGATGCTATTGATTATGATCTTCTCGAAGATTTAGTGATTCATGTGGATAAAACTTTTGATGAGGGAGCCATACTTATATTCTTGCCAGTAAGTTATTATTGTTAACTGTGTATTTTCTTAACTTGAAAAGGTATTTACCTCACTATTTTGCGTAACAGGGAGTGTCAGAAATTAACTTGTTGTATGATAGATTAGCAGCTTCATACCAATTTGGAGGACAGGCTTCTGATTGGATCCTTCCTTTACATTCATCCATCGCATCTACTGATCAGAAAAAGGTGTTTTTGCGGCCTCCTCATGGAATCCGTAAGGCAAGTCTCGTAACATGTAGGGGGTACTTCTACTTATTTGTTCTTTTTTTACTTTTTATTTTGTTCAAGAATATTATGTAGGAATTCTATTAAATTAAGGACCTAAAGTCACTTGGTCATGGCCAATGAAATTGTGATATAACATAACAATCAATTAGACGGTATTTTGTGTCGTTAATTAATTTATATTAATTGGTATATACAAAAATACATATTTTGCGTCGTTAATTAATTTATATTAATTGGTCTATACAAAAATACATATTTTGCGTCGTTAATTAATTTATATTAATTGGTCTATACAAAAATACATATTTTACGTCATTAAAATATTAATTAGACGACAAAATATGTATATCATTAAGCTAGTTTGGCTCTTTCTTGTCTCTCTGACCAACATATGGGTCAAAACCAACTGACATACGTTGGTTTGATTAGTTTTCAGAATACTACAAGCACCCCTAGTTTTTGTTGTACCTACATAATACACACACGAAAGTCCTATATATTTTAGACTTCCTGTTGGGCTGTTGTCCTCCACATATATTTCCGTATGACCCTTTTTGCCTATATTTTTTAAACAAGAGCTTTGATTTATCATTTATTAGTACAATTTTGTATTTGTTAGGGTAAGGGAAGAAATTTAGTAGTAGTAAAATGTTCACGGAAGTTGAATGCTATTTGTTATTTTTTTCTTACTTCTGAATGTAGTTTGAACCAGGTTTTCTTTTGCTTTTAAATGCTTTGTATCTGTGGTGTTTTTGTTGATGATTATGAAATATCTTGGAATTCAGGTTATAATAGCCACCAATATTGCAGAGACGAGTATTACAATTGATGATGTGATTTATGTGATAGACTGTGGAAGGCATAAGGAGAAACGTTACAATCCTCAGAAGGTCATACGCTTTTTGTATTACCATATCCATTGTCTTAATTGGGTGGCGGTCGCATTCCCCCTATATCTCTATATATTTATTCCCAACTTTTTGTCTATAGTTCCCATTTCCAGTTGGTCCCTAGTGGTAAAAAAGAAAACCCTAGACAGGCCTGGATTCCAATAAAACAACCTACCAGGATCATTATTAAAGAGAAAATTATGAATCTTTATTGATTTTTATCTAATCATATGACCTTCTTAGTTACAATACAATTACAGTGTATGTGATCTAACTACAACTACTTAAAGAGTCTCATAAAAAAAAAACTACAACTACTTAGAGCAAACCTAATCATGAAGAGGAACATGATAACATGTTGATATTACTAAACCTAGTGGTAGATCAAAATATGCAGGAGAGATAAAAATGTCATTTCTGTTCAAAATAAGATTAAAGAATTATTGCTTTGGTGGGAAAGGCAGAACGATCAATGAGAGATAGCATTAAATAACTCCTTTTTCCTATTAGTAGTTAAAAAATCGAAGCTGCATTTACGATGAATTTGTTTGGATATTTTCCCATATTATTCTAATCTTTTGTTGATTATCCTTGGATTGGTCACCTTTAGAAATTATCAAGCATGGTTGAGGATTGGATTTCTCAAGCAAATGCTAGACAGAGGCGAGGAAGAGCTGGACGTGTGAGACCTGGTAATTGCTTTTGTTTATACACACGTCACCGATATGAAAAGCTCATGCGCCCTTTTCAGGTATTTGTCTGCAGTGAAGTTTTCTTTTAAAATTGTCATGGCTGTTATGCAACTTATGCTCCTATGCAGTTGTGTAATTTTGTGTTGTTATTTTGTTATTCTTTTTTATGATCTTAGGTACCAGAGATGCTCCGGATGCCCTTAGTGGAGTTATGTTTACAGATTAAATTACTTTCCCTGGGTTACATAAGGCCTTTTTTATCAAAGGTGAGTATTCTGGTATCTCCAACTCCCTTGATGATATTCTCTATGGTTACAGTGGCCAACTAATTGTTTTTCTTCCAGGCTTTGGAGCCTCCTAGAGAAGAGGCTATGACATCAGCAATATCATTATTATATGAGGTACCAACGTTGTGGCCATTATTTATTTCTCTGATTGTAATAAACTCGAAAGCTAATATGTTTAATAAGGATCAAGTGCATTGGTCAGATGAAATGTACAGGGAGAGGGCGAGAAACTTTCTAGTCCTGGAGTTACAAAATGTTATCCAATTGGATATTGTATAAAAGGGGATGGGTGCAAAAATGCTTGGAATATTGATCGAAGCAAAACCTACCAAAATACTGAAAGATTTCTAAGATTCTAAAAAACTAGCATTACATTGTTGTGAACTTGTTTTAAGTCACTTTATTCATGCATTTATCTGCACAAATGTGACACCCCCCCCCCCCCCCCCCCCCCCATTGCGCATAATGTAATATACATGTGAGAATAATTATATCTTGTGCTCCCAATCATCAAATTTAGGTGGGGGCTCTTGAAGGTGATGAAGAATTGACTCCTCTTGGACAACATTTAGCAAAATTACCTGTTGACGTATTGATTGGGAAGGTATGCATTCAATAATTAATCCTTTTGTAGCATATATGAATAATTTTGAGAAAAGAAGAAAGGACACTTGTGTTTCTTTAGTATCCTTTTGTAGTATATGTGCAGCTACTGGCTGTCTCAGTCTTTCTATGAGTGGGGAATCTTGACTATATTTTTGTTAAAAATAGATTTGGGGCTTGTGTTGTTGGGGTTGTTGTCTTCTCTAAAGAATGATAAGCTACAAATACTTGTTTTTCTGAATACTCAGTAGAAAATGAGCTAACCAAATCGCTTTTAACTGGAGGGTCTCAGTCTTTCCAGGAGTGGGGAATCTTGATTAAATTTTTTTGAAAAATGGATTTACGGCTTGTGTTGTTAGAGATCTTGTCTCCTCTAAGTGTTGAGTTTTTCAGACTACGGGGCTCTGTGAACTACAATATTTAGTGTCCTTTCTTGATTACGATAAAATGCTGGAGGTGGAGGGAGGGGGGTACTGTCGGTAGATGAAGATCATCTCATGCAATGTTAGGGTTTAGTAAGAACTAGACACTTGAGAAATCTAACCACTGAGAAGCGAACGAATAGACAAGTCCAAATTTGACAAGACAACGATGCCTTCACTGTACAAGAACATATCTCACAAGAAAATAACCTGCATAATGGTCAAGGATAGTTGCAGATGAACAAACAACTTCTAAGAATAAAAAACTGCCTCCACTTTAACTCAAATTGACGCCAACGGATCTGGGTGGAAACTCAAACTTCAGCCTTGACATCGGTGAACTGCTGGGAGTGTATCAGCTGGGATATGTTTAAGAGTCTGTACATACAACTTTTAGGAAGTATCTTGTTGAAGGATGCTGTTAATTTTCCTTCCGGTTTTGTTCTCTCTCTACTAGACCTGTCTCTGTCATATAAATATAATGTAGATCTATAGAGAGCATTGACATCAGTGAACTGCTGGGAGTGTATTGGCTGGGATATGTTTAGGAGTCTGTACATACAACTTTTAGGAAGTATCTTGTTTTAGCACGCCTTTAATTTTCCTTCCGGTTTTGTTCTCTCTCTATTAGACCTGTCTCTGTCTGCTGATGCATGTACTTGTTGACGCATACATCCTCTCCAAGATGAAATTAGGCTTGGCTCACCGTAATCTATTCTCTATGACTGCAGATGATGCTATATGGTGGAATTTTTGGTTGCTTGTCTTCCATTCTCTCAATTTCAGCATTTCTGAGCTACAAATCTCCATTTATTTATCCAAAAGATGAGGTCCAGTTGTCTATGGTTTCTGAATTCCTTCATGTTCTCCTAACTTGTCTGTTCAACTGTGAACATGACCAAAAAGTTTTCAAAATTAATATTAGTGTTTCAATACTTTTCAGAGGCAGAATGTTGAACGAGCTAAACTGGCTCTTTTGTCTGATGAGCGACATGGTTTGGGTGAGTCATGTAGCAATGACAAGCAATCTGACCACCTGATTATGGCAACTGCATACAAGAAATGGGAAATACTTTTGCATCAGGTTAGATATCTTGTACTCCGCCTGGAGGTATTTAAACTCTCATGTTAACTCCACTCATTCGACCTCTGCTTCAAAGTCTATTGAGGAAGTTAAAGTTGATAATGAAATTTTGTTTTCATTTTTTCTTGTTTGGTGACTCAAATGTGTTGCTATGAGAAATTGAAGTTATCCTCTTGATAATTTTTTTGTGTTCATTCTGAAAAGAACAACCCCAGTTTATTAGTTAAGAGTAGATCTCTTCATGGGTTTCCAGCCTAGTAAATGTCTGAGGCTCTGAGCAAAATATGATTTCTATCTGTCCTTGAATTGGTACCTCCACATCAATCGATATTATCTCATGAGAATTTTATTTTTGCAGAAAGGACCTAAGGCTGCACAGGAGTTCTGCAAATCATATTTCTTAAGCAGTTCAGTGATGTACATGATAAGGTACAATATCTGACCAAAAGGGATTTTCCCCTTCCTGTAAGATTCATTGATATTGATAGGTGTGCATTAAGGTTAAAGTCAACCTTTATTAGTTCAGTGAGGGTCTGATGCATTGATGTCAAACTTCCCAGAAGTACCTTTTCTTTTAATTAGTAGAGTTTTCTAGTTTTTTGTTATGCAACAAACTGAATATGATTCAGAGGGAAAACATGCAAACCTTTTTAGAGTTACAAAAAGGATCTCCAATTAGTGAGCGAAATTCTGAGAGTAGTTTCAAAACTGTTTACATTGAGAGCCTAAAGCAAACTTTTAAGAAAAAAAAATTATGTTATCTCAGAGCTGATACTCAATTTCTCCACAACATTGAAGGCTTCCACTTTCTTTAGTCAAAATATCCAGAAAACCATTACCAAACCCCACCTCCTTAGAACTGAAATTCTGCCAATGGATGACTTGAAAAGCATGAGATCAGCTGAATCTCATGGAACCCAGGCCAAATCAAAGGCTTCCGGTGAATATTTTAACATTATAGATGTTTAAATGGAATAGCTTCTCGTTGGTGTACCTTATCTATAGTGCTTGTTGGCTATTCTTCTGATGGTATTTATAATATTTAGGTCTTTCCTTGTTTTTTTCGGGGCGACCTTTAGCTTTCCATCTTTCTTTCTCAGTCTATACTTCATGGACTTTGAATTTTTGCCTTTTTATCATCCCTGCAAAGTTTTGTTTCTGGTTAAAAAAATGGAGTATGCTATAGCATAGCAGCTATCATTTTCTACTGCTAAAAATAATAAAACTTTGTATGCCAATACAATTGCATCTCCATCTGAATGATATGCTATATTGCCTTTATCAGTATTTGCAGTCAAATATCCACCTAATTGTTTGGTAATTTCTGTATTTAATTTCATTGTTTTTCCACTTTATTTTCAGGGACATGAGGGTACAGTTTGGGACATTGTTAGCAGACATTGGGCTTGTTGATCTTCCCAAAAAATCTCGTGTAAGTTGACCCCAATAATTGAAGACATTTACCTAAAAATTGTTTGCAAGAACCTCTTAAATCAAACATTAGAAAGCATCAGAATGGAGTTTCACGAAAACATGGTCATTGGCTCTTGAATTATTATGGAGAACCGGGAATCAGAATGGAGGGGGGGTGGCAGGAAAGCTTATGCTTTCGGGTTTTGGTGATTTAACAATACTATAAATTGACCCCAAGGAAACTTGCCAAATTTAGAACAGTGACCCTCTTTTTTGGGTGCTAAAACACTACTGAAGTGTTTCACTGAACAGAACAGAAATTTCAACATGTGGGCTACTACTTTTATGTTGTGGTTAGATGCTAGAGTGGCATATTGTAAACTTCAACAGTCAGATACTCAAGTTCAGAAATTTCATTCTTTAGTTGTTTGAGTTTCTCTTTGCAAGATAAAATATTATTCTTGTCTCAGTTTGATAGAGTAAGGAAGGAGGACCTTAATGGCTGGTTTTCAGATTCGTCCCAACCATTCAATATAAATTCAGATCATCCATCAATTGTAAAGGTAACTACTTTATGTCTTTTAGTTGGATTTCTCTCTTAAATGGACTAGAAAATCTTTCTTCACTGGACTTCTAAAATTCGGTCATACTTTATCTCTATGCTTCTTATTAGTGAGCTTTGTATGTTCTGCATTAACAATATTTATGATCTGTAAACTTAAACCTCAAAGAGAATTAAAAGTATTACATTTTTTTATATGGAAATGATCCTTGTTTAAAAAGTTCATATTTTTCTCGCCTCCATAAAGCTCCATCTGGTTTGTTCGGCATTTTTTACTGAAGAAAATCAAATGTCATCTTCGGGATCACTAAATAAAGTGTCCATATTATGCTTAATGTACGTGTTGATAAAGATTCAGAATGGTTTTCCTTTTCTAGACCATCTAGTTTTGTGTGAACTTCCTTGAAGCTAATGTCCGCTGTAACAGTGGACACTTCATTTTTGTTGATTATTTGACGCTGTGTTGTAAATATATTATGTTCAGCTTTGAGAATAAAGAACCTCTAAAGATTATAAAAAAAAAATTCAAACAGAAATTTTTAGGATTTTCTATTTTCAAGGAAAAAAATCTAATTACTCTTGCAGGCAGTATTATGTGCAGGACTATATCCGAACATTGCTGCTGGTGTGGCAGGAATTACTGAAGCAGCTCTTAGTAGCCTTGGGCGGTCCTCTGGTCCTGCTACCACAGCTCGTCCATCGTTGTATGATGGTAGAAGAGAAGTATATATACACCCATCTTCTGTCAACAGTAATCTAAAAACATTTCAGTACCCCTTTCATGTGTTCCTTGAAAAGGTTTGTGACTCTTGTTTATTTTATTCCTTCTACAAGTAAACATTCATATTTTTGTCTTCTTATAAACAGAGATATAAATGGAATATAAGTCTACGTCCAAAAACTTGGCTAAGTTTAATATCACTTTCATTGGCCTTATCCACCTCCGTATCAACAATAGGAAAATGTTAAGCAGTTCAAAAGGTTGATTAAACTGTGCACATGATGAGAGAAGGGTGGATAAATTCTGAAAGGGATTTGCAGTAAAGTCAAAGCTTGTTTAGTTTTTACGTATGTTCAATATTTAGAAATAATTGATAGGTTAAGTGACCAAACTGGCACCTTTTATTCTCTCTTTTTTTTTTTTCCTCAAATATATATATATATATATATATATATATATATATTTTAAGAAAAAGGAAACTGAACTTCCCTATGATTATTGAATAATAGTCGCATCTTTCCTTGGCCATGACTTTTATCTGAATGAACAAATTTGCAGGTAGAAACTAATAAAGTCTTTATCCGAGATACCTCTGTTGTTTCTCCCTACTCCATCTTATTATTTGGTGGGTCCATTAATGTTCAGCATCAGGTATGGTTTCTATTTTATCTTTTTCTTTGTTCTTGCAGCAGTTAGATTAATTGTAAGTTAATGTAATGGGGAAAATTCTAAAAGTACACTGCTGATGAAGTTGCATGCAACGTAATCATGTACTGTTTTGCTTAGACTTGGTAACAGACTCATTTTTCATTGTCCTATTATTTTAGAAAAGATATTTTCTGATCCCGTCACTGCGATGCCACATAATGCGTGATCACATGACCCAAAAATTTCAAAGACTAGATTGATTGGAACCAAAAAATTGAAATGGAAATTTACAGAAAATAATATTATTATAAAAGAAGTCGATTACACGTCGAGAGAGGCATGGACTTTCCCACAAACTGTTCCTGAAAGGTCACAATTCAAGGTAAAAGTTGCCCAATGATGAGCCTTTGAGATTGCCATTGAATGAGTTTAAAGTTCTCGTTGAACTAGCCATTGGTCTCCACGCTTCCAAATCTACTCTGGTTCTGCATGAACAAGTCCCAAGTGTTATTGACTAAAGGTGACTTTCAGTTAAGCCTTAGTCATCTAGCTCTCCCAACCCTCTTAACCCCAAAAGGAAAGGTCGCCGACAGAATGCAATCCATAATACCACAGTTTAAGTATCGATCTCTTATTCCTCCCGACTAATTGTGCAGATCCCTGGTATTTCCAAAATTGGTCCCAAGTGTCTGACCATCATATTCGAATCTGCTCTAGGGTGAGGGAAAGAAAAGTGTATAAAAATACCAACATGTGAAGGTTCATTTGAATGTTTGGCTTTTTATTGTCTAAAGCATATAGTACTTGTACGATTAATGAACTAGGTTGTAAAGCCTTCCTTTAATCCTTTGGTTGCAGTTCATTTTGATAGCATCTTAATGTATAGTTGATTGGCAAATACATAAACATCGCATTTATAACAAGCGTTTATGAGATTAACCTTTCCTATCATCTCAATATTGAAATACCCTTTGACTCTTGTTCTTCTGGTTTCATGCTTTGTTGCCTCAGAGTGGAATTGTCATTATAGACGGATGGTTGAAATTGACTGCACCGGCCCAAATTGCTGTACTCTTTAAAGAGCTTAGATTGACCCTCCACTCCATTCTGAAGGAACTGATTAGAAGACCTGAGGTTCCATCAATCTACCCTTAACGCTTTTATATTCACACGAATTAATTTCTTCGTATCTCTGGTTCTCCTGCTTAAAAAATGCCATGCTCGCGTACATTTTTTTTCAGGAACTATCATGGATAGGCTTTAGGTCTTATTCAGGAGACCAAATAATCTGAAATTTAGGCCCATTTAGTAATTATTTTGTTTCTATTGTTCTGTTTTTTAAATTTATGTTTTTTTTTTTCCAATTTTCTTACCATAGCCTTTACTTTTCTTAAAAGAAACGATTGTAAATGCTGTTTTTTCTTATTAATTTTTATAGAGTTACATGCCCCTTTGTAAAAAGGGAGAAAGACTAACTACATCCTAGATAACAATAAGAATAAATCTGAATATCTAAGGAACATTAAATCTAAATAAATCCCTCGATATTGGTTACAATAAATCAGAATAAATCTGAAAGGGGTGGATTGGGGGGCCTACATCGGTTGGGGAAGAGAACGAAACATTCTTTATAAGGGTGTGGAAACTTCTCTCTAGCAGACGCGTTTTAAAAACCTTAAGGGAAAGTCCAAAGAGGACAATATCTGCTAGCGATGGGCTTGAGCTGTTACAAATAGTATCAAAGCTAGACACGCGGTGATGTGCCAACGAGGAGGCTGAGCCTCGAAGGGGGTGGACACAAGGTAGTGTGCCAGCAAGGATGCTGGACTCCGAGGGGGGTGGATTGTGAGACCTCACATCGGTTGGGGAGGAGAATGAAACATTCCTTATAAGGGTGTGGAAACCTCTCCGTAGCAAATGTGTTTTGAAAATCTCCGTAGCAAAGAAAACAATATTTGCTAGCAGTGGGCTTGGGCTGTTACATAGACATCGGTTATAATAAATCTAAATAAATCCAAATGAGAGAGGTCAACTAATTTTCTTATTTAATTAAACTGCAAAAACATTCCTTATCCACTGAATGGTGACCAAGACCAAGAGGCTCGTCTTTAGATTTTGAAACATAAACATTTGAATTTTCACTTTTTTCTTTAGTCTTTGAAAACATTGTAGAACGTGAATAATAAAATAAAGAAACTCGTAGGTGGATGTGGTATTATTAGTTAAATTTTTAAAAACTACAAACCAAAAATCTAACATTAATCAAAAGGGGCCTTAGTTACTGCATTTTTTTCAGCTGTACACGATCTAAACATCGAACTTTACAAACTGTTCTTTGTTGCACATAACTGCACAAAATGGAAAGACGGTCAAGAAGTTGAAAAACTATTCAATATGTCTAGCGTGGCCTGCATTTTTTCTTTGTGTTTATGCTTTCTACATGAAGGGAGTCCCACGTAAGCTAATTTAGAGAATGATTATGAGTTTATAAGTAAGGAATACATCTCCATTGGTATGACGCCTTTTGGGTTAGTCCAAAGTAAAGCCATGAGAGCTTATGCTCAAAGTGAACAATATCATACCATTATGGAGAGTCATGATTTCTAACAATACTTTTTTATTTTTCTGGTAGAAATATTATCCTTGTTGAAATGATTCAGATGCGTTACTCCTCTTTTTCTCCCTGCAGACTTCCATTGTTATCAATAACGAGGTTCTGAAGTCTATAGTTCGTTTGTTGTTAGAAGAAGACAAACCCCTTACATAGCTTAGTAACAGTAAAGAGTAACACCAACGATACCCCGAACCAAGACGGAGTGGTTCCATGCCGAAATGGTCCTTCCTCCAAATTTTCCGCTGAAATCTAGTGGATGAACTGATGAGGCAGATGAGAAACAATACTCATTTATAAGGTTGGTCATTGCTCGATTTCAATTCGATACACTTTTTTGATATACGAAGATGTTCGAACTAAACTTAGAAGAAAAAAAGGACTGAGATCCTCACACCACTTTGCCATCCACCCTAGTTTCATCCCGAACTTCTCTAACTTTAACTCTCGAATTATGTACCCACTTCGATTTTTCTAATAAAAAACATTGTTGTATATTCTATATCCATATCTCGAGCCTCAGATCTCGAATCTGTCTAGTTATATTATTGAAAATTTAATATCTCTCTCACTTTTTTATAATTATATGTTTTAATGTTGTTGTATCCATTGTGTTGGCTAAGAAATTTCTTGGATGTTGAATAATGATTGGAAATATTGTGGGTAGTGATAAGCAAGTAGGACAAGCATCAAGTCTACCAAACATTCTAGGGTTCTTAGGGGATTGTATAAAAAATGTAAGAGCTTTCTTCTTTGAGTTCCGTCAATGGCCTCTCAAACTAGAGGTAGGAATTTATCGAACGAGCTGCACTCGGCCTAAAACCTTCAATATAAACTCATCGTTCTTGGCCTAAAACCTTCACTATAAACTCAATTCAAAGAGTAAATTTGAACAGAGAGGAGGGTTCTAAATTTTTTATATTGTATCTAATAAATTTTTAACGTTGAAAATATCAAATAAACTTTTGAACTTTTGGTTTTGTGCCTAAACAACTAGAGAGGGACTTTAAAGTTTGGAGATCTATTTGACATAAATTTGAAAACTTTAGAGATTCTGTAAAGGATCTTTTCGGATTTAGATGACTATAAATATGTTTGTAAATCTTCAACTTTTCTTCTCCGTTCTTGAATATTCCTTCTACAATCTAGCCTAAGTAGTAAATTATATTGAACCTTTGTTTATTATATTTTAACCAAATTCGCAAATTATGCAAAGATTAATCCATCTGTTTACCATATTCGTATACAAATGAACTTTGTTAGGTAAGAAGTTAATACCATTTTTATTGAACCATCCACTCATCATACATAATGCAACCTAACTAGTTTCGGGTAAATTGTATCATACTCATCACCTAAATTTGAGTTCCACCAAACATATTTTTTGGTTCCTCGACTACCCTATATACTCTACATGATTACCAACACGATGGGATTGATCTAGTTGGTCCTAATAAAAACACTAAATAAATAAACGTCTACCTTCCAAATATGTTCTAATCTTCTTGAGATGGAAAATGTAAAGTAATACGTTTCGAGTTCAGTTTCCATTTAGTGTCTAAAGATATTACACTTTTACCATTAAATTTTATGGCTTAAGTTTTAAAATATTACATTTTTTACTCTCGAGTTTTGAGTTTTGTTTCCATTTGGTCTCTGGGTTTTGAGATTTACATTTGTACCCTTGATTTACATTAAATACTTACTTTTTCGTCATCGATGATAATTACTATTAATTAATTTAGAATAATTAAATTACTTTCACTAATTTTTTTTGTCACTATTAAAATAAATTAAAATTTTAAAAAAATTTTATTTAAATTAATTAACTAAAACTAAACATCAAATATCATAAACGAGCATACGTAAAACTTCGAGGGTAAAAATGTAAAATACTAAAACTTATGAACCAAATGAAAACTAAACTCGAAAAAAACGTAACATTTTCGAGGGTAAAAGTGTAAAAACCAAATTTTTTACATTAAGTTTATTTAAATTAATTAACTAAAAGTAAACATCAAGCATCATAAATAAGCCGGCCTAAAACTTCGAGGGTAAAAATGTAAAATAATGAAATTTATGAACTAAATGAAAACTAAACTCGAGAAAAACGTAACATTTTGAAACTAAAGTACCGAATGAAAATTAAACTCGAAATTCAAATAAAAACTAACTCAAAACTTAAGGTCTAAAAGAATATTTTATTTTCCCGAAAGAAAATAAAATTTTTCAACCTCTTACATTATTGCCCGTATTTTTTAACATACTCGGAAAATAAATACTTAACTTTTTAAGAAAGATATACGTCTTAGCCAATTAAACGGGTTGGATTCGACAAACTACTTAAACAAAATTTAAGAGAAATTAAGATAAAGTTGTTGCAACCCATTATGAGTTCTTAAAAAAAAAAAAAAAAAAAAAAAAAAAAAAAAAAAAAAAAAAAAAAAAAAATCGAACAAAAAGAGGAATTTTGGAAAAAGATAAGAAAGGATCAACGAAAGTCGGAGAGCAGTCTTTATTTTGGTAAAACCAAATCAAGATTTTGGATCTCTCTCTCTCTCTTCGGATCCAAGTAATCTCCTCCCTCGTCTTCACCACCAATCCCGAGCGCCGACAATTGTCTCCACGACAATCCCGATCTCAGATTCTCTCGCTCTAAGATCCGACATTAATCCCCTTATCTTCCTCTCTTTCCAATTCGAAGTGATTCAGTAGCATTCTGGCCGCTGTGTCCTTCTGAAGTGTGTTTTTTTTTTTCATTGATGATGTTATGATATGGTTTCCAAGCTTCGAAGCTAGGGTTTCTCTCGACCATGGCAACCACTCAAACTCCGAGCTGGCGGGAGGGCATGTCCTCTGATAATATTAAGGGCTTGGTTCTTGCTCTTTCCTCTAGTTTTTTTATTGGTGCTAGCTTCATTGTTAAGAAAAAGGGTTTGAAGAAAGCCGGCGCTTCTGGAGTCAGAGCAGGTATCTCACTCTTTCTTCTTGTTTGCTTCAGTTTTCCAAATTAAGGGTTAATGTAGTTCCTGGATTTCTTTGCTTCTGAATCTTTATCGAATTCTTAGAAATGAATGTCATGAATGTCGCAATCGGCATTTCATGCCCTGACTTATCCGTTATTAGAGGTGGGTCACACTATTAATGAGGTTCTCGACGATCTTTTCTTGATTTGAATTGTGAAATTGGATCTATTGTATCCATTTGTCAATTAATTATAGTATTTTCTTATTTGGATGCTCATTGCCAATAAAAAAAGGTTTATTTAAACTCCTTCCAAGTACAGACTGCACACCGAAAATTCCAGACACTGTAAAACAGATAGATATATTCTTAACTACCATTTGTTCCTTGGCAGACGAGTAGCCCCAAAAGTCTAATTCCTTATATAGGCTACTTGTGATGAATTGAGTTCTGTATCGTTTGAACCTTCAAGGTGTTTGTCTAATCGTCTCTTCTGATTAAGAAGTGCTCTTGAGTTGGAATCATTCTGGGCAGTAGCCTTTCACAATGGTATTGAAACTGCACGTGCTGATCAATAGTTCCGTAATTATGATTTGATGCAAATCTATGCCGATTGGGAGTTCTTTTTCTTATCCTCTTGGCTTCATGGGGATATCCAATCCCCCTTTGGCACCTTTTCTTATCCTCTTGGCTTCAAGTTTTGTTTTCTATTATGTTTGATGAAGGTTCTCATGCCTTTGAAGTTGATGGTTGCTGCTTTCTTATCTTTATCATGCTTTATGTGCATGGTAACTGTTATCTAGCGTGGTTTACTGTAATTGATGTGATGATTTATGTCAGGAGTTGGAGGTTATTCTTACTTGTACGAGCCTCTTTGGTGGGTGGGCATGATTACAAGTAAGTCTTTTTTACTTTTTATAATGTAGCTTATACTAAAGGCCTTTATTATTTGTTTCCCTGCCAGACGTGGCATATTTCTTTTAAAAACATGTAACCACTAAATATAGAGATTACTGAAATTATTTGTTAGATCTCGCACAGATTGTGGAATTTATTTGTAATAGTTTTTTTTTATCAGTCCTTGATACCAGGCCCCATGGCCATTTCGTTTAATAGATGTTCCTTTATTAAGCAAACGTTTTCTGTGAACAAGTGATTTGGGATTTGGCTTCTTTCTCAATTCAGTGCATTTAGTTTTTAATAAATTTACAGCAATGAAGCAAATTATTGTTTTTTTCTTCTTTTTTGCAAATCCTAGTTGATAAAGAAGAACATAGGGGCATGGGTTTTCTTTTTCCCGAGTGGACCTAGAAATCGATGTTTATGCTCTAAGATTAGTATTGCTTGGTGACTATTATTGCAAAGCATATAATCCTTTCGAATTGGCAGATGTATAATGAAAGGATAAGGTTTTGATACTGGAAAAAAATTATGGGAAATCCTAACGTGGCAATTGTTATTTCTACAGTGATTGTTGGAGAAATTGCTAATTTTGCGGCTTATGCATTTGCTCCAGCGATACTGGTTACCCCACTTGGTGCTCTTAGCATAATTATCAGGTATGGTCTGAAGTTGCACAGATTAAGTTAGAAGTTTTGGTTGTTTATACTCATTATCATGATGTCTTGCAGTGCAGTGCTGGCGCATATTATATTACGTGAGAGGTTGCATATTTTTGGAATTCTTGGCTGTATTCTTTGTGTAGTGGGTTCCACAACCATTGTGCTCCATGCTCCTCAAGAACGTGAAATTGAATCTGTAACTGAAGTGTGGCAAATGGCCATGGAACCAGGTAACTTTTCGTTACTGCGAATGCTGTCTTTAAAATATCATTGATTCTGATTAATAGTGATTTGGTTATTTTATTTGTTTCTTAATTTAATATTTCCCTTAAGAGAGAATGAGAACACATAGGTGACCCATGCATCTGTGTCGAGGCATAACTCAAATAATCTGGGATGAATAAGATTAAAGGGCTGGGACCCGTTCTTTAGATTCTTGTGAATGATGCCCTTTGAAAAAAAAATCAACAATATTTTTTTTCCATATTATTAGAAAGACGAACAAAAAGAGAAGGGGAGAGAGAGAGAGAGAGAGAGAGAGAGAGAGGGAAGGAGGGAGGCAGAGAAGAAAGAAAGAAAAACTCTCAGCATATCCTCTTATTAATGTTGAATGAAGCAATTTGGAGGTTTAAAATTTTTTAAAAAGTCCTTTTTTCTTTTTCTTTTTTTTTTTTTTTTTTTGCTTGGAATTGTGCTCTTGAAATTATTAAACTTTATGTCGTCTGTGAAAAAGCAGAGAACTGTTGGCAAGTTTTTTTTTAGTTTTTTTTTAGTTTTTTTTTATCACCAGTGTAACCATAAGCTTTTTAACTTCCCCTATTAAACGAGTAGACCTTACTTGGTGTCTCCACAATAAAGTATAAGACTTTCATAAAAAACTATATATAAGTAAAGGACTGTTTACTTCACCTTTTTTAGCCGTCTCTTCTTAACTGTTAAAGCTCACAATATATGGGTGATATGAGTTGAGAGAAAAACTTTAAACCTTGTTTTTCATATCTATATCTTGGTTCTCTGGGAATGATGTTTAAAATCCAGTTACTTATTTGATTTAACTAACATATTGGTAATAATAATGAACTTTTATTTGGCAGCCTTTCTATTATATGCAGCTTTGGTCATGACAGCTGTGTTTATACTTATATTCCACTTTATACCACAATATGGCCAGACTCACATTATGGTTTACATTGGTGTTTGTTCCCTTGTAGGATCTTTGTCGGTATGTATCCATCTTGCATCCCCGTTATCTTTATAATTTTAGAAGTTTTCTGCAATTTTTAATTTCTAATTTTTCCTTCTCTTCTTCAAGTGATTTTGTAATTGAATATCTAATGACAGGTCATGAGTGTGAAAGCAATAGGAATTGCCTTGAAGCTAACATTATCAGGAATGAACCAGCTAATATATCCTCAAACCTGGATATTTACTTTAGTTGTGATCACTTGTGTGCTTACGCAAATGAATTATTTAAACAAGGTAAGTAGTGCTCATTTATGGTTTTAATCTTTTTAGAAACAAATTTAGCATTACTCCCTGTATCCTTATATGATAGTATTTTTGTGGTCCATAAGTTCATAATTTGATCTCCGGAGTCTTTTTGCATGCATACATATATATATATATAGAGAGAGAGAGAGAGATTCACTGGAATCTCTCTATGATAGCTCTTTTTTTTTTTTTTTTGGGGGGGGTGGTTCTGCGATTGAAATAACAGAATGTAAGCGATTTTAGGGAGGTGAAGTAACCCAAGGGTAGCTATATAGGTCCCGATTGTCAATGATCAAGAAAAAAGGAAGCTTGAGTGATAGATGAATGAGTTTGCCAAATCCATCCACAGATAGAATAGAAGGGTGTGAACTCTTAAAGTGATTCATGAAGCTATCATAAAACACAAGTGTTCTTACTAAAGAAAACACAAAGAAAGATCATTTGAAGCAAGAACATTTCATCAGTGAACCTTGATGCTTGGAGGGATCAATGTCAATACTGACGAGACTACTGTGGCAGTGGCAAGCGTTGTGCTGTCAAAATGAAGAACTTTCAATGTAGGTTTTGTTTAGTTCTTCCAGTTTGTTTTGTTATTTCATGAGTTCGGAAGGATGTGGGTTGTTCAAAGTTATATGAAGGAATTGGTGCAGGGTTGACGTCTCCGTTGTTTAAGGACTTTTGTCTCTTTTGATTCCTCGTGGTTGTTAAGTGCATTTGCTCTTCCTTTTTTCATTTGTGCTTTTCTTTTGTTTTTTCCTTTCATTTATTGTGGTATTGGGTTTTTGTACTTTCCTTCATCTCAATGGAAGAGAGGTTTCACTGTTTTGGTAATTGGAAAAGACTTAGAGGAAAGCATATTTGGAACCAAGAGCGCCTCAAAAAAATCAACTTCTTCATCTGATCTATATGCAGGAAAGCAGACCTCACAAATGAGACAGTGCGGAAAGCCTATCCAGACAAACATCTCAATATCTCCTAGCTGGTGCATCCTTTGCGAAAGCGTGAGTGGAACCTTGGATCACTTATTCTCTGTAACAACCCAAGCCCACCTCTAGTAGATATTTTTCTTTTTGGACTTTTCCTTCTGGACTTCCCCTCAAACGAAGGCTTTAAAATGCGTCTGCTAGGGATAGGTTTTCATACCGTTATAAGGAATGCTTCGTTCCCCTCTCCAACCGATGTGGGATCTCACAATCCACCCCTCTTGAGGGCCCAGCGTCCTCGCTGGCACACTGCCCGATGTTTTGTCTGATACCATTTGTGACAACCCAAGCCTGCAGATATTGTCCTCTTTGGACTTTCCCTTCTGGACTTCCCTTCAAAGTTTTAAAACGCGTCTACCAGGAAGAGGTTTCCACACCCTTATAAGGAATGTTTTGTTCTCCTCTCCAACTGAGGTGGGATCTCACATTCTCTCAATGTGCTTTTGTGCCAAGTTGGCGGTGACTACCCTAAACATCTTTGAAATTCAACAGTGCTTCCCAAGAGTTGTTAGAGAGAGACTTATCCAGACTTTGCGCAGGAATCCTTTCAAGTGAAAGGTGAAAATTTATTGGATTGACATTTTCAGGTCCTTATGAGGCAAACTTGACGCGAAAGACGTTGAGCAAGTCAAGATAGTTGCGTGGACTCCTACCTTATGGATGTCCTTATTTGGAAAAGGGTGATTGGCCTAGCTTCCAAATAGTACTCTCTTTGTAGATCTTTCTTATTACTCTGTTTTAGACATTAGTGCCAATGGGAGAGAATTTACGTAATCCAATTCGCTGGTAGACAAGCAAAAAGAAGTTGCATATATATATATATATATATACATACATACATACATATATATATTTACCATTTTTATGTATGAGATTGGATGTGTTGGTGCTAGTTTATATATTTGGGTATTCTTGATTGAACTTATGTTTTCTTATGAATGTATATTTTCAATCGTTTTAAAGAATATATACCTTTTTTATATGATCTCATCTAGCCAACATATTTCTCCTCTCTATGTTTGCAGGCACTCGACACTTTTAATACAGCTGTTGTGTCACCGATATACTACGTTATGTTCACATCATTTACCATCTTGGCCAGTGTGATAATGTTTAAGGTATACCCGACTGCTGATTGTGGTTTCTTTAAACGTGTACAAAGTGATCGAACATATTTTGATCTGTTTAAAAAAAAAAAATTCATAGCACACTACATTATGGGATCTTATCAATGAGAAATGTTCAGAGTTTTGCATGCATGTATATCCTTGCTTTCTTGCTTTGTCTGGTTCTGAGTCATGGTGTTTTTTGTTCTAGTTTATAGATGGATCTAGAAGCCACAGTACATTGTTACGTTCTAGCTAGGTGTTCTTCATATTTAACTCTCTCTCTCTCTCTCTCTCTCTCTCTCTCTCTCTCTCTCTCTCTCTCTTAGATTATTGCCTCCACATATTTAAATGTAGGTATTTTTCAACATCTTTTGAATTACTTCTTTCAGGACTGGGACAGGCAGAGCCCAACGCAGGTTGTGACGGAGATGTGTGGATTTGTAACCATTCTTTCAGGAACTTTTCTTCTTCATAAAACAAAGGACATGGCTGATGGTATGCCTCCTTAAAATTATGCTGTCATTTTCAAATTTGGTCCTTTTTTTTTCATCTTTGTTTATTTATAGCTTAGGTAGACACACTATACCCCCACTCGTTTCCTTAGAGGCTTTGTCCACTCAAAGCCAGCACTAGGAGATCATAAGGGGTTTTAATTATTAAGTTTTCATCCTGACACGTAAAACAAACATCTCGAACACTTGGGATTACCCCATCCCTATCAATAGTAGTCTATACCGGGATACATGTATACAAAAACAAACTGTCATTATTAGTACATTGATCATAGCTGTATATATCATTTTTCACAAATGTTGAATCTATTCCAATACTTTGCAAACTGTTACAGGTCCATCGGCGAGCTTATCGATACGTCTCTCTAAGCATGCCGAAGAGGATGGGTTTAGTGGTGGAGAAGGCATTCCTCTCAGACGACAAGAATCCTCGAGGTTGCCTTGATCCCTTGAAAGTATGAGCATGTTCAGGTTTCATGTCGACATCAACTTGTATTCTATCACAAGTTTCTACCCCCTAGATGTTCCTTTTTGGATATAAGTAAAGATAGAAAGGTGAGAATTTTCTTTCACTTCCCATTCTGTCTCCCTAGACTTGACAATGGGGGTAATGCATATTGCCGTTGTACACAAGATCTTGCGACCTCACACAAATCCCATATGAAAGATGCAAGCCAACAGAATTCTTTTTCATCAATTGGTAATACATATTGCCTCTCCCCACATATCAGAACTCGCTCGGTCTCTTTCTAAAATGCACGGATATAGCTGTTCTTAGACCGTCTATTCAGCCATTTTCATTCTTAGTGTTCTGAAAATTGCCTTGGTTTTCTTCTTCATTCACATTTTAAATATGGGTTCGTGATGTTTGTATCAAGCAGGTAGCACTTTTGAGGAGTGGGGTATGACTAGTTTAACCTAAACTCAAGAGCTCAAGGTGATTGTAATTTCCCTTTGTTTCTAAGCTTCGGTATATCTAAAACGCAAGTCTTTCCTTTGTTGCAATCCTCCGAGTTTAATCGGTTCTTTCCAGTAATTGAAAGTAGAACTGAAACAGAGCCAAGATTAGTCGTTAATCTGTATCATGGTTTAACATGGAGAAAAAGAAATAAAACATTCTTAGAAAGGATTACTAGGTGATGGATTTGTAAAGTAATGGTAATTTCATTGTTGCCTCGAGTTAACAGCAAAACCTAATGTGGTGTGTCATTTAGATTAAATTGCATCTGACTTGTTTTGAATCAAGATTTCTGGCTTCTCGACCTTTTGGCATTTGCTTTAAGAGGTCAGAAACGGAAGCACAATGTGTTGATTTGTAATCACAGTTCTCACAGCAATGCTGCAATAGCTGAATGGCCCCAACTTACCTGCAACCATGCCAATGCACAAACTGTTTAGGAGCATATCGAATTATTTGCATCTAAAGGCCTTTCCCCATCACACGAACAAAGAGAGAAATTTCATGAATATCTAAGAGCTGATATATAAATAATTCAGTTCAACACAGGGCGGGGATACAAACCTAATGGTTGAGAGAGTACACTTTATGCGAGCTATGGTCACTTTGTGAGAGTATCTAAAGCTGAAATTTGGTTGCATAGATCTAAGAAACATGGACTACGGGCATTGGCACAATGCAGACTAGTCATGAAAACAAGCAGGCATTTCCCGAAGCAACGAGTGCATAGATTAAGAAAATATCCCAATTCCTCCCAAGGAATAGGTTGCTTAAACTATTATAGGATGTTTGTCTACGCATAACTCAGATATAAAAGCACCCCAGATCTCTTTCAAAGGTCGTTAATGAAGAAAAAAGGTCAAAGAAAAAGCCTCAGGAAGGAATAGGTTTTCTACTTCCTAAAAAGTTACAGCTGAACAATAATATCCCATGTATAACTGTGATCTAAGGCCCTTCGGTAAAGTATCAAACTTCAACATCATTACAAAACATGTAATGCAGTAGGATCGAGACTAGGAGATCTATATGCCTCTAGTGTAAACCAACGTGTTTATCCATTCTCCCCAACTAGAAAATGGGATGAACTTAGATTTTGGGAAGAGAGATGAATGGAGTGCTTTAACCTGGCCTTCTACATTCCCCAGTTTGCAGCAGCTGTGACAAACAAAACAGAGAGGTGGCTAAACGGGACAACATTGAAACTTCTTGGGGACTTAAGGCCAATCAAAGGGAAGCTGGATACTAGGGATTGGGAGTCGGATCGGTCGAGTCTCTTTATTTGCTTATCTTTTTAGGAGTTTAAGCAGAACTATCACTCATTTGGACCTTCTTAGAAAATGCCCAAGAAAATCATCTTCTTTTGCTGGTCCACTTCTTGCTGTTAGAAGGTTCAAAAGGTCTCATCTCAGTATCTACATGAATCCCTGAAGATGTGTATTATGTCAATACCAGTGAACTTCAAAACTTTGAACTAAAATCTAATTGTCCGAAATAGAATTCTGTTGATCGATTATATACATTTTTAACAACTTTCCAGCACAAATGCACCAAATAAACAAGTATAACTAGGAAATGTGGAAGTTGATCTTCAGTAAAATCCTATTTACCTGGCAGGGATAAAGGAAAATTAACAAGAAAAAAAATCAATCGATCGGTACCTAAATAAACAAGCATAACTAGGAAATGTGAAAGTTTGGTGATTCTCAAGAACAAATTGATGGAGCTGAAATTCAGAGTAGAATATACACGAGCTGGATGAGAATTAAATAGTTCATACGAAACCATAACTTAACAGAAAAGCTTTCCTTCAATTCTAATCATGAAGACATCATTCGTGACTGAGCAACCTATTGGTCAAAAAAAGAAGATTGGTCTTCGGAACATGGAGAATAAGCTTTATCTCTAAATATCATATTAGAAATACATGGAAACACATCTCAATTTCCAAAAACGAATGAAAGATAGTTCAAATCGACAAAAATTATACAAAACTCTTACGCACAGATACAGACCTCAGTAAGCTATCCGAAAATTCCCAAATCAAGGATTACAATACTTGGTCCAAGTACGCCGGTCAATGAACCAAGCATGAGGAGGAAAGAAAACAGATCATAATTATAAAACCAAATGTTTACCACATCGAGGAATCAAACCGGAAAGCTTTTCTGTTTTCTTGCTTGATTCACGTTTTGTTTGATCCGTCGGAGAACGCAGATATGGATGATTCAAAGGAAAGAAAAAACACTAAGCACAAAACAGAAAGAATATAACATAGCATTCCAGAATTTTTCGTTAAGAGATACAGTAAAACAGAGAATAAAAAGAAAGATATTCGAATCCAATCCTTCGATCCTCCGATTCATGCAAATGACTCAAACGAACAACATCAAACATCGACGAACAGCCTAAAAACGTGAGATTCTTTCGTCGCAGATTCCTCGGGAAACAAACTCAAAGAAAAATCTTAACCTAAACTTACTTGTGAGGAAGAACGATAGCTTTGGAGAAACAAGCTTGAATGTCGCACGCCTCCTCCTTGCAGGGTTCTTTGCTCGGTTGAGGCATTTCTCTATCTCTCTCTCTCTCCTTCTCTCGCGATGTCCAACAAATTATTATATATGAATTGAAAAATAATAATAATAATAATAATAATAATAATAATACTCCAGAAAAATCCACGTGGAGATCTTGGCTACTTTATAAAATAATTTTTTAAAATTAAATTGTTGAACACTTTCTAGCTACTATTGAGCCATCTACCACCTATAAGTTAACCCAATCTCAATCTCTTATTTGAGTTAAATTGGATTAGGTTGTCGGGTGGTTCAAATTGACATTGCAATGGTTAGCTACACATAAAGAATTATATGTAAGTACTTTAAGAAATTACTGAAGGTGGTTGGGCAAGGAGCTACCTGTAAGGTACAGGGCGACAAGATGGTTGAGCACTGAAGTGCAAAGGTGTCGAGGTGAGGGGCATTTCGTCTTGTCTAAAAGAAGTGTGACGTCTAGTTTGCAAGGGACATGGTGTGTCCCAAAGGTGTTCAAGTGAGGGGCATTTCGTCTTGTCTACAAGGAATCTACAAGGAGTGACGTCTAGTTTGCAAGGGACATGGTATGTCGCAAAGGTGTCCAAGTGAGGGGCATTTCGTCTTGTCTACAAAGACTCTACAAGGAGTGTGTGTGACGTCTAGTTTGCAAGGGACATGGTGTGTCGTTTGTGAGCTCACAAGCCTTCACTTTTAGAAGGAAGAAATAACATGATCATGTCGCGAGAGACAATCCCAAATCCTACGAATGAATCGTTACGAAAAAATTCTTAAACTTTCGACTTAAAATTTTGATTTTGCATCTAAGAGGACCTAGACCGAACAAAATTTATTCAATATCATCTATTAGATCACATGTTTTCTCTTTTTTTCTTCAATAGAAGAGAGTGTAGGAAGCATTGCATGAGTAAATCAAGGATTTCATTGGAAATCACAAGTTATTTCTCACCATAATGCATTACAGGTACTGAATGTCTGTCCAAACAGCACAGAAGAGAGTGAATTTTTTGGATGAAACAAAAAGAAAAGAAAAGAAAAGAAAAAATGGTGCTTGCTTACAACTAATGTGGATCATAATTGATTAGACGACATAATACAGTACATACAGATACCACCACCTCCGGTAGGCCACACAACCCATGTAGAACAAACAAAACAACGGCAATGACCACCAGGTGCATGCATGCATATGAAGATGTTAACTCCAGAAAAGCCAGGAAACAGCGGCAAAGAATTAAAAGGCAGAGAGGAGGGACACAGACAGGTACCAACACTGGAAGAGATCAGCAGCAGCAGCGTCTTGCACAACGGGACGATCGTTTTCGTTCACCAATTCGGCAAAAATTACCCAGGCACAACACTTTTGAAGCCAAACCAGAAACCTAACTGCGCACTGGACCTGTTACCGGGTCACGACTTGAACCAGAATCCTTTTGCTTCAAAGAAAGATTCGCAAATTGATTGTCGAGGTCTTTGCTTGAACTACGTCGATGACTAGAAGAGGGTCGTAGTTGTTGAGGTTGTTGCTGCTGCTGATGTTGCTGCTGCTGATGTTGCTGCTGGTGCATAGCTCTTAGCCTTCCAATCTCCCTCTCCAGTACTTCCTGCTCCACTGGACATAGTTCATCTCTTAGCTTTCTTGTAGAAATAAGAGGACATTGTACTACTCATAACATGCATCCAAGAGTTCTTTCAAAGCATGGAATTGTCTACAAAGTGGCAACTCTTTTATGATGTTAATACTAGTGCACATAGTTTTCCCAACTAAGTTCGACATTAGCACTGAAATATACACAATTAAGTTCAACCGTTCAATAAAACCGAAGGAAAAGGTCGGTTACAAATTCATCTGGAAAATAATAGTTAGGAAGTCACCGTCAAGAAGGGAAAACAATACTAGGACTCCTAGAAGCCGAGCCAACGACACGATGGTCTTCTCAATATGCACCACAAACTCCACTTAAGAAAGCAAATATAGGCATTTGTTCCAAGCTAAACGTCAATGTAAAGTGATGAGATCATGAGTAGAAGGTAAGTCACTAGTCACCATGTATGAAGATTATTAAAGAAATCGCTAGTCAATGTAGTAAATCTATCTTGATCAACAATATCAATGAAGATAAGACAAGAATTGTAATGGAGTTACTCACATGCGATAAATCAGAACAGTTCTCAGTTCACATGCAAGTGTAATATCAAGTTTAGATCACGAAGTTTCAACACTTCTAAATTATTTAATAACTTGTTTATGCATCCATTCCAAACACATAATTTCAGAAATATAAAAATATAAAGATAAACATATTTTAAATGGGTCCCAGTACTTTTGTTGTAGTATGATTTTAGTCCCTACACCTTCATATGTTTCAACTTGGTCTATATACTTGAGAACAAAATTTACCAACACTCCTTGCATGTCTATCTCTTGCTGAATGTAAGGATCAACATAGCATCATATCAGATTACAAATGATGTCACATCATTCAAGTACACGAACTAAAATGAAATAATTTGAAATACAAGAATAAAATAGGGACTAAAGATCTAACCTTTTTAATTAGTGTTCTTTAAGAAAGCCCATAGGAGGTTTTTTTTTTTTTTTTTCTATGGGATTGTTTGGTTTTGGGTTTGGGTTGATTTCTTATCTATTTCTCATCGAATGAAATTCCTTGCTCGGTTTCCTTATCAAAAGATAGACAGCTACAGAAATCATTTACCGGGAAAGAATACCCTTCCTTAATCTCTTTCTAGCCCATCATAATTCTGTCAAAAAGTTCTATGTAATAGTACCATGAAGTTTGTTTGCAGATAAATACCACAGTTAATGACTCAAGTAACATTTACTTATATATCGAATCTACCTACATACTTACATATTTACCTGTGTATCAAATCTGTCTACCTACTTCCCTGTATAACTATGTATCTATCAATCTACACAGAAAAAGAGACAACTCGTGAATAGGAGCTTACAGTATTTAATTAGCTGCTCTTGAGCTAAATTCTCTAACCGCTGCTTGAGAGCGTTGTTTTCCATGCTAAGAATAAGATGCTGCTGGTTGAGAAATTCAAGCTCAGCTGAGACTTCAGAGCCCTCTGCCTATGGAATAACAAATGTTGAGGTGATATTTGACCTTTTACATCAACTGTATGAACCTACTAATTCATAATTTCAGCATCCAATACTGACCTGCAGAGCTTGTACTTTCCTTTCAAGCTCAGCTATATATTGAAGTTTCCGAACCCTTGAACGCTGAGCAAATTGCCTGTATCATTTGATATCAAAATTAAATCAAATGGAAGTTGTAAATGCAATTAACAGGAAGTTTCCACTCGTAAATAAAGGAACCACATTATTAAGTATCAATAAAACTATCCCAATGTCAGATTAATGAAAACAAGCAATATATAGCATAATAAATAATGGGACATGAAATGTACAAAAATTCTATGTTTTGATCAGCAAGATAGGGATAGTTAGCATGAGAACGAAATGTACTGCACTGTCATTGTTTTCATTGTTCTCACTTCATTATAAGTATAATTAGAATATGAACCAATGGCAAACACGTTTTCAATGTACTTCTTCAGTTTAGGATATTGATCAGGACCATGCAACATTTCATAATCCACAAACTCAAATGATATTTCACATTTAAGTCTTGCGGCCAAAAAAATTTACTAGTGACCACATAATGGAATCCAACGACCTCTACTGTGGCATCCATCACTGTGAAATTTCAATCATAGAGCACAAGCAAGGACAATATCAAGTTATTCAAAGAAATGTTCTTATTTTCCATCTTATGGTTACACCACTAGAATTAGAAGGTGTCATCTCCCTTTGTGTTTCTTATTCTTCTTTGAAGTGAAAGGTTGGCACTATCTTTCTCTCTCTTTCTCCTTTTTGACATTCGTGAGTGTCCAAGCCAACTTACACACCTCGACTATTCTCACAAGCTAACACTACAAGAATTGGGCACCTAAGAAACTTGTAGAATAATAAATTCAAGGTTGTGGTCATCTTGGATTGAACCTCATTCCCTTTCAGTCTTATATTATACTCATGACCCTTACCACTAGGTCAACCCATTATGTTTGTTATAAATTTCTTTCTCTAATAAAAGAAATCCGTATTTTCAAATACATACTGTTTGGCACGTTTATTTTCTGTATAGGGATATTCAACTAAAACAAGCAATCTTGGTCAAGATGTTAACCAAGTTTCAGTATATATATGCAGATACTAAAATAAAGCAAAACATCATATACATACTGTTTGGCGCGTTTATTTTCTGTATCAGACGAAGATGATTTTCCATGAGAAACATCTTTCCTTTCAGAAGAGACTTTTGGATCGTGTGAACCAGACTCAACTGGATCCTGTTTTTCACTTGCTGTAGAAGGCAAACCATCTGCTTCCTGCGGAGCGCTTAATGGTCCTGAGGTATGAATAACAATGTTCGCCCTGGGAGAATGAAGAGCAATAGGATTATTCATGGTAGATAAAGATGATTCCCACACCCTATTCTTCTGTTTTGTTATATTCGCTTCAGTATAGAATGAAGCATGCCTTGCATCCCTTTGATGATCAAATTCTTGAGATAACCATGAGTGTCCAGGAATTGCATTTGCATATTTGAAATCTTCTTGTGTGATACTATCAAAATTAACATTGGCAGCATCTGTATATGCAAAGGAGTCACTCGACGAACGTCGATGACCAACTCTGCGAACAGGGGTCTCTGGCTCATTGAGGAGATCATCAAGCCAAGAAGGCTGCTCCTCTATTAAAATGCTTTCGGAAGAAGTTCTTTGATGGTAGCTGTTACCATCTCGTGGTCTCTGAACAGCTTTTGCACCGATAACAGTGTTAGGAACAAATTCAGTATATGATGGAGAAATGCTCGGAAAGGGACTTTTGGGAGGGAGTAGTGCATGTTTCCCAGAACTCATAAAATTTCTGATGTTGGATGACCCTTTAGAATTCTCCATAGTAAGAAATACGAGAAACTCCTTTTCCTGTAACATGATAAGAACTATCTCAGAACAAGACAGACATGGTCGATAGATTAAGGTTAAGAAGCAACAAAAAGGGCAGTCCAAGAAACATCTGCAAACACAATTAGAACTCTTTTCAGCTATGCTAAAACAATGTATTGCTTTTATCTACATTGTGCCATGTACACGTTTATGCTGCTCGCTCGAACGCAAATCAATTCGCTGAAACAATGAACTAACTACGCCACGAAGTGGTACTAAACAACAGAGGACAATATCGATAGCAGATCAGCCAAAAAACATCAAATAGTAAGGGAGCTGTACACCAAAACTTTACAAATTATGAAAAATTGGGAGTAGCTAATTTAGAAACAAAACAAAGGGAATCCCGTCCAAACAAAAAAGATCAAATGAAAATTGAAATCTTACACAACCATACCCTTACCCATTTAACTAAAAACTAGGCAGAGAAGATTGATATCAACCATTATCTCCTCCACTAAACAGATACATTCGGATGATTCTGTAAAATAAGATTTTCAAGGCTCCAGCCTCAAGAAAAAGATGTAAAAGCCTCCCCTTCAATTCCCTCCCACATTTTCTCAGCAACCAAAATAAAACCTGAAGGATGCATAAAAAAACTCAAATCCTATTGAAAGAACAGTTTCAGAGAGGAAGAGAATCAAACAAAAAGGCGAGATTTGAAGGGCCGACGAGACAACTGGCGAACAAATTGCATAAAATCAGAACAAATTCAATAAAGTGGAAGCGGAAAAATGGGAAACAATTCCTCTATTTTGTAGAAACAGAAGGAAAACATGAGAGAGAGAGAGAGAGAGAGAGAAAGAGAGGAAAAGAACAAACCTCTATGGCGATTGAAGAACGAAGATCTTCGAAGCGTAACGCGAACAAGGAACGAATTCAAGGCGAAAATGTTCTCAGAAATTTTACCTTTTCTCTAGGGTTTGGATTTTCACCCCCACCTCTCAAGATGCTGAGCTCTCTCTCTCTCTCTCTCTCTCTCTCTCTCTCTCTCTCTCTCTCTCTCTCTCTCTCTCTCTCTCTCTCTCTCTCCCCTCTCTTCTCTCTGTCTGAGACTGAAATTAAGTGGGTGCAGATGCCGGAAGCTTAGATTGAAAAACAGCAAAATTAAATTAGACTAATTATCAAAATAATATTAATAATAATAATTAATAATTATTATAAAAATAAATAAATAAAATATTTATACATTTTCATGTCCAGCTTTTGTTGTCTCTATACCTAATTGGCCAACTCAGTTTTTACTTTTCTTTTCTTTTTTCCTTTTTTTTTTTTTGGTTAAATATATTTTATATTATATTATAAATTTATTTCTCGAGTCTTCACGTTTATACCATTCGTTCTCTCAACTTCTTATTTACTTTCTTTTCACGTCTTAATAACATTGAACTATCACGTGATCGTTTTGTTTTTATCTGTTTATATTATGAACTTTAAACTAGTAATTTTTGTCATAATAAATTTTGGTTGATATTTTATCCAATTCTCATGGCTTTAGGAATGGACCCCTAAGCTAATTCAATCCGGAACCTTCTTGAACGAGTTTGCCGTGTTTGATTGAAGTGCGCCCATTATCTTCTTTGAATAGGCCGCTTTAAAGAGACTTTTGACGTCCTACCCAATACAGGTTCAGGAAGAAGACGAGTTGGAGAGGTTTCGTCGTGATGGGCAAATTTGGAAAAGTCGGACCAATCGGGTGTCTTCATTCGACATTTTTCATATATCCATAAATTCGACGGCGTCATAAGAGATGAATTTAAACGTAAGAAAAACGACAAAAAATGTCACTAATGTAAATATAATATCAACCATAAGTGTTTTATTCATAAATATATCGATATTTTTTCGAAAATTTTGTAAACTTAGTATGCAATACGGAAGAGGTATCAAATAGTAACCAAATGGGCTATCAGCTTATGGCATACTGTGATGACTGATGCATAATAAACATACAAGAACTCGTTTTATTGATCTAAAACACGAGCTCGAACATGCTGAACGACGAGGTGAAATCACGAACCAAGAAGCTTCTTCCATCTTGCATACCCAAAAATAAGCAGGAAAATCAACAAACACCCTGCTGAAGCGCCTCCGACAAAGTACTCGAATATCCCGTTCGTCTCGTACAATATACAAGGGATGTTCATACCAAACAACCCGGCGATTAAGGTTTCGACAGCTATGGCAAATGAAGCAATGGTCAGTGTCAACTGAAACTGAATGAGTTCATTTCTTTGACTGTCAAGTTGAATGTTGACGTAATCCTCGGTGTCGTCGATGTATTCCCTAACCTGCATGCGTCGAGACGAGGTTAATACAAGTCTCAAACTCGACCCTAAACTAAAACGACTTTTGAAACAAGTGCTTTTGGCAGTAAAGAATGCGTATTAACAAAGCGCTTTAAATACTTTTCGACTTTTTTTAAAGGCATCTTTGTATTATTCTCAAGACTTTTAGCAGAGCCAAAAGCACTCCCAAAGTATGTAGCCCAGAAACATAGCCTAAAGGCTGGAACAAGTTACTTTCTTGACGTTATGGTTATCTTCAGCCACAAGGCTCACCACAACTACAGCCATTGTAATTTGCAGTTAGATTCATGTTCACATGGGGCACACAACTACAAAGTTAGTCATTTACGACCCCTGCACCCGAACGAAATAAAATCAGAGAGAACGACGACATTGTTCGTGTTATTGCCAGATTATGGAATTTAATCATGATATGATGAAGAAACTTAGATCTCACCGATAATATCCTGTTACGAGTCCCATCCAACTGCATAAAGTATGCCTCGAGCAACATTTCCAGATCCTCTACGTCATTATCATCCGAAAGATTGCTGGTTACTGCACTTCCGCTCCTGGTGGAACTAAGTCGACGCAGATGAGGAACGGTGGCAGTGGTGCTGTTGGAAGCGACTACTCCCAGCGAAGCATCGGACTGCTGATTCTGTATCCATTTTCTTGTCAAATATAGTTGTCCCATATCTTCATTGTCATCTAATAGATGTTCTATCTCGTCCCGCACCTGCAATCATAAAATCTAAGAGTTATATCAGAAATTGTACAAGTACAAAAAGACTTGAGCTGTTCATTGTCTAAATCTAAGGAAGTTTTTGATCGGACTGGACAAATAGGTGTTTTAGCCTTTTTCTTAAAAGGGTGGTAAGCCAAGGAGGGTAGACTTTAAATAAGGTCCTACAAGTAGAGGTCAATATTAATTGAAGAGGAGATAACATTGCTCGGTTTGAAGGCTGACCAAAGTGTTGAAGGACGAGAAGTATATGAGTCCAAACCCATTGCTAGTAGATATTATCCGTTTTGGCTCGTTATGTATCGCCGTCAGCCTCACGGTTTTAAAACACGTCTACTAGGTAGAGGTTTCCACACCCTTATAAGGTATGTTTCGTTCCCCTCTCCAACCGATGTGGGATCTCACAATCTACCCCCCTTGTGGGCCCAGTGTCACGGTCATGCTCGTCCAGGGCGTGTTGCCCATGGCCGCATGCCCATGACAAGCCAAACCCTTGTCATGTCTTTTCATTCTAGTGTTTTTCCTTTTGTAGTTCTAGGGCATATGACGCCTAAAAAATATCATGTCTAGGCCTGCCAGACATAAAATGGCTCAGGATGTACTATAGGAGGATATGACTAGTTGTCAACTTCTCCCTACCCAAGGTTATATATGCTAAGCCGTTGTTATCTCTCTTGCTTGCTTATATAACGTCTCTTTCTAAAATCTCTCTTTCGAAAATCTCTTTCTCTCTTCGTTTTCTAAAACCTTATTTTAAAATCGAGGCTAGAGGCTCGATCATACGTCGCTTGGCCGTAGGCGACGCAAGAACAAATTGGCTTAGCTCACTTGTCGTTGGAAAGTGAGTGCCGCACAATCGCTAGTTCGCTGCCTTCGAAAGTGCGATTGTGTCACCCAGCGTCATCACTGGCACACCACTCGGTGCCTAGCTCTGATACCATTTGTAACAGCTCAAGCCCACCACTAGCAAATATTGTCCACTTTGACCCGTCACGTATTGTTGTCAACCTCACGGTTGTAAAACGCATCTACTAGGGAGAGGTTTCCACACGTTTATAACGAATGATTCGTTCCCCTCTCCAACCGATGTGGGATCTCACAATCCACTCCCCCCTTGGGGGCCAGCGTCCTCGCTAGCACACCGCTCAGTGTCTAGCCCTGATACCATTTGTAATAGCCCAAGTCCACCGCTAGCAGATATTGTCCGCTTTGGTCCATTACGTATCTCCATCAACTTCACAGTTTTAAAACACGTCTACTAGGGAGAGGTGGTTTTCACACCCTTATAAGGAATGTTTCGTTCCCATTTCCAATCGACGTGGGATCTCACATCAAGACACTGCATGTCCTAGATATTCCAACTTCAACAACCTAAAACAATTTCTAACCATTTACGAGATTTAAGAAACATAGCATTAATACAAAGAAAACACCTCGAGTCGAATATAATTAATTAAAAAGGAGCAAAATATTATTAAGGGAAACAAAAACAATTAGAATTGTAAAGAGATTATAGAAAGAATAGGAATTGAACACACCTTCTGAACGCGTGCAAGAATACGAGTAAGATTACTTTTCAAGCTCCTCACACGTTCTAGATTCTTGGTGCTGACATTCATAGCCAGTTCGTCCAGGACTGGATAAGCATCTCTCTCAAGGTCTTTCACGGTGGAATCTAAGTATATGCAAACAACCTCCAATGCAATTTCAAGAACTTGAAACTCGAACGGCAGCTCATACTGCTCATCAACAGCTTCGGAAACTGGCAACCGCTTTCCTCCTCTCGAAACATTAACATCATTTTCAACTTGAGATGAACTCATCTTAGCAAGTAGCTTCCTTAGCTTATCCACAAATGGAATAACCTCTTGGCAAAGAGGGTCAAGTAGTAGAACTTCTTCAGCAGTAACTATAGCTTTTATGAATTCTAAACTAACGACCATGGCCTTTTCCCTGGCTACAAGAATACCAAAGAGATTCAGAACAGAATTCTAGACTTCACCTAGCGACGAACATTCATGAATTTTCGAAGACAACCCTGAGTTCATGGTTCCTCAAATTTAAACTCTGGAAAAAAAAGTGGAAAACAAGAGCAAGCAAATCAAGAAAATAGGTGCACGCATGATCAAGAGATGGCTTAAAAATTACTCGTTGTTTATGGTTTCTTACAATGAACAAAGAACATGAACAGACTATTTGAGATGGAATGCCAAAACAATTGCACACGACATTACTTCTTCAAACTCTAGCTTTTCTTCCCATGTTTCTCTATCATTTGAAGAAGACAAAGCCAACTAAAATTGTTTTACTAAGCCCACCACTAGTAGATATTGTCCGCTTTGGCCTGTTACATATCGTCATCAGCCTCACAGTTTTTAAAACGCGTTTGCTAGAGAGAGGTTTCTACACCCTTATAAGGAATGCTTCGTTCCCCTCTCCAACCGATGTGAGATCTCACAATCCACCCCCCGTTGGGGAACCGCGTCCTCGTTGGCACAGAGCCCGGTGATTGGTTCTGATACAATTTGTAACAGCCCAAGTCCACCGCTAGCATATATTGTTCGCTTTGACCTGTTACATATCGCCGTCAGCCTCACGGCCAAGGAGAGGTTTCACACCCTCAAGGAATGTTTCATTCCCGTCTCCAACCAATGTGGGATCTCACACATTCTTTTTTCATAAGAAAAAAACGAGTTGTTTAGCTTCCAGCGACTCTCCCACGTTAGAAGTAGTCGAAATGGGCAACAAGATACAAAGATAGGCAACAAACAGCACTTCTACAGAGTAAACCCATAGTTCAAAACTGATTGCAGAGTAAAATATAAACTTACCGAGTATGTTAGAGGATTGTGAGAAAACAGGACCAAGAATCCTCAAATCCCTGGCCGGAATTGCAGCACGCCGGATTATGGCGCTCTTGTCCCACTCTATAAGCTCCGTTTGCCCCCACCTGTCAAGACGCATCCACAGCCTAGCTCCTCCAGCCTTCTTCTTCACCTTTCCCATGGCCCCACCACCACCACTACCGACCAAGCCGCTGCCATTATTGTTAATGGGAGGAGAGCAGACGCCAGTCTGCGGAGGTGGCTGAGGCAATGGGGACAGTAACGACTGAGCCGCCTTCTTAGGGCGGCGACGACTACTGCTCCGGCAAAAAGAACATGGTATTTTGCCCATTTTCTTTCGCTCACCACTCCCTTCCTTCTCTCGTGCTAAACACCCTTAAAATTCCAAGTTCTTCTGATCCCTCCCTTTCGAACTTTGAAGGAACGATCGCCAAATTTCTCAACTCTGTGACCTTAAACTCTTACTGCCGCCCCCCCAAACAAACATGGAAATCTGACGCAGACGAACATACGATATCTGAAACCGACGACCGATTTCAGAGACGATTGCAAACCATACGACAACAACAAAGAAGGGCAGAATTTCAAGAAAATATACGAATGAATGAAAGAACTAGAATCCATAAATTTCGACACACACACACACACACAACAAAAAAAATCATACCAGATTTCATAAAACACAATATGAACATAGTAATTGTTCCCTCCAATATGAAAAATAAAAAGAAATTAGGCAAACCTTAACAGGAGAATGAAAAATGCAGAGAGCGAGATTGAAGAATAAGAACTTTGAAGCGTAAATCGGAATGGGAATGAAATCGAAACGAAAACTTACGACAATTTCAGCCCAGTCTTCCAGATGGTAAGCGTCGATCATGCCTGTACATTTCAAGCTCTTTGGACTTGCTTCACACCTTTTCGTCCCTTTTTTAGAGAAATCATTGATATTGACAACTAACAACCAACCTCACCACATACCTTAAATAGAATTCTGTCTGATACACTCAATTTTATCGTACCTTAGACGAGGTTTTTATTCGTCGACCGAACACAACTCATGTAAAATCCAAACTTGTTCGGCTACACACCGAACACACACAGTTCAATTTGCTTTCAACGATGTACCTCGCTTGCGTTTTCTGAAATGTTTTATTTTGAAATGTGACCTGAAGTTCGACCATACGTTTGAATTGTGCGCGAATTTCAAATTTTACACAACTAACTCATTCGTGAGTTAGAATACGTGGTGCACAGTTACTGTCTCGTATTTCCAGTGGTCAACATGCTCCTCATGTCCAGGTTGATCCCGACCTACGAGTCTTAGTTAGATTCACCACATAGCAAAAAATGCTTATAATTTCAACTCGACGATGAGACTATAACAACGAATGTGAAGTTGGTGATTTGAACGCTCGTAGCAGTAACAACGAGCAGAAACAAAGTTATTAGATACCTCGGGTGTAAGTTTTTTTGTACACGGCTCGTCCGTGATAACTTCTTTGAATTTACGTGCTAATCTACGTTCTACACGACCACCAAGGACACTCGTAGGATAGCGTCTAACAAAAGCTTTTAAAAATTGAAGGGTTAAAATTACAATAAAATTACATACAAAAAAGGGCTATTTTTAGGGGGAAAACAGCTAAGAGGACTATTTTTCTGAATATATTTATAAGAGTTAGTTTTCCAAAGATAAAAAGAGAGAGGGACTTGCGGTCGTCCGCCAGATTTTGAGCCATATAAATACCTGAAATCATCAGGGCTGCAGTTTTAAGGCTGAAAAAAATCGGAGCTTAGCGGACGGGCAGAGGCTTACCAGAAGTGTGTATTTCGGCTGCCGGAGCGAGCTCCAAAAGCTCTTCATCTTCCGGTGATTATCTATTTCTTGTTTCTATCTCGGTTTGCTATCAGTTTTCCTACAAATGTTATCTCTCTTTCTCGTGTTTTCCCTCTCTTTTTGTTTGTTTGTTTGTTGCGACGACTTCGTCGTCTTCGTCGCTGTCGATTTCGATTTTATAGTTCTTTAAAACAGTGCGTTTGATTGGGAAGAACTGTGAGGAAAGATCGTATTGTAATGCGAAAGTGAAAAACGTAGATTTGTATGTTTATTTATTATATATACATATATTTTAGAGTAAATCCAGTTTTGTTTCATGTTTTTGGTGCTCTTTTATATGTACCGTAAGGTTCGATTTTTAATTAATGAACTGTGGCTGTCGTCATTATTGCACGTTATGAGATGATGGCGAGCGGGTTAGGGTTTTCGATGATACTTGATTTAGTTGCGAACACGTGAAGGATACAGTCTCTTAGTGAATTGAACTGGTGAAGCTGTCGAGTGGTTATCTTGTGACGGTTTTGATCTGCATCCTGCCTTCATCTTGAAACTTCATTCGGTTCGAGTTTATATTATGTTCCATGAATTCAACCTTAGCACTGTTTGTGTCTTCCTTCTTGTAAGGATTGAGAATTTGTTTTTGATATTTTTTTTATTTGTGCAGTTTGGAGATACAATATCTATTGTATTGAGGAAAGTTTCCAGATAATATCATCCTGGTTCAGTGGATTCTTTTGATGCCATGACTGTCCAGGCCAATTTGCGTCTTCTAACCTATTCACAAGAGATTATAGATGGACAACCGATTTATGTTTCCTCAAATTCTCTTCCAGTAAAGGCATTAAATTATGAACCGGCTGGCCATGCTTTCCATGATGTTGTCCTCAAACTCCTTGGTTATGAGGACAATGAAGTGAGTGATGACAATGAGCAGACGGCTGAGGATGCAGAACGGAAATATGCTCCATCATTTGATTCATATAGCAGCAAAGGTAAAAAGAAATCAGGTGGAAGCACACAGCAAGATCATTATGCGTTGCTGGGTTTGAGTCATTTAAGATATTTAGCCACTGAGGAACAGATAAGAAAAAGTTATCGAGAAACTGCTTTGAAGTATCATCCTGACAAACAAGCTGCCCTTCTTCTTGCCGAGGAAACTGAAGCTGCAAAACAAGCAAAGAAGGATGAAATAGAAAGTCATTTTAAATCTATTCAAGAAGCTTATGAAGTATTAATTGATCCTGTCAAAAGAAGAATTTACGACTCAACAGACGAGTTCGATGATGAGATTCCAACTGATTGTGCTGTACAAGATTTCTTTACAGTGTTTGGTCCTGCCTTTATGAGGAATGGGCGTTGGTCTGTTAACCAATCTGTTCCATCATTAGGCGATGATAAAACTCCATTGAAAGAAGTTGATGATTTCTACAATTTTTGGTATACCTTCAAAAGCTGGAGGGAGTTCCCACACGCTGATGAATTTGACCTTGAGCAAGCAGAGTCTCGGGACCACAAGAGGTGGATGGAGAGACAGAATGCTAAACTTACAGAAAAGGCTAGAAAGGAAGAAAATGCTAGGATTCGTACACTCGTAGATAATGCATACAAACGAGACCCTAGAATACAAAGAAGAAAGGAAGAAGAGAAAGCTGAAAAGCAGAGGAAGAAGGAAGCAAAATTTTTGGCAAAGAAGTTACAGGAAGAGGAAGCTATTAGGCTTGCTGAAGAGGAGAAACAAAGAAAGGAGGAGGAGGAGAAACGAGCTGCGCAAGTGGCTCAACAGCAGAAAAAGGTGAAAGAGAAAGAGAAGAAACTCCTACGCAAAGAACGGTCCCGCCTTAGAATGCTTTCTGGGCCTGTCATATCTCAATCTTTGCTTGATCTTTCTGAGGAAAACGTCGAAAATCTCTGTTCATCTCTTGACATTGAGCAGTTGAGAAATATTTGTGATAAAATGGAAGGAAAAACAGGAATGGAGCTTGCAAAGGTTCTCTGGGATGCACAGGAAAGCAGTCATTCAGATAGAAAGCATCAGGAATGCAATAAGACAGCACAGCAGAATGGTTCTACAACTGCTAATGTCACTCTCCCACTAAGCAACCTTCAGAAGAAGGAGAGGCCTTGGAGTAAAGATGAAATTGAGCTCTTAAGGAAAGGAATGCTGAAATATCCCAAAGGAACTTCTCGTAGGTGGGAGGTTATCTCAGATTACATTGGTACACAAAGGTCGGTGGAAGAAATTTTAAAGGCAACCAAAACGATCCTCTTACAGAAGCCCGACTCTGCCAAAGCTTTTGACTCATTTCTTGAGAAAAGGAAACCAGCACAGGCCATTGCATCGCCACTCTCAACTAGAGAAGAGTTAGTAGGTGTATCCTCTAAAAAACCAGAAGACAATGTGGCAATTAATGGTAATCTGGATGTACCCTCAGTAGGACAAAATGTAAACAACCAAACCCCCAGCGATTCATCTGCAAATGGAATTCCCTCTACTTCGGAGCAAGACGATTGGTCAGCTATACAAGAAAGAGCACTAGTCCAAGCTCTAAAAACATTCCCAAAGGAGACCAGCCAGCGATGGGAGCGGGTTGCAGCTGCCATTCCTGGGAAGACGGTGAACCAGTGCAAGAAAAAATTCACATCAATGAAGGAGAGCTTTAGAAACAAAAAGAATGCTGCTTAATTACTGAGGCAGGCTTTTCTGGTCTGTTCTTCAAGCAGATTCCAATTTATTCATATCAAAAGGGGTTACATCTGGAGATATCCAACCGATTCTTCTCAAAGGTCAGACTATTTTATGCCTCTGCATAGGTTCTTATTTTATGAAATTTTATCATGGCCTACATTTTCTAGTTAGTAACTTGAAATTCCCTGAAGAGATAGGTAGTAGAGTATCGCGTATGCGGAAGAGTTTTGTATTTCCCGTTCTTATGTTGTTTGAAACGATTCGTGTAGATTCATGTTGAATTATTTATAGCATTTGGGCTTCATTTAGAATGATCCTTAGTGTGTTCAGTTTTGGACGATCTGTAGTTCTTAGGGGGACACACAGGATGCTTTTTGTCAAATTAGTAAATGAAATTGCTGGTGATGTGATGAATTAATATTATTATCTCTTGCTAATTCGTGTAGAGACATCAATTAGCATCTATAATTTTCGATGGTTTGATTCTTCACCCGTTAAGGGGCTACTTAGGCTGTTAAGTTTGTGCTCCCACTGAATCAATAATCTTAAGATGCTTTTAATAGTGTGTAATCTGAAGTGACAATAGAAACACTACACTACTATTATTATTGGTGTGTAATATGAAGTGATGCTTAACTAGTGCAAAATGATTAGTGTATGTCACTTTTGTCAGTTCTTTCACATTTATTAGACGAAAGAGATATCGAGATGCATCGGTCATAGTCATAGTCATAGTCATTGCAGGTAATACTTCTCCATATCGAGAAATAAATGAATCAGTTTATACTTTGATTTTGATGGAGACTTCGGTTAGGAGATTGAGTCAGGTTTTCTATTTTTTTGTATTTTTGTAGATTGTATAATTTTAGTTCTAAAAATAGGATTTCATGCATTTTGAAAATAAATATAATATAGAAAAAACATATATATGTTCGTTGTGGTCGGACTCTATTATGGATTTCTAACCACATTCTCTAGGGCCCTCTTATCTCTTCCTTCTCCGAGCTCGGGTTATGGAAGAAGGAATCGAGAAGAAAGTATCAGCAACAACAGGTTTTATTACGGGATAGCTCATGATGTTCATATCAATCTATTATGCGCCTCTACATCTAGCATTGGGTAGATCTTATACAATAACTGTCGTAGCTCAACCGTATCTTTTGTTTCATTTTCATTTCTTCAAGAACAATACAAACACTTTGTTTCATTTTAATTTCTTCAGGAACAATACAAACACTTTGTTTCATTTTCATTTCTTCAGGAACAATACAAACACTTTGTTTCATTTTCATTTCTTCAGGAACAATACAAACACTTTTGATTATGGATCTACTACTAGAAACTCAATACATCTTTTGTTTCATTTCTTCAGGAACAGACAAACACTTTTTTGATTATGGATCTACTACTAGAAACTCAAACACTTTTTTGATTATGGATCTACTCGTATGTAATCTACCCATTGTTTTAACACAAAAACTAAAATCAATATAATTATGAAAAAACAACCAAATGGTTAAAATACACCGAAGAGTGCAAAATAGTTCAAAATAGAAGCTCATTAGAAACAACGCCCAAATATACTCATGAGGTTTAACAACAACAAAAAAAGGGATGCAAAATCTCCTTAGGAAACGTTGATAAATAGGATCTCAGTTCATAAACAGAATAAGCTATTAAATTGAAAGTTACTGGCAAGGTTCGATCCTCACACAGCAATTAACACTCTCTGAATGTTTCTGCTTAAGCATGAACCCCTTTGTTCAGACTGACCATCCGAGCTGAAGTATCCATCTGGGATCCTCGGACCGACCCAGACTGATAAGCGGTCCTCCCCGATCCATATGCAGCAGCATCTTGATAACGGGTGCTTTGGTATCCAGCGTTCCCTCCTCGGGACTGACCCGTCCGGTCTCTAGAATATCCACCGCCCCCACCTTGACCTCGACCTCCATATCCTGCACGCGAACTAATACCACCTTGCCTTCCTTGATTATAAGACATGTTATCTGGCCACCTGTTATTCCCACCTGTTGCTCCTCCAGCAGCATATTCTTGGTTGTCTCTTCGCCTCATGGGCAAATCTAATCCTCCACCTATTCGTGCCTCAACTGCCCTCTCATTGGTTTCAGCAAGGATTGTCAACTTATCTGCCAATTGGAATGCCAAGCCCTGTAATCGGGTGTGTGTAACGTCGTGGAAGATGACGCACCCACTTGGTTGATCCCAACTTGCATGGAGCTCCTCATTGATCATCATCTTGCTCACAATACTGTGTGTTTGACCCTCTGCGAGGTCGAACATTCGGGTGAGTTGTTCTGAACTCAGAGAATCATAAGACGAAGAGTACGTGAGAAGGTAAGTCCTCAGAGCCTCCTCCTTGATCTTTCCCTTAACCATTTCAAGAACTTCTTCGCGATTCCTAAGTAGTTTCCATACATCTAGAGATGCAATGACATCAAAAGCCTTCTGGAAGTCGCCCTTACGAAGGGCACGGGTTGCAGCCATTACATGATCTCTGACATTCTCGGGAGGACCAGTAAAAGTTTGTCGCTCACTCACATCAAGTAAGCGTCTAAAGTTCTTACTAATAACCTTGCGCTTTGCATCGTGAACATTGCCTGCCATGTTGGGTACTTCCAGCAGCATAGCACATATTAAATGCACAGCCTCCAGGAGCTCAAGATTTATGTGCATGTGGTATGGCATCTGCCTTCTTCTTTCAAGTCTTTCCTGATATTGGTTCGAGAAAATAAATAAGTGAACAAATTAGTAAAACAAAAGTGTTCAATTATAATAGTATGTGTTTGACACCTTATACATATATGATTAAAGCTCTAACAGTTGGAAGCAAACACGTACAATATGTCCTACAAACGATCCTCTAAACATATCGAACTCTCTCCATTCATTTTCGTTCACTAACAAGAGAACATTTTATCTAGCCAAATGCACATCAGCTCGCTTATTTCACATTTAAAGTTAGCATGCACATCGTCAAGTCCGATATTAAGGCTAGAATCGTTAAGGATAAACCTGGCTAACCTCCTAAGTGTAGGGGGAAAATTGCATTTTACCCAACTGCAAATTCTTACACATTTAATCTAAAACATAAGAAGCAGAGAGGCCACAACTAATCCATAAGCCACCTAGGTATCACAGATTTTTATGCCACAAAACAAACAGAATTGGGTACACAACAAACAAATACATGAAATCCATAAATGTGATGTCTATAAAGCAGGACAAATGTATTATTACAAGCTTCTACAAAGTGGAATGCATTAGTAGATACCATCCTGTAATAAATTTCATTTCTTAATAAAAGAATATGAACAAACATATTCTACTTGAAGCACAAGCATTTGAACGTCATATACACCACAGATGCATCAATGCGTTAGTTTAAGATAGAATCAAGGAAATGGTTTGGACGCAGGTACCTGTTCTGGAGTCTTTTCATGATATCGGCTTTGCGAGACACCTTGTGCAAGCAATTCCTTCACCCTTCCACCAGAATATAATTCTGAAAGGCAGCCATGTCCTTCATTAATCAGGCCTACCCGAAATCCACATAAACCAAGTTGAGCCATTGCCCTGTTGAAAAGGATCTGTGTTGAAATGTCCAAGTGTTGGATACTATCCTGTAAGTGACTCATCAGTAATAAGTCACGAGAAATATAAAATTCATCCAACAGAGCATGCTGATAAATATCGCAGAGCATAGCTCGTGCTTTAGTGCGCTCATCTCCGTATTGGTATATGAGGGTCACCAGAATGTCCATAAAAGCCCTACTACTCTCGGGAAAGGTGGGTTTACGAGGTACAACCTCTGGAGTGACAATAAATGCAGCAGGGCCCCTACTCTCTTCTACAACTTTAGCCTCCTCACTTGCATCTCCACTATCTCCATCTTCAGACAGTTCTGCAAGCTTTCTCATGGCATCATAAACCTCTTGTGGTTTGTAATAGATCTGCTCAACACGCCTCAGGGCAACTTTGGAAGCTGCTTTGTAATCCCCAACTCGTTCCAAATATTCTTGGACATTCTGAGCAAGAACCATGAACATTGGCTCATCTCTGAGTCTTTCAACATACTCACGTGTATGTGGATCAATACACTGCAAACTCTTAAAAAACTCAGTTTCAATCTTCTCAACAAAAGCAACCAGGTTACCCCAAACACGAATAGTTCCCTTGTAGTCTGCTGGCTTCTGGCTTTCATTCTCATCAGGTTCGACCATATCATCCACAACAATGTTAGAATTCTGCACAAGAATATCAACTATAGAAAGCATGTTTTGCACACACTTCTTCCACACACTGATAGGCATGTGCCCACTGAGACCTGGATTAACATCAAATTGAGCAGATATAACACTGAACAAAATCTCAAGCTTTTGTGCAGGGGTCTTAGCAACTTTTGTTAAGAATGTAAGCTGCTCAACCTGCTCAAATCTTCCAGTTCCCTTCCTACCCCGAGCAGCCACAACTTCCTTAAATTTCTTGTTCACAGTGTCCCATGTGATCTCACTGGGATCCTTCATAAATTGCTTATCCATGAGCTTATCTTTTTTGCTCAACTTCTTCTGCCAGGGACCCGTTGGATCATCATCTGGGCCTTCTTCCTCATCCTCTTCATCTTCTGTACCTGACATGATTTTAGAAGGATCCTCAATTTCAGAATCAGAATCTTCCTCCTCCTCTGTCTCCAACTCATCGTCCTTTTCTTCTTCTTCAACCTCAGGATTTTCCCTATACTTTGTAATTACCTCTTCATATTGCTTATTGTTCTTCTTTAGCTTCTGTTTCATTGAGTTCAAGGCCTTAGCATTGCTAGTACTCATTTTTTTCTTAGCTTCCTTATTGGCCATAGCTTGATTTAGAAAGTCCTCTAGCATCACAAGCGCTTTAATATAAAGAGTCGGCACCTTCTCAGACTCAGTAACACGCATGACTTTCTCAAGCTGCTTATTGATCTTATCAAAATTCTCCTGCAGGCTTACCCAGTCATTGATCTTCATTGCATTTTTCATTTGATCGACAGTGGCAGACATCTCCTCAAAACGCTTATCTTTAGCCGACCTGACAGTACGCTTCTTGTCCTCAGAATCTTCACTGTCACTGGCATTCCCTTGCAGATATCTGCTTCTGTTTTGTTGAGACCCAAGATCAACCTGAATATCGTCATTCTCTTCATCATAGTCACTCTCCTCCGCTTCAGAGTCAGAACCACTGCCACCACCCTGTTTAAAAAATCATAAACAGAATTATAATGAATTACAAAACCACATTATAAGTCGGATTAAACGATAAAATTGTCTCCCTAATTCCACTAAAATCATATTGAAAGCAATACCTGTGTCCAGAAACGAGAAGCCATTCTCTCTCTCAAAGTTGATCACAGAACACGGATCTAAAAAACTGAATTGTAAAAAAAGGAAAAACGTTAAAGCATACGCGATTCAAAACACAAATTCCTAGAATGAAAAGAAAAGGTCACCAACGCACAAATCAATGAAAAAAGCATAAAAAACGAAAGGAGTAAAATCGTACGAATTATAACGGGACAACTGCAGAATAAACGATGGAGAAATCGAAGAAACAGGCATAAACATACCTCTGGAGCTCTTTCGCAAGCTACGAATTAGAGGAAACCAAAGAGAAGGATTGGCGGTAGAGACGAGCGGCGGCAAGATAAAAGAGAGCCCGAAAGTGGGGAATAGGTTCTGCAAACCCGCAGAGGAAGAGAGGGTAATATGCCGATTAGGGTTTTCTTCTTTTTATTTTTATTTTTATTTTTATTTTTATTTTTTTTATCTTTTTACTTTTTTAAACAGGGAGTTTCATGTTATTTTCAATTATGCCACTTTCATTTGGGCCGGCCCACTGTTACAATTACAATTCTTTTTCTTTTTAAATGGAAAATACCCCTAAAATAGATAGTAGAGAAAGTATTGTTTGATTATAAACTCATGATCGTTCCCTAAATTAGTCGATGTGGGACTTTCATCATCCAACATCTTCTCGAACAAAGTACGTCTTCCCTTAACCGAAGCTCGACTCCTTTTCTTTTGGAGTCCTGTTTTCGTAACCGTTCAAGCCCACCGCTAGTAAATATTGTTCTTTTTGGACTTTTCCTTTCATGTTTTCTCTCAACGATTTTAAAACACGTCTAGTAGGGAGGTTTTCACACTGTTATAAAGAATGTTTCGTTCCCCTTTTCAATCGATGTGGGATCTTAAATCGATGTGACAACTCGAACAAGAGAGAATAAAGTTGATATTTGAATTTCGGGTGATAAGAGATTCGAGATGGAGATAACCATCATTCTCGAGTATAAATTATATCCTAGTATTAAGAGTTTACCAGTGTCACATGTGGAAGTTACACATATAAAGATATACACGAAAGTCTCAGAACTAAAAACGTGTATAATGTACGTTAACCTAAGCATAACCATTTGATTAAAACATTTGTTATCGGTCAAATTGTTAGAAGTTCAAACAACAACCGAGACATCATTGAAACCATTCGAGAGTATAAATCTATGCTTACTTCCATATCTCAGCTCTTGAAAAGAGGTGAAAACGAACCCAAATGAGTGAACAACAAGATGTACGTCCCCATCGACACACTTGCCCGCCTCGGTCGTAATAGTTCAAATCCACCACTAACAAATATGGTTCTTTCTCGGTTTTACCTTTTAAACTTTCCCTCGAAATTTTAAAATGCGTCTACTAGCGAGAGGTTTTCACTCCCTTATAAAGAATGCTCTCATAATTCACCCCCCTTCGGGACTCAGCATTTTCGCTAGCACTCATTCTCCTCTTTAGTCGACGTGGGATCTCACACCGACTGGTATCTTTCGCAGCCCCAACCGACCCGCATTAGGCACCGGACTCAACGTGGTGCTGCTAATTTCTTTTTGTGTGGTGGTGATGGGATCAAATGGGATTAAGAGGTTGAAAAGAGAGAATGTGGCTGTGGACCAAACATATCATTATTTTAGAGTTATATTCGTAATTAAATTTCAATGACCAAACATATAATTATTTTAGAATTATTTTCGTAATTTTAATTTCAATGACCAAACATATCATTATTTTAAAATTATTATCGTAATTAGTTAAAGTACAACGCAACAAAAAAAAAAAAAAAAAAAAAAAAAAAAGTTGGTATAGTACAATAAAAAAGTTAGGATAAGTGTGCAGGTTTTTTTCTGTAAGAGTAAGGTGAAAGCTTCTATTTCTGTCAATGAATTTCGTTGTGATTCAGAATGAATCGTTGAGGGTTGAATTGGATGAGTCTTCTTAAGTTTAAATTCACGAGATTTGAACCTCCTACTTTTTTTCCTTTTCGTGAACCAATAGAAAGGATACACTACCAGTAAAGCTAAAGGTGATTTAGTTAAGTTTTATTTAGTTGAAGATTAATAGTGTAACGACCCAGATCCACCGCTAACAGATATTGGTGTAATAGTTAAGTTTTATTTAGTTGAAGATTAATAGTGTAACGACCCAGATCCACCGCTAACAGATATTGTCCTTTTTAGGCTTTCCCTCTCGCTTCACAATGATATGAGATGTGAAAAGGAAAAGCTCAAAGAGGACAATATCTGCTAGTGGTGAATCTAGGCCGTTACAAATAGTATCAGAGCTCTAGGTTATAGATCTTGTAGACTAGCTTACGTAGTAGGCTTGACATGTTCCACCACTTATGTTTCGTCGCTGTGAGGTACACCTTGCATTGGATGAGAGATGAATGAACATTTTTGTGATATATTTATACGGTATGATTTTATGCTATGATGTGATCTTGATGGTTACAAATAGATGATAAAATACCAATAGAACGAATAAAACTCGTGAAACTGGAATTAAAATACCAATAGAAACAAACAAGACTCGTGAAACAAGGATTAAAATATCGATATCAAGATTTTAATCATATAGATATTGGTAATGAAATTTATATTTAGTTGAACATGTTAATAGATAACGTTTTTATAAGTATATAAAAGATACTAGAAACGTCGATGTCGAACTCTCCCATTTACCAATATATCAACCCACATTGATAGAGAGAACATTATTGGAGATGGAGAGGAAAGAGCATGGAGAATGAGGAGAGTTAAATACCAGATTTAACTAACTAACTAACTAACAAGATCTTCCTCCTTGTGGGTCTCAATGACAATATCAGATTGAGGGTATGCAACACAAGTTAGAACCCAACCTTCTTCAATCTGGTCGTCGTCAAGGAAGCTGCCGTCCGACTGTTCCACCTTCCCTCCCACTACTTTCCCTGCACAAGAAGAGCAAGACCCTGCCCTGCATGAATATGGAAGGTCGATTCCCATTTCCTCGGCCTGATCTAGGACGTATACATCGTCGGGGCAGACGAACTCCTTCTCTCCTTCTGGTGTGATCAGCTTCACATTGTACTCTGCCATGGCAACCAATCGCCCACCACGGCTGCTGCCCTTCAGCCCGAAAAGACCCTGGCCGAAGTTCGACACCGATCGTAGGCTAGTTGCTGGCTGCTTCTGGAGGAGGATGGTGTTGATTGTAGCGCCGGAAAGTACTGGTGCACTGGCCATTTTGCTGGTCTGCTACTGCTGCTGCCACAAGGTTCAAAGGTGAAAGAAGGTTGAGGAGATGAGGAATGGGCAGTGGGGTGGAGTTGGGTTGTTATTAAAGAGATGGCCAGTATGCAGATAAGGGGCTTCAACCAAAAGAAACACGCCTAACATGAAAGGCTACAGTTAATAATGCTATCCTTTTATCGTCACCCACTACGCCATGGAATGAGAGGTTGTGGCTGCCACACGTTCCTTGGAATGAGAGGCCATGGCTGCCACACGATCCTCTCACTCTATTACCTACCCACCCACAGAATGAACGGCCTCTACCCAACTAATCGTTCCAACTACCCAACTAACCGTTCCAACGAACTAAATGGAAGGATCTTATCAACATCCATGAATGATCAATGCCAAATCGAAAAAATGGAGGTCTATCATATGGTTTTGTATCGGCTAAGTTTACGAGTTGGTGATAAGCAGACTCGAACCATTGAGATCCACCATAGGATAAACCACCGCCTCTCAAGCCCTCTGACTGATTCTACCATAAAGACCAACAATAGACAATAACTCCTTCCCGAACACAGCTTACAACTTTCATCGTCCTGTGCTCTCCAAAAACCAACTCTTCTTAAAATTTCAAAAAGTACCGAGTTGGAATCTCATTCTAGAACTCCTAACTCATTCTAGAACTAGGAACGGAACAGCTTTGCCCCTTCAAAATCATCCTAAACTCATTCTTACTCCCCATCAGTAATTCCTGAATACCAATCCTTCAACTGTAATATCAAACATGATATCAAACAGGCATGCAGCAGTTGTATGATAAAACCATAAGATGGAGATAGACAATGGTCATTGCTTTCTGATGTGTGAAGACAAGAATATTATAAAAATGACATGGGTCTAACAATTTTGTCAATTTTTCTACATAATGAAAAACAATCTCTCAAATTCTAAATCAAGATATTCAATTACAGCCTGGGGAAAACGCATCGTTACCAAAAAGAGCATATCTCGGGGCTAAGAGCATGTCCCCATCTCAAAATCTTTAATTTCTACAGGTATTACTGCGTGGCTAAACGTCCATCCAATATGTGTCAAGAGCTTCAAGAAATGGCTTCCATTATCAAAATGCTTTAAGGTAGCGTAGGTCTTTCGCTTCCAAAAATACCCCTAATCACATTTGATATTTCTGTAGATCCTCCGTACGAACAAATTGGAACCCAGGTAACCAACAGCTCCTGCACGAAATTAGGCTATTAGATGAGCATTGGCACTTGCTCACAGACAGAACTCAGAGAGAAACAACTTTCTTCATGTTCAAGTGTTGAAGATGCCACTTTACAAGTAAGCACATGAAAACACTTTGTACAAACTTGAAGATGTCAGTAAAATGGTAAAACTCACCGCAGAGAATTCCCAACCCAAGGCAGAACATCAAGGTGTATCCAAAATAGAAGCTGGTTTGGAAAAAGCCGGACATCTTGGTCTTCACATAATAGTAGTATATCGAGTAGAAGTACACATATACAGCAGTTGAAGCAGCAGAGAAAAAAGACGTCCACTGCCAGTGATAGTTCTCGGCATTCAGCAAGAAATATGCTCCCACAATGGTCACGCAGACAGTAACAATGATGAGAATAAGAAAAACCAGCAGCATGAATCCATATACATAGTACACCTGTGGAAGAGGGGACAAGTTATAGGCTTAGCTAGCAAGTTCCTGTGTCATATTTCAGTACTGCCAACACATAGCACTTCTTTAGCAACCAAAATTTCATCTCCAAACAAAAAGCCATTAATTTCATGGATTTTTTTTTTTTTTTTTTTTTTTTTTTCATATACTGCCAATTTAAGGATGTGCAGGAGCAATAAGTTGAGAACAAGAGCTGGTGAAGGAAGTGAAATCTTTCATATGCATAAATACAGATTTAAGTGGTTTAATGTTTTCTGTTTGAGTTAATAATTCCATTGTTCTTGAAATTCCCTGTACTGATTTTAAAACTTGAAACAGGTATGTAATAGTCTGCCATCTCAGGCTCATCCCACAAAGTGCTTTAACCAGTAACCAAATAGAGTTGTAAGTTTACCTTGTAGTTCCAGAAGGATGTGAAGACAAAATACATCTCTATGAAAATACTACCAAAAGGCAGCAATCCTCCCATCATGGAGACTACTGATGGTGTGAGGTACCATTTCTTCTCAGGGATAGGACGAGGAATAGTCTTCACACGACATGGATTGTTAGGGGCACCACTCCAGTTTCGTCCAATAACCGTACCAAGAAGAGCCAAAGGAAAAGAAATGAAAGCCCAAATAACAAAGACCACAACCATCGTACCAAAAGGAATGGCTGCTAGAGACCCATAGAATATAGCGATAGTGTTCAAGATGAACCCAATTCCAAAGCACAAAAATGGAAATAGAGATGCTGTGAAGATCATTGATTTTATCCAGTTTTTACCTGTCATGATAGCAACAACGTTATAGAGGACCAAAGAATTAAGCACCCAAGTGCCAAAGCCGCCGTAAGAGATCTTTAAAAAGTACTGGTATTACAGCCTCAAAGAAACACGTCAGGTAGTTTTACCAATCAATATTGCACGCTAAAGCCTAACGTGAATAAATAAAAAAGTGGAGTCACTAAACTAATAAAAAATACTCACCCCCATTGCGTGAGTACATCCCAGCACTAACATAACCAGAAATGGATGACGTAAGAGCATAGCACACTATGAAAGTTGTGATAATTGCTCCTCTCCTGTATATAGAAAAAACAACAACAAAAGCGTCACATGCAATTTTCATTTTAGTAGTTAAACGATGAGCTCATAAGCAGCCTGTTCATGTGGCATGAATCAACTGCCACAAGATGAAAGTCTTTCTTATCGACACAAATTTAATTACATCACGAAAAGCTTACTTGAATTTGTTTGCTTATACGGCACTTTAATTAAAATGACATAGACAACACTTCCATACAAATGTTACATTTCCCAACTTACCCGACATACAACATTCCAACAATTGCCAGTATGATGACAAGGAGAACAAGCAATGCAAGCTGAGCACCTGTGCCAACAACAGCTGAGAGAAGTACTAAATTACGAGGAGGCCGAAAGACATCCCCATGCACAAGTTTCCAGCCAGACTCTTCGCTAACATCTCGCTCCTGAAAAAGAAGATAAAAGGAGAGGAAAAAAAACATAATGTGACAAAGTAGGGAAAAAATGACGGTTGAAGTTTATTCAAGATAAAATTAAAACTTAAAATAGCATAACATATAATAGGGAAGAAAGTATAACCAGGGTTTCCAGATCATCATCTTCACGAGCATATTTAGCATAGTCATTTCTAAGAGTCCGCATCAATATCATAGAGACCAAACCAGTGAGGAAAATAACCATCATGAATGAATTGAAAATGGAGAACCAATGAATCTGCAAAGGTTTCAGATGCCAGATAAATATCTTAATATGGTATGTGAACACAGATATGGAATTAAGATACCACAAGAAGTTAAAGAATTTAACTAACAAGAAGTTAAAGAATTTAACTAAGTTAGATAGAAGGAAGCATCTCAAGTTATAAAGCAAAGATATGAAAACACCACAATAAGGGGGAGGGAGGATCATCCGTTACCTGATGCTCAAAGAATGGGTAATCCAAATAAATATCAAATCGTCGAGCGAAAGTAACATTAGTAGAAATCCACTTCACAGCATATGTCAAGTCCAATGTCTTCCCAACTTCCAATGGCCTTAAGTTTTCTTGAGTGAGATTCACGTGAATAATCTATAAGAACCACAACTTAGTTGTTAAATTATATCTATATTGAATGCCAAACCCACAAAAATAAAATAATATATAAATAAAACCATGCAAATCATTAGGTGAGAAGCAAAACCTGATCTTTATTATATTTGATGATGATATTCTTATGAGTGTAAAGGACATGCTTAACATTATTGCTATTCTTTTCAGGATGCAACTCACCAACAAAGCCTAAAATGAAAATGGGAGCAATAAAGCATCAATCAGGACCAACAAATTGTTCATTATTCAAGATATCAAACTAAAATATAATAAGATAAAGCACTTACCCCACAGAGGCAAATCATCTGAAGTTTATTCCCCATCCAGCATCATGAAATGAAACATCAGAAGAAGAAAGCATGGATGAGTAGGTCCATCAATAATTATTCGTATGACAAATAGGAAAAAAAAATGATAATCTGAAAAAACTGAATGTCAATTTTTCTGTTTTTACACTTCGATTAAGAATTGTTGTGTACAAATGTTAGAGAGAGAAACTCATAAAAATAAGAGCATATGTCAAATATTTAATTATAGATTTGAAGTTGACAATGCAATAGCCTTGCCGGTCATACGGTTAAACAAAAACAAAAAAAGGATGAAGACAAGCATATAAATTATGCAAGTTCTTTTTCCAATCAAGATTAACATGAACATTATGTAAGTGATCAAAACAGTTCTAATGTCTTCATGCATGGTTGGAGTACTGCGGTCCTAAAAGGTTAGTCTTAAAATTAACTAAATATCACATGACTTTGTGAAATTCTATTAAGATTTCATCAATAGCCGTTGTTTTAGATAATTATGTCAAAGTTTCTATATTATATAGACCTTTAAATCTTCTAGCAACAATCTGTTTACAGAATTCCAAGTTTTGGTTCCTAGTTAGAAGTATTTCATCAGCTTTGGATCACACTATATTTGAGCCACCAATTCTAGGTTGTTAGCACAAGAACACTGCAGAACATACCCATGAAGAACTCAAACCAGTAACCATTCTCAATTGCATCCGTAAACTGCTTAACATGTGGTTCATCAAGCTCCAGTTGACAAATAGTAGTCCTCTCCACATTTTCTGGAAAAAAAAAAAAAAAAAAAAAACAAACAAAATTTAGTAATGGCAACAGTTCGTCCATGATCAGTGCAAGATCTCAATTCAATCTTCAAATACGGAGAGAAGTTGACATACTTTCGAACTTAATCTCAATTTGACTGTCAATAAGTTCGTTTCCTCCAAGGACCTCACCAAGACCACCCCATTTGTGAGCAGAATGGCCAGATGGATGACAGAATGGAAGGCTGTAATAATTATATGTTTCTTGTGGGTTGTTGTACGGACCAACTTTATTCACCCATAGGGTTACTGACTCGTCTGGTTGATACTACAATGAAAAATAGAAAATGGTGGAGCCATGGAAGGATGAGCTTAACGCAAAAATAATAACTCAGTGAAAAGCGGGGGGAGAAAAAATAAGAAAAACAGCACATGATAACAAATAAAGAAGATACAATGATGGTGTGACAACAATCACACCACCGTTGAAAATTTGACCTAAATAAGTTACCACAAGTGGTAGGCCATTTCAGATTAAAACTCTAAAATAGCTACAACTGATTATTGAAGTATATATAAAGGCAACATTTTTTATTGATTCAAAACTACAGTAACCATGGCTGCAACAATGCATCAACGTGATTTAAAAAATAACACAAGATGGTGTTAATATCACAAAAGATATCCAAGCTGATAGAGCAATGAATCTTTCTGGAGGCTGATAGCCAGATACCATGCAAATTCTCATGTACAATACTGGGTTGACACTCTCCATAGAACAATGTTGCTAATGTAAGTACGCATACGACAATAAGCAAGAAACACACTGATAGATTTCCTATTCGTCGAAGTCAAAACACTTAGGTCATGCCTCAATAAGTCGGATTGGCAGCCTTCCGTCCAGATTTAATTTCAATGGCTCGTATGCGATCAGCATCAGCTAGAGACATTTAATTTATATCGAGACATTTCTTCTGGTCATACAAGATTCAAAAGATAACTATAGTACTACAAGTATGAACTTAATTATCCCAACGAAATAGGACAATTGAGAGTCAAATAACATCCCGGGTCATTACGAGCATAGAATATAGTGAAACACCCCAGATCTCTCATAAGTCCCCATTCTGTTTCACGTCATATGTCCTGGACATGAAAGACTGTGGAGACGAAAAATATAGCATACGCACAGCCCCATATGAGATTGAAATCTAATAACCCTTAGCATCGTCCACACTCCACTGAAACGAGCATCCAACGATATTCATGAAGTTGTTTAGCTTCAGAAAATAATACTCGGACATGGTATCCAAAACCCCCCTCCCCAATCTCATCCCCGAGCATCCCAAACCTAAAATAACAATTTCTACATCCACTGAGCCAAATCCCAAAGCTACAAAACGTGGTATTCCGCAGATCTGATTCAATCCAAATGAAGGTAGCAAGATCTGACAAGTCAGTGGCTAATAGATTCACTACAAACCCAAAACATTCCCGCGTAGACTTTTTAGCATCGCCATTTCGAAAATCGTACGAAGCTCGATGGGGAAATGGAGAGATCAAGAAGAACGAAAGTTGTACCTTGTGATCAGACTCCGAGGCGAGGACTGTCGAGAGTGAGGTAATGAGGAAGGAGGCAAAGAAGATGGCGACGCAGGTGGATCGGACGGTGGAGGACATGGCGATCACCGGCGAAACTCGAACTGAATTGGGCGGTCGAGATGGCCTCCTTTTTCCACTGCCTGGATTTCTTCGATTTTTCAAGGCGATGCGTTTAAGAACTCCGATTCTCTGCATTTTGCTCGACCATGGAGGACGAAGTGGGCCACCTCGGCCCAATCAGACCGACGGTTTACTTTTTAATTGGGCCTGGATTTCCGGAATCGGGCCATCTTATATTTAAAAATTAAAAAATAAATATTCTTTTAATAACAATATTTAAATTGATATAGAACGTTATTTTTAAATGTTTAAAAACTATTTTTGTTATTATTATAAACTTTTTAAATAAGTTTAAGGGTATAATTAAATATTAATTAACGTTTTAAAATTTTGAATAATTGTTCATTTGAACGTTGAAATTTATTATATATTTACGTGGACATGCTCGTAAATGAAATGATTCACGGTCTATTTTAATTTCTTATATTTATGAAAAAAAACAATAAATAAAAATATTGCAACGATTGGCAAACAAAACAAGGTGTAATGACCAAAACTCACACCTAGCAAATATCGTCCGCTTTTGACCAGTTATGTATCGTCATCAGCTTCACAGTTTTTAAAACGCATCTACTATGAAGAGAGTCTAGCTTTACTACTCGACTAATGCATTGCACCGTTCGGTGACTAACTTTGATCCAATTTGTAAGAGTTCAAGCCCACCGCTAACCAATATTGTCCACTTTACCCTGTTAAGTATTGTCGTCGACCTCTCGATTTTAAACGTGCGTATGATAGGGAGAGATTTTCACGCTTTTATAAGAAATGTTTTGTTCCCTTCTCCAACCGAGGTGAGATATCACTCGAGGATACTAATAGGACATTAAATAAGTCGAGGAGACAAATATAAAAAATAGGAAAGTATTCGGTCATAAATTAAAATATATAAAATTACAAAAAAGTTATTATTATTATTTTTTTAATATTAAATGTATTCATGCAAATTTTAAAATTAAAAAAAAAAATTTAAAACAGGTGGCTCAAAGTTTATTATATAATGGTAAAAATATTTTTGAATTTTTATTTTAAATTTAAAAATATTAGAAAATATTTTTGAAATAAAATATTAACGGTATATAGTTAATAATAAATATATTTATTTATTAAATTTAACGGTAAAATTATCTATTACGAATAATTATTTATTTATTTATTCGATATATAAAATTATTTATTTAATTATCATCTATATTTAAATAATATTTAAATATGAATTGATTTATTAAATTTCAGTTTCATATTTAATATTTGTTCTAATTCTATAGCCGTAGAGAAAAATTTCGTCACTGAAAAGAAATTGAAAATGGAATATCATCCCGCCATCGCAACCCGCCATTTTTCTACATCTTCTTGAGGCTCCCATCCCGCCAGCAGCCATCCATTACAACGTACCGATCATCGGCGAACACCCAATTTGATTTCGTCTTCGTTTCAGTCGATTGAGATCGCCATATCTGCATGTTTTCTCGGTTATCTTCAATCCGTTGTCAGCCATCTGTTCGAAGAATCGGCTTTAGGGTTTCGGCCATTTGCTCATTCTGTTGTTTGAGTGTCTCGTGGACTATTTTGAACGTTGTCAGTTACTGAATCGTTGTTTTGTTTTCGCATTTGAATGCAAATGTTTGCGTCATTGATTGGAAGGTGAAGCTCTGCGTTATCGTGTTTGGACTTTCTCTCTGTTGTCAATGGGACTTGTGAATGCGCGCTGCTTCGAGTTTGTACTGATTATTCGAACTTCAAGTAAGTTGGTGGTTTCTAGGATTGCGCAATAACTGCATTTCTTGTGATGTTTAGCTCGATACGTAATAATTAAAGTGTTTAATCAGCATATGCGTTATCTTTCCTTCTTGCTTTCAGTTGCGTATGAAAAAAGATTGAAATCGAAGTGTTTTGGTGTGTTTTAGGGCATTGATTGTTAGGCATTCGAGTCCATTCAAGTATCGAGGAAGAATACATGCGAGAAGAGTAGCGGCCTTCGCTCTTACTTATTATGTCTCATTTACGTATTGTCTTTAGCGGTTAACTCCATTTGGTCTGTATGCAGTCGAGGCAATTCAGGTGACGGTCTCAAAGTTGGTGGCAAATGTCCTAGAATGAATTGGTTGGAACACTCGAAAGCACATAAAGATTTCACATGCCAAAAGAAGTTTCTGTGCTCAAATTTTCTATTTTCTCTAGCAGAACAAAAACCTTCTACTACAGGAGCAACTAATACTGGGTATCTATCCCGTGAATTGGCTTAACTTTCATCTGTCCTTATGAATTTGCTTATATCATTTGCCTTATTTTCATAGAATAATGATAATGATAACTCTATGTCCATCCCCCACCTCCCCTTCCGTACTAAGTTGCACTTACTGGTCTTTGAGATTCCGTATTTCTCCTCCTCTTTGGATGCATGACAAGGCATTGGCTGCTAGCTAGCTGCGGACTCGACTTTGATTGTTTATTACTGAACTTTAATTATTTACTCAACCAATATATCCCTTTGCACCAGTTGGTGGTCTTTTTTAAACTTACTGTCGCTCATCTTCATATTTCATTTTAACAATAAAATAGTTTCTTATCACACACAAAAATAATTATAAATTTAAGGTAGATTTGCGTTGAAGAAAGAATAACAGCTTGTAATTTCAAATTGATGGAAGATTGGATTTTTCCACTCTTGGCTTTGCATTGGTTTGATTATCTCCATAATATATTAATTTTTTTTTCGTGTTTAGGAATTTGGCCTATCAGATGCAGAGTACTCAAAGAATACAAAGGTCACAGATTGAAAAGGTAAAATCACAAGAAAGATTATATCTAAAAATAATTTGCAAGCTGGGTGTGTGAAATTATTTGAGGGTTTTGAGGAGAAAAAACAATTGAATTGAGGGATTGAGAGGCCTTTGAGCGAGGGTTGGTTCTGTATTAGATCCAGCGTGTCTCTTTGGGTGTCTGTGACTTGGCTTTTTGTAGTTATACGTTAGGTCTTATTTTGTTGGATTGGAGACTGTTTTTGTAGGCTGCCTGCCTTTTTGTTGGCATTTTTTTTTTTTTTTTATGCTTTGTAGTTTTTCAAATTTTCTGAATGGAAGTTTGATTGTTCATAATCTTATCTATTTCTGCATTTTCCATTATTTTTATGTGAATAAAGTTATTAGCTTTATAATGTGTACATGAGTGGGAAGGTAAGGAAAGACAATAGGTTATTTTTTCAATTTTGGAAGAATTGTTACAAGCAGGTAACCTTGTCTTTATATGTAAGTTAGGGGCATATTACATTAACCATTAATCCTGACAATTAACCAACAGTAAGAATATACATATTTTAAAAGATGGAAAATAGCTTCCAATGATGAATGAAAGAATATTAAAAAAGCCCAAGAAAAGAGGGGCAGTCCGAAAGTGAGGAGTACAAAATCAAAACCATGCAAATAAGGACTCAAACTTTTGATTAAAATAAATAAAGGACAATCACCAAACTAATTGAAAATGCTAACTAATCCCAATTTCTAGCTATATCAAAATTACTAGAAGTTACAAAATTATAGATAACTTCAAATATGCATTTTATATTTGATCATAAAGTTTCTTAAAAAGACTCGTCCTCAAGTTAGTGCTTACTGTTCATTAGGTGATAATAAGCAGTCAGGTCAAGATGTTGAGATTAGATGGTAGCTCAGTTGAGTAACTGTTAGGTTCAACTTGTTTTAAGACTAAAAGCTTAACCATTTCTTCTTTAATATGTTTTAAAGAAAAAAAATACAAAAGAAGGTAATTAGGAATCTCCTTCAAACTAAGGGGATTAAAAAAACATCCACCAATTGGCAATGATAAAAAAAAACGAGCATAATTACAGAATGACTTTGCTGAAGAAGTCCACAAGGAATCTTTATAATTAACGGCCTCCCTCTCATCTCTTACCTTGTTAAGGAAAATCCCAAGATTAAAAGCACCCAACAACTGGTGATGTAGAAATTAGCAGATGGCATGATAAGGGAGAAGAACCAGTATATACCTTAAACATGTCAGCTATAGAGCATGAATGAACTCTTGAATTTAGGTAAGGTTTCTTGATAGCGTTTATCTGATACCCCTAACCTTGCTGAAGTAAAAGCAAATTATTATGATAGTTCTATTTCCATCCCTAGCTAATAGTATCCTTTTTCTTTTATGAGATGGAAAGTTGGAGTTGTATACCTCCAGCACATCTCTTGGAATACTCGTTTTCCAAATAAATTTATTTTGTGTTTCTTTGCAGGCCTGGCATGTTCTTTCAAATATCCAGATTTCTTGTAGACACTATGCAAAACCTGGAAAAACTAGACAAGTTAAGGGTGTTTTTACTGAGCTTCCTCCTGATACTGGAAGAATTACATCAAATAGTTTGTCTGATGCCAACGCTGGTTCTCAATATAAGAATGTACATAAATTTTTTAGTGAATTCAGTGTTGATACAACTAAACCTTCGAGTTTCCTATCGAGTCTTTCTGCATCAAGTAATATTAAAGCTATGGAGGGCCAAAATGAGGCAGATGGGAATAATATGGCCAGACCGTGGATGGTCAATCATTCTCATTCTCAGAGGTTGGATGGCTCGGTCAATTTTGCCACTAACCAGAGAAATATATGTTCCTCATTTTTGGAGGATGAGGATGACGACATAATAGAGGTAATCTTTATCAATATTATTACTTTTTGCTTCTATAAAACAAGTTTAGACACATTTTTCTTGGTTGTTTGGAATTACTTCTAGCTTATTTTCTTTTGGAAGATTTACCACATTTATCCGTAATCAGAAATGACCTTTTATTTCTGAAGTTAGCTCAATTCAAGTTTCTATTATATAGGAAATAACTTACTGTTGGTATATGGGTGGGATAACTTTTCTTGTGTGTGCGTGTATATAGTTTTGCCCTGTGGATCCCCATTTTTGTTCTAGTAAAACTGGCTGGCTAATGCTCCACTGTTGGACCTTCCTTGCATTTGAAATTCATGAACCGAGTACTCTTGGTTACAGAATATTGACGTGGACCAAATTGTTGAACAATACCAATCACAATCAGTCTGCACACCTCAACCTTCGGTTTCTAAGCTTCCACCAATTACTCCAACAATTGAGAAAAGACAAGAGGAATCTAATTTTCCAGATGAATTGTGCACGAATTGCAGTCATGGTTTCAAGGTGTATAAAGTTGTATTATATCTTTTTCCAACGTTTTATCTGCTACTATAATTTGTTCCGTGATTCATTGTTACCCACAGATCGTACTATGCCCAGAAGTTTCATGCCATTTGCAGGAGTTGAAAGATAGGCTAATCTCTGTATCAAATGATCTGCTCGATAATGTTAACAACCTGAGCTCAGTGCAGATTGATAAGCTTCGGCAAGAAAGGTTTACTATCCAGTTTCAAATCCGTTTTATTAATATAAGTTTATGTAAAAAGTTAAACTTGCATGCACTATATAAACAAGTACTGAAAGAAAATAATAGAATGAATTTTGGTTGCATCTATTTTTGTACAAGTAGAGTAAATTTATTTGCCTTTTTATATAGTAGTTTGGTTGTCTGTGCTTATCTATATACACAATACATAAATGGGAAGTTAATCTATTGTTTCCATTCATTTTCAGGGTACATCTAAATAAACAAATTCAGCTGCTAGAGAAACATATTTCTCTCGATGTAGTTAATGATGAAACGCGAAGGTCTCATCTTTTGGCAACAACAGTAACTCCAAAGACTTTTCATTTTGAAACACCTCAAGGAGTTGAATTCAGGACCGAATCAACACTAAATACTTCTCACATTCACCTACACAGTGAGCCTAGAAGGATTGAGCCATGGAATTCTATGGGTTCATCCTATCCAGATGAAAGGTTTGGAATGTCATCTGGTCCAGTGGAGAGAGAGCCATACATCCCAAAGGTGATTGATGTCAACTACATTGAAGGTTCTAATGACAAAAAGTGGAGCAGCCTGAATTTTTCTTGGACAAAAGAATTGGAGGTGATACTTTAAGGCTATCAAGCTTCTGATTTTTTCCATGCCCATTGCCTTTTATCTTATATTTGGTTTTTTATGCATTAAGGCTAATAACAAAAAAGTGTTCGGTAATCACTCATTCCGTCCAAATCAAAGAGAGGTCATTAATGCGACAATGAGTGGGTGTGACGTCTTTGTTTTAATGCCAACTGGAGGGGGAAAGAGCCTAACGTACCAGGTAAACTAACATATCTCAAAACCTCAAGCAATTACCTTTAGGTTTCCCTTTCTGACACTCAAGCAGTTCCACCATTCATATCTGTATTCACCTTCAATTTGATTTTTGAGCTCATCCGTCTGCTATTGCAAAAGTTTTTCCAGTACTATGAATATTTTCTCATTGATTTCTAGGAATTTGGCATTTTTGTTACATGATTGGAATTTTTACTTTTTATTTGTTGTTTCCGCAGCTCCCAGCTTTGATTTGTCCCGGTGTAACACTGGTGATATCTCCACTTGTGTCTCTTATTCAAGATCAGATCATGCATCTATTGCAGGCAAGTTCAACCTTATGATGATTTTCTTAATCTGATCTTTCCCTCTTAACCTTATAATGATTTTTCTTAATCTGGTCTTTTCTTTGTAAAACCAATTATATCACACCATAGGCAAACATACCGGCTGCTTACCTAAGTGCTAATATGGAGTGGAGTGAACAACAAGAGATTCTAAGAGAACTAAGTTCTGATTGCTCCAAGTGCAAGCTTCTGTATGTCACTCCAGAAAAAGTTGCTAAGTAAGTATCACCTGTTGTGTACTTAACTTAATAACTTAAATGCATTATTTTTTTCCTTTTATAACATCATCTTTTCTAGTGAATTACGTTAAGATGATATAAGACAGAATGACTACCAGCTACATCAAACACCAGACCTCCCCAAACTCGTCAGGGTCTGTTTTGGTGTTTGTGTTCTTGCATGAGGGGATAGTGAGAGTTTGGGGAGGTCTGGTGTTTGATATAGCTGGTAGTCAAGCCTTTTTTCCGGTCAAACCTTTCCTAATTATGGTCGGAGTGTAGTAAAGAAACTGAAACTGATTTTTTAGCCAAATTTTTTTTTCTTCTTATTTTGGTTGCTTAGTTATTTGGGTCTATATGTTAATTCCTTGTCTACATTTCTCCCCAATTAGTAAAACCCTGTTTATTTTTTTTCTTTGAATGATTTAACATTTATTGTTTACTGGTATAATTTATGTCATTGATATTGAGATTGATTCTTCTCGTTTCTTTTTTAATTAATTGTTTTGTACAGAAGCGATGTTCTTTTGAGACATCTGCAGAGTTTGAATGCTCGTTCCTTGCTTGCTAGAATTGTTATTGATGAAGCGCATTGCGTAAGTCAGTGGGGACATGATTTTAGGCCAGATTATCAGGTTTGTCCTCAAAAGCTTTCTACTTGTCCTTCCCACTATCTAAAACACGCACAAAAATCTAAGTGAGGGTCAAGCTTTGATCTCACCCTCAACCATTTAGGTGGGAGGTGTGATTTGACATGACCAAGTTTCAATTGCTGCTGTTTCTTTCTTCTGGGTTCTGATAAGCAGCTCCTTTACATCTACAGGGCCTTGGTATCTTGAAACAGAAATTCCCTGAAATTCCAGTATTAGCTCTAACAGCTACTGCAACAGCGAGTGTTAAAGAAGATGTTGTACAAGCTCTTGGCCTTGTTAACTGCATAATTTTCCGTCAAAGTTTCAATCGGCCAAATTTATGGTAAGTGATGATTAAATGTATGCTCATGTTAGGCTTCTGTGATCTTTGATTAACTTTTTTATCCGTAGCATCAGAAATGAAAAAATATTGCTCGAATGACTTATTAAGTACCTGAAGATCAGTTCATTAAGTGTATAATGAAGTATAAAACATTTATCATGTAAAAACTTAAGATTATCATTAATTCTTTCAGTAAGAAATTAAGTTAATTGAAACGAACTAGCAACAGACCAAAATAACAAGATTATGGATTTTTTTTTTTTAAGTGGTACATTTTTTTAATGAGAATACACTATCAAAACGATAAAATAGACGCAAGGGAATCTGCTTAATCATTCATGCGACTAAAATCCATGATGACTGAGGCTATTGAACTCAGTGGAATAATTTAGGTTATTAAAATAACCTTGAAGTATTATCTTTTTTGTAGCCAATTTCAATCCGACTTTTAGAAAACTATAATAACATGACTGCATTTTCTGTAGGAGCCAATACAAGGATACTTTTCATGCTATTTACTCTGATCACTGCTCTTGCAGGTACTCTGTGATGCCAAAGACTAAGAAATGCGTGGACGATATTGATAAGTTCATCAAAGATAACCACTTTGATGAATGTGGAATTGTTTACTGTCTTTCAAGAATGGACTGTGAAAAGGTTGCTGAAAGGTTACAGGTTGGTTTCCTCAGTCTGTTTATATTTCTGGAATTTCTACAGCTGGATGGCAGCAGTGACAACGTGCAGAAGTGGAATTTTTAGGAGGGCAATCCCTGTCTGGAACTTTGATGAGGATGAAAATCCGAAAGTCAACATGAATAAAATTGAAAATAATGGGAATCAACTATCTACAATCAACACTCTTGGCTCCCCAATTCTGAACCCTCTTTTTCCAATGGAAACAAAATTATTCATTGATAAATAAGAAATTACATTGATAAATACAACCATTCACAAAAGAGTAAAACATCCCACAATGAAGGTGAACTATATAGTTGAAAAATGAATTTGACTCGAAGGCAAAAGTTTCTCGTGGACAGATTGTTTTGATTCAACTTATGTTAAAGGTTTTTCTTGATGTTCTCTTTCAAATAGTTTATATGGTTTTTCGTTGGATGGTATTGACTTGAAATGGAGTGTTTTTTTTTTCTTGAATCTATAAATTTTTTTTTCTTTTCACTCGTTTTGGAAGTTGTATTTTTTAGCATTAGTTTTTTTTTTTTTTTTTTTTTTTTTTTTTTTTTTTTTTTTTTTTTTTTTTTTTCATTTCTTAATGAAAAATGTTATTTCTTGTTAAAAAAAAAAAAAAATGAAGCACGGAAGAAAGTTTTAAAATGCACTGAATGTCAAATATCTTCCTACAAACTCTCTTCCTAAAAACATTTTCCTATTCCTTTCCAGCTAAATAAATCATAGGACTGCAAAGAAACCTCCTCTAAAATCTTATGGATACTTGGCTTTTACACAGATTAAATATAAAGCTTGCCAAAGACACTTCTACACAGCCAATAAATGATATAAATCCTCACTTCGCTTTGACGAAGTGTGTTGTTCTTATGTGCTTTTTGAAGTTGACAATAGTGATTGAAATATGTAAGTCCAATTTCAATCAATTGATTTTCAGGAATGTGGACATAAAGCAGCCTTTTATCACGGTAGCATGGATCCTGCCCAACGCTCCTTCATTCAGAAGCAATGGAGCAAAGATGAAATCAATATAATTTGCGCTACAGTGGCTTTTGGAATGGGTATAGCTGATTATTGCTTGTCAATGTATTGATTTGTTGAGACCTATGCACTTATTTGGATATTTCAGGTATCAACAAGCCAGATGTTCGTTTTGTCATTCACCATTCTCTTCCAAAGTCGATTGAAGGCTACCATCAGGTAATTAATAGTATATTTCTTCATTGGGCTGGTATTGTCCAAGTTAATAGTCTTGATTCAAAATGTTTTTATTACAACTTGAGAACATAAAAACCACAATTGGCCTTTGTTGGATTTTTTTTTTCCAATTTTGTTTTATTAGAAGTAGTGCCATCCGATTATTGAAAGTCTTGTTTCCTAAATAGATTGTTGGCTTACTGTGTGTTTCTAATGTAATAGGAGTGTGGGCGTGCAGGCAGAGATGGTCTGCGTTCATCTTGTGTGTTGTATTATAGTTACAGTGATTATGTAAGTTGTGATTATGAATGTTTTACTTATCTGGCTATATTACATTCAATAGGTTCTTGAAAAGTGGGTTGAATCCCAGTATTGGTTGATTATTTGCCAACACTTCTTGAACATGTATGCAGATACGAGTCAAGCATATGATTAGCCAAGGAGCCACTGAACAAAGTCCCCTTGTATCTGGATATAATCGTACCAATCTGGGCAGCACCGGAAGAATACTAGAGACGAACACTGAAAATCTGTTGCGAATGGTACACAAATTCTACCAATATTTTGTTCTTGTTGTTTTAAGGTATTATTAGAATATCAAATCATAATCAATTTATTCTTTACTCGATTATTTTAGGTCAGTTACTGTGAAAATGATGTTGATTGCCGACGTTTGCTACAACTTGTCCATTTTGGGGAGAAGTTTGATCCTGGAAACTGCAAGAAAACATGTGATAATTGTTTGAAGTCCACTACTCTTATAGAAAAGGATGTCACTGATATTGCTAAGCAACTGGTCTGGTGCTAAATTTTTTTGTTTTTTTGTATTTTAAAATGTTCTGTTAAACTAGCTTTACTATGCGTCATTATGTTAGTGCATATAATGATTTGTAATGGTTAAATTTTGCATATTGTGCTAAGGTTGACTTGGTGAGGTCAATGAGGCAGCCATTTTCATCCGCTCATATACTTGAAGTCTACAGGGGTTCCTTGAGCCAGTTTGTGGGTTATGATATAAACTTTTGTTTTTTTTGTTATTTTTAAGTTTGGTATTTATTCTAATTGCCTTTCATTGACAAATCTAGGTCAAAAAACATAGGCACGAAAAATTGAGTCTGCATGGTGCTGGAAAACATCTCTTGAAAAGTGAGGCTTCCCGCATATTGCATCATCTTGTTATTGAGGATATTTTTGTGGAAGAAGTGAGGAAAAGTGATATTTATGGTTCTGTCTCATCCTTACTGAAGGTGCTAAACCAATGCTTCATTCGGTATACTAAATGAAAAAAAAAAAAAAAAAAAAAAAAAAAAAGTTTGTAAGATTATTATCTTGTTCTTTCTTCTTTTGGTATTTCTTTTTATATAATCTTCTCTTGCCGCTTTTTATTTTCTAGTTGCTGTATTAAAACGTACATGATTTTACAATTTGTCCTCAGGTGAACGAATCCAAGGTTCGCAGTCTTTTAAATGGAGAGCAGCGAATTACATTAAGGTTAAGTATTTTCTTCCTCCTAGTAGTCATTGTTGGGCTGCAATTTGTATGACAAATTACAAGCCATAAGTGAATGTAGTAGTTCGTATCTATGGTTCAAGTATTGGCATTGATGTGTCATCTACCTATCATACCCTTTTTACTCTTCTCCATTTTTCTTTTTAAATCTGAAAGATTTCCTTAATAAATGGAATTGCGAAAGGAGAGGATGACAAGGTGTCCTGATCCACTTGATAAACCATAGGAGATCAGGAGAAGGCTTTCTCAATTGGTTTTTCACTTCTAAAAGAAAAAAAGTTAGCTCTTTAGCAGGAGTACTTACAGCCTATCTTTCACTAAGTTTGGGAAAACAATTGAAGTATACGTACAAAAATCAAAAGAACAATTGAAGTATATGCAGATGCTGGCTGGCTTCTGGCATAATGCCAGGATATATAAGTGATTTAAGACCATTTTTTGCGCACTGAACATTTGTAATACGTTGAATTTGGGAGTATACATGATAGTTTATTACGTTAGTTAATTTGTCAAGCCGTGCTCTTGGAGATTGCCGAAGACTTTAAGAAGTATTTTCTGAGTTTACAAACTTTGCCACTACTTTCATGTGTTTCAATTCCAGTAAGTATCTCCATGTAGACTAATTACTGTCTCCGTTCAAGAATGCATTTGCTAATGTTAAGTTTGTAGAGGGACAAGTCTTCATTGAATAAGAACGTGATTAATAGTAAGTTTAGTTAGAGAAAACTATTTTTGGGATTAATTGGTTAGGTAAGAAAAGGAGAATTTTCAAGGGCGTAAGGGGTCTTGGGCGGATCTTTGAGTCTGACGCACTATAGTACTTCCCTCTGGATAGTTTTCAACTTTAGTTTTTTATTTTTATAATTATTTGAAAAAACTGAGATCTCTCTCTCTCTCTTTTTTTTTTTTTTTCTCTTCTTGTTTAGTTCTCAGTTATGCTTTGGATGTCATTCTCTTATACTTATATCCTCTAATAAGAGTTAAATTGTTGGTTTTTTGATATAATCTTGTATCGTTTCATGATTTATATAATTTTACCGTAGCCATGCCATTGGTTTTAGCCTTGCAGTTAAGACGATTAGGTGATGCTCACTACACTAGAAAAATATGTCACTTATATAACGATTTGATGTACTAGAAGCGTATGGTTTTCCTTGTATTATTAGAATTTGATATTTTCAGTTTTATATATGTTAATTGATTTATTGAATCATTAGGAACAACAAACAACATTGCTTTTTTTTTTTTTTTTTTTTTTTGGTGTGTCAATGGCAATTTCTATTGCTGTAAAGACATGTTTGCTACAGAATGAAAGGATACCATGTTTACGAGGTCACACAATAATGTGTTTGGCACACCCAATAGGTTTGCTGTTGTGTTGAAGTCATTCGGTTGCTGCAGCAGCAGTTTTAACCGTGGTCTGAACTAATTCCAAAAGCAAAAATGGAAAGGCTTTTCCTGCTGCGCTCTTTTCTGTTCTCTTTTTTTTTTTTTTTTTTTTCGTTTTTTTAACTCATCTAGAAGCTGTATTGTCCTTGCACGATATCTTTGCTTAGCACTTGAGACTTGACAGCTAATTTGTTTTCTCTGGCACATGACGCACTTGCCAGGTTTCCATCAATTGCAAAAACGAATAAACTGAGCAAATCTGAAATGACTCCAGCTAAAGGTTCTTTGGTATCTGGAAAAGTATATCCCAATACCGATACTCCTGCACAGCCTCAATCTGAAATTGACGTGGTAAGTAATAAAAACTTTGCATAGCATTGGGCGACACTTCGGTTGTTTCTTGATATTTGTGCTGTACAATTCGTCACTTGGCTTGTTCCTGAACAGAATGATTTGTTTTCTTACCGCAGCAACTCTCGGCAAAATTGTATTCTTCTTTGCGAATGCTTCGAACTAATCTTGTTAAAGAGGCTGCAGATGGTGTTATGGCATATCATATATTTGGGTAGGTTCTGTTTCACTTTGTTATGTCCTGTAAAGATGTTTCTCTCTCTTTCTCTCTCTCCTCCTCTTCTTTTTCCTTCATTTTTTTTAAAAGGAAAACTTTAGTGACTGTTGCCTAAAAGTAATTACAATAGAAAGTTGGTCAAGATTTCCAGTCCTGGTTGATTAGCATATGGGAGAATACAAGGAATGTCCTGGAAAGTAGTTAAGTCTCTTAAATGTCCTGGAATATGTAGAATTGTTAGATTAATAAATATACTTTTAAGAGTTGGTCTCTTATGATCTATGTTAATACTTTTCATTTATGGAGCTGGATTACGTTACATGACATTTTTTTTTTTAATTGATGGCCTATAACATTGTAAACTCTTCTTGATCTGATATAATTCTTCCTTCGTTTTGAAATGTAACTAGGCTGCATCATGGTTTTGTTAAGATTTTGTTTCTTTTTTTGCTTTTTAGTATTGTTTATGTCCCAATTTCTTTGTGACCTGTGCTGATTAGTTGATTACATTTCTTCCCTCGACCCAGAAATGCCACATTGCAGCAAATAAGCCGAAGAGTTCCCAGATCAAAAGAAGAATTACTTGATATCAACGGCATTGGAAAGTAAGTTTTCAGCCTTCATGTCTACAGAACTTTAATTTACTCTGTAATGCAAAACATTTGACAAAAAAATCTCCTTGATTTAGGGCTAAGGTAAGCAAGTATGGAGACCGTATTCTGGAAACCATAGAATCTACCATCAAGGAATTCTATGGGACAGAGAAAAATGGAAGCAACAGTAATGACAGTAACGATTCTGTAAAGAGACGAAGAGATGAATATAAAGATGCAGATGAATATTTTGAGGACGACAATGCCACCAAAAGCTTTGATAGATCAAAGAAGAGGGCAACAAAAACTCAGAACAAAGTTCCCAAGATTCATAATTCTTTGAACCCAGTACATACGGATCAATTTGTTGACAGTGAACTGGATTTTGATGACAGTTACTATGAAGTTCGTGACTTGGAGGCGATGGAAAACCAGGATCATCGTGATGATGGAAGAGTGTTACCTTCATGGTCATAACACAAATTCTGGTTGGTACCTGTATGCTTTCAGATGAAAACTTTATCATTGCTCACGATATTTTGAATTGTATATAGCTAAAGGTAGCGACCGTCTTGGACAATACGAAGAGGGTGTTGACTTATCCAAATGGTACTTCAAATTTGGAACAGGCGACGAGAAATCAAAATGGAAACCTTTCGAACTATTTTGCTAGGTCAGTCATTCAAGACTTTTGGTCATTCAAGGAGTCGAGACTCGAGCCCTTTAAAGACTGTAAAAGTTCAATAGGGACTCAACAAATGTCCCCAAGATTTTGTAATCACTTACTCAGGTGATTGAGGCTAAAGTGATATTTTATATTTGACTTATAAATTCTTATGTTTATCTACTTTTGTTACATTGATCTCAAGGATGTAAATATGATTTACAGAGAATCAATCCACCATGTCTTGTATTTTATTGAACAGGTTTGATATTATTACTGTAGTTCTGGTTATAATATGCTTCAATGTATGAGCTCTTTGTTCTTGGATGTGTATGGTGTGGCATGCAATTGTGTTTATATTATCGTCAAATTTTGAATTATATAGTTCTTATTTATTTATTTTTAAAATAGTGCTTATTTTCTTATATTTTTAGGATGGATTTTATTTAGAAATTAAGCATATAATAAATTATAGTTGGAAAATTGGGAGAAAATAACACTTTCTTTGTTTTTATCATTTTAAATATTATTATTATTATTTCTTTTTTTGTTTTTTTCTTTTATATTATTATTATTATTATTATTATTATTATTTCTTTTTTACTTTTTCTCTGTTTTAAAATAACACTTTCTTTGTTTTTATCATTTTAAATATCACTTTCAAACTTCTTTTTCACATGATTATTTAAAATTTTAAATTGATTTGTTGAAATGAATAAAATATTATATAGACCATAAAAAATATATATAAAAAATAAAATTAAAGAATGAATTTGATATTATCAAAGATTTTATAAAATTAAAAAAGGGGGTTTTAAATTATGAATCCATAATTATTTTTAATTTTTAAAAGCAAATTGATTGGTTGAAAATTAAATAAAAAATTACTATCAAAATTTTCACATTATTATTAGTATATTATTATGTCCAGGTTCGTTCTCCACCGCCGTAATAAGAAACAACCTGTCATCGTCGATCCGACGCTCGCCTTCTCCTCCTCCGCCTCCTCTTCTTCTTCCTTCTCCTGTCTCTCGCTCTCAGGACCTCCATTCTGTAGGGAAATCTCACAGTTTTAGGGTTTTCGCTGTTTCTGGCTTTTCCATGGAAGTTTTGTTGAGTTCAATGCCACAATCATTCAAGCTTGGCCGTTCTACCGACCTCAATCGCCCCTGCCCCTGCCGCTGTTCTTGTTGTTCTTGCTATTGTTCCTGATTCGGAGCTTCTGTTGGGGTTTGGCTTTGCTAAATTTTTCTATCTTTGATTGTGTTTGTTTACAGGAGGTGTAATCTTTTGGGGACTGGAATTCGTTTGATAGGCTTAAGACTTTGATATTTGTGGCTTTGTTCGTAGTTAATGGATTTGTCTAATTCCCATTCCAATCTTTCTCTTGGAATCTCATCGCATGCTTCGCCACCGCACCGCGTTCAGATTGCTGATGATTCCATTCTGCTTCATCTCGAATCTTCTCGACAGGAACCCACGTTTTCGTCCCCCCCAATCCCTCTTCAGTTGATGGAACCGCTGACGGAGAGTCACAGAGACGAGGTTGGAGATGCGGAGAGAGAAGACGATGTCTACGACGACAGGGATGTAGAAGAGTTTCGTATTCTAGGCCATTCTATGTGCTTGAAGCGCCGAAGAGATAGTGAATCTTCGTTCTCGTCGAGTTCTGCGAAGAGAAATTCGTGTGAACGTGATTTAGAGACACGACGAAGTGCTGTACGGTCGTGGGGTAACCAGACCCTTCGAGCCGCGGACCCTAACCTATTTGGAATTATGGAGAAGGAGAAACAGAGGCAAATCAAGGGCATTGAATTGATTGCTTCTGAGAATTATGTGTGTCGTGCTGTAATGGAAGCACTTGGAAGCCACTTGACTAATAAGTACTCCGAAGGTATGCCCGGTGCGAGGTACTACTGTGGAAATCAATATATAGATGAGATTGAAACGCTATGTCGTGAGCGCGCATTGGCAGCGTTTGGTCTTGATTCTGATAGTTGGGGAGTTAACGTGCAACCTTATTCATGCACGTCCGCGAACTTTGCCGTCTACACTGGTCTGCTACTCCCGGGTGATCGAATCATGGGGTTGGATACTCCTTCTGGTGGCAATACTAGTCATGGCTACTGTACCCCGAATGGAAGAAAAGTTTCTGGGGCCTCAATTTTCTTTGAGAGTTTTCCATATAAGGTTAATCCGCAAACTGGGTATATCGATTATGATAAGCTTGAGGAGAGGGCGCTTGACTTTCGCCCAAAAATACTTATTTGTGGGGGGAGCTCGTATCCTCGTGAATTGGATTATGGAAGGTTTAGGCAGATTGCAGATAAGTGTGGAGCAGTTCTGATGTGTGATATGGCTCAAATCAGTGGCCTTGTTGCTGCTAAGGTTTGAATTTTTCTTCACCATTAGCGATGCTACGGCCCTTGCTTGAATGTCTGTGTATTAATTTTTTGGTCTCTCGGCTCATCGAAGTTTTTGGTTTTCTTTTCACATGTTCTAATTGCTATCATGTCCTCATTCTCTTGGGTTGCAATTTAGTTGCTTGTTAACATAATTATGATTTTTGAATTGTTTTACCTGACACTCAGAAATTGCGTCAAAGGGTGGTTGTATGGAATTTCTTTGTGATAGTAAAATGTAACTGACCAAGGGATCTCGGTAGACACTGATTTTAGGTCTTTACCTTAGTTTAGCAGTGTGTTGGGCTAAGATGTCTTGACCCCATTGATTTTTATGAGAATTGAAACCTTTGAGAAACACTCTGGACTGCTTTTGAATCTTTAAGCTTATGAATTATGGTATTGTTCTTCTTGTAAAATATTTTTTCTTTCTACTGGATTATTGTATTATACAGTTCGATCAACATCGTGTTTATGCAATTTTCAGTGGGTTTCTTTTCCATCTGTAATTATTTTTTCACTTGCATTGTTTGGTCCAGTCCATCAGTACTTCATGTGTAATCCTGTAATTTTAGACAAAGAATTATCCCTACTCTGTTTATGTTTTGATTTATTTGGATTTGAATTTTATTACAGGAATGTGTCAGCCCTTTTGGGTACTGTGATGTTGTGACTTCCACTACTCATAAGAGCCTTCGAGGTCCAAGGGGAGGTATAATTTTCTATAGGAAGGGTAGTAAGCCAAGGAGGAGAGCAATGCTTCTGTATCAGGGAAATGAAGCTAGCCAATATGACTTTGAGGAGAAAATCAACTTCGCTGTTTTTCCATCCTTACAAGGTGGACCACACAATAACCATATTGCTGCGCTTGCTGTGGCTCTAAAACAAGTGGCTACTCTGGAGTACAAAGCATACATGCAGCAGGTGAAAAAAAATGCTCAAGCTTTAGCTTCTGCTCTACTCCGAAAGAACTACAAGCTTGTAACTGGTGGCACAGATAATCACATGGTACTCTGGGATCTAAGGTCCTTGGGATTGACAGGTAATAATTTTTATCCAAATTTTGCAGATTGATGTGAACATGATACATTTTAGGTGCACAATTAGTTTTTGTTTCTAGAGGAAAGAGGCGCACTAAAACATTGCTCATGCACAGTAAGGGTAGATTATGTTATGCACTGTGGGTTGTGATTAGAGGAAATGGTATATTATTATATTACATGAGTTACATAATTTGGAATAAATAGATTTGTTTTGTATCAACTGTATAACCATTCATTCAAAACAGGATACTGTAGTTGAGTACGCTTAAATAGTTATCTTAATTATATTAGTAAGGTGTTAGAAATAAGAATTTGGTTGGCAAGAAATGAGAGAATTTTTCAAGATAATTCTTAATCAGTCAGTCATAAAAAAAGACGTGTCAGAAGTGATGAAAAGATGAACAAGGCATGCTATTTTAAGGCAAGGCAAGTCTTAGCATTAGGGTGCAAGTAAAATCAAGCTTAATCAGTCAGCAGTGGTTTGGGATGTTGTGTGCCGACCATCAACCGAGTCGACTGATTAAGCGTTTCCTATTTCCTTCATTTTATAATTTCTTTCCCTTGAAAGAAAATTAAGATAAGCGAAAAATTGCCTAATTGAACCGACCTAACCGCAAATCAAGTCAATTTAGTTGGCATGGTTACTACATAATGTGTGGTCGGATGCAGTTTTTCATTTTTTCAAAGATTATATTAGTGGTTCAGTGTCGATTTTGCCCATAAATTGAGGCATTACTCCCCTACTTAGCATCTAGCAGTATCAGAAGCCTCTTGTCTTCTTAGGACACATCCTCCTGTATTGAGCCTAATACTGAGATCATAAGTATAATTTTGACGTCATGAAATAGCTTTTCTGACTTTTCAACTGGATACAGGACATTGTTTCATTGATAAAAGAATTTTAATATCATAGTGCGCTATTTAGTATCCTGCAGGAAGATCCATTTCTCTGGCTTCTTTATTTGTATTATACGATGCAAAACAAATGAAGATAGATTCTGAACGATTTTAATCTATTTCAACTTAACTTGTTTTTTTTTTTTTTTTTTTTGTATTCCATATTCTTATACGTCTGTTTCTTCTAAGTTCTAGCTTTGATGGTATATGTGGCTGCTTACTCTATTATTCTCCATTCATTATACGTTGTGTAATCTTTTTGATGCCATGCTAATTGTAGGTAAAAACTTTGAGCAAGTTTGTGAGATGTGCCACATTACTCTCAACAAAATTACAATATTTGGTGATAATGGAATTATTACTCCTGGAGGAGTAAGGATCGGTGAGTTTCCCTCTTATATTTCATCTTTTGGGGATATCCTAAGATTGAAAAGCTCAGTATGCATTGATTATTCTAATAAATTAGCTGTCTGTCTGTTATCCCTGCAGGCACCCCAGCTATGACATCAAGAGGCTGTCTGGAATCTGATTTTGAAGTAATTGTAGAATTTCTTCATATAGCCGCTCAAATTGCAATTGTTGTTCAGCGAGAGCATGGGAAGTTGCCGAAAGCTTTTCTTAGGGGCCTTCAAAGTAATAATGAAGTTGTTGAGCTCGGATACCATGTTGCAAGTTTTTCAGCTAAATTTGCAATGCCTGGCCTTGAAACTTGAATGGAGGGTGACCATTTGTTGTCCCTAAAAAAGAAAAATAATATCTGCTGCTCATCATGCCTTCCATATAAAATCTTGAAGCTTCTCCCTCTTGGGGTTGCTGTTTATTCAGATGCCTGCATTTACTTGTCATCTTATTGTTTTGAGAAGGGCCTTTGCAATCATCAGAAGAGAATTTAGTAATGCCGATCTTTTCTTCTACAAGGCCGAATGTGTACACAATGGATAGAGGCGTCATGAGCAGTTTTTTGGTGGTGTCATTTTTGGGATCCAATCAACTGAAGAAATTGGTGGCTACGAGGGAATATAATTTAAAAAAATATAGTACTCTATCAGAGACCGGAAGAATGCTTTGGACCTGATTGTTTATGGCCACGGCTGAGGAATCATTTTGCCAGCTTGATGTGTGATGATGTGGTAGGAAGTACGCACAATGCTGGTCAATTTCCTTTGATCAGAGTTCCATTGTGTAAGTTCTTGCTACATTTCCTCCCTCATACAAATTATGTCAAGTTCATTCATTATAATGTTATATAAGTGTCCATTCATCATTATAGTTAACTTCTCCAAAGTTCTAGTCGATTTCATTCATCCATGATTGTTAATAGAAATTGCTGCTATGGTTCTTGCACTTCTACATTTTCCTTTTCGTTATGATGCATGATCGTCTTTTCGAAATTGCAGAAGTTGACGTAGTTACCATAGATAAACTGATGAGATCTGATATTTGCATTTGAGTTAGTACATTAGTGTTTGTTTTGTTCCCAACCAAACTGTGATCATCTTGAGGCACAATCACTCCATCCAATTTTCTGTATTGTGGGGCCTATATTGATAGGACAAAAACTGTACAGCCTTTTTCCATTTTCTGTGCTAGTGAAAGTTGTGTGCTGATCTTTTACTTTTACATGTTCAGAAGGAAACATAACTGTAGTTGCTTTTTCCCATGTTGATTCTGAAGTTCTGTTATAGACTGTCTGGATGTCGTGGGGGGCAAAAAAAAAAAAAAAAAAAAAACTCTGCAAAAAAGGGGATGTGACATGAAAACATAAGAATCAGCTCGGGCAATAGGAGTACATTTATATGAGCTTAAGATGCAGAAACTGTTGGCTAATAGTTGCTTGGAAATAGACTAGAAATCACCTCCACTACCAAAAAGCTAAAGTTGGATGGAGGAGGAGAACCTTTCTTTTTTTTTTTTTTTTTTTTTAACTTTTGACCTTCAGTTCCCCACAGTCCTCTTTCAAATACAGGCACAGGGCCATGGCTCTGCTTCCACTATTTCTTCTTCATGCCTTGTGTTTTCTGCACAATGCCACACAGTTCTTGGACTACAGTCATCTTGTTCTTCTTATTGGGCAAGCTTAGGGCCAAATGAGGGGGAAAAGAGTTAATGAGAATGGTGAATCCGAGATCTTGTACCATCCATTAGGGTCTTTTTCAACGAGATCTACTATCCATTAGGGTCTTTTTCATCGAGATCTACTATCCATTAGGGTCTTTTTCTAGCTCCTTCCCTAGGTTTAGTTTAACAACCTAACTAAAAGAGAGAGTAGGAACCGTGAGGAATCACGACTTTCCACAATGGTTTGATATTGTCCACTTTGAGCATAAGCTCTCATAACTTTACTTTGGACTTCCCCAAAAGGCCTCATATCAATGGAGATGTATTCCTCACTTATAACTCATGATCATTTCCTAAATTAGTCAACGTGAGACTCATTCTCAACAATCCTCAACCGGAACTAGGGAGGGAGAGAGTAGATGCTGATCCGAAAGTTTTAGAACGTAAGCACACAAGATTTCATTGCACAATGAAAATGACAAACCCTTTTCACCAGAACGTCTAAAATTCAGTTCTCCCTTTATCATTTTATATCATTATAGGACCATACTTGATGGAGCAGGAATCATGACCAAAGTTTCTTGAGAATATTTTCTTAGAAAATTGTATTAAGGATGGAAAAAGCTAAGTCCATGGCTTCTCTCTCTCCCTCTCTCTCTCTAGGAGTCTTATCAAGTTGTCCATTTTCCCATCATTAATTCTCGATGGCAATGATTAGCCATTTACTATCACAACTACAAAGGAAAAGAATCTCTACCAAAGTTCATTATTTAAAAAGTAAACATAAAAACAGAGAAATCTTTGCACAATCTAATGGTACAAACATCACATATATTTGGTTTGCCCACTCAATTGCATTGCCCTGTCCCCCCGGTTTATTTACAGTTCAGGGAAAGAAAAGAGAAGAAAGAGACCAAATCTTTAACATTGGGTTTTTCGGAAAAATTGTTTATGTATATGTTCATGTTGAATGAATCTTTTGTGTTAATATTAGTTGACTAGGCGTGTAATATACTTCAATCATAATGAAAGTCTATGTTATTTTAGGTACTTTGTCGCCAAAGTAAGCATAGTTCAACAGTAATCAACATGTATTCTCCTACCTGTTGTTGTACTGGAGAAAGGTATTTTATCAGTATTTATATATATCTTTTTATTTATATCTCGAACATTGCATTAGAATGTTTTTTTTTTTTATGGTAAAGTTATAAAATCCATATGAAAATTATATCTAAAACTTTGACTTGCTTTAGCTTTAGAGCTTTAGAGAGAAGAGTGTAGGGAGGTCATAGAATGATGCCTTTTCTTCATGGGAGGATGAATAGGTGATTGGAGAGATTGAGAGGGCCATGAAAAGGAACCCTAAATGTCATTGTCTTTGCCTATTTTCCACATCAAAGAGCCTTGTGGGTAGGGAGTTTCTTCATCATTATCATTATTTTCTTCCTCTTTGCCTTCATAATTTATTTGGGTTAAAAACATAATTTATTAACCATTCCTTAAAAAAGTTACGTTTTTGTAGTTACCCGTAGGTCGTTCGGGTCGTTCTTTAACACTAAATTACGAAAATACCCATAAATTTTGTTCATAAACATTTCAGAACTGCATTAAGGACCTGAATATTATCACGTTGTTCAGTATCACTACTACACTATTTCCATCCAAATTTCTTACTCGAAAGGTAGCTTTAAATTTTAAGAACTTTATTACAATTTTTTAAAAGTATTTTGTAGACAAAAGCGAAGATTTAGGGATACTGTTTTAGTAACTTGGCAAAAAAAGGAAAAATACAAGTAGTTTAGGTTGATTAAAATGAGGACAAGATCTTGTCTACTCACAGAGAAGATTGTGTGGCTGTTCCTTTTAATCTTTTTTAAAAATAAACTGTTTAGATGTTTTCAAAATTTGTTGAGCTTTTTTATCAGGATAATTAAAGCTGTTCTTGGTTTCAAAATTATAAATTATGAACAGATAGTTCACAGAAACCTTTATACTTTAGTAGCCTCCTGTTTCGTGCAAAAGAAGAAAAAAAAAAAACAATAACTCGTCTCTTTTGTACTTTGATTAGTAGTGATATTGGTTGATCTAACCGACAAATATCTTTTAATAGATTCTTGTCTATTGATCTCGTCGCTCTTGTCTAACTCCTTGTTTTGTAAATTAGTCTTGGTTGATCCGATCGGACCCTGAACATGTGAGAGTCCAGCTATCATTTTGCACACTGGATATCTCTTACCTATTTGAGAAGGAGCCTTGGATATCGTATATCAAAGACATCTGGCTCCTGACTTGTCCTATCTTAGAAAACGATATCATCAAGAAAAAAAAAACACATATGAAAGGGAGAAACAGTCTCGGATATCGTATATCAAAGACACCTGCCCTTGACCCATCAAAAAAAGAACATACACACATGAAAGGGATGTATAGGCTCTCTTACCACAAGTTAAGCTCAACAATATATGAAGGGAAGATTCAAACCTGAGGCCGGTTGAATTAGATTCAAACTTTTGAGCTACAACACCAATTTTTTTGGCTAAGAACACAACTTAACCCGTTGAGCCAGATTCTTTTGACCTACAACACTATCTGTTTTGGTCGAGAACATATATCTTAATCCATTAAACTCTACGAAAAAGATCCAAAAGAAAAAAAAAAAAAATCAAATCACATTGATACTTTAATTAGAGTACAAAATTGTTTATGTATTGAGTATAATTGACCTTTGGATTTGTTTGGAATAATATTAGTGTGGCTCTGTGGTGTGCTTATAAAATGCCACAAGAATCTTTCCTTTCTTCACTGCCAAAATCCTCTCTCTCTCCTCTCTCTCTCTCTCTCTCTATTTTGCTGCTTTTCTTCAAAGCAATTTCAGAATCAATGCTTCTCTCTCTCTCTCTCCCTCTCTCTCTCTCCTCCTGAATTTTCTTCCTTTTAAGCTATCATAGGCTGCAACATCATCACAACCTTTCTATAAACAATGTGATTCCAAATCAAAAATGAAAAAACACTAAGTAAAAATTACACAACATCTCTTATCTTCCAAAAATCTTCACTATTTCTTCTCAAATTTTGCATTTTGAAGCATACCCAGATCCTCCTTTTCCCCCTTCTCTACCTGTTATTAGTACACATGTCCAAAAGCTTCTGTCTTCCCTCAACAATCTCATCAAGGAAGTCATCAAGCTGCCCAACAATGGCGTCCACTCCATTTCTCAATGTCCCAAACCAACCATTCAATCTCTCAACTTTTTCTTCAATTTCATCTCCTTCTTCTTCTTCTTCCTCCATACCCCTCTCGAGCTCCACTTTCAGGCCTTCCATGGCTGCCTTTGCTTCCCTGAATTCAAACAGCAAGATCCCCACTGACTGCCCATCTACTCTGTCTATTTCATTTGCCACTCTCTGTCTCAATCTTGCCATTGATGCTATGAAGCTCGAGCTGAACATGGTCCTTAAATGGTGATCTTCTTCATTCTCAATCTCACAACTTTCATGGAAGCTTGATTCTGGCCAACAATACACAAGAGCACACAGAAGAATCATTAGAAGTAATGAGCTGATGCTCTTCACTGCATGAAGAACCCCTCTGAATCCATTGAAAGCATTCAATTTCAACGTTGATCCAATTCCGGTTGACGTGCCGCCGCTGCCTCTGCTGTTGAAACAGAACAGTGATAATGGATGAATTCTTGTATACATCAAGCTTCTATTTTCCTCTTCTAACCCAAAAACATTCCTCTCGAAATCAGTAATTGAACGAAGAATCTGCAAAACCCCAAAACAGAGCAAAACAGAGTATATCAAAACAGAGCAAAACAGAGTATATCAAAACAGAGCAAAACAGAAACGAACCCTTTGAGAAGCCCGAGCGTTTACACGAAGAAAATGAGGATCCTGCAAAGAAGAAGTTATAGCAAAAGCTTCCTCATGAAAAATATCCAAGCTTGAGATTCCAGATTTGAGGACTTGGCAAGCTTCCCATATGCGGGAGCTTTCATCCATATACTCATCAAGCCACTTACCACCAACGGGGAGGTGGAGGCGTTGGCCAAGTTGGATGAGCTGAGAGTGGAGGGTTCTAAGAAAAGAGAGGACTTTTTGAAGAAAGTGAAGAGACATGAAGTCGGAGGAGACGACCGCGGCGTCGAGGTCGTCGAGCTCATGGGAGATGAACTGATAGAAGCCATGGAGGGAGGTGGCTGTAGAAGAGGAGGTACCCATTTGAGAGAAGTGGGTAAATGTGTGAAAAGTGGAGAGCTTTATATGTGATGGAGGGGGAGAGATGAAGAAGGGAAGATAAATAGGTGACTCTGTTTCAGAACAGGGGAGGGAAGAATAATATGAAAGGATTGGCTTGTTGGGTGCAATCATGTGTGTTTCCTATTCAGTGGAGGAGATGATTGGGCTCTGCTGTTACAAAAACAATGCTTTTAAGAGAGAGAGAATGAGAGAGAGAGAGAGAGTCATTGAATTTGTATTGCCAAATCACAATGGATGCCAAAAATGGTTGCTATCTTTGCAAACTTGTTACACCAAACCATTAATTTATGGGTTGTAAGTATCGGGTTTTGTTTACTTTCGTCTCGGAACTTATGAACGTATAACCGCGTTGACGAAAGGAAGGAGCGAAGTCAGGATAGAGCACCATTTGTAAAGGTAAGGTCTTAGTTTTCCAGCTTCCCGAGGTTGGGCGTGCTCTGCTGTAAAGGTGAAGGAGAGAAGTGAAGCTGCGACCCTATCTATGTTTCTACAATGGTCTAAAACACACCCACCTCTAATTGGATGCATGGAGGACCACCCCAGTTCCTCTAAATTTTTCAATTTTGTGTCTAATACACATCTAAGCTTTAATGGGTATGTCATAGATTTTTACACTTTCAATGGTTTGTTTATCTAATAGATCCCTCTGTCCAACAGGCCATTGACCTAGTAGTTAAAAGTTAAAAATTCAAGGACCTAACTTAACTTTTGAAATCAAACTTGACTCGTCATAAGTTGTAGTTTTGTTGCTGATATAAGTATAGCTCAAGTGAATACCGACACTGATTACTCAACAATTCGCCTATCTCAAACTTAGTATAACACACGAGCGAGGCCATATTTTTCTATAATATCATTTACTCCTAAGTTATTAAAATCTAAAAAAAAAAAAAAAAAATGGGGGTTTTGGAATGTAGGGATCAAACAAAATTGAAATCAAAATGTTGTAGACCAAGAGCATATTAGGGTTTAGAAGATAAAGATTGAATTATTGGAATCAAGAATTTGGTTTGGTTTTTTTTTTATTAATTAATTAATTAAATAAATAAATAATAAATAAAGGTTACTATTGATGGATTCCCTTCAAAGTAATCTAAACTTGAAATCCAAATGGATTGATAGAATCATTGCCTGAAAAAGTTTTTTTTTTTTTTTATTTTTCAAGAAATTTTTTATTTTTTTAATTTATTCTTTATATATATATATATATATATATATATATATATGTGTGTGTGTGTGTGTGTAAAAGTTTGACTACTTTGACTCGATGCTTTTTCATTTTTTTTTTAATATATTTTTAGAGAAAATAATTTTAAAAAATTGGAGAAATTAAAAGAATGAGGTGGAAAATAGATTTTGTTGGAAGTTAAAAATTTAATATTAATTTTGATAAATAGGCCCAACATTCTGTTTTTAGGGTTTGAAGTTGAGATTATTTGTTTTGTTTATAATGGAAGAATCATAGGCCCAATGTCTACGCTATGCACAAACATATATACCCTTTTTCTTTTTCCTTCGACCTCGATCCCGACTGTTGAACTATGTTTAAATTAGTTTTTTTTTTTTTCGTTCGCTTTATGTGATGAGTATGTATGTTAACTAGTTGAACTATGTTTAAATTGGTTTATTTATTTTATTTTTTTGTTCGGTTCTCTTCATTTAGATGAGTATATATCTTAAGTAGTTGAACTATGTTTAAATTAGTTTATTTCTTTTCTCTTCCTTCGTTCCGTTCTCTACGAATCTTTTTCTTTTATTCTATGTATATAAAAGAGACTAAATATACACTTGATTCTTGATGTATTGTTAAATATTGTCTTATTAACATATTTAGACAATTGAACGTGTCATTTGGATGCTACTCGACGCATGAAATTCAACCTATTCATTTTATTGAATATAGTTCATAGTTGGGTCTAAGATCGATTCATCAAACAAGTTTACTGTGTATAAGGAGAGAATAAAACTTCAACTTAATTGTTGGACTATATTCAACCAACCTGACTCAAACATTTTATGATTCGGTTCATTGATACTTGAAATGATCTATCAAATTTATAATCCAAATAACTAAGCTCGGAAAAGAAACCCTGAACCTGATGGATGAACGAACATAACTCAATGGATGAAACATCAAGTACTATCTCTAAGTTAATGCTTCGAACTCTCGCTCCACAATGGTCGAGCAAAAAAGCTTAAACGAAGCAGATGGATATATAGGCTTTTTCCTTTCAACTAATTTCAATAAGAAAAAATGAAGAAAACAATACAAAATAATTGATCAAGGCAGAGCTTTGCTTAGCAAATTTTCCCCTTTTTCTTAATTTTTATGGGAAAAACCTCTCTTGATCATCTAATACCTATGTATGTTCATAGCCTCAGATTTCAGAGTTTTATAATCTGCAGCTATGAGAAAAAAAGCTTATCATTATCCCTTATCACATCAATGGAATCAATTTCAGAGCCTTCTTCATTTGTCAAAACAGCATTTGTTGCATCAAATCCAAACTTTTCACCTGTTAAGATTCCCAAAACCGGAGTCAAGAACATATCAATCGATCTCGAACTCGCTGAAAATAATGAAGTTTCCATTAGAATGTTACCTGCAACTCTTTTGAGCTCCTCCATTGAATGTGGCAATCTGATGAGCTTTCCAGGATCATCACAAGAAGCCTGTTTTCTGGCTACTGGATGGCCTTTGTATATGTTAACTCTACTAAAATCTAACTCAATGGAGTGTTTCCAGTTGAAACTTTGATCCTTTTCTTCGATCAAAGTCGGCGTCGTCTCTTTTTCGGGCGAACCTTCTATGGTGATTTTGTGGCTCAGCTCCCTTTCCTACAAGAGTTTTAACAGATTTTTCTCTCAAAGATTTGGTTTGAAAATTGTTCCGTTTTCAGGGGACTTATACTCGAAAATTCGTATACGAACCTGAAGGAAGTTCTTGACGATGACTGTACTGTCTTCTTGTTTGATATGCATAGCTTCCTGTAGCACACTTGTTTTGAGCTTCAAGAGCTGTGAAAGAGTTTTGGTTCTGTATGTAAAGCTGTGGTTTTTGCAACAAAGTGCTCCTACTTCCCCAAACATACTGCCACAGTGTAATGTCCCAACAATCCGTTCCACCTCCGTCTCACAGTCGATAATTTCGATTTCCCCGGACACGATGATATAAACTTCTTCCGGGCTTTCGTTATGTACTATCACGTCCTCTTTAGGCGGTATATACTCGGCTTTCATCTCGGCTACCTGTCACATTTCATGGCACGTTAGCTAAAGTTCATAGGTGAGTAGTCCAAACCCAAGCTAAAGAACTGCTAAGCTCACCAGCATCACAAGTGTTTCCTTTGAGACACCCTTGAAGAGGTAGAGTTTCTCCACGGTCGGCATAAACAATTGCTGACAGATGCTATGGCAAATCGACTTCGGAAGCTGTTCGATCAGGTGTTGTTGGTTTAGGCTCTCGGCTTTGAATCTTAAACACATGTATGCTAATATGTGTTCCTTCAACTTCGAAGGCAGGCGGTTTCGGTTAACAAAATTCGATGCCAGTTCGATGCTGTTTCTCTGCAAAAGCATACCAATTCACGTAATTGTGAGATCACACATCGGTTGGGGAGGAGAACAAAACACCCTTTAGAAGGGTGTGGAAACCTCTCCCTAGCAGATGCATTTTAAAAACCTTGAAGGTAAGCCCGAAAGGGAAAGCTCGAAGAGGACAATATCTGCTAGTAGTGAGCTTAGGCCGTTACAAATGGTATCAGAGGCAGACACTGGGCGATGTGCTAGAGAGGAGGTTGTTCCCCAAAGGGGGTAGACACGAGGCGGTCTGCCAGCAAGGACGCTAGGCCCCAAAGGAGGGTGGATTTGGTGGGGGTCCCACATCGATTGGAGAAAGGAACAAGTGCCAGCGAGGACGCTGGGCTTTGAAGGGGGGTGTATTTTGAGATCCCACATCAGTTGGGGAGGAGAACGAAATACCCTTTATAAGGGTGTGGAAACCTCTCCCTAGCAGATACGTTTTAAAACCTTGAGGGTAAGTCCGAAAGGGAAAGCCCAAAGAGGACAATATCTGCTAGCGGTGGGCTTGGGCCGTAACAGTAATGGTCGAGTTAAAACAACGGGAATCGTATATAGAAAGAAATATAAAAAGGAACTTATATGAATGCTTACGAATTCCATTGTGCGTCGAGTTCCTTCAACGACTAGGTTTGTCATGTTACCGATCAAGTAAGCGGTTAACCCGAGATTGAAGAGCATGTAGAAGATTATAAAGATCATCTCCATGGTGTTCACAGCATGAAGATCACCATAACCAACCGTGGTCATAGTGGTGATAGACCAATACATGGATGAAACATATCTCACTCCAAAGCTAGTCTCTCTGAAATTTGGAAACGCTGTTCCAATCCATGTCTTTCCTTCATTTGGATACCGGTCAGCCAACATGTAGTAGAGGCATGCGGCACAATGGACATAGAGCAAAGTAACCTACAAACAGAACACCAACTTTTAACCAACCTTTCAAGAAGATTCAATCAGTTTGAACAGATTCTTTATTTTACTTACAAATAGAAGCCTAGCACATCGAATCCAAAAGTAGCTGAATCTAATGTCCTTCTCGAGCCTGAACAACGGAATAGAACGTTAATAAGGTTCGAGCGTTTGGAATAAGTGATCAATAAGATAAGATGACTGAGAACAAACCTTGTAAAAAGTTGCTTGACACGTCGCAGTCGCCAGAATCTGAGCAATCCTAGGAGGGCAAAAGGGAGACAAATATCATATTTGCCTGTGGACAGATAGGCCAGTGATTCAAATGGGATTGTTGATGCCAAATCCATCAAGAACCATGTCGACAGGTACCTATGGAACACCATTTATGTAAGTTGTAGAGATTTAGGCTAAAATCCCAATCACAAGTATGTGACAACCGCTAGAAGATATTGTCCTCTTTGAGTTTTCCCTTTCGGGCTTCTTCTTAAGGTTTTTAAAACGCGTCTGCTGGGGAGATGTTTCCACACCTTTATAAAGGATGTTTCGTTCTCCTCCCTAACCGATGTAGAATCTCACAATCCACCCCCTCCTTTGGGGCCTAGTGTCCTCATTAGCACTCGTTCCCTTCTCCAATCGATGTGGAACCCCCCCCAATCCACCCTCCTTCGAGGCCAACATCCTTGCTGTCACACCGCCTCGTGTCTAGCTCTGATACCATTTGTAACAGCGCGAGGTCACCACTAGTAGATATTGTCCACTTTGGCCGGTTACCTATCGCCATCACCCTCACAGTTTTAAAACGCGTCTATTAGGGAGAGGTTTCCACACCCTTATAAGAAATGCTTCATTTCCTCCCCAACCGATGTAGGATCTCACAATCCACCCCCTTCGAGACCCAACACCGATGTGAGATCTCACAATAGCACTTTCATCCCATCATTTGACAAGTGAAACCACTGCTTAAAACTATCACTGAATGAACTTCTAAGAGTAACACCTCATCTTAAAAAGCATAGCAAGGTTGGAAGATCCTTCAAACAAGGTTTTCCAATAGAAAACAAAGTAAATTCAACAAGCTAACACAGCCACAACAATGTAGTTACAATTTCAGAATACTATTTCCAGCACACTCGCATTGATCATCATGTTCTTCAACTTCAAGAACATTGAAAAAACTACTCTCCAAACACATTTTACTTTGCGCACAAGAACTCAAAATTAACCACAGCAACAAACTGATAAATATACCTAATAACAGCCAAATACCCAATGAAAGAACATCCAATTTCAGAGCAAATTAATCATAATCTACCCCTCAGAAAACGGATTTCCTCCATACCTACCACAAAAATTCGTACTAAAAACCACATTTCAAAACCTATAATGAACAAAGAAAAGGGAAATGAAAGTATAAGGAATGTAGAATTCAAACCTAATAGCTATCTTCTTAGAATCGCGAACGAGAAGCTGAGTCCGATGATCAATGTAAGCAACGAAGAAGGTGAAGAAGATGTCAATGGCGAAGAAGAGATCGACAACATTATCTACAATTAACAATCGGCGCTTGGGAATCGCGTCCATAAACGCCACTTCCATTGGGTAAACCCACACCGAGTAAGCAACCAAAACCACCATGAACGACTGCCACCACCTGCAAATTCACCCGCGGTAAAATTCTCCAAAATTTTAATCCGAGATAACTAAAAATTATTTTTAACCAATTTACACGTGTATATTCTTTTTTTTCTTTTTTTTTTTTTTTTTTTTTTTTTTGCTGGTAAGTCAAAATAAAAATGTTTTTATTTCAACGGGAATATAATTTAGTATCAAGGCATCTATAATTATATCTTTTATTTATTTATTTCTTATAAAAATTAATTTCTTTAAATTATTTATTTTATTCATAAGAAAAAAAAATATTTAAATTGATTAAAATTAAAATTTTAAGAAAAATAAATAAATAAATAAAAAGAAAAAGAAAAAAGAGAATTATACCTTTTCCTTTTTAAAAAGTAAAATCTTTTTTCACCCATTACTCACTTTTATTATTATAAAAATTTATTTATTTTATTTTCCTCTCTCTTCTATTATTATTATTATTATTATTAAATTTTATTTTTATTGAATAGATAAGATCCATATGAAGATTTGGTGATCTAAAATTAATGAAAATAATTTTAAAAATAATATTGACTTATTTATATTTGTAGAATTCTCCACCCCATAAATTTGCATTGAATGAAACAATTATTTATTTATTTATTTATTTATTTATTTATTTATTTATTTATTTATTTATTTATTTATTTATTTATTTATTTATTTATTTATTATTATAGAGACAGCTAATTATCGAATATTGTGGAAAAAAACTTCTCAAAATGGTAAAGAATCTTTTTGGTACCCCAAAACCTACTGTTTTGTCGGCAATAGTTAAATAGTATATTTATTTTATTAATAAAATAAAATAAAATATTAATATTAATACATAATTTGCAATAAAACTTCCAAAAAAAAATCAAAATGCAAAAATAGTTGAAATTTAAAAACATTTTTAACTAATAATTATAATTTCATGACTTTCCAAGTTAATAACATTTTAATTATATATTTATTATTACTATTATTATTATTCAATTTTCTAATATTTTTCCTTTGTTAAATTAAAAAAAAATGAGAAAATATCGAAAAAATACAAAAAATAAAAATAAAAATAAAAATTAATAAATCTATTTCGTGGTTATGTGATTGAGCTATGATCATGTTGATAGAGATTATTCACTAATATTTTAAGAATAGTAGGAAAGGTAAAAGAAAATAAAAATGGGTTTTTGTTTTTTTGGAAAATTTTAACCAAAACAAAATAAAAAATAAAAAAAATAAGCACGACTGTGAGTACCTGTATTTTGAGTTCATGGGAGAGATGATCCATTTATGGCGCTTCACTTTATTATCGTCAGTAAAGCTCGATACTCCCAAAGGTGGAAGTATAACCTTTGAAAGCTCTCTAAGGCTCAACGACGATGGCAAATCGTTATCGCTATCGTTATCGTCGTCGCTCCCGTGCTTCCGATCCTCCTTCTTGTCCTCACCGCCGTCTTTCTCGACGGTGTCGGGGCGGTGGAGGAGGTGAATCTGCATAGGTAGAGAGGGAAAAATGGGGGAAGATGGAGAAGTCGGGTTGAGTTGGGTTGGTGGTGCTTTCAAGATGTGTTGGGTGTTTTTATGAAGAATGGTGATGTGATTTATATGAAATTAGGGGAAGGTTCTTGGCTATGGGGAGAATGAAATTGAATGATTTTGACCCATTGACGTAAGAAATTTCAAAGGTTGAGATGATAAATGAAATGGGGTGGCTTGGAGGCTTCCTATTATTTTTTTCATTATTATTATTTTTTTATCCTCGATCGGGGTAGGGGTAAATTTGTCATTTCCTTTATGTTCGTTTTTGGTTTTCAACTTTTAAATTTGATGACACGAAATACTCCACTTGTCACAATCGCTCTTTTCTTGGCAGCAGACTTGCAATTGTACGACACTCACTTTTCAACAACAAGTGAGTTAAGTCAATTCGTTTGCACGTCACGGTCGGGACAACGTATGTTCTCGAGCATTAAACTTCATACAATTTGATCTCTTTTCAGAAATTCCCAAAAATAGAGTATATTTTCAGACTTCTTAACAATTCACTTTTTCAACAAAAACCATTAAACCTCCCCGTGAGACAGTCACATATTCGTCTATTTTTTTTTAATCTCACAAATGGTCGATTTTATTAAGAGTTTGTTTTTCTTCTCTCGAGCATACCGCTTGTTCAATAAACTCATATCATAATACGAGATAACCTAATAAACTCGATTACAAATCACAATATGAGATAACAGCTCCTGTCTAGGTACTCTCCGTCTCGCCTTTTTTAAATCGAAAGTCACGTGATTTTAATTTTTTTTTTTCATTTAATATTTTTTTTACATCTTTTTATATCTTCATATGACCTTGGTCCCCTCAAAGATTTTAAAATATTATTTATGACTTGAACTCGGGATGACCAATTATATATATATATATATATATATATATATATATATTTATTTATTTATTTATTGCAATAAAATTTAAAATTTTATTATTAAGTATCAAAAGAATTGTAGAAGAAAAAAAAACTCATTGAAATTGCTAAAAAAAATAAAATAATTATTCAAATTAATTAATATTATATTAAATAATTTAAATTAGAGCTGAAATAAATAAAATGGTGGCTGAGTTGGCATATTAATTTAAATCAGATCGTGATATATAGATTGGAAAAGAAATTATTAATGGAATTTTGATAGTTTAAAACAATTAATTATGTAAATAATATAAAATAATATTTTAAATTAAAAAATTGCACATGACCGTCCGACGTGGCAGAGAATTAAAAAAATTAAAAACCCAAACTGCAACTAGATTATATTATAAATAATATTATATTTTTTAAAAACTGAAATTGGAAAATGGTTTCGTTTCCGTTACTCTCTCACATATATGTTATTATTATTATTATTATTATTATTATTATTAAAAATATTCAAAGCTTTTCCGTTCACACATAGATATTATTATTATTATTATTATCTATCTTCCACTAATTTTCTATTATTGTCCAATAAATTAATTTTTTATTTTGATAATTTTCTTATCTATTTAAGCTATCTTTTATTTTATATCTTTTAAAATAGCTTTTACAACTTTTAGTAAAGTTTTGATTGCTCCCTCCCATTTTTAATTTATTTTATTTTTTTTAATAATTATTTTTATTATATTATAAGAATATAGTTGTGAGGGGTCAAATTGTAAATTCACCTTTTAGATAGTTGTAGCGATGTTTATAAAATTTTCGAACACTCGTAATCGTTTAATCCTAAGCCCTATAAATAGTTGAGTTTGCTCTTAAACTCGTAAAAAAAAAATTGTGTAGCAGTTTTGCTTTTTATCTGAAGTGTTTATTCAAATTTTGAATATGTGCTTAGAGAGTGGAGTAAATCGGAGATGATTGAACCACTATAAAATTACAATGTTGCTTATCTTATTCTATTTTATTTAATTTTAAAATTTTTATTATATATATCTCCCGGCCAAAAGTTATAAAATGTGAGCCATTGTTGTTACTCTCTTGCTTGCTTATATAATATCTCTTTCAAAATCGCACCTATTTTAATCACAATTTTAATCGCACTCTATTTTAGTTATATAACGTCTTTGATACCACTTGTCATAATCGCACTTTTGATGGCAGCGGACTTGCGATTGTGCGGCACTCACTTCCCAACGATAAGTGAGCTAAGCCAATTCGTTCTTACAAGCGGACGTATGCTCGAGCTTCTAGCCTCAGTTTAAAAAGAAGGTCTTAGAAAACTAGGGCAGCGAGGGATTTTGAAAGAGACGTTATATAAGCAAGCAAGAAAGAGAGTAACAACAACTACTCACAGTATGTAACTTTTGGTAGGAAAAAAATTATATATATATATATAACGCATTAAAAATATAATATAGTTTTTGGAAATTATTTATAAGATATATTTAAAAAAGAAAAATAATTTACATAAACAATTCCCACCACCAAAGTTACCTACCTTGGCCTAGCCATCCACTCAAGCTTTCCGTTATACATTGAATTTTATATGAGAAACTATATAGTGCATGTTCTAGTCCTTATTGTAGTGCTATGTCACGTGTTTTAAACATTAATTTTCAGTCAACTCAAAATAATAATATTAAACTATTATTTCAATTATTTCGCCCAATCTTCGATTTGATTTTCTTCGATCACGACTATCATAATTACCTCGTGGTACGACGGACGTGAGAAAATAAACTTTGAACCAAAATATCAAATCAACTATATATTAATTTTGTCACGTTATAGTTGTAATTTTGTGAGTGAATAAATATTAAAAAATAAATTAGGTAATCCTCTCAAATATACACGGGTGTTCGTGTAACTTGAGAATCTAACCAACCCGAACTACTTAACCTAAACCATAGAGACTGGGTTTGCTTTTATATATTTTTTTTTTCGATTTTGAGTTAGGTTAAATTTTTATTAGATTGGTTCGAGGATGACATTTTCTGGTTGGGTCAACCTGACCCGTTGAGTTAGGTTACGAACACTATTCATTTATGATTTTTTTTATTTACCTAATATTTTTATCATATAAAATTAAAATTAAAATTATTATTTATTCTATTCGAATAAGAATTTTTGAAAGTGAGTATAAAATAGTAACTATAACGACCGACACGTGGATTTGTTTTACTGGACTGATCGGTAAATTTATTTATTTTTTTCACCTACTACGTATTGCTTTTGCCGGTCAAATTGGGTGGCCAGTACCTTCTAAAATGTCTCCTCCATTAGCAAAATTTGGTGGATTAATTAATATAAAAACATTCCCTTTTTAATTAAAAATTTAAAAACAATTTATTTTTTTTGTCAACTTAAACGGTTAATTTAATTTTAGTTAGGGGTTAGGAATTTAAATCGTCACATCAATTCTTTATCTAAAAAAATCAGTTTAATAAGTCAAATATGTCCTCCAATGAATTAGACGTGTTTTAAAATCATGAGACTCATATGTAATAGACAAAAACGGACAATAGAGCCCGACATCAGGCGGTGTAGCAACAGCAACGAGAACGTTAGGCTCTAAGAAGTTGGATTGTGAAATACAACGTCGATTGGAGAAGGCGTAACGGGCCAACGAACAGGTTACACCTCTCCTCTTAAATTTAAAATATTAAAAATGAATATAATTTTAAAAAATCAATTACTTTTAAAATCTAATTGATTAAATTAAACACAGAATCATACTTTTAGATCAATAAATTTGTAATTAGTTCATATCAAGATTATCGTGCTTTAAAGTCGATATATTTTATTGTAAGAATAATTTTTATTTTAATACGACAAATTTAAAACTTTACTTAATGTAAAATTTAAACCGCGTGACAAATTTCAATTAATTTTATATTCGTTTTTAGTACTTGGGAAATAGATGCAAATATTCCGATGCTAATATATATTCCAACATTATTTATGGTACAAATAATTAATTATTTTGTTGGCGCTATATATATTTTTATTTTTAAAACATATTTTAAATATGAAATTGGTTTGATTCTTATATATTTAAAATGATTCTATTAATTATAATATATATATATATATATATATTTAATCACTTTACAGTCAGTTTTTAGATAATTCATAAAGTCAAAAATAATTTTAAATTAATCTAAATTTTTTAAAATTCTTTTATGTATTAAGATTTTTTTAAAATTAAATTTATTGTAAAAAATGAGAAATAGAATTGAAATTGACGACCTTTAAATAAGATACAAACTATCAATTAATACCTCAAGAAAATATATAACTAACTAAATTTGGTAAATAAGATAAAATATACTGTTAATAAAATATACTACTAACAACTTCCAAAAATAAAGAAAAATATTAACTGAACGAAGATATACTCCATAATTAATTATTAAAATATATTATTTAAATATTTATTTTAACCGCCAAACATTTTAGTCACCTAAAAAAATATAAATTTTAAAAATAAAATTACTTGTTAAATTTTCAAAGTTTCGAATTTATTTCATTTAAATATTTCAAATTTTATTTTATCATTTTGAATTTTTTAAATACTTATCTAATAATATTCTCGCTTATTACATTTATTACATTTTTAGAAGATTATATGACTAGACGTTTATTTTAAATAAAATATTACGTGTCACACGTAGAATATAAATTCATCGAAAATTATATTTCAAAAAATTATAATTTTCTTACAAATTAAATTAGATTTAAATCAATATATTTATTACATTAGAAATTTTAGAGGCATCTACGCTCTACACTCCATTATTTTTCATTATTTTTCTCTATTTAATCTTATTAGTGTCAATGTATTTAATTAGAAGATACCCTTTTTTCTCTTTTTTTTTTTATTTTCCTTTCTTTGAAAAAATTTATTTTTTTCATTAATAATAATAATAATAATAATGAGACAAATAATATATATCAATGGACAATATTAAATCAACCACTAAGCATATATTATTTTACGTGTCGAAATAAAATACTTTACAAAAGAGCTTTTGTGTGGCTCAAATTCTCACAAACAATACAAACCTACTACATTTTTTAAAGTATCGACCATACTTTCGGTTGAATTGCCTATTTAGTATCTCGGGATTTTTTTAATTTTATATTTAATAAATTTATAGACTATAAACACGGTCTAATATAGTCATCGACATTAATATTGTATTTAATATGTCCCTAATATATTCAAAGTTTTTAAAATTAATGAATATAAAAATGAGTTTGACTATAAAAAGGTTGAATAAGTCAATGTTCTATGTTTTTTCACTTGTCACTGTCGATGGCAGCGAACTTGCGATTGTGTGGCACTCACTTTCCAACGACAAGTGAGCTAAGCCAATTCGTTCTTACGTCGCCTATGGCCAAGCGACGTATGCTCGGGCCTCTAGCCTCGGTTTAAGAGAAGGTTTTCGAAAACGAGGGTAAAGAGAGATTTTTGAAAGAGACGTTATGTAAGCAAGCAAGAGAGTAGCAACAACGGCTCACAGTATATAACCTTGGGTAGGAGATAGATTCTTAACGTAACATTTCAAAAGAATGTATATGAAACGACCAAATGCAAGCTTTTTTTAAAACATATTTGGTCCACAAAAAAAACATGTTTTTTTTTTTGACGTTTTAAAAGGGAAATAGAAACATGTGGCCCTTATTGAAAAAGGGTATGGCCAATTACCAATCCATCCTTGTTTTAAAGGCCATTTTATTTGGCATTTATTAGTGATGGGGGCAACCAATAATGATTGACCCAACCCATAACAGTCTTTTTCGGTGCCATTTTTCAAATATTGTTCAAAATTGATTTTTTTTAATTATTTAATTATGAAAATAATAATTTTTTTTTTTCTGATTTAAAATAGTGAAATAATATTAATTAAATAATTAATATTACTATAAGGATTAGTGGGCCGACTCTTCGGGTTATTGGGCTTATTTGGATGGTGGTGGGCCGGTTCGTTTTACAATCTAAATCCGGTTAATTTTCAGGAGCCATGTGGAAATGACAAGATTGCCCTCCAATAGTATGTAGAATAACGACAATGCCTTTTGTCTAACCATGCGGTGTTTTCTTCCTCTGCGGAGTCTTCTCCATCGTCGCCGAGCTAGAGCGGCTCACTTTCGGAACATCATCTTCTCGGCAACCTTCGGTCTCTGATTTATCACCACTCATCTCCTTTCGAGCTCATCAATGATGGAGTGTCTGCATTTCAATAATTGAAGTGAAGATCGTGATTGTTCTTGCTTTGCTAATGGGGACGAGCTGTTTTAGATCTGGGTGTCGACCTCTGATCGTTGTATTGTTGTTGGCAATCTATGGAGGCAGTGGAGTTTTTGCTGAGATTCGAAGACCGAAGAACGTGCAGGTTGCGGTTCAAGCCAAGTGGTCCGGCACTTCAATTCTCCTAGAAGCTGGGTACTCTTGCTTTTCTTCTCCTTTTCCTGTTTTCTATTCGTTGATTTGTAGCTACTTCAATGGAGTTTTAATCAGCAATTCTTGTCGAAGAAAATTGAGTTATGTAGATGAAGTCCTGCTCCATTTGTTGTTTATGTTTCAACTTTTAGCCATTTTCGGATTTGTTGTTTAGTGAGATCCAGTTTTCTCATTCAGGGTCATCAAAATAATGTTCATTGAGGGCAATGCTTGTGTATGAGCAATACTTTTCATTTGTTTTTAAAGTGGACATGATCATAGTTTTATTGTGTTCTTATATGAATGATGGTTTAGTTGATTTTGCCTTATTTTTAATTTTAAGGCATTGAAGTAATAAATGTATGAGAATTTAACTGCTGAATTGCAATCAGCGAATTATTATCAGCCAATATCCACAAATGTTCATCGTTACTGTGAGTGAAGTTTTTGGTTTCTACACAATGTGGTGACTTCTATATTTTTGTTGAATACAGTGAATTACTTGCTAAAGAACGGAAAGATCTTTACTGGGATTTTATTGAGGTCTGGCTTCGTGAGGAAGGAAATGGTGATGATGCTGATACTTCTACGGCTAAGGCTTGTCTGAAGAAGATTTTAAAGCACGGACGTTTTCTTCTAAATGAGCCTCTAGCCTCATTATTTGAATTTTCTCTCATTCTACAATCAGCGTCTCCTAGATTGGTTCTTTACCGACAGTTAGCCGATGAATCGCTTTCCTCTTTTCCTCTGCCTGAAGAAAACAACTGCAACATTGTTGGTGAAGGAAATGAAGGCATCGAAAGAAGGAAGTCAGATACTTCACTTGTTGGACAGAACCCAAAATCTCCTGGCGGAAAATGTTGTTGGGTGGATACTGGGGGATCCCTATTTTTCGATGTTCCAGAATTGCTAATGTGGCTCGAGAATCCTGCTGAAAGGTTAGTAATATTAACCAACTCAGTCTAAGGTGTAGGAGATGTTGTAGATATTTCACAAGAATTGTTTTACTAGAATTAAACCAGTATAGAAATTCAACTGGGACAAACCATTTCTAGGACATATTAGCCAACTCAACCTGACCCATAAACTAAGCTGGTGAGTTTGATTTGATACGGGTTCATACATAAGCAATATAATTGTTTGATTGGTTTGATAAATTAGGATCGAATACATACAACCAATGATCCAATACTCACAATTTGTTTCCTAATTAGGAACATTGTAAGGCAAGTAAAGAATTCTATGGTTGTGGCTTTGTGATGGAAAAGGAGCAAGTTGAGACACCCCATTGTTATCTAGTTAAAAATATTTTGATTTTAAAAAATCCACCAAGAAATTAGAAAGTACATAGGAAAAGTTTTCACTTAAATCAAATCCGTAACTGGAAGGTCAGTGTCCCATTATGATTTTCATGAAGGAATTAGTTTGATTGGACTGTTGGTGGATGGAACAGGTGAATTGGATATAGGATCTGCAATCTGGATACTTATTTCATTTTCTTTTGTTGCCCTCTTCCTTTTCACCGAGAACATATTTAAATTTCCATTATCTACATTATGTTATTCTTAATATGTTTTTATAATTTCATTTTTTGCTGTCAGCGTTGGGGATTCTATACAGCCACCCGATTTGTATGACTTTGACCACATTCACTTTGGTTCATCTTCTGAAAGTAGAGTAGCCATCCTTTATGGAGCCCTTGGAACTGATTGCTTTAAGCAATTTCATGTCACCCTTGTCAAAGCTGCCAAAGAGGTTAATCGCTTGTGTTCCAATTGTTTGTTTTGATATTATGCTCATTGTTCTTTTATAATTTTTTCTATGAGGAATATGGATTCTTCATTTCATAGGAAGTATGAAATTTTATAAAACAGGGCATCCCTTGTGCCATAGGAATTACATGTATGAAGTTTCAGACATGTATACTTCATTGCATAGAAAGTATTATGGTCATTATTGTCATTGTATTATTTAAACACCCTGGGTTAATCTACTGGTGGATAAGAGCCATGTAAGTAATAAGGGGATTAATGAGAACAACTTTAGCTTTCAAGCCGTGATGACCACCTACCTAAGATTTAATATTCTATAATTTGCCTTGACAACCAAATGTAGTAGGGCTAGATAGTTATCCCACGAGAATAGTTGAGGTGTGTGCAAGCTGGTTCTACGCCCATGGATACAAAAAAAAAAGAAAAAAAGAAAAAAAGAAAAATCGCATTGTATTAATTAAGATTAAGGTTATGTTTTGGTCTTGAAACTATGAGGGTATATCTCAATATGATTCCAGAGCTACTGTGTGTTTATTTTCAACCTAGTATATTTGTGAAATATTGTTAACTCTATTGATGATTTAGCTAATTGTATCAGCACTATTTGTTACGTTCTTTTTTTTTTCTAATGTCTATATATTTTATGCTGTTTGATTAAATTTTCAGGTAAAAGTTAAATATGTTGTTCGACCTGTAATTCCTTCTGGCTGTGAAGTAAAAATTAATTCCTGTGGAGCTGTTGGTGCACGAGGTTCCATGAACTTGGGTGGTTATGGGGTAGAACTGGCTCTGAAGAACATGGAATATAAGGCTATGGATGATAGTGCGATTAAGAAAGGTCAGTTCGGTTTCCCAGTTTATTCTGATGCAGCCTTGTTCAGAATTTTATTCCAGCTTGATTGAAGCTGGCAAATGCTATCTTTGTATTATGTTCTTTTTAGATGATTTGATTTTCATATGACTCAGAACTCCTACAATTAAACAACACAAATGTTTCTCATTTTCTTTTTTCATTCTACCTTGTTAATGTGAGGTCTCATACTAGTTGGGAAAAAAGGGATATAGATTGATTTACTATGAATTCAGTGGGTAGGGGAATGGGACATTCTACATTATTCCATCATTTATGTTAAAAATTTTCTGGGTTAGATGCCTTGAAATGAAATAGCCTTATGAATCGCAGGTGTCACTTTGGAAGATCCTCGGACTGAAGATCTCAGCCAAGAAGTTAGAGGCTTCATATTTTCCAAGATTTTGGTGTGTTTTCCTTCAAGATACTTTGTCTCTTTTTTTTTTACCAAGTTATTTTTCATTTTTTATTTATTTTTTATTTTTTGTGATTGCTGTATCATATTATGTCAAGCAATGATTTGGATGGTCTACTTCAATGGTCATTATATTGATATTCACTTTGATGGTTACATTTTCTTTCATTATTTATTGAGCACATTTTCTACAATCATTCAGCTCATTTTCAAAACAGTACCTGGTATATCTTAATCTGTTTCCACATTGTTAATGTAATGGTGTTGTTAGAATGCTCGTGGTTCATTTTAGCCGGTAGACCTTATGGCTCATGTAACTAAGGTTGAAAAGATTTTTTTGTTCCACGTAGGAACGGAAACCAGAGCTAACATCTGAGATCATGGCTTTTAGGGATTATCTATTGTCATCAACTGTTTCAGACACGCTTAATGTGTGGGAACTGAAGGGTAATTGGACTTTTAAGTTTACTGTATGATACCCTCTTGGTGTCTTTGTTTCAAAGCCTAATTAATTGCTTTCTTCTTGGCAGATTTGGGACATCAAACTGCACAGAGAATAGTACAGGCCTCTGATCCTTTGCAGTCAATGCAGGAAATAAATCAAAATTTTCCTACCATAGTTTCTTCACTATCTCGCATGAAGGTAAATGCTCTATAAGGTACCCCTATATGAAGTGACCTTATGGTGTGAAATGTCTTTGCCATTAATATTTTTGGTTTTTCTGCTGATTGGCTTTGCAGCTCAATGATTCAGTTAAAGATGAAATAACTGCTAATCAACGCATGGTTCCACCTGGCAAGTCCTTAATGGCTCTCAATGGTGCTTTAATCAATATTGAAGATGTTGACCTCTATCTGTAATGCTTATGCTCCCCTTGATATTTTCGCTTTCTTTCACTTCTAAACATTTTAGACTGTGCAACGTCATTTTTAGTTTACCTGAAGTTTCAGATTCTTACTATTTGAATAGGTTAATGATCTTGAGCTCATTATTTAAAATTTTGTGGATAATGCATACACATTTATCTCTTTAGTAGGGAATGTTATTTACATTTTACACAGAGGTACTGTCATCCTGTCCTTTTGGTATCATTAGTTAGGTTCCATCCATTGTCCACCAATTTTCTTTTTTGTTCATAGTGTATACCAGTGGGATCTTTTAACCTGCTCCCACTCTATTATAGGTTGATTGACATGATCCATCAGGACTTATTGTTGGCAGATCAATTTACAAAACTGAAGGTAAAGAATTTAGTTCTCCTTGCGATTTATGATAGATATATAATTTAGAAACAAAAAGGTACAAAGCAAGTTAAAAAAATATGACTTGCTTAGAAAGAAGGAACGGAAGGAAGAACAAAGAATTGCCCCTAAATTTTATTAGTTTGAAAAATATATATATATATAAAGAAAATTTAGATTTTACAGTTTTTTTTTTTTTACTTTAATTTCTCCCTCTTAATTTTTAGAATTGAAAAATTATCTGGATCCACCCCTATTGAAAGACAAGTATCATTTGGCTGAGTTCACTCGTTGATCCTTTTTGTTTTGTTTAATTGATCTGCGCTCTCCAATTCCTCTATTTTCCTCGCTTTGAAGGTTCAGAGAAGGTCAAAAAAAATTTATTGAAAGTAGTGGTTAATACTATTCACCTTTTCCAAAGTCTCCCTCTTTTAGGTGATTTTCACTGTTTTGATGACTGGTTGGACGCCCTTTTGGTAACTCCACAATCTTTTTCTGTACAATTGTAAAAAGTTATGCGGCATCTCCTTGAGAAGTGGCTGAGTTTATGAGGAAGGTCCCATTAGAAGAGTTTGGAGAGCTATGTTCCATTCTTGTTGTCTAAGAAGGCAAAAAAAAAAAAAAAAAAAAAAAAAAAAAAAAAGAAAAGAAAAGAAAAAAAATCTTGTGACGTGCAATTTCATCTTTTATCCATAATCATTTATTGTTAAATGATAAGAATTAGTTCACTATATTTTTCGTGATATGAAAAGATCCTTTTCTAATCAAAGATGTAGCTAAGACATTATCCAATTATCAACGAAGTTTTAATTTTTAACTTTTCTGATTGAAGAGGGATTACCTTGTGGGTTGTGAAGTTGGGGTCTTCCCTTCATGTTACGTGGATCTTCCTGAGAATCATTCTCCTAGAGGTAGTTCCTTCTGGGACCTGTCTTTGGGAAGGTCCACAAAGACTAGCTTTTTGGAAGAAGAGTTTTTTTTTTTTTTTTTTTTTCCAAAGGGGGAGACATACTTCGATTCAATCAGTGTGACATCCTTATTTACTTTTTGTCTCTTTTTAGTCTCGTCTTCGAAGGGAAAGGAATTAGAGAAGCTTATGAGAAATTTGTTATGGGAGGGGGTGGCTGAGGGGAAAGCGGAGGTGATCTCTAGGCCTCTAGACTTGGGGGCATGGTGCATTCGGAGGTGGTCTCTAGGCCTCTAGACTCGGGGGCTTAAGTGTCGGGGATGTTAGGAAAAGAAACATAACCTTGTTGGCTAAATGGCTTCGGTGACTCTATGACGAAGCTGGTACCCTTTGACTCAATTTGTTAGCATGTACGGGCCTCATCCCTGAATGGATTGATGAAGGGGCTTAAAAGGCACTTCCAAAAACTCATGGACGATTGCCTTCCTCTTCTTTTCTTTTTCTTTTTTTATAATTTATCCATATTGACTTTGGGACATACAAGAAACATATTTTTGGGAGGACAAGTGTTGGGGGATAGGCCCGTCAACCATTTATTCCCTCGTTTATATTATTATCCTCCTTCAAGAACCACTCGCTTGTTTCGATCCTCAATCAGACGAAGTCAATGCCTTCTCCTTCCTTGGGTTTCCGTCGCCTATTGACCAACAGGGAAACATAAGATATCTTGACTCTTCTTTCTTTCCTTTCCTCTTTTTTGCCTTAGTAGGGGTGATTCCTGCCTTCGGACTCCTAGCCATTCCAAAGGTTTTTCTTCTAGCTATCTTTCCAATGCTTGTTCAATCCTTTTTTGGTGGGTGGTTCTATTGTCTCCTCAATTTGGAAGGTGAAGTTTTTTGTGTCACAAGTTTTGTGTGGAAGAGTTAACACCTTGGATTGGAACTCGACTAGAGGTTCTTTAGTGGTTGGGTCTCTTTGTTGTATTATTTGCAAGAGGGTGGCAGAGTACTTGGATTATAACATGTGGAGTGAGTTTTCCTTTATCCGTCCTTTGTGATAAAGGGCGATCTTTGTGGCAAGTTAGAATGTGCTATTCTGCGAGGTCTTTGAGGTGAGAGAAACAATATAATCTTCTGAGGGCGTGAATTCTTTTGGCATTCTTTGGTCCCTTGTTAGATTCTCTTTTTCTAGGTTCTTTTGTTAATCGCTTGGCCTTATTTCTCTTGACCGAAGTCCCTCTTTATGGTCTGACTCCTTTTTGTGGGGTTTTCTTTTTTGCATGCCTGTGTATTCTTTCATTTTTTTCTCAATGAATGTCTAGTTTTTTCATCTAAAAAATTATAAGGATGTTTCTATTACTCAAGTTTCAAGCATTGAAACACCACCTAAGGTTAAAAGTGTTTTGACTTAGTTGAAGTCCCAATTTGTTTGTTAATGAATTGATTTTGCCAACAATCAGATTCCTCATCATACTATTCAGAAACTTCTGTCAAGTTTGCCTCCAGCTGATTCCGACATGCTTCGTGTGGACTTCCGTTCTTCTCATGTGCATTTCCTCAACAACTTGGAAGAAGATGCTATGTATAAGCGATGGAGGAGCAACATCAATGAGGTAATTTAATAATGCATCACATTCTCATTTTCAATGATTGATGGTTAGTTTTGTTTCATTTTTCGATCTCTAAGTACATACTTTAACTCCTGTAGATTTTAATGCCAGTCTTTCCCGGACAAGTTCGTTACATCCGCAAAAACCTATTTCATGCTGTTTATGCTATTGATCCTGCAACAGTTTGTGGTCTACAGGTTTTTTATTTTTCTGAACCATTTCTTTGTTTAGAATGATGTTGCCGCTAAATCATTTTCTTCTCCTTAATTATGAAATCCAAACGTGCAGACAATTGACATGATCCTGTCATTTTATGAGAACAATTTACCTATTAGATTTGGGGTTTTACTCTACTCTTCCAAATTTATCAAGCAAACTGAAAGCGGTGATGATGAATTAACGAAATCCGAGGCAGATACTTCCTGTTTGGTAACTTATTTCTATTTCTATTTTATCTTTGACTCGACTCAGCATGCAATTTATTATCTACTGTCTATGATTTACAATATCAACAATATTTCTAGGTTTCTTCTAATCATTAATCACAATGTTCAGCTATTGACAATTTAGGTACTTCGTTGGTTTGAAGATCTTGAAATCACACTGCTTATTATGATGAATGTCTGTTTTTGCAGATGATACAGCTGTTCATTTATTTAAAGGAGAACCACGGAGTTCAAACGGCTTTTCAGTTTTTGAGCAATGTATGTTCTGCAGCTTTGTTCACATTGTTTCGTCTTGTTGGTTAGCATCTTCTTAATCAGCAAACTATACATTCGATTTTTATTATTTATATATTTTTTTGGTTCATTCCAATTGGATAGATTTTGTAATTGCCCTTGGTTGTTAATTGGGACATATTTATTTGTTTATTATTATTATTATTATTATTATTTTTGATAAAAACCGAGCTCTCATAAAGAAAACTTAAGTATGTATGGGGCATACAAAAAAACTAACCTCCAAATGAGCCAAGCCAATTTGGGACATATTTCTTTCTTTCTATTTTACCTAATGATATGTTTTCTTTGATCTAAAAATCTCTTACTGCAATATTGTCCAAAATAAAAAAAAAACCTCTTACCGCAAGAAGTTCAGGAGGTGTGTGGTTTAATGCATGTTTATGGACTTCCAAAAATCGGACTCTGTAATATTCAGTTTGATGTAATTCTTATGGATTAGTCCGTTCTTGTATCTAGCTGCGGACTCCTTTTGTGGGTTTGTTTTTTTTACATGTCCTTGTATATTGTTTAATTATTCTCGAAGAAAGTTCGATTTCTTAAAAAAAATATGATGTCTTCAATTCATCGATTGCTTAAAAAAAAAAAAATGATGTCTTCGATTCATATGTTTCTAAGTTTCCTTGCTAATAGTGTGGGAGACTAGTTATCGTAGCATGACTTCCAATGTTTTGGTTTATTGACTCAAAATTGGATTACATACTGCTGCGAAAGGATGCCAGACAGGTTTTTTGCTGAACTTATTGAATTGAATCAGGTAAACAAATTACGGCTTGAAGCAGATGGTTTAGCTGATGATGCTCCTGAAATGCATCATGTTGAAGGAGCTTTTGTGGAAACTCTTCTGTAAGTTCACTGAATATGTTGAATTCCATAAATGGATGTTAACGCCAATATCACATATTGTATCTTTTCTTATGGTTACTAGTGTCAAAATCTATTTATTACCAATAATATAGAACAGTTAACTTCTTTCCGTTTTCATAGACCCAAGTCAAAATCTCCTCCTCAAGACGTGCTACTAAAGCTGGAGAAGGAGCAAACCTATAAAGATTTGGCTGAGGAAAGCTCCATGTTTACTTTTTCCCTTGGCTTATCTAAATTGGAGTGTTCTCTCTTGATGAATGGGCTTGTATTTGATTCGAGCGAGGTAATTATTTCAACGTGAAATACATTTACCCTTGTAGATAAAATATTTTGACCATACAAAGTTGGTATCCTTTTATTTGGCATTGCTGATCTCTTTCGGTTCTTTTGGTGTTTTCTGAACACTTTATGATCATCTCATTGTACTGCTTTCTTATAAGTTCATAACTATCACTCTCTGCAAGTTGGTTAATTTTATTTGCTTCTAAATGAAATAACTTCATCAAGTGAATACTTTTTACTTGATTTGTCAACTCTTACTGTTCTCCTCTGTACATAATGTTTTGGCATCTATATTGATCAGGAGTCTCTGATAAATGCCATGAACGAAGAGCTTCCTCGGATACAGGAACAAGTTTACTATGGGCATATATCTCCTCACACCGACGTGCTTGAAACATTCTTATCAGAGAGTGGCCTTAGTCGCTTTAATCCACAGGTGAGCTATTGACAAAATGCTGTATGATTGTAGGATCTGATTTTTGTGCTGATTGATTGAGAAGCTTTTATGCAATTTCATACAACAAGAAAAAAAAATCCTTTTCCAAAAGAAAAAAAAACTTTTGTTATTTATCTATCTCATTGATCTTATTGCATCATTATGTCCATTTTTATGTAGATTGTTGCTGAAGGGAAACCACGTATTGTTTCTATGTTTGCGTCCACTCATGGAGGGGAGTCTTTATTGAATGGCTTTAAATATTTGCATTCTCCTGGAAGTAAGAATTATGTTCCCTTTTTTCCATTCAACGAATCTTGTTTTTTGAAAAACGAAGCATAATCTAATTGAATTTTTAGCTTAGAGAGTACCATTTCATGAAATTCCACTTTTATTTACCAGCTATGGACGATTTGAAACCTGTGACCCATCTATTGGTCATTGATGCTGCTTCAAAGAAAGGAATAAAGTTGCTGAAAGAAGGCTTACACTATCTGGTTATTACCTGCGTGATGAATTTTCTTAAGCTTTAAATTGTAACAAATATTAGAAATTGAAAAATTTATTCTTAATTAAAATTTTAATATTGGGATGCAGATCAGAGGATCTAAAAGCGCTCGTGTCGGGTTCCTTTTTACTACTAGCAACCATACCAGTGAATCCAGTTTACTCTTAGCGAAGGTTTTTGAGATCAGTGCATCATTGCATAGGTTTGTTCTATTTTGATGGCACATTTTCCCTTTTTCAGGGGTGGCAGCTGGGGCTATATACAGTACATGTGCTTGTGTTAACTGGCTAACACTCATTATTTTTCTTTTTGCCTATTCTTGCAGCCACAAAAAGAAAGTATTAGATTTTCTAGATCGGGTGTGCTCAATATATAGTCAAAAGTTCATCCCTGAATCTTCAGTAGCGGTTGATAGCCCTCAAGAATTTATTGAGAAAGTCTGTGAGCTTGCTGAAGCTTATGAGTTACCACCTAAAGCATACAGGATAGCTTTCTCTGATTCCTTTGTTGATGAAATGAGGAAGTATTTGAGCCAGGTATACAACTTTTTTGTTAAATTGTGTGGTTAGTTCCTGAATCGAAGTTTCTTATAAGAATGTTCCTGAATCAAACTGAGAAAGTATTTGAGCCGTGTATATACCAATTTTTGTTAAATTGTGTGTTTAGTTTCTGAATCGAAATGCTACCTCCCTCTTTCTCTTTCTCAAAAAGAAAAAAAAAAAAGAAGAAAAAAAAAGAGGGTAAAATAATTCATAGATAAATAAATAATTAATTAATTAAACTTTTGCAGTCGCAGCTTTTTGATAAGATAAACTTCTTTCTATAAAATTTCTCCCTGTTCTGTTTTTCTCTGTCACTTGTGGGTTTATTCTGCATGCATAATGGTTCTCAGGTGGAACATCTTTTGTCGGAGCAGCTTGGCCTTGAATCTATTGTTAATGCAGTTATCACCAATGGAAGAGTGAGTTCTTTTCCTCACTTTAGTTTTGAGTTCAGTTAATTTGACTATGATTTTCCAGGAATATTTGCCTGCATATTATGGAACATTTTTAATCGTACATTTCATTCACGCTTAGGTTACACTTCTTACTGGTGAGAGCTCATTTTTGAGTCGCGACTTAAATCTACTGGAAGTAGTAGAGTTTAAGCGGAGAATAAAACATATTGTGGAAATTGTTGAAGAAGTGAAGTGGCATGATTTTGATCCTGACAGATTAACAAGGTTTGCTTCCCCACTTACCCAGTGGTTGCCCCTTATTTATTTATTATTGTAGAAAAAAGAATCAATGCAATGAGGACATATGCCTTTGTTTTTTAAAGTGCAGGTTTCAGTACTTTTTTAGTTTTCATTGTTTCATCAGCTGGCAAGAAATATGAACCATAACATGTTGCGTGCACAGCAATATTGCGGGGGGGGGGGGGGGGGGGGGGGAGGGGGTGGTCATCTTATTCTCTTTTATTGAGTACGAATTCATGGTTATTTACTGGCTAAGCTCGAGTGAAACACATTTCCTTTCCTCAAACCTCAATGGGCTATCTACCTTGATATTTCTGTGATAGAATCAACTCAAGTCCATCTCTTTGCTTGCTTTACTATGATTATATTTGTGTATATGTTTCCCCAAGTTCTTCACAAACATGGTTTTTTCCGCAAAGGAAGCAAAAAAAAAAAAAAAAAAAAAAAAAAAAGATTCAAAGTAAATTTTCTATTTATTAATGAATAGAAAAATTACGAGGTATGAAGTTGATAAGAAAACATTGAAAGTTTAAACTACTGCCAGAAATATCGTCTAAAATGCATGGAAGCAATGGAAAAAATTAAAAATAACTGTTCATTGATTCAAAGTAATTACAATATTTAGCTATTCCCTGAGTGAAGAACATAGTTGACTCTGTTTTGTTCCTTATCTTTTGTACTGTATGCATTCATTGGAGCCCCATTTGCTTTTTAAAAAATTAAGCTTAAGAGTTTTTTTGTTTAGTTATCTACCTCCGAAAAATGTTCTCAAAAGGCAAGCAAATTTTGAAAACTAGAAACACTAAAAACTTGTTTTCATTTTGGAAAATTTGGCTTAGAGTTCAAAATGTTTCTTGGTTGGAACTCTAGGAAAAAAGTTGCTAGAATGAACATGATTTACAAAATAAGAAATCCAAAGACAAAATCTCTATCGAACAGGGCCTTAGAATTTCTTTTTTCTTTTTGGTAAGAAACTGAGAGCATAAAAAAAAAAAAAAAAACAAGGCCAACAAAATTTCATATTCATCCATATGTAATTCACTGGTCTCACTTTTTTAGTATTTATTGTATTTAGTGTTCACATGTTTGATTTGTATTAACTCTTCATGATATCCCACCCTACTCCAGCAACTTCCTCAGTGATGTTATTATGTTTGTTTCATCCTCAATGGCTCAGCGGGAACGAAGCTCCGAAAGTGCACGCTTTGAGATTTTGAATGCAGAATTTAGGTAAGGATTTCAATCTTAATATATGAATTATTCTTTTCCTTTGAATTTCATCAGAAATAAGACAGACTAATAATCGTTGTAATGATATATGAAAATATTATGAACAACCCGAGCATTGTGATTAACGTTCAATGTCAGTGGCTATGCAGTACACTTCAAGATTCCAATTCTTTGGCCTCCCTCACCCTTCTCTTTATTTTCACTTTGTACAGTGCCATTGTCGTTGATAATGAAAATTCTAGCATGCATATCGATGCTATTATTGATCCACTAAGTCCATCTGGCCAGAAGCTATCATCAATTCTTCGTGTTTTGTCAAAATACATACAACCAAGCATGAGGATCATATTAAATCCGCTGGTGAGATGTTCTAAACCTCGTACAGTTAATATCCTGAGGGTGTTAAGCGTGTCTATTTTATCAAATCCAAGTAATACTTTTTTGATAATCATTAATTTATCGAGGAATTAACCTGGTTATGTCTTCTCCATGGCAGAGTTCGCTTGTTGATTTACCTCTAAAGAATTACTACCGCTATGTTCTGCCTTCAATGGTAATTATTAAATAAGGCTTTTGGTTTACATTAAAACAAGTTTTTCCCCATGGTTGGTGTCTGACTTCATGACAATTTCAGGATGATTTCAGCAGTACAGATGTAACCGTAAATGGCCCTAAAGCATTCTTTGCAAATATGCCATTGTCTAAGACGTTAACGATGAATCTTGATGTTCCAGAGCCATGGCTTGTTGAGCCTGTTATTGCTGTGTATGTTTATCCACTACCAGTATATTCTCGTTTTATAATGATATAAGTTTGAATAGATTGTTTCGTTTGAACAATACCATATTCCTTTTGATTTCAACTTCTTGTGTTGTTTCTTACATCACGTCACAAATTTCAGTCATGACCTGGATAATATTTTACTTGAGAATATCGGTGACACGCGGACATTGCAAGCGGTGTTTGAACTTGAAGCTCTTGTTCTTACTGGTAAGTAGTGTGTCAGATTTACATATTAGGTGAAATGTAGACGTAACTCAGCCTGAAAAAACAAGGTTTGGTGGCTGTATTACCACATGTATTAACTTTTTTTATTTATTTTCAGGCCATTGTTCAGAGAAAAATCAAGAACCTCCCCGAGGACTCCAGTTAATTCTTGGTACAAATAGCACACCACATTTGGTTGATACTCTTGTAATGGAAAACTTAGGTTATTGGCAAATGAAAATTTCTCCTGGAGTTTGGTACCTGCAACTTGCTCCCGGTAGAAGTTCTGAACTTTATCTTCTGAAGCAAGGTGGGGATAGAAGTCAGGATAAAACATTGTCAAAACGTATCATTATTGATGATTTGCGGGGTAAAGTCGTTCACATGGAAGTAGAAAAGAAAAATGGAAAAGAGCATGAAAAATTGTTGGTTCCTGATGGTGATGACGACTTGCTGGAGAATAAGAAAGTGGGTGATCATTGTTAGCAATTAGTCTTGTTTTTTATTGGTTCAACTTTTAGGTGTGTGTCTATTTGGTCACAGAACTTTAAAATACACGTGATAGAACTATGAATTTTCAATTTTGTAGTTCATAGGTCATACTTTCAAAAATGTCTAATAAAGTAAACTTTCAATTTTGTTGGACATAAAATTTAATTTTATATCGGAGTAGATTAGTTAATTTATTAAAGTTTTGAATTTTTTGTGGTCCTATTAGACACAAAATTGAGCGCTCAAAGACTTATTTGGCATTTTTTAACGTTTAGGAAAACACACAAAATTGGATCCATCACAAATAAACTTGAAAGCTATATGTAATTTAACCTTTTTCTATTTCATTGTTGGTGAAGAACTTTCCTGGTGCATGATAGATTCATTGCTATAATTGTGGCTTTATTTTCTTCTGCAGGAAGGCCATACTAATTGGAATTCTAATTTTTTGAAATGGGCTACTGGATTGATTGGAAGCAATGATCAATCAAAAAAGTCTAAAAGCACGACATTGGTGAGTTCTCAACTTATCTGTTCACTATCTTCTTGTGTTGATGTAAATTATCATTCGAACTTCGACCTTACATCTTAGTATTACCGTTGGGCTATTGACTTTTACTTTTAGATGAATCTTTGTTTTCAAGTCTCTCTCTCTCTCTCTCTATTTTTTTTTTTTTTTTTTTTTTTTTTTGCTTTTGGTGCTATTATGAACTTTTCTTTCGCGGAAAGCCCTCAATTCAGATGATAGTTGATGCTTTAGTTGATTCAGCTATGCGTTTAAAAGATAGTATGAACAAAAGCCCATGTGTGGGGAAGTTTTTATTTATGCTCCTGTTGATTCTAGATGTTCTTTAATCCTAATCTTGACTCATTCTCTGTAGGAGAAAGGAAAAGGAGGGCGCCATGGAAAAACAATAAACATTTTCTCCATTGCTTCTGGACACCTGTAAGTATAACGTTTCTAGAGATATGATCAGTTTCTTCTTGGTAGTGAAAGCTACATCTCTGTAGTGGTCTCTACCCTATTCTTAATCGCATTGGGACTTAATATATAATGATCAGTATCAATAAAATAGTTACAACACAGAACTGTAGGTATGATTTCCTTCTTTTTGGTTTTCGGCTTTCGGCATTTGTAGCTAACTATGAATGTTACTTCAAAGAATTATCTCAGAATTACATGGTTTGCTTCTTGACGTGCCTGTTCTTGATTAGGAGTCATTCAAGATTCAATATGAAGACAAAAAAAAGCCTCGATTCACAAAAGATACACACACACCCGAGATATATATATTAATAACGAGAAACTACACTCTCCTTGAGACAAATGAAAGATTATAAGCAGACAATACAAAAGAAAAAAGGCCAGCACAAAAGGAATTTATACATATTCATCTTCCAGTTCTGATTTCAAGCTTTCTTTAAAGAAGTGTTTCTTTGTTTCTTAGAGTCAAGATTATTGTGAGTACAAGCTTGCTTGAGTGATTATAATAATGTCACACGTAATACATGATTTTTTTAAGGAATCAAGAGTGGACTCCACTGGAAAATCTTCTTTGACCTGGTCATCCACAAACTTTGAAGAATTCATCAGAACAATTCTACAAATAAAATTTGTAATAGTCGAGCCATCGCACCACAATTTCTTTTCGTAAAGGCAAAAATTTACGCTTGCATGCAGTTTGAACACATAGATGCTTGTAATGAGCATGAATATATGAGGTGGCTATTATTATTCTCTTCTGGGCAGTGAAATTTTATCAATATTTATTACTTCATGCAGTCTATGAATTTTTGTAAAATGGTCCATTTTCTGATGATATTTCTTGGCAGGTATGAACGCTTTCTTAAAATCATGATCTTGAGTGTCCTAAAGAATACACGTCGGCCAGTGAAGTTCTGGTTTATAAAAAACTACCTATCCCCTCAGTTTAAGGTTAACATAGCAACTCATGGCTCTTTTTTTTTTTTCTTTTTTTTTAAGAATATTTTGTTTAGACACCTAATGCCTATGCTCTCTGGTGACATAAGCAGGATGTAATACCACATATGGCTGAAGAATATGGTTTTGATTTTGAACTAATCACGTACAAGTGGCCGACTTGGTTGCATAAGCAGAAAGAAAAGCAGAGGATTATTTGGGCATATAAGATTCTATTTCTTGATGTTATCTTCCCTCTTTCGTTGGAAAAGGTACTGTATCACATAATATTCTAATCTACCATGATTTCTTGTAACTAATTTTTAGAAGAACCAAGATATCAAAATGTTAGTGTAACTTATTCATATCTCAATCATCTGTTGCATGCTTATTTACTCATCTAAGAAAAATATTGTTCGTATGTTACCTGCAGGTCATTTTTGTTGATGCTGATCAGATTGTCCGGACAGACATGGGGGAACTCTATGACATGAATATCAAGGGAAAACCACTAGCATATACACCCTTTTGTGACAATAATAAGGATATGGATGGATATAGGTTTTGGAGACAAGTACATATCAATCTCCTTTCTTGTTATCAGTAACTAATTTTCAGTATCATCCTGTCCTCACTATTTCCTTTCACGAACAGGGATTCTGGAAAGAACATCTACGTGGAAAACCGTACCATATAAGGTAGAGACTGATGTATTGTGTTGATTGTATCTATTGAGATGATGCACATGCATTAATTCCACTGATATTTCCATTTCCAACTACTTAATGCGTCGTAAAGCTTTGATTCCTCGAGAAAAATTCCATCAAGAAATCTTATCTTGGCTCTTACATTTCATTGGTAGTTCAGTAGAGCCAAATAGAATCCATTTCTTCCGAAAAATTTGATATGTAAAAAGTCTGTGTGGCTGTAGTCTTTTATTATGTAAAAAGTCTTCTCCTAATAGAGCTTTTACATTTTAATGTGATGCAGTTACTAATAATGTGATGCATTAATATTTTTCTTTCCGTTTCCTACAGTGCATTATATGTTGTTGATTTAAAGAAATTCCGAGAAACAGCAGCAGGAGATCATCTAAGAGTTTTCTATGAATCTCTAAGCAAGGATCCGAATAGTTTATCCAATTTGGATCAGGCAAGTAAATTTGGCATCATTTAATGCTTTATTAGCAATAGTATACCAAGTGATACTTCATTAGCATTGAGATAATGGTTGAAGTTTTACATCACCTGATTTCTTATTTTGTTCCCATTCTATGGTGCATTTTCATTTACCATATTACCATATAGTACTCTATCTGCATCGAGATAATGTATATAGTATTTATTTCATAGTTAATGTTAGCGTGGTTGACTGTCTTATCTGAAATATGAGAAGCTTTCAGTGGCGTTGATACTCAAGTGGCTGAGGAATGAAAGGGAATTAGTTGGAATTTTGTAATAGTTCATAGTTCCTAGTTTTAAGGAAACTTAATATGTCAAAATGGTTTGAATTTTCCGACATGAAACTCGGAATTTTGTAATATATATTTTGCTGGCTTTTCAGGATCTTCCTAACTACGCCCAGCACACTGTGCCCATTTTCTCTCTACCACAAGAATGGCTCTGGTGCGAGTCATGGTGTGGCAACACCACAAAATCGAAGGCGAAAACCATCGATCTCTGTAACAACCCCATGACCAAAGAACCGAAGCTTCAGGTCCAACTGTTTCTTCAATTCATTATGTATCTTAGAACCCGAATCACTCCATATCTTTTTTTGTATGTCTTTTCATCTTCGTCATTCATTAAAAGTAGTTGCAATTATCAGGGTGCAAGAAGAATCGTTCCCGAATGGCCAGATCTTGATTCGGAGGCCACAACATTCACAGCTAAAATATTAGGTGATGTGACCCCTCAAACACCCGTCTCATCGATTGCTGAAATTTCTGTGAGTAAGAAATCTATTGATGAAGATGTGGAATCAAAGGCTGAGTTATAATCATATCATTCAAGTTCTGCTAAATTAGACTGATGGGAGGATTCTGCTTTTGAATTCAAACATCTCCTATTTCTACCACATCTTAGCCTTCTTAGAATTAACTTGGAAGCCTGATGGTCATGTGCCTCTGTAGGCTGATAATGAACAGAAAACAAGCCTCTCCCACCAATTTTCTTAGAAATCCATTTCCTCCAGTATTTTAAATACTAACTATGAGAAAAGTTGGCAATTTTGATTAAGACATGTATAGTAACAGCTGATTTTTTTATTTAGTAATGAAGTTTGCAAGAATGTTCTTCCCATTATTTCCACTCAGGAACCTTCTGTTATGATGCATAAACTTCTTATGTAAGATTTATCATATTAATCTCACACGAACTTTACTTATTCTTATGAAAATTTGACAACATTTTCGTGTAGAACCAGCCACAGCTATTTGATTCCAACAATCTTGTACTCATGGATATCGAGGAAAACCTTAAATCAAACGGTCCTTGAGAGAACGTTTGAAGGTCATAAAATGCTTTTTGGTTTGGTTGGTTGGTGTGGCATCATCTTTTGTTGGTGCACTAAATGATGAGATTAATGACAATCATGTAGTCTATCAGGACAGAGAACAGCTCAAAATAATGTTTGAAAGTTGATCTTTTCAAGTCTTCTCTTCTTGAAAGAGGTCGTCCATTATGGTCCACACCTCCAATTGTTGCAAAATAATGCTTAAAAAGCATTTGCAACAAGACTTTACTGTTGTTTTTCAACTTTAAAGCAGTCGTGCTTCGAATAGGCAGGTCTTTGGAGTTCCTGTTATGTTCAAAGAAAAGAAATCCAACAGCTTGGACTTGAGAACCATCAGGAGCATGGCTAACTTGAAACCAAACTTCTTTCTCAGAGAAACTAAGAATGTATCTGACATATCTATGGATATTCAGTTCCCTGTTTAGAGTGAAGAAACTACAACAAGCCTGTCTGATACATCTCCAAACAGGTTGTAACAGGTTTCAAACCTACCGTTAGTAGATGTTGTTTGTTTCAGCCTATTACGTATCATCGTTAGCCTCACTCTTATAAACAATGTTCCGTTCCCTTCTCCAACCGATGTGGGATCTCGTAATCCACTCCCCTTGAGGGCTGGTGTCCTTGTTAGCACTCAACTCGGTGTCTGGCTCTGATACCATTTGTAACAACCTCAAGCCCACCACTAGCAGATATTGTCCGTTACGTATTGCTCGTTAGCCTCACAATTTTAAAACGCGCCTACTAGGGAGAGGTTTCCACACTCTTATAAACAATGCTTCGTTCCCCTCTCCAACCGATGTGGGTTCTCACAATCCATCCCCTTGGGTGCTAGCATCCTCACGGCACACCGCCCAATGTCTGGCTTTGATACCTTTTGTAATAGCCCCAAGCCCACTACTAGCAGATATTTTGTCCATTTCGGCTTGTTACGTATTTCCGTCAGCCTCACGGTTTTAAAACGCATCTACTAGGGAGAGGTTTCCACACTGTTACGAGGAATGCTTTGTCCCCTCCCCCAACCGATGTGAGATCTCACGGAATTTGAGGTCTGCTTAATGTCGTGATATGCTGAAGTTGCTGCCATCACCAACAAATGAAGGATGCCCATAAGGCACTGGCCGATCAGAAATTTGAGGAACTTCACTGTCTCCTTCCAACATTTTCAGAGCATCCATAATGGTAGGCCTCAAAGCCACCATCACATGAGAACACAAAATTCCAACCGCAACAAACCTCTCCATTATGCCTTTTGGATTTGAATTAGAACAATCTCCATCTTTCACAAGACAAGGATCTAAAGTTTCCCCTATCTTTCCACCTTTCACCAACGACCAAGCCCAATCCGTGATCAGGAACGCACGTGGCGACGACGCCAAAGAAAAATCAAGAGCTTTTCTCCCACACATTATCTCCAAAACAACCACTCCAAAGCTATAAACATCGCTCTTCTCAGTTAGTTGTCCATAAAACGCGTATTCAGGAGCTAAATACCCGTGAGTTCCTGCAACTCGAGTCGTTAGATGCGACTGTCCTTCCCTACTCTGTTTGGCAAGCCCGAAATCTGCAACTTTCGCTCTCATATCTGCATCTAACAATATGTTTGTCGCCTTGATATCTCTGTGATATATTGCAGGCTTCACTCCATAGTGCAGATAAGCTAAGCCTTTTGCCACATCCAAGATAATGTTCTTCCTTTGAGGCCATGTCAATGAGTTCTTCACAGTTCCATCTTGATCAAATGGTATAGGGAACAAATAATCATCAAGATTTCCATTTGGCATGTAATCATAAACAAGGTATCTCTCACTTGAACTCTCGTCAAAACCCTCATCAACCACGCAGCAGCCCCTAAGTGGAACAAGATTCCTGTGCTTTAGATTACTGATAATTTCAACTTCATTGCAGAACTCTGCATTGCCTTGAAAATCTGATTCAATTACTTTCTTTACAGCCACCATGCTTCCATCAGGTAATCTCCCTTTGTAAACTAAACCAAACCCACCTCTGCCAATGAAATTCTTTGAAGAAAAGTTATCAGTTGCCTTCTCAAGCTCATGAACTTTGAACCAAATTGATCCAGTGTTTGGCCTGGCATGTGGTCTAGACCCTTGTTCATCCAGCTCCAAGCTAGACTTCTTAGCCAATTGTTTGCTTTTGTACAACCAAAATCCTATTCCCAATAGAACAAGAACGACTAAAAGTCCTACAGCAGCAGCAGTAAGGCCATAAACTAGAGAAGAATGCTTACTTTTTGAACCCTTTTGAGTACTCAATTGAAGATTAAAAATGCAATCTAAAGCACTGTCGCCTTCAGGGCCAGATTCATTCACAATGGCAGCAGCATAAAGAACGGCAAAGTAAAAGCAATCCATGGAATGAGATTTATTACCATCAATTCCTGTCAAAATAGCTTGAACTTTGAAACCAGCAGCCACACAAGCATCACAACCAGAACCAACAAGATTCGACCGACACCCAGAATCAAGAGGCGAGTTCTGGCCAAGTTTTGAAACCCAATCACGAGTGGTTTGAATACCAGCACAGACATTAGCTGATATCACAAATTGTAAGGGATCAAAGCAATGGGAAACAAGGTTGGCAGGAAGGGAGAGAGAGGAGAGTTTGGATTGGTAATCAAGAAGACAAGAATTGGAGGTTGCGAGGTCTGGGAGGTTGAAATGGGAAGTTTCTTTGAGGTGTTGAGCCAAAGCGATTCCAAATAAGGACAAGAGGGTTTGACAACAATGGAACTTGGAGGTATCATTCATGGCAGATTTGGCAGTGGTCTGGAAGAAGGGGTTCCGGCAATCGGTGGCGGTCCATGGGATTCTAAGGACATAGTTAAGGTCCAATGGGCAAATGGGGTTGGTGATTGGAGTGGCTGCACAAGTTACAGAGAGTAAACAGAGGAGAAAACTAATGAAAACTCTCATCATTTACCCTTTTTGTATGGAATTCTTTACTGGGTATTTTGAATTTGAGGTGGGTTTCGAAGAAAAATCTGAAAAAAAGTGTTGAAGAAGAAGATGATGAAGAGAGAGAGAGAGAGAGAGAGAGAGAGAGAGAGGAGAGAGAGAGGGGTTAGGCGATTTTGGAGTTGGTGGTAGTGGTGGCTGGGAAGGTGGTTTCTTTTCGTCGTCTTCTTCCATTTTCTTGGTCGTTCGTGGAAAGTAAAAAGGGGAAGTCGTTGGCATTGGATTTGATAAGGATGAATATATAATATTATAATGATAGTGGGGAAATTGGATTCTCATTCTTAAAGAACACAAGGAAATGATGAACATGAACATTTAAAGACTTTTGGATGATTGTTGTCTTTTTCTTTTTTCTTTTTCCTTAAAATTCTATTGTTTTCTGGGTAACGTCGGCCGTCTTAGCGGCACATCCGTATCAAGGTCACGGTCGATATTGTCACTATCATCAATATCGTCACTATCAACAATATCGTCACTATCATCCATATCGTCACTATCATCAATAATAAAACTCTTAGGGATGTTATCTAAAAATTTGTTCAGAAATATTGTAATAAAAGGAAGATAGGACGTTCAAATGTTATTTGAGAGTTTAGAGTTTTGAATTCCTCTCGAATAATATATTTTTATAAAATGTCTGTTTTTCAAATTAAATGGATAAAAACATACCATTTCAAAATAACTATACGAAGTTTGATAAAGATCGACAATACCACACTTAAAAATGTCCACTTAATTTGTTGGGGGCGGAGAACTCTTGTTTAAACGGATTTAAAACAATTGGACTGAAGGTGACATCTCGGAGTAGATATTTCTCTGTAGATTAAATGGTATGAAGTACATTTTTTTCATTGTTATATACAAAAAAAAACTTACACTATTTGGGGAGTATCAACAACACCTGTGGATTTTCAATCACGAAAATCCAATATTATCGAACATTCAGATTCCCATTGTTCCATGCATCTCGGAATATTGAACGCAATGAGTTCATTCCTTCAGAAGTAGCCCCTCCTGCTAGGATCCGAAACAGCATAGAACTAAAAGAACTTGCATTCCTCGGTTGCCCAAGTTCATGCTGTCCTGGAATTTGAATCCTGTTGTGGGCTCTGTCAAGGCTACCATTTTCGGTTTGCTCCCAGGGACGGGAAACTTCTCCGGTTACAGATGTGGGTCTCAAATCAGGTCCGGAGTTTGGATATGTATTTAGTGCATTAGGATTCCTGGTAGAAGAGGTAATATGGAAGTCTGGATGTTGATGTATTTGTGATCGTCTGTTTTGCATGAACCTCTGCAAAGCCGGTACCTGTATTGGACGTTACTGGTATCAGCAATTGGATGATCATATGACAAAGAGTGACAAGGCATCACAAAAAGAAGCCAAGTAGATGCCGTTGTAAATGGGTTAACTCTTAATATCATTCTCTAAAGTCATGTCCAGAAACCCTGCATATAACATTAACGGCCCAAGCCCTCCGCTAGCAGATATAGTCATCTTTGAGCTTCCCTCCAAGGTTTTTAAAACGAGTCTACTAGGGAGAGGTTTTCATACCGTTATAAAGAATGCTTGGTTCTCCTCCCCAACTGATGTGAGATCTCACAATCCACCCCCTTTGGGGCCCAGCGTCTTCGCTGGCATACTGTCTCGTGTCCACCCACCTTCGGGGCTCAGCCTCTTCGCTGGCACATCGTCTGGTGTCTGGCTCTGATACCATTTGTAACAGCCCAAGCCCAAGCCCACCGCTAACAGATACTGTGCTTTTGGGCTTCCCCTCAAGATTTTTAAAACGCGTATGCTAGGGAGAGGTTTCCACACCCATATAAAGAATATTTCGTTCTCCTCCCCAACCGATGTGGGATCTCACACAACAGATCCAATTCCACAAACCAACAAAGGCTATTTCCTGTTTAGTATCTGCTAGCAACAGTCTTAACCAACATCACATGAACATATAAAAGTGTGCAAGAGAAGTAATATAACAAGACCATACTGACTTTGAGAACTTAAACAGTTGTAATAAAACATGAGTTATTTTTGAAATCTTATAAAGAAACTGATACTATTAAATGAAGATGGAAATAGTGCACCTCAAAGCGGTTCCAAAAGTATAGAATCAAATGCTGCATAAAGGCTGCAGTAGTAGAAAGAGCCAAATATGAAAAACCTGTAAATTTTGTGAAAATGAAATTTAGGATCTGGTTAACCACAGCTCTAATATAAGCCCACAATTGTTGAAAAGATAAGTGGCATACCATATGCATACGAGAAGAAATAAATATGAAAAACCAGAAAGTAGAGCAAAAAAAAGCGGGGGAAAAACTTCATTGATATTGGAGTCCGCACACTGCAGGCAAGGCAAACAAAGACATCAGATTACGTAAGAGCTACAGATTTAAGTGATAAATGTATTGTGCACAGCTAAACGTATCCATGATTCGACTATAAGCTCTAAAGCAGAATTTTTTTTTTATTGTTTTGAGGGGTGGGGGAATAATATTCATCAATTATTCAAACGCGAATAGATAAATTGGTTTCATCAGTTGTCATTCCACGAGATATAGTGTGTGTGAGAGATAGAGATAAATAGATAGATAGATAGATAGATATAGAGAGAGAGAGAGCGACCTAATTATTGTAAATAATTCACTTAACCACACCAGGATCAAGACCATGAAAGCCAAGAGCTGATCGTCATAAAACTCGAACAGGAAAAATAGAATACCGATCATAATCTGGAAAAGAAGCAATAGATTATTAACAAGAAAATCCTCCGTATGTACCACCAAATAGTAAAAGAAAAAAAAAAAAAAATACTAGAAGTATAAGCAAGCATAAATATCAGGAGTAAAGCAACAATCTGGAGTGCTTACTGGAACAAAGACAAGTGACTCGATTACATGCACAAATATCAACTGAAACGTTGGGAGTTGATGCTGAGCGTGGTGTTGAAGCTGCACTGCAGTAATTAAAAACAAGTCGTACTCCATTATATTTCAAGATAATTAACTCAGCCTTTCTACTCTATATGTAGGAATGGAGATGTCCATTGACAGTGCAGATGGCCCAGATATCTTAGAAGCCAGAGACTGATATGAAAATTCTTGTCTAAAAGAAATATTTAAGATGTGATGATTCGTTGGATGCAGAATTCCACTCGATCAATCATTTGATTACAGGCAATCAAAGAAAATTTTGATATACCCTAGTTTTTTACCAAAAGATTTACCAAACGCCATCATTTCTAATGACGCTACCTACAAAATCCCTATGTTGGAAATTCCAAGGAGTAGCAACATTTAGTCTCTAGTTTGTAATGTAAATATATATAGTTAGTGGGCATGCATGAGGAACCATGAGATGAGAAAGTATACTAACTCCTTAATGTATGTCTAGCAGTCTATGGTAACTATCAGTCTACCATCATACTTTCCATGGAAACCAATGTTACAGTTTAAACATATTGAGGCCCAAAGGCGGGCAGTAGACAGGACAAAGGGGCCATCTCCCTAAATAAACGGTAGAAATCCATTAGAGCATGCCGCGCATGAAGCTACAATGCAGTACAAGGTCTCTTGTGGAAAAAGAATATTAAGGAACTTGTAAAGTTTTTTTTGTTAAAAAAAAAGAGAAAAAGAAAAATAGTAATAATAATAAACCATTTATTTTCTTTTTCACAAGGAAACAAAACTTTTCTAAAAATCATGCTTTCATAAAGCAAACGAAAGAAAGGAACCTGTAAACTTCAACATGCGAGTCTGTGTCTCCCTCAATGTAAATGACACTGACATAGTGGTAGTGAAGAAAACGAAAAGTGCCATCATGAGCACACCACACTTGGTTACGAAGTAGTCTGAATGGAAACAGATGTGAGAAAAGAAACTTGTCAAGACAACCCTTTTTTTTTTTTTTTTTGGTAAGAAATCGAGTTTTCATCGAGATAAATAAAAGAATGTACAAAGTCATGCAAAATATAAGCCCCCCCAAAAAAAAAAGACATCTTCACACAAACACATGGAGAATGATAGAGAATAAACATTTTAAAAAGACTAGAAGAAGTTCCTAGTAGCAGAGTGGACTCGTCAAAATTTAAACTAATCAAGTTGGGAACAGACTTGACCCTTTTAATGGTTTGGTTGTATGGTCATAAATTCTTAAAAACAACGCTATATCAGACCTAAACTCTACTTATTAAATTCATAAAAACAACAAAAACATGCAGATGATAGAGAATAAACATAATCCTTCACCAGTTAATAACATCATAATATTAAAGGGCCATATCAATGCAGTAAAAAAAGGATCAATCAACGAACCTCCAAATCTGGCAGGGCCCTCTGGTGGCTCAAATGCATAGCTAAGATTGTAAAACTCCTTCGTTTGGTAATTGTAAAGATAGCCTAAAACAAATCTAAACTTAGCTGAAGATGTAAATAAAGCTATTCATCCTCCTAATGGAAAACAATACAATAGAGATTCTTCATATCAAACAAATGTACAGAGACATCAAAATAGGAGAAAAGGTTAGTGCAGACGAGTTTCAAGCAATTCCATAAATTGAGAATTTGTTTCATGAAAATGAACTAAAGTTATGCACTCATCAACAATTTTCCTTTCCTTTTTCTTTTTTTAATGGAACTGCATATGTGAGGTGAGGATTCAAAATTTTAATCTATAAGGAAGAAGATATTAATCTTGAACATTGAATTATGTAAGGTTGGTGCTCATTTAAGGTTAAAAACGAGTCAAAGTAACTTCTAAATAAAATGATAAACAGTTCTAAAAAATCCCTCGAGATTAAACAAAGATTTTGTAGCTGAAGGATTAGTCTGTGCACGAAATCAATCACTCACTGTAATTCTAATAAGTCTATAAAATGCCAATTAAAGATGCAGAAGAGGAAGAAAACCAAGTGATTTCAAGTAAAACACATGCAATGCACACTTGTAACACTTTCCATCAGAACATTAGTTACAGATAAATAGTGTTATTACCTTGACCGGGAAACGTCAGTAAACTATTCATCAAGATAGTATCATACCCAACAAATCTGTTTATGAGAAGTTTCTGCCATCTGCCAACAATAATCATTATTATCATTATTATTGTGATTGTGACAAAGATGACAACAACAATGATACAATTTTATTTTAAAATTCACATCAAACCTGGTAAGATTTTCAATTAGTTCGTGAAAGAAACAAAAATTTGCTAAGACAAACAAAAGTACAAGTAAAACTATGAACTAAACGAAAGATTATGTCAGAAGAATAAAAAAAAAATCCAAATTTATCCCTCCGAGTCTTCCCTCAACGGTGTAGTTACAAAAAGCCACAAATTTGTTAGTTCGCTACCAAAAGTTTTTTAACGTTAGTCGATATCCCTCATTCCAGTGGTGAAGATATTGTTCCCCTACTGGCCATGTTGGCAAAGCCACAAACTTGGGATCTTTGCTTTTTAGTATCATCTTAGTTTCTAGAGTGGGAGGCTACCAAATCATCCTCAAATCTAGTTTCCCTTCTCTTACGTCAGAAGGAGCAAATAAAATACCTTATAATACAAATGAGGTAAAAATCTAAACTTGTTCTCTGGGAACACAAACTAAAATTTTCTACCGTAATCAACAAACATAACGTTCACATACAAAAAGTAGATTCACCATATCAATAGACATACCTGTTTCCAAAGCATGAATGTTGAGCTGGCATACTGATATTAATTGTTTGTATATTATGCCTAGACTTAGCTCCTTCTGGTAATAAAAAAAATCCCTGCAGTATATGAACCGCCTTATTGCAAAAAAAAAAAAAAAAAAAAAAAAAAAAAAAAAAAAAAAAAAGGGAATAAAAGCAACTTGAAAAGCATTTAGTTGAAATACTAAAAACCAAGATTAATTCAAGTAAAAAAAACAGACTTTCACATCAGAAAACAGAAGCAATCTAGCAACAGTTAATAACAATAATAGATGAAAAATATAAATAAATTACCTTTTCCCTAGTATATAAGTACGTTGGTTCAGAACTTTTACTTCTTCTCACGAGCCATTGCACTGAAGGGTAAAACACAAATCAAAGATATCAAAACAGACCATCAGCAATAGCTGCAACAACTCCAACCTAAACTTTGGAGCTGTATCACTTAAAATCCCAAACTAGTAATTGTATCAACTAAAACCCAAGACTTTAACAAGTAAATCAATCCTTTGTTAGAACTTTTTTCTTAAATGGTTAATGTATAACTTTCATGTGTGTATAAGACTTCTTTACATGCAGGGCTTAATGTAAATTAGAGGAAGGTGTTGGAATCAAACAGATGGTAGCGGTTTTTCAATAATATGAACGATTTTGCATCTTCTAGTCTTACTCTATTTTTCTCCACTTATTTAGAAAGAATTACCGGATAATTTTTTCTTGCTACTTCGGTGAGATTTTGGGAGAAAGAAGAACTTTGTTTATGTGATTTTGAGCTTCTTTTAAATTGATACAAGGATTAGTTTAGGGTTTTAATTGATACAACACGTCAGATTGACAGCCGGGTGAGATAGAAGATTATCCAAAAAGAGGCTTGCAGCAAGGAGATCCCTTATTTTCTTTCCTCCTTAACATTATAGGAGATATGCTTAGTCGTTCAGTTCAGCTTTGGCTTGAGAAAAAAATTCTTAAGGGCTTTATTGTCGGGAGGAACAAGGTTGAAGTCTCCCTACTTCATTACGCTGATGACACTATCATTTTATGCCCTGATGAGTCATCAATGCTTAAAACTGGTGGGATATCCTGAGTCTAATTTTACTGGGATCGGGGCTTTCTTTAAATCTTTCAAAGACTTTGCTGATTGGAATTAATGTGAGCAAGGAAGATGTTGATAGCAGGGCTGAAGGCTTCCACTTCATTCTAAATTTCTCCCTATAAACTATCTCGGATTCCCGTTGGGAAGACATCATCATAAAAGATCTTTTTGGAAACCTCTAATAAATAAGCTTCGGGCAAAATTGAATATGTGGAGATGTCTCTTTCTTTCTAAGGTGGAAGTTACCATCGTCAACATTAAAAAAGCATTACAAGGCATCACATCGTAAAAGAAAACATGCATGGGGAGAAAGAACGTAGCGTATTTACCAACAGCTGACTGGAGCCTGTCCTGATGAAGAATGCGCCACCACTTGGAGACATCAAGATTCAAATTTATCCCTGCAACATTCTGCACTAGCAATAAGGCAAGCAACAAACATGTTCGAAAGTAGCTTGTTTATAAGAAACATTTCGTTAACAGAAAGGGAACCATGCAATTTGGAGGATAAGACTGAAAGCCATAATTGAAAGTTGAAAAGAATCACACATATTGACTATGAGTATTAAAAGCTCTAAGGTCAACAGTCTAAGGAATAAAGATTACAACTTATTCACTCTAGACCCAAGCATCATCAGAAATAAGGCCAAGAATTTGAAGGTCAATAAACTGAGGGCTAGATCCTTTTCACTTAAGCACCAAGTTTCAACTGACATGAGCCCAATGAACCAACCACGCACCAGAAATCATCCCCCTTTCGGGTTAACCCATAAAATGGCTTCAGAAGTTTAGAACAAAAAAAAAAAAAAAAAAAAAAAAAAAAAAAAAAAAAAAAAGAAAAGAAAAGAAAAGAGGAAAGCAGGAAAAGAAACCCCATTATTATAATTAATTAATTAAAAAAAAATCTAAGACGAAAAGAAAGGATCTTCTATGAGCTTCTATACATTAAATAATAATAGTAGAATAGCTAACTCAATAAAATATTGTAACTAAAAGTAAGTACTCAACCAATAAAGGAGCATGCTTGAACCTTGCATTTAAAGTAATGGCTGTTGAGGATTATTGGGAGTGAATCCCACATTGGTTAATTTAGTGGAAGATCATGGGTTTATAAGTGAGAAATACTATCTCCATTGGTACGGGGCCTTTTGGAGAAGCCCAAAGCAAAGCCATGAGAGCTTATGCTCAAAGTGGACAATATCATACCATTGTGGAGAGTCATGATTCCTAACATGGCATCAGATCATGCCCTAAACTTAACCATGTCAATAGAATCCTCAAATATCGAACAAAGAATTGTGAGCCTTGAAGGTGTAGTCAAAAGTGACTAAAGTGTCGAACAAAGGGTGTACTTTGTTCGAGGGCTCCAGAGAAAGGAGTCGAGCCTCAATTAAGGGGAGGCTATTCGAGAGATTCATAAGTCTCAGGGGAGACTTATAGTGTACTTTGTTCGAGGGGAGGATTGTTGAGGATTATTGGGAGTGAGTCCCACATTGGTTAATTTAGTGGAAGATCATGGGTTTATAAGCGAGGAATACTATCTCCATTGGTATGAGGCCTTTTGGAGAAGCCCAAAGCAAAGCCATGAGAGCTTATGCTCAAAGTGGACAATATCATACCATTGTGGAGAGTCGTGATTCCTAACAATGGCATCAATAATTACTCACAGGTAGCTTCCATACGCTGGTCAGGATCTGCTTTGTATGTCTACAAATAAATAAAATTTGTCGATTCCACCTTCTACCAAATTGAACAATTGCTGCCTTAAAAGTTTCCTCGACTGATATTAGGAAACTAATATGGAGCTCTTCTTTGTCAAGTTTAATGACTGTATCATCAGCTGCTGCTCTTGAGCATTGGTCCACACCAGTACTTTCTGCTTGATGTTCTAGAATCTCTGTATCCGATTTCCAGAGCTTCGGTGCCAACTTACCTCTTCTAACACCTGAATCAAACCAATTTAACCAAAACTTGGCAGCCAAAAATGTCAACTCATCTTCATCATTTGCAACCTCCAAACTTTCTCTCACAGTTTCCCCACCAGGGGCATCTTCAATATTAAGTTCAGAGTCATTTTGTGACCACAGGCCTGCGGTAGTTATCTGTCAAAAATTACACAAGTTTAGCTTATTGAAGTAGATGAAAGAAAGCACGAAAGCTAAAAGGCAAGAAAAAAAAAGTTTAGATGCAGATTAATACAAATTTATAAACCAAACAAAATAATCAGTAGTATAAGTCCAAGAGAATAAACTAAATAAAGTAGAACACTTGAGCGTTTCCGAAATTGACAATCATAATCAAAAGTAAATCTGGTTTTTTCTATTGATAAACAAAAATATTATCTAATTCCAATGTCCAGACTCTAAGAATATCTAACTTTTGAGATGTTTATTGTAAATCCACTCTTCTTACCCATTTTCTGTAAGTTTCATACATCACTCAAATTGTTTCTAATAAAAATAATAATAGTAATAATATTAATAATATTGGCCTCTTCTTGTGAGCCAGGAGGGAAATAAAAGGAACAAACATGAAAATATACCATGATCAGGAAAGAATTACTAGGACTAGTCTAAATGTTCTATTTTAAAAACCCCCATAATTAAATAGGAGTAAACTAATTTTTATATTTATTTACTGATCAAGAGTTGGTTAAAAAGACCCCACAGAAGTTCGGAGAAAACCAGAAGAAATTTCTTGGGCACAAAATACGAAATTATTTTCAACAAATGAAAATTCTATTTAGTACAATAATTGGGGTACACGGATTTGAACTCCGACCTCAAGGGAAGGAGTACGCATCAATTATTCATGAGTTATGCTCACTTTGGCAAAAGCGAGCATTTTCTGAACAGGAAATTTAAACCTCATCCTCAAAGAGACTAAGACAGAAGAAGGAATGAGAAATAATAAATCTAAGAAATATCTAAAGTTTCTTTTTGTATATAATACCGGAGGCTTTGGGAAGTCGGAATGGGATAGATTAGTATGGACCAACTAAACCAATGATTATACACTTCCACAGAATTATATGAATCTTGGAAAATCTCATTTCTACTCGAACAAAAGCCATCGAAGAAAAGCAATGATAACATTGGTCCATGAAATCTTGCTCCCTCCAAAAACATTGGTCACCAAAAGCAACAATCAGTTCAAAGTTCTACTGCATGGAGACAGTATTTACCTTAATTTGAATAAGTTGGGCTTCTGTTGTCTCAACTCCAGAGAGCTCACTTGAGCAACCAGGCTTTGAATGCAGGAAGAACAAAACTTAAATTAAAACAACATAAAAACTAAAGAACTAAGCTGCAGTTCATACATAACAAGAAATTCCCCAAACAAAAATTAACAGAGAGGTAGAGATGCTATACATTCATCATATGCCTAAACCATGCCCTACAACCTAAAGAGTTCAACTCAAAAAAATTGAGTCTGTACAGTTAAACACATGTTAGACAGGAGCACACAACTCAAAATGTTGTGTGTACTTTTCATCACATTCAAAACTCATTTGAGCGTTGCTCAACTCGAAACCGAGACTATTAAATTCAAACCATTCTGAAAGCCTGCACTACAACCAGATTATGATCAAAACTACAACATCTTGCTCTCTTTATACAGTTTCTAAATGGATTCAGAAAGCAGTCTTTTAGAATTAAGATTTTGAATTAGGAAGCTCATAATCTGGTTGTAGAACTGAAACGCCCATAATTGAACTGCCACAATCCCACGGATTCGGAAACAACCATTTCCGAAGAACAGAACTAGATTAAAGAAATACATATAGACAATCAGTGTGACTCAATTCGAAAACAACCAAGAACTTCATAAATCCAGCCTAACCAACTTATGAACCCTAAAACCCGCGACCAAAAATCATTGCAGAATAAGAAAGCTCAAAAACTAAAAACAACATATAAATCAAATTGCAAGAGAACTCGTAATGTTGAGAAGAACCTGATGTACGTAGTTCGCGTGCATGACCACGAGAATGCAGAACAACGTAATGGCTATACAGAGGTTCATATACTCCAGAGTGCCTCTGACTTTGGGAGTCAGAATCTGAGAAAACCGTTCTTGAACTCGAATAAACGTTTGTTCTGGATCCATTTCTTTCCCCTATTATCAAGAAATCGATCATCAAAAAGCTCTGGAATGAATTTCTCTTCTCCTTTCGTTCTTCTGGGAAAGTGATCCAAGGTTTTAATCTTCAAGCTCCGTTGCAACAGCAATCGTTGTTGTAGCTGTTACCAATTCAATCGGAACGACCCATGGAAGTGTTTGATCATCATCCTAAATTCCACAACGATTTTTTTTCTCTCTTTTATGAGGAATTGATGAAAGGTTTATATAGTTGTTCATCAACATTATCTGTTAATCTGTCACATCGTGTTATAATTTTAGTCGATATTTATTTTGTCTGTTTATTTAACAAAAGCATTCCATTGGTGTTAGATATACTACCAAAATAGAGTCGCAATTATTTATTTTCTAATCAACGCTCTTCATTAACGTTTTGTGACGTCCCACATTGGTTGGAGAGGAGAACAAATCACCATTTATAAGAGTGTGGAAACCTTCCCTTGACACACGTATTTTAAGGCCTCGAGGGTAAGCCCGAAAGGGAAAACCCAAAGAAGACAATATAGGGAAAGCCCAAAGATGACAATATTGACTAGCGGTGAATCTGGGCCGTTACAAATGGTATCAAAGCCAGACACCGGACGATGTGTCAGCCTTCTCTCATACAGATGCAGTCTTAGTTCATTTATATCTCACATTTACTCACGCATTACATGTTAGTGTGAACATCGGGCATTAAGTATAATACTAGGTTAGGAACGAACGAAGATAAAAGCTGATGTACAGATGTACATGTAACGCCCGAGGTACATGAGTAAAAGAAGTAACAAAAGCAGTTCTATTATAAGTTTGAGAATACACGACTAAATCGAGTTAAAAGCTAATACGAGCTAGGACAGTTATTGCATGAAGTCTACCAAATGCAGGCGCATAATAGATCAATATGAATATCATGAACTGTCCCGTAATAAAACCTGTTGTTGCTAATACTTTCTTCTCGGTTTCTTCTTCCATAACTCGAGCTCGGAAAAGGAAGAGATAAGAGGGCCCTATCGAGAATGTGGTCAGAAATCCATAATAGAGTCCGACCACAATGACCGGTTCCTTCTTCCATAACCCGAGCTCGAAGAAGGAAGAGATAAGAGGGCCCTATGGAGAATGTGGTATAATAGAGTCCGACCACAACGACCGATTAATTATCTTAATGCATAGATATAAGCTAATTTTATATTATTCAAATGTGTTACATTGGGTCAAAGTTTTTGGAATATTTTCATTGACTTCTCTTATTTACATTAAAAAAAAAAAATGCACTCTTCATTTAACTTTTTCAAAAAATTACTTTAAATATATATATTTTTTTTCAACAAATCAAGATTACATTATAAGCTTATTTTGTAATTTTTAGAGTTTAATTCATTAAACCCTGAAAATTTTGTTCAAAATAATAATAATATTGCAACATGGTCATAAAATAAATGGTAGTAAATGAACATAACCCACCTTAAAGAATCTCATTATAATACAAAAATATATGAGATTGAGATAAATAATTGAGGTTAGATTCTTTTTACCATCCAAATTTGAAGTTACTATTCATAGTCTTTAATATATATATATAACAAAGGTAAATGTAACGACCCAGATCCATCGCTAACAGAGCCCTTTCGGGCTTTCCCTCAAGTTTGTTAGGAGAAGGTTTTCACACCCTTATAGGGTATTTTGTTCTCTTCCCCAACTAATGTGGGACATCATAACAAACGTTCTAATTTTACCCAATATAATTTGTATAGCCTAGTACGAATAAGCTAGAACACACAAATTTCAAGGAAAACAAGATGAAATATTGTAATTAAACAATGCTTAAAGCACAAGGGAGGAAAAAGAATAAAATAAAATGATAAACCAGACCAACCTTTTACTATGACTGGATGCATTGCAAAATTCACATCCACCAATAAAAAATAATAAATTAATTAATTAAAAAAAAAAAAAAAAAAAAAAAAAAAAAAAAAAAAAAAAAACTCTTTTCTAAACCACTTAACCACCCTACACAGTGAAGAACACACCATGGTAAAAAAATTATTGAAACTGAGGATAGGGAAAAATGTAACAGAACATATGTGAAAAAAGAACAAATGAATCTAAACAAAAATTGGTATACTCTCAAGGAGGAGAAAAAGAAAAATGATACCCCGGGTGCCAGCGAGCGATCTGTATGAACGAGCCATGATATTATTGTTAAAGAAACAACATAAAAGGTAGCAGAAAATTAAGCAAAGGAGAGATTGGAGATATTTTCTACACACCTGATAGGGGGACTTAGAATCTATCTGGGAAAGAAAGCTTGTTGAAGGAACAAGTTGGATGAGGAAGAGGAAAATGGAATTTGAAGTGATTTTTAGCTTTTTGGGGCATATGCAGCTAAGGCATTTGCATGTGCATGTGGGAGACTGCTCAAAAGGTGTTGAATTTGTTGGCCATAAAGTGAAAGTAGATGTGAGAAAGCTCTGCCTACTTGAGCTTTAACTTCTGGTGTTTCGATAGGAGATACCACAACGTGAGCAAAGATATTAACCAACTCAGGAACCAAAGAAAGGATCTGCAATTGGCGCACGAATTAGCAGAACTATAATAATAATAATAATCCAGATTGCTTTTTCAATACTGAACGAACTTAATATTTGATCACCCCTTAGGGCACTTAAGCTTCTTCCCCATGTTGTAATGTATTTCATCAGTCCAATACAAACACAATTCAGGTCCTATTGCATTGGTCAAGTAAAACGCTTATGAAGACTTCACAGATTATGAATACATACATACATGGATATCGGTAACTTCAGGTGTGAGATCCCACATCAGTTAGAGAGGGGATCGAAACATTCCTTATAAGGGTATAGAAACCTACCCTAGTAGACGCGTTTTAAAATCGTGAAACTGACGGCGATACATTATGGGCCAAAGCGGATAATATCTGCTAGCGGTGGGCTTGGGCTGTTATACAAATGGTATCAGAGCCAGACACCGGATGCTGGGTCCCCAAGGAGGGTGGATTGTGAGATCCCACATCGGTTGGAGAGGGGAACGAAGCATTCCTTATAAGGGTGTGAAAAACCTCTCCCTAGCAGACGTGTTTTAAAATCGGGAGGTTGACGGCGATACATAATGGGCCAAATCGAATAATATCTGCTAGCAGTGAGCTTCGGCTGTTACATCAACAAAAACAACAAAAACAACAAAAGGGAATGTTTTCCCACCGGTGTCACTTTTCACTATGGGAGTCCTAACTTTCCTTGTTTGGGGACATTCTATATAATGACAATTCAACATGCTATGAATTTCGGTAACACCCACAGGATCACATTTACTTTCCCAGTTATCCTCAACGTAATTGGACGGATAACAAAAAGTTTATACGCCCGAATTATTTCCAAAAACAGAACTATACCCTCCATAAACACGAATTTGCTAAACGGAATAAAATTTAAATAAAATCGTGCTAAAGTCCGACAGAATAAATACCTGAGGATTAGATGACAAAACAAGAGTAGACACACAACCATAAACGGACATGGACTCCTCATAATCTTCTTTTAAAGGTAGAGCTTTGAGTAAAACTTGGAGGACCTAGTGTAGAAGATCAAATTGAAACAGTTAAGCAAAGATTGGGGGAAGGGAGGCGTAACCAAAGCTGTACTAACCTGATTCAATGGGACAGCTTCAGGGTGCACCATTATCATTCTTGCGACTGCACCAGCTGCGTTATCCCTAACAGCATTGTCTGACTCAGATTCCCCAAATAATGGGTAGAGTCCACGAAATATATCATTATAATATCTGATATTGATTAAGTAAAAGGGAGTTGATGATTGTAGCGAAAGTACAAATAAAAAGGTTGAATGGGAACAATAATATATAAATATATGATTCAGTACAATATTAGATTTCTAGGCAGGCAACACAACAGCTTTAATACCACTGAAACGGTCAAGAAGATATAAACGGAAACGAAAGTAAACAAACAAATATAATTGCATACAAAAGGATACTTCAAAGTAGACTCTCCCCCATTATTGCAGAACTCTCCAACACAAAATGCAGCATTCCTTCTATTAGTTGCCTCGGATGATGCCAATTCTTTGAGAACCAATGGCATTACTCTCTGAAAGTAATGCATTGCATTAGTAAATAGACCCTTGAAATGTTTTCATTCATTTTCATAGGCACATCTTTTGGGAAAAAGTGTTTTAGGTGAAGTTGGGAAGAAACTTAGTTAAATGCTTTTCCTAAACATATTGTTAAATATTTTTTACAAACTGCTTTTGATTATTGAAAATTTTAAATAACGTTTTATTTAGCAAAAAAACACTTTTTATCATATTTAAAATTTTAACCAAACGAGTTGTCAATTTTTTAAAAATACTCAAAAGGGAAAACCAAACACGCCCAAAATATGACCAGTCCACAAAATAAAGAAGCAAAAATAAAAAGATCTCGGTAATGAATACTTACATCAATATAGGCAGCAATTGGAGCACCCATGTCCCGAGCTACTTCAGCAAGACAGGCGACCACCATAGTTCGATCTTGAGGAGGTCGTGAAGCTCTCTGGGTGATCGAGGGGAAATGAGGCAAAAGTTTGTAAGTTACTCTCTTGTAAATCTTGAAATACTATCAAACCCAGTCCCTAACTCACCGAAAATTTCATTAATGGTTCAAATAGCTTCGCAAAGATAGGCGCAAAGTAAGAGCCCATGGCCTTTGCGAATGCAGGAAGCAGATCAGACACTGCATCCATAAGTACTTCATCATGTTCAGTATCATCCTCATCTATTTCACCATCAGATTCCACTTGCTGACAAGCAGATTCCTCACGGAGCAGAACTAATGTTGCATCAATTAACTGAGGCATATCTAATGTTTTGAACAAAACAGCATAACATAAGAGTCGGATAGAATCATTGAATAAAAATACATTTCACAACAATCGAAACTTAATATCATTTTTTAATAGGAATTTTGGAACTTGATATCAAAACTTACAAGGTTCCACTGCAACATAACCATAGTCTTTGATAATGTCAGCCATGCTTGTACAAGCTTGAGCAACTGCTTCTTTGTCATCATCTTCAACCATGGTCTTGATATAAATATTCATCACAGTATCTAGAAGAAATGAATTGCTCAATACCACCAAAAACAAAAATTAAACTTGTACATATAGTGTTACAGCATGCTCTTATATTCTTACCAAAAATTTCTTTGGCCTTCGTTGATGCTTCCTGAACAATGGAAGAAAGAAGGGAAAAGTGAGAAAGCATAGTCATCAATTAAATTTGATTTTGAAAATTACCCTTCAAACCAACATTTAAAATTTAGGGCTAAAATACATTTTCAATACAACTTTAAATAATAACTTTTTATTTTATCAATTTTATTTTTTACTATTATTATTTATTTATTTATTTATTTTCTCACAAATATGGTCAGTTTAAGAAATCCTTTTTTCATTAAAAAAAAAATGAGGCATATATTGTAGTCAAATGTAAAAATATGAAATTAAAATAATGTACCGTCCTAAATAATTTCAAAAGATACCAACATATTTCTTTCATCAGATAAATTAAGACTTTTCCATTAAAATTAAAAACCTTTGTTTTTTGTAAGTCAAATATGACCTTTAGAAGTATCAAAATGAAAACTTGGAATAAATATATCATAACAAAAATATTAAACTTTTATTATTACTCGAAGAAAATATATGAAATCATTAAAAAAAAAAAATTGCACGGTACACGGGCAATGCACAGTCATTTACTAGTATATAAAATTAAAGAATTAATAATTCACCAATGATCATACGTTGGAAATTCAATTAAGAAATAACACGAAACATGGGGCATCACAAAACTATCACATGCTAAAAGAAAGGCATGTGCCCAACACCAAATGCTAGAAGAAGTGTGTTATAAGTACTCACGCTGTAACTTTGGGAGATTGCCTGAGCTGCCTTCAGAATATCTGCAGTTGCATTCAGTGAAAAATGAATAGAGATGTCGTTCCTTTCAACTTGGACTTAATGAGATTTCAATAATTGAGTTCATTTTTAAGAAAGAAAATTACTTTTCTTCAAGTAAAAGAATGCAGAAAAAGGGAAAATATATCTTCCAGAGGGGCCCCAAAGGAAGGTTACAGAAAACAGCACTCATAAATAATTCAATTTCCTAAGACCATAAACTAAATAACCCTAACCAATTATGAAGATATTAAAATTAAATGTAGAATAGATCCAAAGAAATAATAACAAATAATATACAAGCCTATTGATTCCCCCACGTTCTAGTAGTAAAATAACTGGAAAACATAAATTTAAAAAAAAAAAAAACCTAGTTAGATTGCAAATTCAAGTTGGGTGCGGCTTGCACGGAATATAATAGTAGTTCATCTTTATGTGTAAATGAAACCAATTCTGATTCTTGTACATTTAATAGCCAATTGTTGACAAAAGGTAAATGTTATAACAGAATACCAAGTGTAAATTTAAATAAAGCTGTACATAAAGACGATCAATCTACAGTCATCACTTCTCTCACCAAAACAATTTTCACCTTTTTTATAACTTTTTTTAATAACCAGGCTTTCAATGAAAGCAATGAAGGAAACAAATTTATACATTTGACTTCCTTCTGCTCATACACAATATTTTCAAGATCCAACTTAATAGTATCAAAGTGGTAGTTTGCAACTTAAGTTTTCTTCCAAATATTTACAGTAGAAATGCTTAAGCAGAATTATTGTTATGATAAATGAATTATGCAGAGAATAAAGTCTAAGAAAAGAAAAATTAGATTTACCAAACATAAAGAATAACTTGAAAAGGACAAGAGTTATCCAATGGCTAAAGATTAATTTTAAAAAAAAGAAGATACTAGCAACTCACGTTCCAATGAAATGATTGCTTGAAGCCTAACATCTTCATGAAAGTATCCAGAATGCCGAACCAAAATCTTTAGTGTCTCCTCCAAATAGCTTAGAAAAGTGAAAGAACCCAAATAGTAATTGATGGCCGCGGGTTCCAGGGGGAGCCCAAAAACAAAAAACTATTGCAAAGGATACGGTGCATAAGAGCTCTTTGTGTGCAGTGCAAACAAGCCAAGAGCTTGTGTTGCAGCTGCTTTTTCATCCAGCACGCCTGTTCTGATACTAACATTTCGAACTCTAGGCTCATCATGAGCTTCATCATCAGATGAAACTCCTCCAAATCCATTTAGATTTTCATCGTCTGATTCATCTATATCGACAGCAGAGCCATCGTCGAGATTGCAAGAAGAGAATGCAAGGGGTACAACATGAGGAAGATACTGTTTACAGAAGGACTTTTAACTTCAAGATTCTGTAAAAAGAGAAAATGATTGACAATGAAAATCATACAAAGATTGTTACCTTTACAAATCCATCATCCAAAATTTCTGCTACATTGCTGAAGAACCCATGAGTGTACTCTCGTAATTCACTGAAGTCCAAGCCAAAACCCTAAGAGAAGAGAAGGAGTGGATTAAGTCTTGGAAGGTAAAATGAGAAATCTAGACCAGCCAAAGACGAGCTTGTGCATTACAGCAATTGCCGCCTCAATAAAAGGAGGTAGAATCTGTTCCATCCGGGTTCTCCCAACAGACATGGCAACTATTCCAACCAACTCAGTAGCTCTTGCTCGGGAACAAAGTTCCTCATCCTTGGTAAGAACCAGAAATACTTTCATCAACTCCAACACTCTCTCAGCATAAGGCAAGAAAGACTGCTCTGCTGCAGCTGCTACTGAACCGATTGCAGACTGTAATTCATTCGACAATTCTCAAGTCATGGAAATATAAGTGGCACATAGATGAGTAAGAATTGAACTAAAAGTGTCCATGGCCAGGTGGAGGTTTATTTATTTATTTATTTTGAAAGAGGGTATAAACTGTACCATGCATGTTTCCTGCAGATTCGGAGGACTTGTCTGAAGGGCAGACAGCAATTTACCCATCAAAGGATCAAGAAAAGGAAGAATTTCCTCACCCATGTTCTCACAAAATGCAGCCAATGCATAGTATGATTTTTCCTGCAAATGAAAAATCACTTTCACTAAAAACTTGTGAGTAGTCCATAATTTATTCATGACATAATTTCTCCTCCATGGATCCACCATACCTTCACTTCATCTGAATTATCGTCAAGGGCATTTAAAATGCAAGGAAGCACACTCTCATAGAGTGACACTATTTCTGGCTGTAAGTGCTCAGCAAATTGACCCAGGGCAAAAGATGCAGCCCCTCTTACCATTTGTTCAGGGTCCCTTAATGCTCCAAGAACAATATGAAGAACTGGTTCTAACCTACTTTTTAAATGTTCTGAACAACCTTCTGATATGATCCCTAAAGATGTCACAGAAGCTTCACGGAATTTTGGATTTGCACTTTGACTACTAAGAGAAGCAAATTCAAGCACAGGAGGGAAAACATGCTTCGATAGATTTAAGGCCATTATATCAATAACCTCAGCAGCAGCTCGATCAGAAGCAAGATCGTCATCTCCATCTCCATCAGATGACTCTGCAAGTAATGGGCACATAACTTGTAGAACAGGGACAATCAATTTATGCTTTTTCAGGGAATTGGGCTTGTACTTTCCTAGCCACGAGATTATCTGAATTGCCTGAGATTGAACAAGGAAAAAAAAACCAGGAAAGATTAGAACTAAAAATTAAAAAGCATTTTTTCAATAAGAAATTCCTTTTTTTTTTTAATGCATATCTCCCAACCTGATGACGAGTGCTAGATTCCAAATTTTGGCTAGAACAAACTTCAAGCGAAAATTGAACAATTGATCTAACAGAATCCCCAAGAAGTGGAGCAGGAGATTCAATTAGTTCATCAAATATTTCAAAAGCTATTACTGCAACATCCTCCTCGCCATTAGCAAGGCACTGCCTGGTAACATTTAAAATGCTGGGAATGAACTCCCGGAATTTGACCTGTGTTAATCGATACGAGTAAATGATTGTTGCATAAACTTGAATAATACATAATAGAAGAGCCCAGGAAACATTGGTATAAGACAGGGCCACCTGGAGGAAATGATAAAACAACTAAAAACCAACACAGTGACACACACACACACACATATATATATATACTCACGCCAGGAGATCAAAAAATCAAGGATGAATTCCGTTCTAACATATTCCTATTTGGACTTACCACTTCTGCTCCATCATGAGTAAATTCCAGAAACGATCCCACTGCCCTGCACACAAGAAGAAAATACTCATGTAGATAACAAAACTACTTCATGGTACGGAGACGGAGTAAGTAACAAACATAAACATTACTTCAAAGCTGCAATTCTGACACGGCTGCTAGTCTCATCCTGCAAACACTTAAGTAGGAGAGCTTGCAAATCTGTAAAATGTGGTAGGAAAGTATTTCCAATCGTTTCTGTCAGGGAGCTGAATAGAATCAAAGCCACCTACTAACACCAAGGGAATCATACATTTTAGTAAGCTGAAACAATTGGATTTAGTCCATTCCAATTGCAGCGTTTAATCAGACTTCAAAATCTTCAACACAGTAGAAAACATGGACCAACATTGAAACTACAAGAAGAGGATCATACAAAAGATACTCATTCTAAAATTATTTAGTCATTTTGACAATGTAGCCGTGCCTCTGCGGTACAAGTACATTCACACTGATAGATTGCACATTAGTTAAAATTCTTGTAGGGTAAGAACTTACTTCTCTATGATCTTCCTGGGAACTCTGACTACACTGGAACAGAAAAGGCAACAATTCCGGCCATTCCCCTGCTGGAACAGCATATTTAGCAACAATACTTACGACATTCGCACTTGCTCTCCTCACAGGTGGACTGCAAAATCACCAGTACACATTTGTTAATAATAGAACACTCAGAGAATCAATCGCAACATATATGAAAGGAATTCTACACCCTCAATGAAGTCATAATCAATAAAATTTCAATAATAAAACCTAACTAACGCTAGGAAGAAACCAAAGACGTAACTCCACGAATTGGAACACACTCAATTCCCTTTACGCCGAATCATTTGCACTCACTTCAAGCATTCATCTCATTCCACACCATAGTAGAGAGAGCGAAAGAGAGAGAGCTCAATTGTAAAATAAAATTCAGAATTCACAAGAAATAATGTAAATAAAAAAGACCTGTGCTCCATAGTGATGCTCTCAATCAATGACTGCTTAACAAACAACTTGAGTTGAAGTGAAAGCTTAGCCCAATGACCAGTGATCTTTTTGCGGAGCAAAACAGCAGCCAACTGACGGACATTGGGAGTCTTGGCAGTGCGTAGGTGCTGAATAAGAGCAGGCACCACCTGCGGATCCTTGGCCAAGCGCTTAATCTGCTCTTCCGCTTGCCGCCGGGCATCATTGTCAGGCATAAGGAATTGAATGAGCAAAAGCTCCAACGACTGCGGCATGGTGATTGTAGAACGGCGATTCCGGCGACCGTCGCAGAAATTCTCCGGCAATAGAGGCGGAAGGGAGAGTGTAGCAGATGTGGATATTCCAATGGAGGCTCTTTTCCGAGGGCTTTTGGGTTTTGCTTCACATCAAAGATTTTATAGTATACGTTTCGGCGTTCAACTGTGCTTTACAGAACACCGTAATGTTGGTCTCACGCGCCATTTCTCACGCGCCAAAAAATGATTAGCACGATTTGTCGTTTCTATGTAACACACAAGGGAATGTTATGTTATTATTGGACATTAATTTATTCATAAATTGGACTAATTGTAACCATTAAAATGAATTAATTTAAATAATTTATTTAAATATAAAAAAATATATAAATTAGAAACAAAAAAAAAATGTAAAAATCAAATAAATATAATGATTTTACATAGGTCTTTTTTCGTAATTTTATTATCATTTTTCTGAAATCTTTGTAAAATAATAATTTATTTTATGTGATTTTAAATGAAATAAGTAAAAATAATTACAAATTATTGTTTTATATTTAATTAATATAATTATTATTATGAAATTTTAATACGACTCCACAACCTTTTAAAATATTTTTTTTAGAAAAAAATTAAATGAGTTATAAACAATTGAATTATCAATCTCATAAATTCTTAATTAAAAGATGTAATATTAAATAACGTATTTAATAAAACTATATAATATATCTATAAATTAAAAATTAAAAGTTTGAAATAGATAAACAGAGATCAAATAATATAATTAGCCCAAAAATTTATAAAACAAAATTTTCCTCAATTTGAATCAATCACCAGTAATCTCCACAAGAACACGAACCCGCTTTGAAGTGATGGAACCGATTCACATCTCGAACAACGACTTCCCGCCCATATATCTCTGATATGAACACCATTGCAGTGTGGCAATCGCCACAGATTCTCAAGTTCTTCGTAACTCGGAGAACGGTTTCGGAAGGAGTGTTGAGGATTCCGAACGCAACGGCGAGCTTCTCACTGTGTGCAATGAGGTTAAATTCTTTCTCTTCCTCGCTGATATCATGCAACACAAAGCTAGTATCAGGAGTGTAGCCAGCTGCCTTCATCTTCTCCGGCAATGCCTCCAAGAACATGTAGATTTCCTTGGTTTGAGGGTGGGACGTGTCGCCACCGAGAAACATATGCGCTATGCCATTGACCTCGATCCAACTGCAACCTGGACTTTTCTTTGTCCCCTGGGATATCAGAATCGCTCTCAGTTTGTCAACTTCCTGCCACCTTCCAGCTTCGGCGTACATGTTTGAGAGCAGGACATAGTTGCCAGTGTTTTCGGGTTCGAGGACAAATAGCTTTCTTGCTGCAGTTTCTGCCATTTCTAGATTGCGGTATTTTCGGCAGGCAGCTAATAACGAACCCCAAATGCTCGGTCCTGCTGGCATTGGCATTTCATCCACAAGTTTACTTGCTTCAGCTAATCTCCCTGCCCGACCTAAGAGATCGACAACACAAGCATAATGCTCAGCTCTGGGATTCGTCGAATATGTGGTGCTCATGTAGTTGAAGTAATTCAAGCCAATGTCAACAAGACCTGAATGGCTGCAAGCGGATAACAATCCTGTGAATGTAATGTCGTCGGGCCGTATGCCTGCATCGATCATCTCCTGAAAGGTTGACACTGCTTCCCGCCCATGTCCATACGAAGCATAAGCAGTAATCATGGTATTCCAAGCAACCAAACTCTTTTCACTTCTATTAAGCCGGTTGAAACAGCTGCGAGCATCAGCTAAGCTTCCACATTTAGCATACATTGCAGTAAGGGCAATCAGCACAGAAGCATTGGAATTCAAACCCATCCGACAAGCCAACTCGTGAATCCGCCTTCCACGTTCGAGTGCCGATGATTGTGCACAAGCTGGGAGGACACTCATTATAGTCACCCAATTGGGTCTTACTCCTGAATCTTCTTTCAGCATTTCATCAAACAAACTCAATGCCTGCTGTGCCAAGCCGCTCTGTGAGTATCCAGAAATCATAGTCGTCCAAGAGACGATATTCCTCCACGGCATTCTCTCAAAAATCGCCACAGCAGCATCTATAAACCCCCCCTTCATGTAACCAGCAAGTAAAGCATTCCAAGCCGAAACATCTCTAACAGTCATTTTATCAAACACCTTACGCGCATCATTTATTTCACCACATTTCCCATACAAATCAATCAAAGAAGTAGCCACATACAAATCAAACTGCAACCCAGCTCTCAAAACCAGTCCATGAACACATTTCCCCATCCAAACACTCAACAAATCCACAGAAGACTTAAGAACAAAAGGAAAAGTAAAGTAATCCCCTGTAAATCCCCAAGAATGCATAGAAAAATAAGTGGCAACAGTTCTCTCCGCAAACCCATATCGCGCATAGGCTCGAATCATAGAATTAAACAACAGAGAAGAAGGCTCACTAATCCGATTGAAAACCGCAACAGATGAATCAATATCACCAGAACTCGCATAAAACGCAACCATCTTGGAACCAACAAGTGCAGTGGGCTCAAGGCCACGGAGAAGCATATGGGCATGAACTTGTTGGCCCAATTTCAACAGATTTTGGCCAGTAAGGAACTGGAAAACCGAAGCATAAGATAGAATCGGAGGTGGGTCCGGCGCAGAGAGCGGCTGCAGGAGGTTGCGAAGAGTTGCAGAGAGGGAACGGGGCGAGATTGAGCATTTGAATGGTGGGGATGATGGCGGAGGGGCAATGTCGATGTGAGAGGAACCGAGGTAGGAATGGAGGATCCGAAAGAGAAGGCGATTAGGGTTTGGGATGAAGATCGATAACCGAATGCCATTGAGCATCGACAGTCGTTAGGTTTTCCCTCTGTTGTGACCTTCGCAGGGGAGAGAAAAATGGAGGGAAAAGAAAACTTTTGCTTTATATATTTTTAAATTTATATTTGTTTCTTCCAATTTTTAAGTTTTAATATTTTTTAAAAGAAATAATTAAATTACTAATAAGTTTTTAAAAAGCCAATTTAATTTTTTTAAAAAAATACTCTTCAAACTTGCATTTATCTCAAAAATAACACAAAATTTTTAAAAAATTTATTAATAATTTAAACTTTCAAAAAAAAATCTAAAAAATAACATTAAATTCAAAAATATAATTACATGTTTGGATGAAAAATTAATATTTTATTAGTTTAAAATTAAGTTTTATTAATAATTTTAAATTTATTAAAAAAAAATCTAAAATATAAAATATATTTAAACATTTTCTAACTTTAAAAAAAAATTATTTATTTAATTCTAAAATACCCTTTAAAAATATTCATAAGCAACAAAAAGTTGAACAATTTATAAAGTATCAATAGACCATTTTTATTCATATATTAATGGTAAAAAATTTAAAACTTTTATTTATAAAGTTTTAACCGTAAAAATATTTTTGGAGAATTACTAATAGTTTCTACGAGAAAAATATTTTTTTGACTTTTTTTAATTTAAAAATATTATTGAGAGATATTTTTATTAATTTAATCTTTCTAACCCTACAAATTTTAATTTAATTTTGAAAATAATCTCAAAACTTAGTCTTTATAGTTTTAATATATTTTATTTCTAAATTTAATTTTTGTTTAGCTTTAAAATTTTAACTTGATTTTGAAAAAAATAAATTAATTAAAATATATTTTAGATAAAAAAAAAATAACAATTTTTCGCTCGTAATAATAGCTTGTCTAGCTTAGATATTTTAGCTCCGGTCCAAAAAAATTAAAGGTTTGAATTGATAGAACCAAAAAAATAATTAAAAAAAAAACATAATAAATATAAAAGATATTATATAAGACAATACATTCATCATCAATCATAATCTTCACAATAATTCATATAAGAGTTCAAGTGGTGAAATGACCAGAAAGCCCCCACATCACTATCATAGGGATTGGGGATCAAATTTAATAGCGTAAAAGCCCATAATATTAATTGTTATTATTAATTATTATTATTATAATAATAATAATAATACCCAAACATTCAAATATTATATTCTAATATTAATAATTCAGTCTTCAATCGGAAGATCCGATCACCGGTGAAGCGTTTGTGATCTTCGATCTAAGAAGCTTCTCGAACTCCGCCGTCACATTGAACGAAACTTGAAATACCTCCGGCGACAATGCCTCCAACACCGACGTCTTTCCGGCCAGTTCTTCCACCACAGGGCTGTTAAATTTTAAAACGTCAAATTTTAAGGTTCAGAGATTAAAGTTAAAAATAAAAGGGTAAAAATTGAAGCTTTTTACTGTGTTGCTGTGATAATGGAGATGCACTCCAAGCCATCTTCTCCGGCGATTTTTCCGACGGCGAAGAATTTGGGGACTAAAATCAGCTGACCCATTTTCACCTCTGCATCAATTTTACTCGAAGATCCAACGATCTGGATTTTCCCACGTCCTTTAGCCACGTAGATCAGTTGATCGTACGGCTCCGCGACGTACACCGGCGAACGGACGGCGTTGGCGTCGAGCTTTTCGAGAATCGCCGTCAACCCAGATTGACCAATGAACGGAAATTTTGATTCCGTCACCGTCGTGACAGCACCGGCGCTGCCCTTGACTCTACCGTCCGGCGCGGCGGCGTCAATGTTGTAAACAAATTTACTGAATTTGGGTGGTTTGGGAAGGGATTGGGTTTGCTGAATTGAGCAAATCAAAGCGTTGGATTGACTTTTGAGAAATTGGGTTGTTTCTTCTCCGTTTAGGGAATAGGTTTTTCCGACGTACTCCGGCGAGAAGCCATGCAGGAGGCTGAGAGGGCCGGAGAGAACAAAATAAGAGATGTCACCAGGAACATGAGCGTTTTTGGATTCACCCAAAAAAATGATTTCCAAATCGGAGTCACCGTCGTTGAACCACCATGACGAGACTCCATTCGGCACCGGAATCAAATCTCCTTTCTTCAAGTTCACCACCACCTCATCGGACTTGCTCGGAAACACCAACCCGACAACTCCATTCTCGCCTACAATCAAAATTTGTCGAGAATTATTTGAAAAGAATCCAAATAGAGACGTGATAGCTTATATTCAAAGTAGACAATATCATATAACACAGTGAGAAGTTAATTACCTTGAAGAACATAGCCCACTTTAGAGCAATCGGCGTAGTGGGGGACCACGAAGCCGCGAGGGCGGAGGAGAAGGCGGCCGGCGGCGACTTTGTTCCGAGCAAGCAAAGGGTATTCAGAAGGCAGCCATTTGTGATAAGATCCAGCTTCTACCTCAGTGAAGGGCTTTGGATTCATCGGCTGTTCCATGGAAGGGGTGGTTTCCGGTGGCTTCCACCTTGGGGTATTTAAAGTAATTCTACCAACAAGTGGGGACCTTTTTATAAATATGTATAATTTAAGGGAGATAATTGCAAAACTTCATCATTAACAACAATCTATACGTGTTTGCAATCATACCCCCCAATTTTATTGAAATTATAAAATTAAAATTAGAATACATCACGTGTTTATTTATAACTACAAAACAATACCCCTTCTTGTCTTCAATCTGCACATGCATGTGTCACAGAGTGTCTCGGGCGACTTCTTTTGAAATGGGTTTTTCAAGGACAGTATCGGGCGGCACTGGCGTGCCGGTATTACGCCCTAACCCGTGTGTTGGAGGTTGCTACATACACTTACTATCCAGGACGGTATGTGTGGGCGAGTGTGCCGAGACAAGTGTCGGGCGACTTCCTTTGAAATGGTCTTTTCAAGGACAATATCGGGCGCCACAGGTGTGCTAATATTGCATCCCAACCCACATGTTGGAGGTTGCTACATACACCCGCTATCCGGGACGGTATCCGTAAATGACATGGCATGGACACGGACATGCGTGTGTCACAGCGTGGGCGAGCGTGCCGAGACGAGTGTCGGGCAACTTCATTTGAAATGGGTTTTTCAATGACACCATCAAGCGGCACAGGTGTGCCAGTATTACACCCCAACTCGCGTGTGGGAGGTTGCTACATACACCCACTATCCAGGACGATATCCGTAAATGGCATGAGCACGAGAGGGCCAATGCCTCAATAGAACCCAGATGGATGGATGTTCGGGAAGTCCCAATGAGATGAGCGACACGCGAGTCCATTCTCAATGGCATGACCAAGCGAGTTGTGATAGCCGACGACATCCCGAGACTCGAGATGATGTCAAGACATATGAACCATGTCGATGGGGATCAAGATGACAAGATGAGAAGCGACATTACATTGAAAGACCTTAAAATATATATATATATACACACACGTACGTACAAATTACAAACATCAAAATCATATTTTAATACATTTTGATTTCGTCTTTTATTAAACGAATCGAATGGTGTATCAAATTAAGCAACCGAACTTTGACTTAATTATTTTAATTTTAATATAATTTAATAATATATTTTAATCGAGTAAGTTATAATAAAGAAATAATTTAATTATTTGTTCATATAAGACAATAATTTTAACATTATTACAAACTTAGGTCTATGAATAAAAATATTAAATTGCTACAAATAATCACATGTCTAAAGTCGTTGAAAAAGTCAAAATGTCATACCAACTAGTTTGAAAAATAAGGAACTTACTAAAAATGTATAATTGAATTTATTGCTAATTTAAATTACTTATTAAAATTACACGTGGAATATAAACTATTATTAATTTAATTATTATCGTGTAACATCATTACAATATATAATATAATAAACGATTATGATATTTTATATAAAAGATTGAATATTATTTATTTATTAAGATTGGGCACGGATTTGAATCATATAATAAAACTAATTATATGCTAATAATGTCGTCCGTCGGGTAAATTATGCATTATTTATTGATGGGTGACGCCTCTGTTATTTTCGATCTAAAAAGCTTTTCTAGCTCAGCTGTCACGTTGAATGAAGCTTGGAAAACTCGGGGTGAAAACGTCCCGAGAATTGATGTTTTTCCTCCTAACTCTTCCAGCTTAGGGCTGTGTTACAAGCAACGGAACTCGGTTAATTATGTACGTTATATTTATTTAATTTATATGATTTTTATGTTTATAAATATTAATTAAAAAAAAAATCAAAATTGAATATTACCTTGTGGAAGTGATAATGGTGAAGCACTCCAAGCCTTCTTCGCCGGCGATCTTACCGGCGGCGAAATACTTCGGAACCAAAACCAACTGACCCGCTTTCACCACCGCATCAATTTTCCCCAAAAACCCAGCAATCTGAACCCGACCCGACCCGCTTGCGACATACACCAGCTGCACCGACGGGTCGGCGACGTATACCGGCGAGCGGGCGGCGTTGGCCTCAAGCTTCTCGAGAACCGCCGTCAACCCAGATTTCGCAATGAACGGAAACTCCTTCTCCGTCACAACCGTCACCGACCCATTTCCCTCGTCTCTAGAAACGACGTCGTATATGTTGAAAACAAGGTCGCCGTGACGGTTAGGCTCCGGCAGCGTTTGGTCTTGCCGGAGTTTGAAAATTAGGCGGTTGGTTTGACTTTTGAAAATTAGGCACCGGAATCAAGTCGCCTTTCTTAAGTCTCACCACTGCTTCGTCGGAGCTTCCAGGGAATAGAATCCCGGCAAGTCCGCTGCCTGAATACAATTATACATACATATATTTATTTAATTCCATAACTATTTAGAAGGTTTAGACCGTTTGAAAATAAATAAATATATTATGAACTAATTTATTATTTAATAAAAATTGTTTGAATTAAAAAAAATTAAGAACCGCTCAGGTTTAAAAAATATTCCAACTCGACCCAATTCAATCTACGAAGAATCTTACACAACCCTTATTTCTCAATTTACATTAAATATTAAAAAAAAAAAAAAAAAAAAAAAAAAAAAAAAAAAAAAAAACCTTGAAGAACATAGCCAACTTTGGAGGAATCAGAGTTGTGGGGAACGGCGAAGCCACGTGGCCGGAGGAGGAGTCGGCCGGCGCCGACTTTGGTCTGAGCAATCATCGGAAAATCCGAAGGGAACCATTTATGGAAGGATCCACCTTCTCCTTGGAAGAAGGCTTTTGGACTCATCGGCTCCAAATTCAACTCCATTTTTTCTTTTACTCTTCTTTGAATTCTATGCCCAACTAAGCCCTTCTATTTATACTCATAATTTGATATTGTACGAGCGTTGATCGGCTACTAATATTATTTTTAAGATAGAGGTTTCGAGTCTATCTCGACCCCGACTCTCTTAAGAGAAAGTTATCGAGGACGATAGCTAGTTTAAGTGGGAGAAAGTGTCAAATCTAGACTAAGAAGTACGACTGTAACACGGTACGATTTGAAAAATACCAAGATCATGATGTTGCACTGTCGGAAAAGTAGGACCGTGACATTGTACAGCTTAACAAGATGTCTAAATGGGTTTATGGTGATGTCTAGCTTTAGAAATAATTACAGGTAATTAAAAAATCTAAAATTTATAATTAGATATTATAAAAATTCACACGCCACAAATTATTATTGAAGTTAATAAATTCTATAGTTTGAATTAAAAAATAATTAGTGGATATTGTATTTTATTTATTATGATTTAATAATCGTGAACTCAAAAAATAAAACACAATATATAAATAATATTTAAAAAGAAGTCAATTATATAATTATTGAGTTGATGCATTCGCATCTGCTCTAGAGGATTCTTGACTGCCACGTGATTCAGGCCCAGCCATTATCCAAAATAATTGAATAAATAAATATTAAAATATTTAAAAATTGATATTAAAAAAAAAGTCTTTAAATTTAAATAGACTTCCAAATTTTAAAATACAAAATTAAAATAGATAACATTTCATTTTGTAGATAATTTAATTTTATATCTAATAAATGGATTAAAATTTTAAATATGCATTAAACACGAAATTAAAAGTGCAATTTTTTTTTATTAATTATTATAAAAATAAATGAAGAATTTTACGAGCTTTCGAAATTTTTGTGCTAACTACTTTTGTCGGGTTTCAACCATTTTTGTGGAGCCCGAATATAAAATGAGTCACTGGGTGCATAACTTTTTTAAGAAAAAAAAAACAAAAGAGTAAGATTTGATTCGATGCGTTTATTATAATGTTTATAATCTCAAAATAATAATAACAATAAATTAAATTATCTTATGAAATCTCTATGACTCGTCGTAAGTAAAGTCAGACTGCGAAAATAATAATATAAAAGGATATTTTATTTTATTATTTCATCGATTAATTTCTCCTGAGAAATGACATGAATTAACCGAAATCATGAATAAAAAAATTGAAAGTTACTACATACATGCACATTCTTCTTTGGTCGCTCAATTATAGAAATTTCGTGGTTAAACATGTTTTACTTAGAACAATTTTATATTGGACGGCCTCTTAGAAATTTTTCAGGAATGCATGAGTGATTAAAAAAAAAGTATGTTGGAAGGACTCGTGTTGGACTATGGGGATAGTATTCACTCTTAAGAAGCGAGAAGTAGGTAAATACATAAATTCTAAAATAAGCCGATAATGCCTTAGACACTTGTCTTCCCATCCAATTTGTTACTACTTATATCAACAAGATATACTATCCTAGATAACCTCCTAAGAATTTTCGAGAAAACATGTAAGTGAGGACAAAATATGCTAAAAGATTAATTTAAAGTTAAGCACGCTTAAAAGTAAAGTCAAGTAGATAATATGGTCACGTTGCCGATGCCCTCCTAAAAGTAATTCAAAATGAGTAGGTAACATGGTCGGTCATGCATGACCGATATTACAAGCAAATCTCATTTTCTCTTACACACATATACACATACATACATGCATACATACATATAATTTATTGAACGTTTCTATAGAATTCTCTCTTTGACTATTGATGTTTGAAATTCATTATTACAGTTCGAGTTTTAACATTTGGCCGAAAAAACCATTAACTAGTTACTTCAAGGCATGTTCTTGCCTGATCTTGAACTTCAAAGAATCAAGCCGCTCGACTCATCGACTCATCGACTCATCGAAGTGTCGAGAGGAAGAAAGGGAAAGAAGGGGGAGGAAAACAGAGAGGCCATCATTATTATTCACCCAACCCATCCTCTCTCAACCAAGAAAACTTCAGAGATTCCCAGTAGGATCTACGGACGAATCAGAAACTAATCCTAACAAGGAAGTCAATCACGCTCCATTTTCCATGATTTGTTAGAAACTACGAACTTCTACAATGATACGAATTGGAGCCCTCATGTTACAACCTCTACAATGATACGAGCTTCTACAATGATATGAACATGGTTTGTTAGAAACTAATCCCCGACGTGGGACTCACTCCCAACAATCCTCCCCTCGAACAAAGTAACGCCATAGAGACTCTCCTGAGGTCTATGGAGCCCTCGAACAGCCTCCCCTTAATTGAGGCTCAACTCCTTTCTTTGGAGCTTTCGAACAAAGTACATCCTTTGATCGACACTTGAGTCACTTTCTTTTACTACACCTTTGAGGCTCACAACTTCTTTGTTCGATACTTGAGGATTCTATTGACATAGTTAAGTTAAAGGCATGACTCTGATACCATGTTAGGAACCACAAACCACTACAATAATATGATATTATCCACTTTGAGCATAAACTCTCATAGCTTTACTTTCGGTTTTCCCAAAAGACCTCATACCAATAGAGATATATTTCATGATCATCCTCTTAATTAGCCAACGTGAGACTCCCTCCCAACAATTCTCCCCTGAACAAAGTAACACCATAGAGACTCCCTTGAAGTCTATAGAGCTCTCGAACAACCTCCCCTTAGTTGAGACTCAACTCCTTTCTTTGGATCTCTCGAACAAAATACACCATTGGTCGACACTTGAGTCACTTTTTTTAACTACACATTCGAGGCTCATAACTTCTTTGTTCGACACTTGAGGGTTCTATCGACATAACTAAAGTTAAGAGCATGCCTCTAATATCATATTAGAAACCACGATCCTCCACAATGGTATGATATTATCTACTTTGAGCACAAGCTCTTGTAGTTTTACTTTTGGCATCAATGGAGATGAATGACCATCCCCAAAATTAGCCAACGTGGGAGCAGATATCCCCAACAACTGTAACAAGTAAGTCAATCAAACTCCATTTCTCAGACCCACCATGAAATCTAGATCCCCACGGTTGAATTTCTCAGTTCAAGTTTAGAACAAACATTGGGTAGCTTAAGGATGAATTGGAAAGCTACTTGGGCATCAATTTTTCAGTTCCAGAAATTTTTTACTCTTTTTGTAAGCAGAGTTGCTATCAGAAGGCGTTATCACAATGCAGTTTGTATCTATTAAACAGAGTACTCATATCTAGGAGGCTTGATGAATTGAAGCATGGAATTGTAGCCTATTTATGCCTTAATTTTACAGTAGAATACAAGGATTTGATCCAAATTTCCAGAGATTCGATATTGAAAACCTAAATAGATTTCAATCGAACAAGAAATGGAAAGCAAGTAATAATTACCAGAGAAACTGGGCGCGGCTTCACGACGGATGAACCTTATTGGACGAAATGGCCTTCCAAGCGGATCTCATGGAAGCGGTAGCGGAGTTCATAGCCGCCTCCATGTACCTTTTGGAAGCAACCGCCGCAGCCTTCTCCATCAAACTACCCATCTTACGAGCCTTCTCAGATTTGTCCACGAGTTCCTGGAGCTCGGCTTCAGCCATCCGATCAAACTCCTCCTCGAACCTTCTGAACTCATCCATGGCGTCTTCCATAACAGAATCGAGATAATCCTCAGCCTGCTGCATCCCGATCTCAGCTTCTTGAGCCTCGTTCTGGAGTTGAAGCTCGCTGGCGGCCCAGGACTTGTAAGCTTCGATCTCGAAGAGCTTCATGAGGTCTTCAATGGTGGAGGGATCGAAATTCTTGTCGTGTAGAGCTTGATCGGAGAGGAAGGTGAACTGCGAGATGAGAGCTTCCATGATCAGAGGGTTTTTTTGGGGGAAATTTTGAGATCTGAGAGGGAAGTAGATAATATATATATATATATATATATATATATATATATATATATATATATATATATATATTTTATACCATTATTACTAGGTTTCAAAAATATTTAATATAAAAAAATTTAAAAATAATCTATAAAATGCCGATAAAATTGACTATATAATTTTTTTTAATTATTTTTTAAAGTTTAACAATATTATTAAAACTTTAAAAAATTTAGAGATATTTTTTTTAAACAAGTTTAAAATATTTTTATTAATTTAACTTAAATTATATGGAGTAAAATATTTTTTAAATTTAACAATAATTTAAATTAAGTCGTAATAAGGTAGCATACTCGAAGATGGGACTGTATCACCTCCTTCTAAGGGAGAGTATATACTTGTTCTATCCCGCCTAAAAAGAAGCGAGCTACGTCAAAGTTAAACTTAGGTCCCATGTCCCTCCCATATTTTTACGTCCCATATTATAATCTTAGATCAGAACAAGTTGATAGGATCCCATTTTTTACGTCCCCATGTCCCTCCCATGTGGCGACATGGGGGCGAAAAAAGGAAAGAGAGGGATGGGGTTTCTCCCGCTTTTGGCATAGCAGACCCCAGCCGGAGGCCCGCACGGTAGACTATTAGCACGCCCCTAATAATTGTGTCATTATGCCTGGACTGTGAGGGCTCTCACCCATATGGACACTTCAATGTGCTCGTCAGCGCCTGACTCTGAGAGGTGGATCATCCCAGACAACCACTCTGATTAAATAATAAAATATTTGAGTTAGATTGATTAGAGTGGTTAGAATTATTTATTAAAAAAATTAATTTTAACGAAAAAAAAAATGTTAATATGTAATTATCTATTTAAAGTCGAGTGGTTAGAGAAAAAATAATTATGAAATAAAATTATATATAGATATTATTTATTTATCTATGGTAAAATAAAAGTAATACTATATAATACCTAAATTTAACCAGTGTATTTATTACTATAACAAACTTAGATACAGACATTTAAATCTCGAGTTTGAATAATAGATCAGTATAACCTAATTAAGTATATTTAAATACTTAAAATGAAATTCGATGCATAAAAAAAATTACAGGCTTCCATTTTGAAGTCGGGAAACAAACAGTGAGTTTTGAATGTTCGGGTTCAATTATCAGCTCTTATTATTCAATTATTATTTCTATATGCAGTGTTATCATTATTGCTATGGTTCATTACGGTTTTCATCTTAATCTCTTTGTTCCATAAAGATTTAATGTTAGAATACAATATTTCGATTAAATTCTCGAGTGGAAACCTACTCCCTATACTATCAGCACGATTAGATTAGATTAGTTTGACCATTAACTAAAAAAAGTTTAAATATCCCAAGCTGTTGATAGAATATCAAAACAAATCATCCAATGAGTCTCCCGCCTGCCCTTATTTTTCTTTTTCTGTTTCATAGTCCGAAGCCGTTCTTCGAAGGAGAAGCTGGATCATATTACAAATGGTCGCCTTCTGACCATCCCATCCTAGCTCAGGCCAACGTCGCCGCTGGCCGCCTTCTCCTTCGCCCTCGCGCCTTCGCCATTCCTCACTATTCCGATTGCTCCAAAGTGGGCTACGTTCTCCGAGGTTATTATATGTTGGAGGAGAATCTCATATCGACTCATTTACAAAATGATCATAAATTTATAAGCAACAAATACAATATTGTAATACTGTGGAGAGTCGGTTTCTCGTTAATAATTTGTAGCATGTTTTTTAGGCGACAATGGAGTTGTCGGATACCTGTTTCCAAACAAGTCGGAGGCGGCGGCCGTGGTTAAGATAAAAAAAGGAGATTTGCTTCCGGTGCCTAGCGCCGTCACGTCGTGGTGGTTCAACAACGGCGACTCTGTTTTGGAAATAATCTTTTTGGGTGGAACGGACGGCGCTCATATCCCCGGTGACATCTCTTACTTCCTTCTCTCCGGCCCCCGCGGCCTTCTACAAGGCTTCTCGCCGGAGTACATCGGAAAAGTCTTCTCTTTAAACCACGAAGAAACCGCCACGCTTCTCAAAAGCCAGTCCGGCGGCCTAATCTTCGGAATTCAACAGACCCAATTCCTCCCCAAACCCCAAAACTCCGGCGAACTGGTCTATAACATTGACGCCGCTGCGCCGGACGTCAGAGCCAGAGGCGGCGCTGCCACTGTCACGACGGTAACTGAATCTAAATTCCCGTACATTGGCCAATCTGGGTTGAGCGTAGTTCTCGAAAAGCTAGATGCCAATGCCGTCCGGTCGCCGGTGTACGTCTCTGAGTCGGCCGATCAACTGATCTATGTGGCAAAGGGATCAGGGAAGATTCAGATCGTCGGAATTTCGGATAAAATTGATGCAGAGGTGAAAAGGGGTCAGCTGATTTTGGTCCCCAAATACTTTGCTGCCGGAAAAGTCGCCGGAGAAGAAGGCTTGGAGTGCATTTCCATTATCACAGCTAAACAGTAAAAAGCTTCCATTTTTGTTTTTGGGGGTTTTTTCTTTTCTGAATCTTACAATTTTAACATTTGGGGATTTGAATTGAACAGTCCTCTGGTGGAAGAACTGGCCGGAAAGACATCGGTTTTGGTGGCATTGTCGCCGGAGGTTTTTCAAGTTACTTTCAACGTCACGGCGGAGTTCGAGAAGCTTTTCAGGTCCAAAATATAACAGAGGCTTCGCCTTTATGGTGTAATATCAGTGGTGTGAAAAATAAATAATAAAAAAATAATTAATGAAATTAAATAAATACGTGTTTATATAATTGTAAACAAAAATAATTATTTTATCATTACTAAATTTAATTTAATTTTAATAAATTTATAAAACAATTTAATATATAAATTTTCTTTTATTTAATATATAATATGTGTTTTGTATAAAATATATGGTGTGAAGAATAAATAATAAAAATTATATAAATATATATATTTATATAATTGTATTATAAGAAAGAAAAAAAAAAAAAATCACAATTTTATATGAATTATTAATTTTTTTAAAAAAATTTTTTTTTTTTAGAGTACAAAAACAAAATCAAAATTTAGTTGGGATTTATTTTTCATATTTTTGAGTTCAAAGTTTGTTGATCGGACACATCATGCGCCGGGAAGTGGTGTTGCCGTTGTTCGTGGTCTGTTTCCTCGCCTCAGATTTTGTTCGACCTGCTCATTCAATCTGGTTGAGCTTGCCTCCATCTGTGACCAAGTGCGTCTCCGAGGAAATCCAGAACAACGTCGTGGTTCTTGCCGATTATGTCGTTGTCGCCGATCAAACTAACGCTCCCACCATTTCTGCCAAGGTCTCTTCGATTCTTCGCCAATCTCTTTGATTAGTGCCTTGAGATTTTCTATTTCGTGCTATTTGTTTGTTGATTTGTCTTATCCCGTTTGGTTTTGAACGATCCATTTCGAAATGCCTAGAGATTTGATCTATTTCTTCTGAGCTTTTCATGCGATTGTAGTTTGTTTGATTTCCAATTTTGGCTGTGAAGATTGTTTCAAAACATTCAATAGGAAGTGAAATACCTTGGGAATCTGCTGCTGATGCACATATCATGCAAATTGCTTAATAATTCTTCGTTAGAGGCTGCATATATATATATATATATTTTGACCAGTTTTTTGGTGGATATCGATGAGTGGTTGTTTTTTAATCTCCATATCTCTGTTGGACATCTTGAAGAGACCATTGATCTTAGGAAATAAGCGTCTCTACTGATATGATCTGTGCTATTTCTTGGTTTTAACTTGTTTCTCTTTGACCTCTCAATCTAAAACTTGGTTTCGGCATTTGTCGTTGGCTAATAATTCAAAGGTTCGAGTCCTTACACCCTCACTCTCGTTGTATCTCGTCATCTAAAATCGAACACAATTGCATGACATGATATACGTACATTGATTATTTGTTTGACCATACGTACATTGATTTCAAGGGTTTGTTTGTTCTGACTCATAAACTTTCATATTGTTAAAGCGTGCATAGTTCAACGATTTTTTGGTGGTATTGACAGTGATAGATATTTACTCACAATTCAATTCGAGTCTCTGGATAATATGTTTTGACCCGTTTTTTGGTCGATATCGTCGAGGGGTTGTTTTTTAATCTGCATATCCCTGTTGGACATCTGAAGAGGTCATTGATCTTAGGAAATAAGCGTCTCTACTGATATGGTCTGTGCTATTTCTTGGTTTTAACTTGTTCCTATGGAAGTTTAGACTCTTCACAGCATTTGATCTGTATTACTGATAGTGTCGCTGTTCATGATCTGTCTATTGGTTGTGCCTGCTTTTAAGAAATTGATATCTATCATTTGGTGGTGAGATGATCGTTTATTCAATGATGTCAAACATGTTAGAAAGTATGGTACTCATTATGATTCCATAACTTTTAAGACTTGATTGGCGAGCACGTACAATTCTAGTGCGAAACAATGCTTTTTGCTTAATGTGTGGGGAAAGTTTTTGTTTTCGAGTTTGTAAAGTATGATCCTCATTATGATTCCATAACTTTTAAGACTTGATTAGCGAGCACGTACAATTCTAGTGCGAAGGGATGCTTTTTGCTTAATGTGTGGGGGAAAGATTCTGTTTTCAAGTTTGTAAAGTATGATCCTCATTATGATTCCATAACTTCTAAGACTTGATTAGCGAACACGTACAATTCTAGTGCGAAACGATGCTTTTTGTTTAATGTGTGGGGAAAGATTTTATTTTCGAGTTTGTAAAGTATGATCCTCCTTATGATTCCATAACTTTTAAGACTTGATTGGCGAGCACGTACAATTCTAGTGCGAAGGGATGCTTTTTGCTTAATGTGTGGGGAATGATTCTGTTTTCGAGTTTGTAAAGTATGATCCTCATTATGATTCCATAACTTTCGAGTTCGCTTAATGTGTGGGGAAAGTATGATCCTCTAATGTCTTAATTGTGTGTTGTTGTTCTGCACTTTACTGATCGATGGCGAGCTCGTTCAGGTGGCATCGCCATATGGGAACGTTCTTCATCACGCAGAGAACATAACACATAGTCAGTTTGCATTTACAACCACTGAAGCTGGTAATTACCTAGTCTGTTTCTGGTTGACTGACCAAAAACTTGAACCTGGTTTTGAGATAAGTGTGAACCTTGACTGGAGAACTGGGATTGCTGCCA